>NC_047627.2:11338244-11963244 GCF_009650485.2 Drosophila albomicans
TGGGGCCACACTTGTGTATAATAATAATAAATTATTTAAATTATGTAATTGTTGAAAGTGTAAATTACAAAGTGCGATGCTGTTGTCCACTGAGAAGAGATTCAAAACAAAGCGATGCTCATGCCCAATGCGCCCAGAGGGCGTGGCAATTGCTTACACACACAACACACACCTACACACACTTTACACTTAACTGTAGTTGATAGCTTGTATGTACTTTTTAATTATATTAATTAATTACACAACACACATACACACTGGCTTTATGTAGTATTTGTTAGAAACATTTTTTTTTTTGGCGCCCTTAAGAGCAAGTAAAAGGCTGGCAAAAGATAGATGCAGATGAAGTGGAGGCAAGGAACAACAAATGGAAAAGCAACGCAAGTGAAATTTGATATGAATATGAATATTTAATTTATGTAAAGTGCTAATTTAGGCTTCAATCAAAATGCAATTGTTGCGTATCTTTTGTTTTTCTTTGTGTGTGATGATGATGATGATTATTGAAAGCAAATTTGATTTTAACATAGTCTGATTATTATTTTTTCTCGCTCAAAGCCACACGCGTTTAATTAATATAGAATACAAGAAGAAATACGAGAACAATGTAACACAAAAAAAAAAAAAACATTAAACAAAAAAAAAACAAAAAACATAAACACTATTATGAACTAATTTAACTAAGCAATTTTTAAAATGATAACTGAAACTAACTGAAATTCTTTTTATGTTTAAAAGTCAAGCGCAAGAAATCAGATGTACTCACGACCAATCGCTTTAATACGACCCCCCAAAATCTATAACCATTTGTGAGAGGCAAACATACCTATATATAGTATATAGTATATATTTATATACCACATATATACTAAAAACATATTATAGTATATATGAAAGATGAGAGATGATATAATCGGCATGATCATGATTTTTGTTTGGATTGAATCACCACATTTTTAATGTTTTCCCCCTCTTAAATTTAAATAAAAATATACATTGTGTTCAATTTGATTTGTTAATTTGTAATTGAAGTGTCAACAGAGAGTGTGTGCGAGGCGCGATGAGTGAATAATGTTTGTACTTTTGTATGCCGGATCACGGGTCAGAATAAAAGCTTAAACCTCGCTTAAACGATTTAACATAATTGCTTTTTTGTATGTACATTTTGTATTCGATCGAACCACTTTTTGCCATATCATTTGGCCCACTTTGCAGGCAAAGCAGCAGCAACTAACGCTCACACAACAAGCCTTCTAGATATTCATATTCGCCTCTCGCTCTACGCTGTGTGTCTCTTCTAATCAATAACAACAAAAACAAAAACAACAAGTGAATTATACAGAAAACTTATAAACAAAAAGAAAATTTGTGCGACAAGACTATATTTTTATGTATAATAAATAAATTATGGATTGCCTATAATAAATATTGTATTACATATTAACAACAACAAGATAATTGTGCGAATTATTTGATGGTATTTATTCTGAAAGAATTACATAAGTACAATTACAAGAATGAACAACAATAGCGATTAAAATAAAACATCATAGAAAATATTTGAAAAATATCGACACAAGTGTTGACTTTTTACGTGAACAAAGAACAAATTTAATGTAAATGCATATAATTAAATAAATACAAATATAAAATGCAACAACAACTACAAAATAAAACCTAAATAAATCAATACAAAAACGAACAAAATTTAAACATGCAAATTTCCAAATAAAAAATATACAAAAAACTTATGCGACTCTTAATTCATATAATTCGATGTCAAATGATATTTTAATTTGACTTTCGGATCGTAAATTTTTTAAAGTATTTTCAATTGAAATGTCTTGTTATCTAATCTGTCCGCTAGGTGGCGGCAGCTCTGCCTGCTATCTCTCTCTATAATATGTAGTGGCGAATAACTGTTTAAATAATTTTTGTGATAATTATCCGCTAGTTTTAAAGCTTTGAAAATATCTAAAAATATATAAAAGTATTCACAACCTGTTGTGATGATCAGCTGGGTAAAAGAATAATTCATATTGATCACTTTATTGCCTACATATACGAGCTGTCTCCGCTAGATGGCGACACCCTATGTCGACTATCTCTTTCTATACTATGTTGTGGAATTGTTCAATTATTTGTTGAGTCAAATGATCGATCGTTCTGAAATTTGGAGTACATTTAAACAATATTTATTGGTATTTAAGATAATATTTATTACTCATATTAATCATAATTTATTATGATTGCGGAGTATGTTTAGCTAGCTAGAAGACTAAACTCATTTCTGGCTGCTGTGCATATTTTTGGGTCCACGTAAATCACAATGTTGGGAGTTGGGTTGGAGGTGAGAGACAACAAATCATTTGAATTGTGAATTGAGACAAAACTCTTGAGTTCTCGGTAAATTTGGGATTCGTCGGAACCGGAAACGGAAATGCAAAAGTCAAAAGCCCTCGAGGGGTCTCTGAGTAATAAGAACTATGGCAATAATGTGAACATGAACGTCAGCAGGAAAACCTTTGATGTGGAGTCGAGGCATCGAGGCATTGAGGCAGCCAGCCAGCATTTTATTAATGATGTTGCAGTCGGCTGCTGATGATTATCGGGTTTCAAAAGGAAGGAATGCGCTGAGCTGAGCGAGGAGTGAGGGGGAGGCAGGCCATAACCGTTTTCACATCATTGATATTTTCATTTCGATAATGATTTTCACAAAACGCCAATCTCCGCCACACTTTCTCTCTCTTTGTCTCTCTCTCTCTCTGTAGCTGTTTTGCCCCAAGGTCTGATTTGGCGCTTGGCGCCTGGCGTCAAAGGAACAGCTGGCAGCTGCCGGTTGCTATGTTGGCCCCATGTTTGCCTTGATAGCTGCAAGGATAACACTTTACTTGACCTTTGTGTTTGTGTGTTTGTGTGCGCGTTTGATAAATGATGACGTCGCTCTGCCCGCCCCGCAGCTTTGTCATTGCTCTCTCTCTCTCTCCGTCTCCGTCTCTCTCTGACATTGTCGTGTCGCGTTGCCTTCGTCGTCGTCGTCGCTACTTTGTTGATACTTAGTTGTGTGTATTGTTTTAGCTCGCATCCTTGCGTTTCGCTCTGTGTCCTGATGTGATATGCTGCCAACTTGCGTTGCCTGCTCCATTCTTTTATCCTGCAGCCAGACCAGGCGCTTGATACGTGCTCATTTTGCTTATTGCTAGTGCTGCCATTCCCCCATCCCCCATCCCCATCTCCCGTTCCTCCTCCCTGCTCCCCCTCCCTCTGCTTCTAGTCACAACTTGGCCGTTCTGCCAGCCTCGATTTGGCTCAATATTGACATTGGTTTTGATTTGATGTTCAGCTGCTCAGCTCTTTCATCTGCACACACACACACACACACATGCATAAATATGTACATATGTATGTATGTGTATACTTTTGACATACACCATGCTTGCACATAGATATTTACACACATACATATGTGTAGATATTCTATATAT
This sequence comes from Drosophila albomicans, assembly GCF_009650485.2. Lineage (NCBI taxonomy): Eukaryota > Metazoa > Arthropoda > Insecta > Diptera > Drosophilidae > Drosophila > Drosophila albomicans. The sequence continues at coordinate 11,341,730 of NC_047627.2, forward strand.
GTTTGCCAAGCTGCGGATCAACAACACATTTAAATGATTTACATGCTTGTTTCATGCAACTTGAATGCAAAGTGGCGTATTTAGCAAACGCTTAAAAATCATTTAATACGTACGTTTAAGAAATGTGATTTTATATGCCAGCTACCCAAAGGGTTGGCTTTGGTCGACAATCTGGTATATTCTGCACTCTATGGTATATTTTAAATCTAGTAGTATATCGAAATACCAAATATACCCATTAGTACATTTTTATTATTCTTTTCAGTATATTGTTTTCGTATATTTTACTTTGTTTTAGACTATAATTGTTGTCGATAGTAAACAATGATTTATGATTTATTTTTTGGTTCAACATAAAACCAAGTATACATAAATAAATCATTTACAGTTTCGTGGATAGTAGTTAATGGCTTTATAAAGCGTCCTAAACCTTTTTTTAAACACTAACAAAAAAACGTAACACAAAGTTTTCAATTTATATACAAATAAAATAGTTTTTTGTTGTTAATATTTATTAATTGATGAACATGAATGAACATGTACAACTCAATAAGTACCTGAAGAACACAGGAATAGTAAATAAAAATTAAACCAAACGTCACTATAAAGTTTGAGGATTAAAAAAAAAAAACAAAAAAAGGAGGAAAGGCTCAAAATAATCAGAATAATATGTATGTATAACATTATTTCAATTCAAGAATAAATGGTAAATTGGAAAATGACTAATATATCTCAATTATTTTATAAAGTAAGATTTTTACGTAATCCATTCGGTTCATAATATATTTAAACTCTGTGATTTACAACAACAGCAAAATAAAAAATAATAATCTTAATTTGTGGTATCTTCTTTCAATATAATTTCATTATAAACTGAATAATGACTAATATAACTGTATTTATTTATAAATAATGATTATTATGTAGCTACTTTTTTTCATAATGTATTTTACGTCTGTGATTAAAACAAAATGAATGGTAATAATTATTTGTGCTATTTTCCTTTAATATAGTTTCATTATTAAATTCAAATTCCAATTAAGGTATCGATATTTAATATTGAACAATTATTTTTGCTAATGTTATTAAGATTATGAAATGATTTATAAAGTGATTTTTAGATACTGCTCTATTAGTTAACTGTTTGCTAATTGCAAATTGATAAACACAATTCGAATAATAAGTTGATTGAAAGTTGCTTGATTTGATGTTTTACAATCGAAATAGCTGCTTAAATAAAAACTACATTTTTTTTTAATAAATGATTGCGAAAAGAAATTGAAACATACTTTAATATATGAAAATCTTTAGAGGGTGTTTTTTCAACTGGTCAACATTGTGAATGGGATTCTATTGTTCAATTAAATATGCTGTCATGTCGATATAGAAAAACACACACAGCTTAATTGTGGTTTTATTTATTCGGCTTTAATTCACAGCAATAGCAACTCATTAATAAAATGAATTCTGCTACACTCATCTACACACGTGGCGCTCGCTCAATCTCTCTGCAATCAAGTTGCGAGTAAATATGAAAATAATTTATGCGAAATATTCATGTACATAAATACATGCATACTTATATTGTAATTATTTATTTTGTCGACAAGCCATCGACTGACAAATAACATTGATTACACCATAATCAACAATGTGCTGTGCGAAAATTAATCTAACTAATTAAATTTGAATAAATTTTTGTTGGAATTGACAAAAATAAAACACTGGATTTCTGCGCCCGCGTCCACAGAATTGTTTCGACAGCTGAAGGTTAAAACAAGTAAGAAAGCTGCAGACGAGTGTGCTCGACTGTGAGATACCAGCGACCATATTCTAAAAATATACTGAAATATTGTATAAAAAATACAAAAATATATATAAATATATAACAGTAAACCGAAAAATATACTAAAATTACTAGAGTATATAAAAATATTATATAAAAATACTAAAACATACGAAATTTTATAGTATGCATCTTGAAATAGATCGGTACATAAAATTGTACCGAAGTAATATACTAATGATAATAAAATATACTGAATTATATATTTGGTATACCAAAGATTACAAAATATACCAGATTATCATCCAAAGCCCCCAAGACCTGATTGCCATACAAAAGTATTTTACTAAAGATAATAAAATATACTGAATTATATATTTGGTATACCAAAGATTACAAAATATACCAGATTATCATCCAAAGCACCCAAGACCTGATTGCCATACAAAAGTATTTTACCTTCGACCATTTCTATCCGCAATCAACTTTTCCGGAATTTTCATAAATTCTGTAGTTATTGTTGTGTATGCCAAAAAGGCTCAAAGTTAAAATACCCTTTCTAACTTATGGGTAGCGGGTATAAAAATACTCTATAGCATAGAAAATATTGCTTTTGTTCTATGTTTTGTACGAGAAACAAATACGTAACAGTTAGATGAAAGAATACAATTTCAAGGTATATAATTAGAGTGAAAACTTGAGCCATAAGAGCATTGAATTTTCTTAAAGAAAACAAACGACTTTGTAAAATAATTTTGTAAAACATTTTGTGCAATTGAAATTTGTTGACTTCCACAACTTTACAAGTTGGTAAAATGCGATTTTTATCAGTTTAACAGGTTTGCAATTGCAATTAAATTCCATTTTCTGCTCGGTGACAGTGAAAAATAGTTTGAATTCATTGAAAACAATTATTTAGTGAGTTCATTTTAAGGAATGTGTTGATTGTGCTGTAATTTAAATGGCCAGCAATCTAAGGCTCTGATGTGCAAACTCTTCTTGATGCTTTGTCCTCACATTTGTCTTGTCCAACTCAACCAAAATTGAGTTTCCGGTACACAAAATTCACATGCTCGTACACACACACACACACACACACAGATAGAGAGCATTAAATGTGACACTTGTGCTGGCTTAAATGCACTTGATTTTGGCCACAAATCGTCCGACATTCTCGACTCTGGGCCAGAGCCATATCAAGTTATGGCCAACTGTTTTTCTTAACATCTTAATGTCGCCGCCATTGGCATTCGCAAGGACACACTTTTCTTTTCGACCAACTGCAATTTTATATCCTGCTGCCTTTTCTGTGTTAAATTTCAATTGTTTCGTTCTCTTTTATTGCTTGACAACTGTCCGTTCGTCTGTCCGTCCATCCGTCCGGTCATTTGCAGTTGCGCCTTTGGCATTTCATTTCCATTGGCAAAAAAGTCAATTAAAGCCATTAGGGGCCATGACAATTATTTAAGCCATTTGCGGCATTTCACAAAATGGTAGTTGCAACTTGCGAACCAACTTTAACTGGGATGCTTTTATATAACGATCTATTTAAAATAATGAAAATACATATATCAAAGTATTATTTGTATGCTGAAGTGGAAGGATCTACTTAAAGTATTTAAGTGTATAATTCATTATATCAAAATATATTTTAAAAACATTTTTGGAATTATATTTATATATTGGATATATGCGTAATTCTCTGACAGAAAACATTAAATAAAATACTTTCATAAGTATAGGTTATTCTTATAGCTTTGGATTAGCACTATATTTAGAGCTAAGATGGATTTTAGAAACTTTTTTGTTTTACGATGAAATATATAAATTCGTTAATTTTTTGGTTTTCCTACGAATTCATTTTGGAATTATCTGAAAATAGGAAAATAATTCAAAATTCTTTCTTACCTCTAATTAAAGTACTATTCAAGAGCTATAAGATTCAACTTTATTCAAAATAAAAAATGTTTTGGTGTGTTTTTTTTCACTTTAAATTGTTGCCAGAAAAATGTTTTTTTTTATAGTTTTATAATAATAACAAAAGTGCACTTTAATGAAAAATGAACACTATTTTTGGATTTCTTATAATTTAAATTTTGTTATTTTGGAAATGCAATTAAAAGTAGTTTATCATTCATACGTCTAAGAATCTTTGACTTACAATTTTTTTTATAAAAAATGTATACATATTAATAGATTAATATTCATATACTTCAGTAGTTTATTATTTATACATTGTAGTAGTTTATTATTTATATATTTTAGCATTTTTTTTAATATAAGTTAACTAAATTTTTTAAGAAATTAGCTTGAAATACATCTCAGAAGCAATCTGTTCCTTTTGTTAATTTGCAGAGTATCATGCAGTCGACTAAAATGTTCCCCTCTCTCGAACTACGCATTCAGTTGAAACGCTGTAATATTATTTATTCTGACATGGCTTGAACCAAGCTCTAATTCATTTCAGGTCTTTCTTATCGGACACAAGTCTAATGTGTGTGTATTGATACCCATACATAAACACACTTTTGGCCCTGCTTTTGTGTGTTGAGACGAGTCTTCACATCTTCATCTGCCCATACCCTGATTTATCTGTCTCTATGTTTGTGTCTGCTTGTTTATTTTTGTTTGTTTTCCCTCTCGCAGCTGGATTCGGTGAGCTGTCAAAGTTGTTTTGACGGCCTAGCTCTGCCCAAGGCCAACTTTTTTCCCCTCTCCCTCTCTGTCTCCCTTTCTTTTTCTAGTCAAACATACTACAGTTTTCCTTTACCTTCTCATTCTCATTCCTTTGGTTCTTCGATTCTCAAACTCAATCACGATTCATATTCCCAGCTGTCATGAGCAGCAATTAATCTATCATTATTACGTAGTAGTTCAATTTGATGCCAAATTTGATGGCATACTCGTATTTTGGACAAGAATCGAACTTGAATCGTATTCGTGCGCAAGTTGTTAACTTCGAGTTTTAATAATAATCATCATATTATATACGTATTAATTGGGCGATTTGTAACGAAATACCTTTTCAAAACTCAATTATTTAATCTTTTTGGGATGTGATAATTGTCTATCAAATTAGTTATGATTGTTTGAAATACTTCTTTTTTATAAACTGAAGTGTGTATAGTTTAAATATCTCAACTTTAATTATACCCTTTTATGATTGGACTTTGGGTCTTCTGTAGATCTATGTAGCAGACAGAAGGTAGCATCTCAGACCCCATCATAAGAAAAATGAATGAAGTTATCCCGAAATCATTTTATATGGAACTTGGTTGGTTTGGTTGACAATTTGGTATATTTTAAATATAGTGTATTTATACGAAATGTATCTTATTTTTATATATATTTCAATATTTTTGGTATATTTATTTGCACTATTTTAACAAAAATACTTCTTTCGCCTTGTTATGCCTTTATTGGATATCTCACAGTCGAGCACACTCGATTGTAGCTTTCTTACTAATTATTATTAACCGCCTCATGTCTGCTTCAAATTATTAGTTACAAAACTGAAGATACCTGATGATGACAGACAGTTTTCTATACGCTAACTATTGGTTCAGCTGCATTACTGAAAATAATTTTGTTTCGGATGAGTGCTTTAGTTATCAGCTATTTAACTTTGTTGCTGAAAGTGAAGTGATATTCAAGTATTTGATTGTAAATGAGAGAAAACAAGGAAATACTAATAAATATTATTTATATGACATAGATAACAACAAAGCTTTGATAATTTATAAAAGAAATTGACTGATATTGCTTATCAGCATTTGAAATATAAATGAACAAAATGTATATTGTTTGAACAGATAATTGTTTAGATTGCAACTAATGAAGTTAAAAAATATTAAGCAGTCAAGAGGCGTCTCGATTTCGTAATGCTATCGATCAAATACGCTTGAAGTGTATTAACCGCGTTGACATTGCATGCGACGATAACAAGTTTCCGTTTAAAGAAAAACAACGAGTTGATTGATGTGTTTTCTATTATAATTTATGCAAATGTAAAACGTACATTATTTACCTCAACACAAAAAAAAGTATTTATACAATACATACAAAAAAATGAAAAAAAAAACCAGCTTATAGAAGTTCACCCACTGGCTTAATGGTGATCTCGTGCACTTGCATATGCGGAGGCGTGGAAAGGGTGAACAACACTGCCTGTGAAATGTCCTCTGCCTTGAGCATCGTATCACTAGCCGAAGTACGCACATCATCCGGCACGATCTCCGTATCCACAACACCAGGACTCACACTCTAAAAACAAAAATAATTGACACATTTAGAACAGTTCTTAACACTCAGTTCTCAGCACCTTACCGTGATCTTGATGCGAGTGCCCAGACCCAGGAATTCCTGGCGATACATTTCAGTCAATGCCGTGACCGCATGTTTCGTGGGTGGATAAACATTAAACTCTGGGGCTTTGCCAGCCGTGGGAGCAAATAACTTGTGGCCCAGAATACTATTGATGAGCACCACATGACCATCGAAGTTGCGCTTCTTCATCGAGGCAAAGGCCCGTTGTGTGCACATCACAATGCCCATGATGTTGGTCTGCACTGTTTGTTGGACCTGTGAGATGGGCATATCCACCAGTCGGCCATCCTGCAGAGTGCCAGCATTATTGATCAGTATATCAATTCCGCCTAGCTGCTGCTCGATCGCATCGAAAGCCGCCTTAACTGAGGCCTCATTGCCGACATCGCATTGAATTGGAATCAATTTGTCTCTGCGTCCAGCTGGGACTAACTTTTGCAGTTCCTTCACACGTTCCACGCGGCGCGCCAGTCCTACCACAATAAGGCCAGCGTTGACCAGGTCCACGACGATCGCCGAGCCAATTCCAGAACTGGCCCCGGTGACGACGGCAACGCGACTCTGCCAACGATCCATGATATTTGCTCAGTAAGGTCGAAATGTTCAAGTCGATCTGTGCTTGGAAAGCGATCAACTAACTGCTTTTATAGTGGCTGAAAAGTAGTTGTTTGTTTAATCTTTGTGTGTTCTCATCAAACCAGTTGGGTGCACGACAAACGTTAAGCGGCAAACGTGATTGCGAGTGAAATAATTGATAAAAGGTTATACTTTTACACTCATGAGTGTTATTCTGGTCAGTTCTACGAGTATTTTTGCTATTTTTCCTGGTCGAAATATAACTGCGTCATGATGACGACACACAATGCACCTTTCCTACGTTAATGACGAGAAAATCGCTACGTAATGAAAACAAAATATTTGTTTGCCAAATCTAATTGCTGATATTTTATGACGTATGGCTGTAGACATTTTTGCACTTATGATAATAAAAAAATAAAAATAGGCAGTCTGTGTTAAATGATTCAATAAAAATAATTTAGCTAATTAAATGCAATATTTTTAATTTTATTGGCTAATGATATTTATTATTTAAGAGTAGCTTGAGATTTTCTTAAGTTTGATTTGATTTCGTTAACTTTCAAAACTTTTAAACGTTTGTGTATTAAGATAACTGAAATAAAGGAAAATATATGAATAATTAAAATATTCAACTTCAAAGTCCAGAATACTAAGCTATGAGTCTAACACTAGACTTCACAAAATATCTATTAAGGATGTTCCATAAATATGGTCAGAGGTAGAGAGAGCTTTTAATAGACACTCCAAATTAATAAAAGTCTTTAGATAATTCCGTATTCTTAACATCAGCATTAATGTTTGTTACCATACGGTAAGAGTTACAAGTAAGAAAGCTTCAATCGATTGTATCGATAGTGAGATACCTGCTACACATTTTGAAAAAAGCAGAATAGTACGGTATTATTCATAAAATCGTCAAAACACAGAAAATTAGCAAAGGTTTATGGTTTATTGCTATAGAACCATTGAAAATACACCATAGAGTTCAAAATAGACCACATTATCAGTCATAGCGACTAAGACACCTAGTAAATATGCCTTTTTTGCTCATACAAAAGTATTTTCTTCGCTCTAGCTTTAAAAATGTGCTTGTTATTGTTACTTTTAAATTCAGCATTACTATTTTTACTATATTAATACTAAAAAGTGTTCAGCTTGTAAACTCTTCTGTGTCTTCTGATTATTAACTAACATTAAATAAATTCAACTCTACTTTATTTGGTTAATAATATTAATGAAATGCCTCTAACCGAATCGAGAAGAATATGAACTTGGAACCACGTAAATAATGATTCGGGCCTGTTTTACTAACATCTATTTATTCCAGAATTTTGTAGCATATTTTTAGGCTAATTTTAAATTTATAAATAAATCCAAAGCAAAATAAATCAATAAGATAAAAAGTATAGTCGAGTGCGCACGATTGTGATATAGCCGCTAAATTCGAGTGTGCTCAACTGTGAGATACCCGTTATCCATTTTGAATTAAAGCAAAACAGTGCGTTATTATTCTTAAAATATACCAAATACCAACTTGATCTGAACATTCATCCTTCTGCGAATTTTGGTACAAACAATAATATCTATAGATTCCTGAAATTTTGGATGGTCGAAGATATTAAAGAATATCTTTTGTATAGGGAAAACGTCTACTTACTTCGGATCTTAGAAGCTTTGGCTGACAATCTGGTATATTTTACACTCTATGGTATATTTCTAATGTAGTATATATACCTAAAATAGCTTTTGGTTTTTTGTTTTGTATTTTCGCGGTATATTAATTTGGTATATTTTTAAATTTATACCGCAATATCTCGACTGCAGCTTTTTTACTTGTTTTAGTATGTACGGTTCAAGAATCAAAATCTCTAGCTAAATGAAAAGCTGGTTAGTTAAATTGTGTATTATTTCATTCATTAAAATAAAACTTGATTTCCCTAAGCAGCAATATAAAACGATCGTTGAAAATTAAATGTGTGACAAGAAAATTTTTATTGTATAGCTTAGCAAAAAAAAAAAACATAAAAAAAATAGCATCTTATAGAAGTTCACCCACTGGCTTAATGGTGATCTCGTGCACTTGCATATGAGGAGGCGTGGAAAGGGTGAACAACACTGCCTGTGAAATGTCCTCCGACTTGAGCATAGTATCGCTAACCGCATCACGAACGCGATCTGGCACGATCTCCGTATCCACAACACCAGGACTGATACTCTGAAAAAAATATAAATGAATGCAACATTGAGTACAATCGTCAATCAGGTAGTTTACCACTCTTACCGTAATCTTGATGCGTGTGCCCAGACCCAGGAATTCCTGGCGATACATTTCAGTCAATGCTGTGACCGCATACTTGGTGGGTGGATAGATATTGCTCTGTGGAGCACTGCCAGCAGTAGGACCAAACACCTTGTGGCCAAGAATGCTGTTGATGAGCACCACATGACCATCGAAGTTGCGCTTCTTCATCGAGGCAAAGGCTCGTTGAGTGCACATCACAATGCCCATGATGTTGGTCTGCACAGTTTGTTGGACCTTCGAGATGGGCATATCGACTAGTTGGCCATCCTGCAGAGTGCCAGCATTATTGATCAGTATATCAATTCCGCCCAGCTGCTGCTCGATCGCATCGAAAGCCGCTTTAACTGAGGCCTCATTGCCGACATCGCATTGAATGGGAATCAATTTGTCTCTGCGTCCAGCTGGGACTAACTTTTGCAGTTCCTTCACACGTTCCACGCGTCGCGCCAGTCCTACCACAATAAGGCCAGCGTTGACCAGGTCAACGACGATCGCCGAGCCAATTCCCGAACTGGCCCCGGTTACGACGGCAACGCGATTCTGCCAACGATCCATGATATTTTCTCAGTAAGGTTGAAATGTTCAAGTCGAACTGTGATTCCACTGAATACTTTCAACTGGTTTTATAGTTATTTATTGTGCTTGATCATTAATTGTTTATAATCATGGCAAACAATGACGGTGTGAATATACGTAATAATTGATAAAAGGTTTACTTGAACTTATGAGTGTTGTTCTCGTCACTTCGATGAGTATTTTATGCCCGCTACTTATAGGGTAGAAGGGTATTATAACTAAGTGCCATCGGCAAATTGATGTAAAAGACAGAATTACGTATTTACAGCCCGAGAAGATATAGTCATGTCCGTCTGTCGTTTGTCAGTTTCAACACCTAATTATCAGAGAATACAGGAGAGTAATTCCTTACTAATAAAAACTACAACACGAAATTTTAGAAGGCAATCTAAACAATCAATTGCTTTGGTGGAATATCTGATAATTTTTGCACTATATGGTATATTTTTAATGTAGTGGTATATACTTTTTAATATTTTTTAGTATATTATGACGGTCGCACAAGTTTGCTGTTGTTAAATATGGTTAGCAGGTATTTCACAGTCGAGTATTCACGACTTTAGCTTTCTAACTTGTTTCTATTTCACCAATTTTAAATTCTACTTTGTCATGATGACGACACAAATTGAATTTTTTGCATCTACATTGAAAGCGACAAAAATCGTTACGGCTTCAAAACAAAATAATTGTTTGCTGAAGCTAATTTGTGATATCTGGTGACGTAATAATGTTGTGATTATAAAGTACAATTGATAAAACATAACATTTATGAGATTGTTTTTATAAAGCTATTCATTAATGAAATATGATTCAGCTAATTAATTTCACAGTGTTTAGTCGACTTTTATCAGTCATTGACAGATTTTTTTATAGAGTGAGGTGATTAAATTTGATAAGAAAATATATTAAGTGGAATGAGCAAACAGGTTTGTTAAGATAACTCTCGAATTAAATGTGTATTTAGTAGGGAAATAATAAATGAAAATATATGAATTACTTAATAAAAATAACTTTAAAGCTTCTATATCATATTCAATACTTATGTTCTGTAATAGCATTCGTATAGGCATTATTAACTTGTCTTAGTCCCACGTTTGCATACATATAGTACATACATAAGTAGACATGACATATAATCTAATCGTAAACAGAGTATTTTGCTTATTTATTTTTGCCCATCATCTTATCTAACTTCAAGAAATCTCTCAAAACTGGAGACCCACCCTTTCTAGATGATTTCAAAGTGATGAATTCAATGTTCAGTCGAAAGGAATGTTAGCATAGATTAAAGTTTCTGTTCATTATAATTATAGCTTTTTAATAATGTCGAATTGACATTTTGGATAAATAGTGTACTTTTTTTTAAAATTATAATTATTATTACATAGTACAAAATATACCAGTTTGCAAAAAAGGAAGTGCTATCTACAGAACATTATAGATCTATCTTTTAGCTGGATTTTTATGCAGATCAAGAATGTATGTAATATATTTTAATGAGCACAGAGTTTTCAACCTACATGCAGTTAAGAAACAACTTTAAACACACAACAAATGTGTACCTCAAAATACGAGCGCAATCTTGCTAGAAAAAAGATTATGATTCATTGAAATATTTAATATGTGATAAGGTAATTTTTATTGTGTTCATTTATCTTAGCAAGATGTGAAATGTTAATGAGTTGATTATCGCTGCAATGAGATAATTAAGACTCAGGTAGCATCTGTTATATAAAGTCAACATTTTATATTATATTTTAATTCTATTCAACTTTATTGCAAGGTGAGCTTAAGCGGGTGATACAAAAAAAAAAAACAATAGCAATGCGTGCATTTTTAAGTGAAATGAAATATACAAATATATTAAATTAAAATAGTTCGCCCACTGGCTTGATGATCATCTCGTGGACTTGCATATGTGGGGGCGTGGCCAATGCAAAGTGCACCGCCTGAGCAACGTCCTCGGCTTTCAGCATCGTCTGTTGAACTGCTTCGCGCACACCATCGGGCAATATCTCCGTATCCACAATGCCAGGACTAATACTCTGCAAGTGCATTAAGTGAATCAGAGAGAAGTCTTATCGCAAAGCAGCCGAGTGAGGAGCTTACCGTGATCTTGATGCGAGTGCCCAGACCCATGAACTCCTGGCGATAAATCTCGGTCATGGCGGTCACCGCATGTTTGCTCGGCGGATACATATTAATCTGAGGTGCAACATCAGGCGTGGGTCCAAACAGCTTGTGGCCCAGAATACTATTGATGAGCACCACATGACCATCGAAGTTGCGTTTCTTCATCGAGGCAAAGGCCCGTTGAGTGCACATCACAATGCCCATGATGTTGGTCTGCACAGTTTGTTGGACCTGTGAGATGGGCATATCCACCAGTCGGCCATCCTGTAGAGTGCCAGCATTGTTGATCAGTATATCAATTCCGCCCAGCTGCTGCTCGATCGCATCAAAAGCCGCTTTAACTGAGGCCTCATTGCCGACATCGCATTGAATGGGAATCAATTTGTCTCTGCGTTCAGCTGGGACTAACTTTTGCAGTTCCTTCACACGTTCCACGCGTCGCGCCAGTCCTACCACAATAAGGCCAGCGTTGACCAGGTCCACGACGATCGCCGAGCCAATTCCCGAACTGGCCCCGGTGACGACGGCAACGCGATTTTGCCAACGATCCATGCTGCTGATGCTGATGCTGTTGATGATAATCGCCAACCAACTGGGCGAAAAACTTATGAGTGTCTGAGCATCTGTTGAGTTCGCTCGATGTTTTTTATACTTGTATGTATGTATAATCGGAGAGCGAGTTGCTTCGAGTTGATTGCTGGGTCGCGAATATGTGCACATGTTTGTCAATTGCATTAATTAAGCTAGTTTATAAACAGAGCACGCTGTCCGATGGGCGTAAGTTATTGCTTATGATTCTCGGAGAGTTGCATTGTAACGAAACGCTCCATTTTTAGTTGCTGACGTATATAATTAGCTCAAGAATGAATATCTTTTCTTCTTTTCCCTTTCTACCTATCAGTAATTGTATTTTAAATCTGTATAGAAATGTTATGTGACGTCAGCATATGTAGATGTTTTTGTGTATGAATAGCGTTTATTTGTTGGCAATCAAAATGTTTTTAATGCTTAATGCTTTTAATTGCGTGACGCTCTTTATTTTATCGAATGATTATTCCAATCATACAATCCACAATTCGATTGCTCAATAGTTCTTAATAATGTCGTTAAGGCTACTTTCAGCATTTCATTTAAGCAGTGAAATAAATTGGCTTAGCACGTAACATATTTCACAGTCGAGCACACTCGACTGTTCGTTAGCAAAAGAACAATGAATAGTAAGTCAGAAAGTCAAGTGGTATTTTTGTTAGTTGCCATATTACTGATTACTACTATCAGTTAAAGAGATAATAACAGTTCGTCTATCTACCACTTCAACTTTAAGTGCTACTTGTGCTTTCATACTCAAAGCTTAGCTTAGCAAGCTGATAAGTTTGAGTGACAACTGAATATGTAAATAACTATAAATTATCCAGGTCACGCATTTCAGCCTAAGCATCAGCTACTAACTTGAGCATGAGTTCTCAAGTGATTACCTGAGTGAAGATAATAGTTAATAGCAGTTTGTATACCCTGTAAGTGTCAGCTTATAACAATCTGTTTAATAAAACTGAAAGCAGGAACTAAATATAAAAATATTGAAACTTAAATCGGAATTTATATAAATTTGTATATTTATTTTGAAAATTATAAAATATACCATAGTCTGTATTTGGTAATTCAACAAATTACTACATCAAAAATATATGGTATATTGAAAATATACCCGATTGACAACCAAACTAGAGCTGCCTAAACAATTTTAGATCCGTATAAAATCTGTGTAATAAAACTGAAAGCACAAACTTGATATAAAAAAAATTAAATTGTAATCGATAGTAATATATATTGATATATTTATAAATTCATTTCTTCAAATAATTAAAAATTCAAAAATATACCGAAGTCTACATTTGGTAATTCGATATTTTACTACATTAACAATATACCATACTGAGAACCAAAGTAATTTATATAAACTGAAATGTTTATACTATATATGAATTTCTCCTTATTCTTTATTAAATTGAAGTGACAGAATTGTTTAATATATACTGCAATTGTAATCGTCCTAAAATTTTTATTTTCTTCTTTCTTTCTTTTCGGAATTCATATAAATTAATAATTTTATAAACAAAGTAATCACAGGGTATCTTTGCGATTATTACCTCGCAATCTTAAGTGGCCAATTATCTAACGACAAGTTGAGTCAATAAGCAAGTCATTATTGAATTAATAACAAATGTATATTATTTGCATATGCATAAGCAATTTGCATGTGATGATTCGAATGCCAGAAATGTACAAAAAAAAAAAGAAAACAATAAGAATTTTTCCCGTACGTTCGTTGCATGTTGACTGCTTGAATTGTGAGTGTGTGTGTGCAAACTATGAATATTTCTTGGCCCACTTCGGTGGCAGGGCTCAGCAAACAGTTGCGTGGCAAGCATTCGCGCCACGTGCCTTCGTTGTATTCGTAAATTGTCCAGAGATATCTTGACTGAACTCAACTCAACTGAACTGAACTGAACTGCTGCTGTTGCTGACCCTTGTCTGTAGGTCTCTTCTAAGCGCAGCCTATAAAACTACTTATTCCCTTCGCACACTCGAATCCACTACTAGACAAAGACCATCTCCTTTGTGTGTGCGCAGAACGTATTGACCTGGCACAAGTTCAAATATTTGTTAAGTAAAGAGCTGCTGCTGCTGCTGCTGGGTTATAAAGTGATATTGACTATGGCCACCGACTTGTGCGGAATATGAGCAGCTCTCTATGTGTGGCTACAACCATTCACAGAGATTGAGACTGTTTGGTTTGCTCTTATTATATGCTGAGTAAGTATAATTTTGATTCGATTAATTGCACTAGACTAGCTTACACCCTGTACGAAGTACCAGATCGAGATAGTGAACACGTTTGATTACAATTTTCCTTTTGTATTGATGTTCTAATTTCAAATATAAATAAAATAATATGCAAAAGTGTTCATTTTCATTTGAATTGATTTCTTTAAAGCATTTAGACGCGTCTATTTTGATAATTACATCACGTTACATCAAAATAATTTATGGAAGATTATCAAATACGATCTAGAAGTTACGCAGAGAAAATCTTGGGTTAATTATTCGAATTTAATCCGAAATAATTTCTCGGATTATGTTAAATCAAATACAAAATAGGTGACTTTTTTATTTCAGATACTTTGATATTCTCAGATTTCTATTTAAGGACATATTTGTCATTTTCACTGAATATAATGTGTATTAACTAGTTATTAAATACTAGATTTGATATAATAAATAAATTACCCATATTAAGTTTTTGGTATTTTTTGCTTAAATAAGAAACACATATATGTGTATATATATAGTATATATATATATATAGTATATATACTATTTTAATCCAGAAACTCGAATCACATAACAAAAAATTCGCGATAAGCGCTATCAACAAAAACTGTTTTCTACATTAAAATTATATTAGAAGAGATTTAAAACTAATTATAGGTGATTAAGATTAAATGAATTTATTTTATTTCATAATTTTATATTTTAATCTTGAAATAGAACCCTATTTAGCTATTCAATTCTTAATTATTTAAAAACAAACAGGCTAAAATGTTACTTAACATGGATCTTAACATACTTCTGCGTATACAATCACATATTTTTCAATGTTTCACAAAATGTGTTTTGCTTGAGCTTATCAATGTTTCAAAAATATCTATTTAATATTTATTTCGAACTTGCGTTCATCATGCACTGAGTAGTTATCTTCCATCTATACTTTGGGACGTTAGCTCCGCACTATTTTCATTCCACATTTTTGTTTCTATTGCTAACAAGCCAAAGAACACAAGTCCAAATGCAATAATAGCATAAGAAGACGAAGCCAAATAGCAAATTGTGAAACCAATGATAAAAGACATAAAACAGGATTCAATAAACAAATATAGCATAAGTAACATATAAAAATGAACATGGAAAATAAAAAATAAATATTAAAAGGGGATATCATATTAATACACAATTGGGACAAAGTAAAAGCTGCTTAGAGAAACAAACACAGATATTGGTCAACTATAAACTGATCATCATACAATGTGGAGTAACTAAAATCGTCTTCGATTTGACTTTTGGTGGATTACAGGGTATTTACAGGTCAGTCGATTATTGTGGTGAATGGAATGCTTGCATTGTGCTTGGATTCTTACGCTGCCTTGTCTTGGACAGTCCTTATCCTTGCCAGTAGAATTGTTGGCTGGCTACTATGTTAATTTTTTAAAAGGACATCAACTGTCATGATGCAGCGCAGATGATAATGACGAAGACGTGGCGCAGCAAGCAACAACAACAACAACAAGAAGAAAAACAAAGCGCACAATAATAATGAATGTTGTTTTTTATCTTGTGCAAAGCATGAAATGCAAAACACTTGAACTGAGTGGAAACGAAGGCAAAGGCAAAATAAGCAACAAAATGCGAAACAAAACAATTCAGAACAGAATATGTACAGTGAAAGAAATTCGAACAGGATTTCAATCTTAACATTTTAAAATAGTTTTTATGTTCTTAATATACCATTGAGAACAAAATATACCAGATTGTCAATCAAAGCCACGACAGCTGCAGTTAGGTATAAGAATTTGATTTTTGATTTTTATAATCCTCAAAGGAGTGAAAAAGTAAACAAATTCTTTCACAGATACAATGAAAATGTAGAATTATTTTATTCTATTATTTTTAAATTAACAATTAATGCTCTGGGTTTCATTTTGATTCTTGGATTTGGAATATTTCCCGTGCCTATGAGCTAAAAATATATTATTTCAAGAATTACAATTAAAATGGTGTTTTTTTAGGCATTGAGTGGAATTTTGAAGTGATTTACATTTCATTCGACACGCTTTTTCTCTCTGTGTACGTACATATACATGGTAGTGTGCACACAGAGACGTGCATACAGAAGCTGGACGAAGAAGAAGGAGATGAGAACGCAAAACGGCGGTGTTGATAATGACAGCAAAGACAAAAGCTTTGCACACCATCCTACTCATCCTAATGGGACGAGCATCAGTAGCAGCATCAGCATCAGCATCAGCATCTGTAGAAGCAGAAGCAGAAGCATCAGCGGGTCTCAGTCTAGAGACGGATGACTGTCAGACTGTGTCCCTGTTCATATCCACGTCGACGTCGTCGTCCACATTCACATCCTCGTCTGTCCATGCCCATGTCCTTGGCGATGCTGCAGCAGCGGCTGTTCTAGTTAAATTGCCTGTCCTCGGCGACGCCGACGCCGACGCCTGACTTTGTCGTTGTCTTTGCTAGTAAATCAGACCCTAACAAACAATAAAAAATACATACATTCGGGCAAATAAAAGCAGATACAACAGCAGCACAAGAATAATAAAAAAAAACATACACAAAGAGATTTAAATAATAATAGGGGAGGCGACAATTCGCAAAATGGCAAAGATTAAACGCTTTAGGTTTTTACTAATGATGCCTGCCAAAAACGCACATAACAAAGTGAATTTGCACATATTCGTGGAGTGGAAAACGGGGAGCGGAGAGTGGGCAAAGAGGGTGGCACTTCTGTTCCCCTGTTCCTCTGTTCCTCTGATTATCCATGGAGTGCTCGACAATAAATCTGAAAATCAATCTCAGCTGACAACGAGATGTGTTCACTTTACAAAACAGATCATTATTTTCAAATCTTATTAAATTGTTTTTATTTTATTGCTTTTACTAATCTTCTAAAAGTATTTCGTAAAAGACATTACTAACTGATATTATCGAAATAAAACTGTTGTTATAGGAAATTCACAAATTTACAATCGTTTCATCAATTTAAAAGCTTCTCTAATTTAATTTCATTCCATTGCTTGCACTAACATAGTAATTTTTGAAGGAAGCTGCAACAAGTTTGTTTAATCCCCAATATTTATAACGAGCACATTTAATCTAAAATCTTAAAAACAAAAAGTGTACGATAATCTAATCAATAGAATAGTTTTCTTTGAATATTTAATGTGATTTGTGTGTGAATGAAGTATTGATTAAATATTTCGTTTCATATAAAACATTTACTTAAAAGACTTAAAATGAAAATGCACTCAGATTTGTTTGAAATTTTTTCTACGCCCAATAAGCTTTATTTTGAAGCTAGATTTTTGGTAAATAAAATAATAATTGTAGTCTTTATAATTCCTAAAAATTTGGTTTAGTTTGGTTTGGTTGGATTAGATAAAAATTGTTATTTAAGATGTACTTTTGTATGGGAGAAATGTTTACGTAGGCTTAGTTGCTTTAGCTGACAATCTGGTATATTTTAGTACTTCATAGTATATTTTGACTGCAATACTATATCAATATACTACATATATAATTGAGTACAATAATTTATGGTATATTTTTAATGTAGATCTATATTAATATACCAAAAATAGCCTTCGGAATATTTTGCTTGTGTACTTGACTGTAGCTTTCTTATTTGTTGTTTAATACATATAAATGTATAAAACAAATAGTTGAATTGGTTGTTGATGCAAACTTTGATAAAAAGTAGTTGTTTTTAATTTAAGTGCAACGGAGCGCAGCAAATGATTAAAGCTGTTAAATTACTTAAAAGTATCAATGTGTCTTCGTCCGTCGGTGTTATATTTGATGTCTATTGTAGCGAAGCAATGTAATTGTCGCGTAAGTTATTTTGAGAAGACAATTTCCAAGTCATTTCCTGCAAAATATTCATTTGAAGGGTTTTGTTAATCGCAGCAGAATCGATTATTGACTTTACGAATAAGTGGAGTGAACCGGTTTGTGTGGGTGTTGATTACTGTTGACTGCCGAATTGTATTGAGTCTGTTATCTTTAGATTTACGGCTGGCAGTAAAATGTAAAAATAAAAGTACATACTCCTATCATTCATTGGATTCGTGGCACGTTGTGCTGCATTGTGTTATCTGGCGAACCTCGAATTTCACAACCAATGTCAATGATAATGACTTGAGTGACTTTTTGCACTTACGATACGATAATTATGGAACCAACGCGAAGGGTCGACAATTGCTGCAAACATTTGCTACATCATTTTAGATATGTTGCGAGTGAATGTCTATTAAATTGCTGATCAAGATTAGTGTTCTAGTGGACATTACTTTTGTTTAAACAATGATATCGCTTATCTACACTGCAAAAAAAATTACAGTTGCTAAAAGTAAGAAAATTTATGTTCTTCCTATAATAAGACCACTTTAAGATAAATTTATTAAAACTTACATTTAAAGAAATAACCAGTTTATAGAGTTAAGAACATTCATTTTAAAAATTGTGTTTTTTAAATAAAGTAATAAAGTACACTAAGAACATATGTAAATCTAATAAATGTCATAATCTTAAAATAATCTTAGTTTTATGTTACAATATTCTCGAATCCATCGAAATTCCTATAAAGTTTTTATCTAACTTTAAAAGTTGTCACGAAATGAATTATAAAATAGTAATCGATTAAGGCAGAAAAAAAGATGATGTAAAGTATTTTTATCTTTATTTTTATTGTTTTTTGCATCTTAAGGTAAATAAAAGTATACGATTTTTTCATCTTTATAAGAAAGATTTATTATAACAAATGTGCTTTCTATCTTCAAGATTTTCATGTTGAAAATCCGGAATCTTGATTCGATAATATTATTTTTTTTAGTGCAACTCTAAACTCTTTGTAGAATAACGAATTTGTAAAGACATGACAGACGCTAAAAGCGTTCTCTTAAATACGAAATGCAAATTGGATTAGCAAACTAATGCATTGCAATGCAGATCAGAGTGTCGTGCTGTCATGTGAGATTTTCAGGTGAATGTGCTCCAAAGCGAATTTGTCCCCAAAAACTTGGTTGTACGGCGTAGTGAGGGATTAAGTAAGCTAGTTAGATGCTTTTTCTAAAGCTATAAATATGAGAAAAAAAACTCACTTTTGGGGTGCGCAATAAAAAGAAATCAAGGGCTGGGAGTCTAAGCTCAGTTAAGCAAGGTGCATGCTACTGCAAGAGTGTGGAGTGTATCAAGGGGAAGGGGAAGGGAAGTAAGGCAAGCGAGCGACATGTGTCGCGCAGCAACTGCAATGCCAGCGACGCCACTTGAATGCGCAAACACAAAGACTCGCATATGAGAGCACCGTTCCGGGCCCAGTCGGGCCTAGCAAGATGATGGCGGCGACACACACACAAACACAGTCTCACACACTTTAATACACAAACACACACACACATGCAGAGACATGCACATAAACTTGAACATAATTCGCCTGCGTTGTCCTTGACGGAATCCTCTTTAACTCTAAGCTTGCCGACCAACTAGTCAGTCCGTCACTCAGTCACTCAGTCAGTTGGTTCGTCGGGCAGTCATCCAGTCAGTTGGCCAGCTGTTTATACAAGTGCTGCTTTATGTACCGCACACAGATAGAAAGATAGACAGACCGACAGACACATAACTAGACATAACTACAGCTGTATATACTTATATACACATATCCACACTTTATCCACATAACTTGCACCTATACGGCACATATGAGCAACAGAGATAGCAAGCGATAGAAAGAGAGAGCCCACACACACACAAGCGAATATTTAAAAAGGACAATACGATTTTACTTTTTGTTTTTCCTTTGGTCCTCCTGGGTCAGTCAGTCAGTCAGTCTCTCACATGTCGGCTGGCCGCTTTACTTTTGCTTATTACAAATGGTTGGGCAGCACATAAAAATATGGAAAAGAAGCAAAAAAAAAGAAAAAAACAAAGAATAAAGAAATGGAATTTCTTCTCCTGCCATCGTTGGAAGAAGTAAAACTTGCTGCTTAAATTCACTCATGTGAAAAATTTGAAAACGTCCAGTGAAATGAAACGAACTGCGTTAAAATGAAAATGACAAATAAAAAAAATTAACCATGTAAAATATTCAACGAAACTGAAACTACCCTATTTAATAATTCATAAATAGCAGACCCAGATTGTATCTAATCTATTATTTTCGGTATTGTTTTTTGTTTATCGTTATCTATAATAAAAAGTTGTGGGCTCGATAATGTTATGATATAATAGATTGTATAATAAGCAGTGTCTGCTTCAGGAATTTGTAGATCAACTGATGTTACGGAAGATCATAATAATAATAATAATAATAATAATAATAATAATAATAATAATAATAATAATAATAATAATAATAATAATAATAATAATAATAATAATAATAATAATAATAATAATAATAATAATAATAATAATAATAATAATAATAATAATAATAATAATAATAATAATAATAATTATAATAATAATATCAGTAATAATAACTGTATCAAATACTACTCGAATCTTTATTCTTTTCTCGGCCAAGACAATGAGTTTAGAAAAAGGGGCATGCCAAGCAACTCAAAAGGGCAACAAAATGTGAATCTGAATCCCAATCTGAAACAGAATCAGAATCAGAATGAGAATCCGAGTCAGAGTCAGAGGCTGAGTCTGAGTCTCAAGCAGAGCCAAAGACGGAAACTCACGTACGGCATATTAAATAAATTGGCATGGCCCTCGTAATGCGGTTGCCAGCGAAGGTGCCAGAGGGTGAAGGAGGGGAAGGGAGAGAGGGATGCAAGAAGCATAAGCTTAATATGCGTTCTCGAACTTGACTAAAAGCGAGTGATTATGCGGTTAACATGGTCAACTGCAACCAAGTATTTTACTACGAAAAGGGAAAGTTAATGCTTGTCAAAGCCACAAGTAGACCCGATTATCGGAGAGCACTTTAATGAGCTGTTGGCAAGTTATCGGCTAATCGATTGGCAGCAATTGCTGCTGGAAATTGTAGATAACAACAGTCAAATTGCAATATGCAGATACATATATTGAGCTGATCCACTGGCAACGAGCAGAGCTTTTAGTCCTCTCGAGTGCTTTGGCCCAAGTGTGCGGCAATTGACACAAAAGTGGACAACGTCGACAACGAACTTTAACCACAATGTTCACACACACACACACACACACACACACACAAATCGGTTTAGGCCAACTGCAATAACAAACTCTACTAAAAAAGTGGTAAAAAAAGAAATAGAAATAGAAAATAAAACGACTGCAATCTTCTTGCCAATCCAATCCAATCCAACACCGACACAATTGAATTTATGTAAGCTCAGCGTCACGACTTCCCCAAACGTACATACTCGACACTGCGAATTCAATGTTAGACTGTGAGATACCCTGTAATTGAAACTACTATGCAACCTTCTAAAAAAGTGTGTACGGTCTATGCTACCCCACACAGGAATGTGTTGTCCAGGGTATGCGAATCGCAAATGTGAACTCTGGGAATCGTGCTGCAAGCAAAAGCAAAGTTTGTCCTCACTGGAATTGGGAACTGGAGTCCTGCGTTGGTGTTGGTGTTTTCGGTAATTATTTTGCCACTTGTTCAAGTGCTCTCGGCACTTCTCGCCGAGCATCGTCGCTGGCAAAGCATTTGCCCATTTTTGGCCACGTTTTGTTGGCCAAGTTTATTTGGCCATTGCGTCTAATGGCGGGGGCAAAAGCAGCAGCTAAACAAAGACAGCTGAAACACCCAGTCGAGTCGAGTCGAGTCGAGTCGAGTCGGGACGGAGACGGGTTGGGCGTAATGCGATAACTCTCATTGTCCATGTTGACCCCGTCCTTCATCAACAAATGCAACTGCTAACATATTTCAGACAACCCTTTTGCCACCTCACCTCGCAGCTCCCTTCCTGTTGCCCTGTGGCTCTATCATCAGCTAGGCTACGCCTTGGCTCTGGCATGCGTTTGTTTGCCAACTTGATGAACTATGTGCAGGATGCTTTTCCAGCTCCTTCTCCTTTTCCTGCTCCAGCTGATTTTCGCATTGCTGCTAGCTTTCGCATAGTTCAACTGGCAACCACTCAGCAATGAGTACAAACATTTTATACACTCACACACAGAGATAAAGCGAGGGTGGGGGTGAGAGGGAAATGTGCAGCGCACAAGTGGCTCAGGGTCAGATCATAAAAAATTAACACATTTGATCACACAGCTCTTACTTGTAATAACTCTTGGCCCGCACTCGCTCACTCGCTCCTCGAGGACTCATTCCAAGACGCATGCAACTTTGCTCGTGAACTATTCACAAGCAAAACATAAGAATAGAACTTTAAGCAAGCTGTGAGCTCTGAGCTCTGAGCTCCCAAGCTCAAGCTGCGTGCGTCAAAATGCATGTTCGCAAAATCACAAAAAATAGTTGAGGATTTATTTTTGCATATACATAACTTTAGAAATCCCCAATGCAATATTATTACTATTGTAAACTTTAATCTCTCACTCTCGTGAATACTTTTTCATCGATATTCTTATCTCAACTCTGCTTAACAAATTAATCACGATCAAATTGAATTGGTCATCAGATTGGGAGATCCATCTTTCATTAAAATTAACATAGAACAAAATTGGCAAGTTATTATGTTTTTTATGTTATTATTATTATATTATTGTTATTTTTATTTAGACCTATCAATTGAGTACACTGTTTTTATATTAAGTTTAGCTTAACTTCCCCAGTCTACGAAGAAGTTCTTTAAGTTCTTTTTCTTTTATGGATGAAGGTAATCTTATGTTCAGCAAATAAACTTATGCATTCCTGCAACATCCGTTGAGTGGCAGAAAATATTTAACATTTAGTATGGCAAGACAAAAAAAACATCAACATACTTTTATTGCTGAGCCAAACTTTTGTATTGTGCTGCAATTCTAGATTCAGCTACACCTGCAGCCACGGTGTTTGTTAAGAATGCTTTTGCTTGGTCACCGGCTGCATATTTCTGCATTTCGGCAAAATGATAAATATTAAATTGTTTTATTAAATAAAATTGTCAAAACCTAATTGCCAAAAAACACCTAAATAAAATAAATATATAAGAATTTGACTATCGATAGTTTTAAAATTACTATCGTCGATTATCGATGATTTCCATAGTTCTTCATGTGAAAAACCAATTGAAATCAAATCGAAGTGAATGACTTCAAAAAAATATTAAAAATTTGTTTAGTGATGAGGACTACTGTTGACAATCGATAGTTTTGAAATTACTATCATCGACAATCGATTGTATTTATATTACTATCGATGAATTCGTTAGTTCTTCATCCATTTTTAGCATTTTAACTCCCGATATGACTGAAATGAAATGAAGTTGTTTAGTTTACACAATATTACTTTAAAGTTCTTATTTTTACTAAAGTAAAACAAATGCAATTGAAGTGGTAGAAGTCGTGGAAAAGCAGTGTACAAGTATAGTTAATTTGAGATTGCTTTCTCAACAAGGATTGTGACGTTGCTTTGCGGCAGACTGAAATTCGATTTCGATATGAGGCAATGCCAAAAGAAAGATTGAAAGAAGGACAACAAAGGAACCATAATATGTGTGTTTAGTGAATGGTGATGGAGACGGTGTTTTCCAGCTGAAAAACTGTTGTTTTTCTCTGTGCACTGACCTTCACAAGTTTACTGACTTTTATATATATTTTTTATAAGGTTCAAAGGTTCAATAACGCAGCATGACAAAATTTATTGTCACTACGTGTTCAAAACGCACATTACTGGACAACGACCCACACACACACACACTGGCACACACATACACACACATACATAACGGAATATTGATGACAGAACTTCATGAAGCATAAAAAAAAATTTGCAATGCGTAAATGTCAGATAAACCACACATAGACAATGAGGGCGAGCGAGCGAGAGAGAAGAATACGTGTATAGTGAGAGAGAGCGAGAGAGAAAGAGAATGATACATAAATTGAGAATTTTTTCTTAGTTAAGTTTTTCGCAGTCTTATTATTGTTGCGTGTATTTTTTGGCTGGCTTACAGCTGACTAACTAAACTGAAATAAACGAAGCAAACAAGTTTTGGGCTCAAGTGGAGCTACTCGCTATCTCTTTCTCGCGCTTTCTATGTTTCTCCGTCTGCTGATGATGATGATGCTGGGAATGAACCGCTTGACTATGCATGAGCCTCAGGACCACAGCCACGCAGTGGTTACCATTTTACCATTTTGTGGGTCAGACCATCGTCATCGTCATCGCCGTTGTCGTTGTCGTTGTCGTCAACGTTGTCGATTGCCAAATGAATTTTGCCAGCCAGCGAAGGTTGAAATTGGCTTTTGCCTTTTGGCGAACGTATTTTGAATTTTAATGTGGTATAGCCACATGGCATAGACGCAAAGCAACAGTGGTAACCCTTTTACCCTTTTTTTCTCTTTCTCTCTCTCTCTCGCTCTTTTTGTTTGTCATTTCATACACACACACACACACGCACACTGATGCTCAATCAAAAACACACGCACGCATCGAATGCGCATAAAATGTTAGCCGACTATTTCATTAGCAAAGCAGCCAAAGAGCATAAGAATTTGCCAAAAAGCAGTCTCGATTGCCAGAGACAAAGACAGAGCAAGACAGGCAGACAGGCAGACAGAAAGAGAGAGGGAGAGAGAGAGAGACAGAGGTAGTTGGTATAAACAAAAATGAAAAGGAATAGGAATGACAGAGAAATCAACACATGCTTTCAACTGGCAGACGACGCACTACAAAAAGACCGCAATGCGATTGGATTAACATTTGCTGAATATCTATAGCATACTTATACGGGCCGCAGTCAGTCACTCAGTCAGTCAGTCAGTCACTCAGTCAGTCAGTCAGTCAGTCAGCCTGTCCCCAGGCTGTCATTTAGTCAGCCAGTCAGTCCGTCGTTGAGGACTTGAGCGTGAGTGCGTCTTAGTTTGCGGTTGAACACTTGGATGAATGATTGGCAAGCAGCATATTTGAATATTTGATTGTTCTCAACTCTCACACACATTTGACTCCCACTTTCCACAGTCGCAGTCTCTACATATATCAGTGTGTGTGTATGGCTGTGTGTGGATTTCATTTATTATGCGTGCATGTCTAACTCCATGCGTGTTGCCTTCTTCTCGATACTGTAATGAACACTCATTGCGCCATATACGGAAATTAAAATAAATCGTTTTAATTCCGCAGCGCGTTGCATGTTTGACAGAGATCCTAAAACGATATATCGTTATACTTTCGATAGTTGTTAGTCACTTTGATTAAGCTGCAACAGCATCTTCTCTTTCCGAATGTGTGACTTATTTACGATATCATTTGTTCAGCTCATTAGCTTAATTTATGCTGTCGTTTTTCTGTATTTTATGCAGAGATCTTTAACAAATATATCACCAAACTATCGATAGTATCTCCAGCAGCGTTTCTTCCTTTGGGCCCATATTTTTCATTGTCTGTTAGTTTCTTATTGTGTGACTCTTTAAGATATCATTTATTATGCACATTAGCGACAATTATGCTTCAGTTTTTCTGTATTCTTCTGGGATCTACTTATTGTTTTAAGCTAGCCAAATTTCATGTTTTAAACAATTCCCTTAATTAAGTACGTTGTATTGTTTATCTATCTATTTCAACTAGACCTCGCATAGCGCTTCAATAGGAATAAAAAAATCATTCTGTATAACAAGAACTTTAAACACAATTTATTTTTCAGTGAGAATAATACACATGAGAGATTGTAAATAAACCCTTATTTGTTATTTTCATTTTTCACAGCTGGTTGCACTGCTTGTACATCACATTTTCATGCATTTTGGTTTCCACACTATTATAATAATTCATAAACTTTTGCTAATTTGACGTTGATGCAACTTTCGAAAGAAAAATACTAATGTTGCTCTGCCGCAAGACAACAGCAGTAAAGCAAATCAGAGTTACCAAAGAGAACTGCAACAAGTTTAAGAAAAAGTTTAAAATTCATTTCAAATAATCGATTTCAAATTGCAGTTGCTTATTTTGGCTGTACTCCAGACTTTTCTGAGGAGTTTTTAATGCAACTATGATGGCCATTAGCATTAATTATTGGCAGCTTGGTATATTTTATACTTGATGGTATATTTTGAATGAAGTACAATATACCAAATATAGTTTTTGGTATATTTCAGTATTTTATGGTATATTTTTAGTATAATTCTAGAATATGGTTTTATTGAGAATGTGTATACTATACCCAATAGTTTTCTTACTTGTTCTAAAATTAAAGGCAAGCCTATTTCCAATTGTAGTTTAACACATTCTTTTTTGTCAACCTGCTACGCACTCCGCTTATGAGTTGAGCTTGAATATATGAATATTTTTGGCTTTAGTTGCCGTAACTATTCATTTTAGTGCGTCATTAGAGAGCAACTGGCCGTTTGCCGTGAATAGCTTCGGCTTCTGTAGCCTGGACTGGCCGTGGTTTCATTTTTGGCCATGTGTGCGTAAGGTCATGACACACATTTGAAAGAAAAACCAGCAAAAACAAAAAAAAAAAAAAAAAAAACAACGAAATTGTGTGTGTCAACTGCACATGTGAGAGTGTGAGAGTGTGTGAGTCCTGTGCGGAGTCCTTGCTGTGACCGTCATTGCCCTTTGTGGCTTTACTTGCACCCACGTAGAGTTGGCCTTAGTGGGCCTTTCCCTTGATTAGACTCCAGTTAGAGCGATGTGCGTAATGTGAGTTGTTGCTGTTGTTTGCTGTGAGCTGTGAGCTGGGATGATTTGACCTCGCCTCTTCTATGTTCACTAGGGCGCACATGACGAAGCATAAAAAAAAGAGCGGATGCACGGCAATAAAAGTTGTTTCCCAAATGAAACAATAACACTTAAATGCAGAATAAGAGATTTGAATTTAATTGAAACGACCTGAAAGTTTCGTTTGCCCCCCTAACAGTAATTTAGTTGTGCCAGAATTGTTGCACAGTAGTAGCACAGTTTTATGTTAGCTTAGCTAGAAGTTGTATCACAGTATAACAGTTGTAGTAATAATACCTAACCGAATCATTAATCGCCTCATTTTCGCATAGTAATAACGATAATTTAAGTAATTATGTTTAGAATGAAAATTACTCTAAATTTAGTCACTTATCTGATTACAAATATTGTAATATATATATGCATAAATGTTTATATTGATGTATTAAGAGACAAACTATATAAAAGAGACTATTATTGAATTTAAATAATTCTTTCACTTACAACCTGAACTTTTTAATCTTCTTCTTTAAAATAAGTTATGCATCATCACATTGACTTGCAGTTTATTAATTTGTATTTTTATGATTCACACATGATTATTAATATTTAAATTATTATATAGTACTTAACTAACTACAAAATTGAACTTGCTTCTGTCTGTTACATGCATCTCCTGTAGGCATAAAGCTATAAAATCTTTCTATCCTATCCAATTTAATAGCGATTGCATGAAAATTTTTGAAGTTATTCAAGAAATACTTTTAAATGGTAAAAAACTCCTTGTACAATCGGGTCTTAGTTGCTTTAGTTGATAATTTGGTATATTTTGTGTAGTATGGTATATTTTTAATATAATACTTAACCGATATTCCAAATATTCAATATATTTGACTAATTTTTGAGCATATTTGGTATATTTGTAGAATATGATTTTATTAAAAAAGGATTGCAGGTAGATTTCTTACTTGTTTTTTATTATAAACTTATAATTATCTGTTCTTTATAACTATTACCCAAGAATTATATATAAATAAGATGAATAACAAGAATAATACACCATGTTCAGTTGTAAAACTACAGCGAGTAATGATTACAGACTAATTTTGTATAAGTTATTCAATTGAAAGTGCTGCAAAATTTTCTAAGTTGCATTTAGTTTTATTATGTTGACTGCTCAAATCAATTAACTTTCTTTTTAAATAATAACACTATATATTTTTTATAATTGTTATTATAATTTTTTAATTGGTATAAATAAATATGAATATGGTTGGATTCTCACTGACATCCAAATCTTGTTTCATGTACTATCGCAAATATAGATATCGTTTATGACTCCTTTTTGGGCAATTGCTTTTAAATAGAAAAAAGTTAAATTTTAGATAAGGATGTGTGTTGAAGATTTACTCAGTCAGAAAGTTTGTCTATATAGATAAATAGATGCTTAGTGTGTGTTATTTTCTTATTATAGTCGAAAGCGAAAGTAGCTTTAAGAGTGGAAAAAAGTCATGCTATATGATTGTGTGTCTCTGTTTAAGTATTTTTATAGTAATCATATATGATAGTGGCTATTTTGTGTATTGCATGTTGCTGAGTTTGCCGAAATGGTTTTGCGAATGGCAAATATTGAAATGAATACGAGTTCGCTGGAGATAGAGATGGAGACGGAGATAGAAGTGAAAGTGAAAGTGGCGCAGCATCAGGATCCGTGTGCCTCGTTGACTAAGAAAAAGAGATTTATGGCAGCTACAACAAGAGCAGTAACAACAACAGTGACGAAGAGAGCAATTAAAACAGCGGCAACAACAAATAAGAATGCGATAAAAATAAAACAAAAGTGAGAAGCCGTCATCGCCAACAAGGTGGACCTACCACCTACCACCCCCTACCACCCCCTACCCACCGCTCCCCGCTCCCCGCCCCCCGCATTGGCGCCAACGCACTTGAACAGCAGCCTACCCAGAACCCCATCTCTGGCAAGGCGCGCTTGGTGCTCATTCCGCATGCAAAAATGGAAATAAATGGCGACGGGCACTTTTAATGACGCAGCTGTAAACACTTTGAAGGCGTTGGCCCACTTGGCAACGAGCTACAGACAACGCGAAGAAGAAGAAGAAGCCGGCACAAAGAAGTTGGGAAGCTGAAAAGCTCACAATCTGAGCCATGTTTGCTCATGTCCTCGTCCTCTGCTTTTCACTAGGAATGTATTAATAATTGCCTAATGTCTAATTAGCCATGCAATCTACACACACCTACGCACACTCACACACTCACCCCATTCTATCTATGTGTGTGTATGTGTGTGTGCGGCATTCATTTGGTTTAGCTTATGACCCGAAAGTCAGAGTGAAAGCCAAGTTTTATTCGTTTTCCTTTGTACTGTCAAACAATTTTCGAAACGAATATTTTACCGGCGCCAAAAAGTGCGTATAAACATCGGCAAACCCGGGCAGTCGCTGTTTTGTGTTAGTAGCACTTCCCCAGCAACTCCCCCTCTTCCTCTCCCACCCCTTTGCCACCATTACTCTCTCTCCCACTTCCATCGTTCACTCTTTGTCACTCCTTCTCTTTCTTACTGCTCAACAAGGCAAACATACTGCGCCGGGGAACTTTGCTTTGTTCCTAACACAGAGAGAGAAAATTTCCCTTAATGCGATTTACTTGTCGCATGCGATAAAACTGCTTTAGTTCACCTAATGTTGTCGTATATTACGTGCAATAAAATTGATCGCAAAGAGCAGAAAAAATGTTGAAATTGTTCACAGTTTTTCCTTTGCCAACACCTGTTCCACCTGTTGAATCCCACAGAGGGAAAACTTATACCTTATCGACGTGACATTTAATTTCATATTGATTAAACTGAATATAGTAATATGTATTTAACATTGGATAACATAACATTATAACTCTTTCAACAATTTCAAACTTAATGCATAAAGTTAATTATCTCAAGAGTTCCTTGAATACTAAAATTGACTGACGTAATCTGTCTGAATTTGTGGCAACTTCATTAGAAATTAGGTTAATGTACCATTAGCAATGGGTTAACTATTTTAAGTTTCATATGCAACTTATGACCTCACTCTAGCAAAATTTCTAATAATTTCATTTTGCACGAAGAGCATGCAACCCAAGAGACAATCTTTTGAAGTATAAGATTGATGCAGAGCATTTTTAAGGCGCTTCCTACGCTTATATACTCTTTATGTTTAAGAGAAGTAATAACAGAAGTCAAAGTGAAATTGAGCGCATGCCTAAATTGCTTAGAGAGAATGACAAAGAGAAAGCTAAGTCAAAACGCAGTAGCCGAGTGAGATCTTGCGATGCCGAACATGTTTCGGCTCCTCACTACTTCACGCTTCGTAACAATAGCAAAAACAATTTTACTTTCAAGGGCAGCTAACAATGAAGGACATAAAAATATATGACTTTTTTATAATTACTCACCCACTCAGCAGAATTACATATGGTATGTATAAAAATTTTCATTTTTAATTTCGCATTTATTATTACAAAAAAAAAAAACAAATAAAAAACAGACATCCGCACATATACTAATTTATAAGATAGACTCTTATATTAATTTGAGCACTTTCACACATTCGAAAAAAAATACACATAACTTTATAAGACAGACTCTTATATTTACATTTAAATGCGGTAGAAGGAATCAGAAACACGACACACTATCACAGACACAATGACCAACAGTAAAAATAGCCGCATGTTAGAGCGAGATGAAAACAGACGCCAATTAACTTTTTGCTCTTACACAGAAAAAAATTTAAAAAAAATTAACTTTAAAATTATCAAACACAAGATTCATATATTTACATTGGACTGCTTTGCAAATTTGTATGCAAACAAATAATGAATTATAAAACACGCTAATCACTTACACCAACACAATTAAGAAGCAGATGCATGTAAGAGCGAGACACAAACAGACGCCATTCGATTTTTTGCACTTTGAAAAATAAGGAAAAATGCACCTTAACATTAGCTAGCACACATTTAATCGAATAATAAAAGAGATATGAACGAACTTGCAAATTAAACACTATATAAAACACAAACAGAGGATTAATTGATTATTAACTAATTAATTAAACCGTTGTCGCGAATCGAAATGCAAATGTAACGCCGCTCATATCATATGCACTTTACGCTTGTCTGCGGAATACTGATATTTTTGGACAATAATATTCTTCCCCATGCCTAAACTGCAAGGAGCTTTTACGTGCATAGGTACATATGTATGTATGTGAATAAAGGGAAGAATTACTGGAAATTGGACAATTAAGACAGGAATGTCCCATTATGACTAGGACCATTTGGTAGTGGGTGAGAGTGCAAGCGAGTACGCACTACACGGTTGTTGATACAAATGTTGAGTGCTGATCGTGTCTAACATACGAAATCCCTTTCAATTAGGAACTCATCGGTGTAAGTTGTTGTTGTTTGTTGTGTGTTTTGTTGTTGTTTACAGTTTATTGTTTTAGGTATATGTATATTGTTAGTAACTTGATTACACGGAAACTTTTGCAAAAGATCAGAGAGAACATAAATTAGTTTCCAGTATTAAGTCTTAAGGTTTTCAACTGTTTTTTTTTTTTTTAAAGAACGCACTTACACTCTTTCCCACTAATATATGGTCCCAGTCCTACCATAATTGTCCACTTTGCAGCATTTCTTCCCTTTGTTCACATACGCGCAAACATACTTACATATGTATGTACGTAAAAGCTCCTTGCAGTTTCGGCATGGGGAATTATATTTTCCACAAATATCAGTATTCGGCAGATAAGCGTAAAGTGCATATGAGCGGCGTTACATTTGCATTTCAATTCGCGACAACGGTTTAATTAATAAGTTAACGATCATTTTCTCTGTGTATATTATATTGTGTTTAAAGTGTTCGTCAATATGTTTTTTATTTTTCGATTTTATTTGTGCTAGCTAACGTAAAATAAATTTCTTTCATAATTTTTTTCCTGTGTGAAAAAAATTGAGTGGCGTCTGTTTTCGTCTCGCTCTCACACGCGGTTGCTGCTGCAAGTTCGTAATTGTGTTAGTGTAAGTGATTTGCGCGTTTTCTAATTCCTTATTTGTTTGCATACATACTCTCTGTAAAGGAGTCAAATGTAAATATAAGAGTCAGTCTTATAAATGTATATGTGTTTTTTTTTTCGGTGATTATTCATAAGTGTGAAGGTGTTTATATTAATATGTGCGGATGATTGTTTTTTTTTTTCATTTGTTTTTTGTGATTAAATAAATAAAATAAAGTAATGAAAACAAATTGAAATACATATGTAATTCTGCTGAGTGGGTGAGTAATTATAAAAAAACATATACTATATTTTTATGTCCCTTATTGCAAGCTGCCCTTCAAAGTAAAATTGTTTTTGCTATTGTTACGAAGCGTGAAGTAGTGAAGAGCCGAAACATGTTCGGCATCGTAAGATCTCACTCGGCTACTGCGATTTGCCTTAGCTTTCTCTTTGTCATTCTCTCTAAGCAATTTAGGCATGCGCTCAATTTTATTTAAGCTTCTGTAACTACTTCTCTTAAATATAAAGAGTATTTAAGCGTAGGCAGCACCGTAACTCTTGGATTTCTTGTATGTGCAAGTGAAGAGCTACGCTTACCATATTTTAGAGAGGCAAACGCCTTGTGTGTAAGAAGCAAAGCAAGTAAAATATTTTCTTAAGAGCATTACCATTTTTTTCCAATATGAATTATAAAATTATTAAAGTTTCTTGTTTTATAATACAAGTTAAATAGCCAATTCTGTTAATATTTTTTATGTATAGGAATATGGGTCTTTTATAACAATTAATCTTTTCATTAAATATGAAATTGTGAAATAAGTTATAATCTTAAATTACAAAAAATAATTAATATAATATACTTTATCAGAGCTAGAGTAATTTGTGCTAAATTTCATGGCATTTAAGCAGCATTAAAATGAAATTAAAGATTCATACCGATTTTAACTGGAAAACAAGAAGAGCAACAACAATGACAACAAACTGACGCATTGCTGTTAAATGACAGATAAAAAATGACAGGCAAAACAAAATGGCGAGTGCTGAGATGAAGGGGAAGCGAGTGGAGTGGAGGTTAGCAGGACATTTCCCACACACATTTACTGAGAAGGCCTCGAGGGGAGGAAGTGAGAGTGAAAGTGCGAGTGCAATGCAAAGATAAATAATCCAATTAAAATATGTTATAAACATGATAACATAAAGAAGCCAAAAGCGCATTAACTTTAAGTGGAAATCAAGAGGACATCAAATGTTCATTCAATCAAATTATTGACAACTTTCTTGTTGTTGTTTATCATGTTATTCAGCTCGCTTGGATAAAAGTTTGACTATCAAAACTCCATCAACGAATATTCGACTTTTGATTTGGCTTTAAAGTTGTCTAAACACAATCTTAATGTTGAATATTTATTAACCTTTCCCTTTTGAATCTGTTCCTCACGAATAGTTAATGTTTCAATATGTTGTCCGTGGGCTGTAATCTGATTTTAATGCACGACTTCGACACGCGCCAAGCTGTAAAGTGCATAATAAAAATGTAGAAATTTAATTATGCGCAATTAATGCGCATTAAATGCAGCAACAGGATGTTTGGCAGGCCAATCGACCAAGAAACTGATTGCGAGAGAAAGAGCTGCTAATCGAGATGCTGAACAAGGGATGTTCATGGCAGTGGCAACAGGAGATAGGGAGGAGATAGGGAAGCTATTGAAGCCAGGTAATTGGCAGTTAGTGAAGTGGCAACAACATCAGATAATCAATGTAGTTCACTTCGATTTGGGTTAATTTCACTCTTGCATTTGCGCACATTAACTTGCAATTTAAATAATTGGTAGCGCAATTCGTGATAAATCAAATCAGATGTTTTTATACAGGGTAGACGAATAATATAACTTTGATTTTCATTTCCCGAAACGGAAAATGAAAAAAATCGAATTATAATAATAATTACGATATTTATGTATGTTTTCTGAAAATTTAGTTGCGATCAGATCAAAATTGAAGAAGTAATTTAAGCAATAATTTTATATGGTTAAAACAGGCTGCTGTAATCGGATCTTAGTTACTTTGACTAGCTTTGACTTTGACATTCTGTTAAATATTTAACGTAATAGTATATTTATATACCAAATATAGCTTTCTATATATTTAGTATGTTTTCGGTTTTCGGTTTAAAAGTTACCTTTACTTGAACAAGTAATGTACAATTAAATTACATTTGTTAAAACTAAATGTATTAATTTATTTAAGTTTAAAAAGTTATATAGAATTAAAATTCACACTAAATGCTTGACTGTGTAATATCCGCTACCCATTTTAGTAAAATCAAAACAGTGTGGTATTATTGTAAAAATATACTAACTTAATATACCGAAAGCTCATAAAGATTTTAGTTAATTTTGTTCTATCTTTATCTACTTTTCACCTTTTGCACAAAAATATTTATATAGCAAATACAAATAATAAATACAAATATGTATATTATGTTTTCTCATTATATTTATTTTTATTTATGAACCTCATTCATATTCACATTATCATTTAGAAGATTTATTATAAAGCATTTCTCAAATATGAAGTGAAAATATAAAAAATCAAGTTTCCCATAAATCTCAACATATATTTTAACTGTCAACTAAAGTTAAATTCCTTGCTGACTTTAAAAGATTAACATTTGAATTTTATTGCTCTTGAAATTAATAAAAATAATTCTTTCTGAAACTTTTAGCGAACTCTCATAAATTGTGTATGCGTAATAAAATAGCAAAATAAATTCTTTCCACTCTTTTTATTCTTTTTATATATGTATGTATGTATAGCCAAAGTCACATATCATCGGCAACAGCTGCTGGTAATTGCAGCCAGTTCAGGGAAGCATAGAAAGAAGAACACTTGCTGTGTTCTCTTCGCAGTTAAACGCAGCAAATTTATAAACATAAAAATCTCATTCTCAAGGCACTTATTTGACCAGATTATAATGATTGTCCATCTGTATCCTTCTGTCACATGAATGAATGACGCACTTCCAGAACACTTTTCAGGCGTTGGCAACGGGCGTCGAGGAAAGAGAAGCTAGAAATGTATTAATAATTGCCTAATGTCTAATTAGCCATGCAATCTACACACACCTACGCACACTCACCCCATTCTATCTATGTGTGTGTGTGTGTGTGTGTGCGGCATTTCTTTGGTTTAGCTTATAACCCGAAAGTCAGAGTGAAAGCCAAGTTTTATTCGTTTTCCTTTGGACTGTCAAACAATTTTCGAAACGAATATTTTACCGGCGCCAAAAAGTGCGTATAAACATCGGCAAACCCGGGCAGTCGCTGTTTTGGGTTAGTAGCACTTCCCCAGCAACTCCCCCTCTCCATCACCCACCCCTTTACCACCTTTACTCTCTCTCCCACCTTCATCGCCCACTCTTTGTCACTCCTTCTCTTTCTTACTGCTCAACAAGGCAAACATACTGCGCCGGAGAACTTTGCTTTGAGAGAGAGAAAATTTCCCTTAATGCGATTTACTTGTCGCATGCGATAAAACTGCTTTAGTTCACCTAATGTTGTCGTATATTACGTGCAATAAAATTGATCGCAAAGAGCAGCAAAATGTTGAAATTGTTCACGGGTTTTCCTTTGCCAACACCTGTTCCACCTGTTGAATCCCACAAAGGGAAAACTTATACCTTATCGACGTGGCATTTAATTGCATATCGATTGAACTGTATAATATTTAATTTTGAATAACATAACATTAGAACTCTCAACAACTCAACTTAATGCATAAGATTAATTGTTTAAAGTTTTCCATTGTCGTAATTATCATTGCTAGTTCATTGTTTTAAGTGTTTATTATAACATCAATTAGTGTCCACAACGTTTAAGTCCTCCAATGTTATTTGAATTTGTATGAATTTCACGAGAGTCTCAACCAACTTCTTCCTTTTTGTTGGTGACGTACTGAAAGAGTAAGCATGTAAAATTATTCAATTCTGTCTTCTTAAGCTCCAAAACAAGCCAGCTTAATCAAAAATATGTAATATTGATTTGAGTTATTCTTGAGTTTTGGGAATATTCTTAAAATCCCTTGCTGAAAATAATTAATCTAAGATGCCTTATCAGTTGAACCAAAGTTCCGCTAAGCTAGAGTAATTTGTGCTAAATTTCATGCCATTTAAGGAGCATTAAAATGAAATTAAAGATTCATACCGATTTTAACTGGAAAACAAAAAGACCAACAACAATGACAACAAACTGACGCATTGCTGTTAAATGACAGATAAAAAATGGCAGGCAAAACAAAATGGCGAGTGCTGAGAGGAGGGGGAAGCGAGTGGAGTGGAGGGTAGCAGGACATTTCCCACACACATTTACTGAGAAGGCCTCGAGGGGAGGAAGTGAGAGTGAAAGTGCGAGTGCGAGTGCAATGCAAAGATAAATAATCCAATTAAAATATGTTATAAACATGATAACATAAAGACGCCAAAAGCGCATTAACTTTATGTGGAAATCAAGAGGACATCAAATGTTCATTCAATCAAATTATTGACAACTTGTTGATTATCCCGTTATCCCCTTTTGGTTGTATTGAAGTTGGACCATCAAAAGTCCAACTGTCAACTGCAAAATATAAAATCAGGTGATGAATGTACTACAATAGATTATTAACTATTTACTTTTCATTAAATGGTTTCACTTATTTTAGTTTGTAAGAATTTTATAGGGTATTACAATGACTCGAGTCGAATAAGGAGAAGCCAGTACTACTTTCTCAACATTTAACTGAAGTTTTTAATTCTAGAAGCCATCACTACGTTATCTAAAATTTAATGTTGTATTTTATACTAGATATAATAAATAAGTAGATGCAATGATTGGCAATACAAATATAGAATACTTTTGATACACATAATTTGTTTCGAGGATGCACAAATTTCAATAATTTCACGTTGACAAATTGCCTATAATAGTAGAGCATACCCTCTACATATAAGCGCTACAACAGGGTAGATAAACTCAAATTACGATATCTATTGGCCTTGTCCATATGCGCATCTGGGTCTCTTTTGCGAACACTGTCAAACCGTTCGAGTGTTGGCCATGTTTCAACATGTTGTTCGTGGGCTGTAATCTGATTTTAATGCTGGACATCGAAGCGCGCGCGCCAGGCTGTAAAGTGCATAATAAAAATGTAGAAATTTAATTATGCGCAATTAATGCGCATTAAATGCAGCAACAGGATGTTTGGCAGGCCAATCGAGAAGCTGACGCTGATGCTGATGCTGACGATGATGTCGATGTCGATGGTAAACAAGGGAAATTCATGGTTGGGGCGCGTCAGCAGAGATAGAGGATAGCGAAGCTATTGATGTCAGCTAATTGGCAGTAAGCGAAGTGGCAAAAAACATAGATAACATAATTAATGTTCTTCTATCAGACATTGATCACTATTTTTTTGTGCAGTTTCTATACGTTTGATTTGCGAATCGTCAGTGGAAGTCAACTCACGATTAAATCAATATTCATAAAAATGGCATGTGATTATTTATACTAAATGTGAAAGCAATCATAGAATTGCTTACATAAGTTGAACTTTTATCAGCTTTTTATATATTTATTGAAATTGCTAGGATTAAATATGTAAATACCTACATATTATTTTGAATTTATTTATATTCTGTACACTGAAAAAAGACAATTGTCTAAAATTAGGAACATAAATCTTAAAAACTGTGTTCTTAACATAAGAAATCTTTTTAAAATCATAAAAAATAAACCCAAAATATAATGTACTATTTTAAATCTTATCATTAAAAATGTTAATTTTCTTTAAGTGTAATATTTTTTGCTCCTATTACAAATAATTTTATACATTACATGTTCTTGAAATTTAGATGGATTTTCTAACTTTATGATTAGCATGTTCGATTAGATTCAAATTGTTTAATCTTGAGTTTAAATCTTTTTTTCAGTGCAGTATTCTTGAAAATTTTTTAAAATCTTGAATTTAGAATTTTTTTTAGTGTAGTAGATATTTCTAAACATAGTAAAATGTGGGAAACTTTTACATTTTTTTCAAAGTTAATAACTTTAATAAAAAATCAGAACGATTCCTTGACCTTACTTTTAATTTATATACAATATAGTACAGTATTCCCTTACACTTTGTTAGTTGTTAACTCTTTAATGTGCGTTAAATAGTCACGGAGTTCGTGGAGAATCCACAAAATGTTTCACAACAACGAAAAGTTCAATTTCCGAAGAAGCTCAACATGCATTTCAAAGTACACGGAAAGTTGTTAAATTTTCATTCGAGTTTCACTTCAAAATGTTAACAATTCCTGCTCGTTGAGACGTTGTTGATTATGAATATAAAAACTAAAGGCTGGGAAATAGGAAATGTGAAATGCTTAAAGTTAAGTTTATGAAACGTTCTTACCATAAAAGTCTTGAATTTGAACAAATTGTGAAGCATAAAAATAAAAATCTCCTCAAACACCTATTAAAAATAGTTCGAAGAAAAAGTCAGTAGATATCTTAGATCTTAGTTTGGTTGACACAGTGGTATAATTTGCCCTCTATGGTATATATAAAATGTAATAGTAAATACTAAAAATAGCAAGCGGGTTTCAGTTTATTTAGTATATTTTTTTACTGTATGGTATATTTTAGTTGTAATAGTATATCCAAATACCAAAAATTGCAAATGGAACTAAATTTATTTGGTTTACACTCTGGTATATTTTGTTCTCTATGGTATATTTTTAATGTAATAGTATTTAGTTCACACTGGTATATTTTTTTACTGAATGGTATATCTTAGTTGTAATAGTATATCCAAATACCAAAAATTGCAAATGGAACTAAATTTATTTGGTTTACGCTCTGGTATATTTTGTTCTCTATGGTAAATTTTGAATGTAATAGTATTTAGTTCACACTGGTATATTTTTTTACTGTATGGTATATCATAGTTGTAATAGTATATCCAAATACCAAAAATTGCAAATGGAACTAAATTTATTTGGTTTACACTCTGGTATATTTTGTTCTCTATGGTATATTTTTAATGTAATAGTATACCAATATAACAAAAATAGCATGCTGAACTAAATTTATGTGGATTACATTCTGGTATATTTTGTACTTTAACATATACCACTTAAATGTAAAAGTATATCCATATAGCATATGAAGCATTCGTTATACTTTAGTAGGATCATTTGGTATACATTAGGAATAATATTGCATGATTATTCATTCCTACTTGTATTTGGCGCAGTATTAATTAAATACGAATTACATAAATTGAAAGTCTTACAGATTTGAATTGTAATTTATGTTTAATGTACAGTTACAAAATAAATTGAATTAGAAAAGTTTATTAGAATATAAAAATAAATGTTTACTTACAAATGTAGAGAAAATATTTAGAAAAATTGCAGATTTATGACGTGGTCTCAAAGTGTATTTAATTTTCATTTCAGCGACGAGGTGTGTTCGATGAAATGGGTTAAATGGACAGCAATTGACCATGGTCACAGCTTAGAGCTGTGTGTTGACCATGTAAAGTGCTGCTTGGGTGGTCATAAACTTTGGCGCTCCATTCAATGGTGCATGCACAAAAACAAAAACAAAAGCATAAGTCATTTTTAATTGACTTTTATCGAGCGAATGGATTTTTTTGTGGTAATTGGAAAATTTGTTATACGACCGCGTGGAAGGTCGGCCGGCTCGCTCGGTCCTGGCCAGAGACAAAAGCTATGCGAATGGCAGAGTCGATGGCGCCAAACTTATTAGTGTCATTTGTTCAACTATGGCGGGGCTAAAAAATGACAGTCGCGATCATATAACAGACATGACATGGACAGAAGGGGCCTTCCGCTTCCGCTTCGACTGTGTCTGTGTCTGTGCCTGTGCCTGTTTTGTGGCCGCTCATTAGCGTGTGGCCATAACAAGTAGCCGACGCGTTGGCCACGCCAGAGTTGGCAGCTGACTGGCTCTGGCTCTGGGTCTGGGTCTGAGTCTAACTTATGCCAGTTACTTACCTGGTGCCACAGATTTATGTCCGGCTATTAATCAAATCCCGGCAGCGGAGGGTAGTGAAGTTTGATTGCCACTTGGCGGTCACTGACTGTCTGCCCAGCACAAAGGAACGAGAGAGAGAGAGAGAGAGAGAATTTATGCTAACTGCCTGCCAGAACTGACATTCAATTTGAAATTGGCTGCGAAAAGTTGAGATTGAGATTGCCTGAAATATGACTCGGAACGGTTCTCGGCTCGTCCTCATGTGGCTTAATCGTATCTCGCAAATCTGACATGCCGCATTTGATTTGCCATTTTTCAGTGCTCAGCTCGTTAAATCTGACGATGCGCCGCTCTCACTCGTGTCTGCCATTCTATTAACGATAATGCAGATAATTATGCACAGCCCGTCTTTAACTTTACGCCAACAGCTGGCTGAATATCATTTGAACTCTGACGGTGACGGAGACGGAGACAACAACTACAGTCGAGTGTGCTCGAAAGTGAGATACCCGCTACCTATTTTGAATAAAAGCTAAATATTGCGGTATTATTCTCAAAATATACAAAGAAATACTACACAAATACTACAAATATACCAGACAGTCTGTCCTACCGTCTGTCCTACCGTCTGTAAACGTGTGGGTCATACGCACACCGATCATTCAATGTTCACATATGTATATTACCTCAATTGAAGAGATGTGTAAATCAATGTTGATTGACGTATTTTCATTACTAAACTTATTGAGTAGTTAAAAACTTTCTTTTTAGGACTTCAGACATGGTTCAATATTAATCTCAACTTCCTTTTATATCGTTATTATTATAATATGATCCGTACGATCGATACTACTCAAGGTATGAATTTCGCAACTATCGCCCTTGGGATGATACCTACAGGTATCGCCATCCTACTTTCTATTCATAATATACTTAAGAGACAGACAGACAGACTGGACTGACAGACACGTCATCTGTCTTACCGTCTGTCCTACCGTCTGTCCTAACGTCTCACTGTGGTCCAGCCGAATACTTTTCTTGGCATTAATACATTTTTTAAAAGTTAATATATCATCGCATTGATGATATCGCATTCTACAAGAAACAGACTGACCATCAATGTTGCATATGAGAAATCAGCTGTTAAAGCAAGCTGTTTGTCAACAAAAGCACGTGCAATGGAAAAGTTCATTTTTACGTGTATTTTTCAATATTCAATAATTTCAAATAAAATATTAATCTGATTAAAATTTGTGATGAATTCAAATAATTGGGCTTTGTACTACGTGTTTTGTAATGTGAAATGTCTCAAGTCGTTGTGATGTCTTAGTAGTTATGTGTAAAAGCATGTCTTCAAGCAAGTGCAAATTTTCACTTAAGTCTCATTTTTCAGAAGCTATACGACGTGTCTCTGGCCTCCTTTGACCCTGAAACATATTGTGTGTCGTAGAGAAATGAATTCTTGATCAATTGTATACAGTCTGCACCGCCACATATGACCACATTTCGTGAAATTTGCATTTTTAGATCAGGATAACTAATTAAATCGATTACTTTCAAATATTACACCTCAAATTTGTAGCGACAAACTGCAGAAAAGTTCCAATCCACCAGATGAAATACCAGGCGAACATAAACCAATATCGAGCAGAAATACAGCAAGTCACTTGCTTAATTAGTGGAGCCATCTATCGCATTGTAGATGTAAGCTGCTGCACCCGGACAGACAGACAGAGAGCGGACACGGCGGACACAGCGGACCGAGGGAACACAGCGGACTGACAGACAAAAATTACAAATGTTGAGATCTTAAATGACCCCACATTTTGTTGATCTTGATACTGCAGAAAATTTGATATTTTTGCAGTGGACTCAGCAAGACATAATACCAAACAGACAAGACAGACCGGACATACCGGACATACCGGTTTCGTTCGTTATCTTCAAAAGTTAGTGGACACTCTATTTTTCGTTTGCTTTCAAATTTTAAATTTGGCGCCACTGAAATATAATTTTTTTCCTGCAAAAGTATTGCATTTTTGTAGCATAGTTTGAGGGTGCACCGACGATAGATGGCGCTACGAAATACACTTGTTGTATTTCTGCCTACTGATGATTTATGTTCGCCTGGTATTTCATCTGGTGGGTTGGAACTTTTAATTCCGCTGTGTCCGCTATGTCCGCTCTGTCCGCTGTCTGTCTGTCTGGGTGCATCAGCTTACATCTACATTGCGATAGATGGCTCTACTAATTAAGCAAGTGAATTGCTGTATTTCTGCTCGCTATTGGTTTATATTCGCCTGGTATTTCTCCTGGTGGGTTGGAACTTTTCTGCATTCTGTGGCGGTATCGAGTAGACAACAACAACACTAACAGAGCCATACAAGACAGACATGTCCTTTGTCTGCCTCTCTTATGTCAGTCAGACCCAGAACAGAGCCAGAACAGACCAGACTTGCTTGCTTTTTTATTGCTATTATACAAACTATCTACTACTACTTTATTACTATTTTATTGCCTTAGTCAATTAAGAAATTTTCATTGATCGATAGTTAAAGTGCTAAATATGGAACAATTGTTATTATCGATATGTGTGTATATCGATGAGAATATAACTCAAGCTTGTTTCATGCCAATAAGAGTATTTTATGTTCAGCAATTTTGAAGCGAACTTTAATTTCTGAACTTTCGCTTCATTGTTTTCTTTTCAATTTTTTTCGGCTCGACAAATTGACGTGAGAGCTTGTTTGTTCAGCACATTTGCATGTGCCGCACTTGTGCAAAGACACAGCAAGCCCTGACGTAGGAGTGTGTGTGTGTGTGTGTGTGTGTGTGTGTGTGTGTGTGTGGATGCAACGATACGCTGATTGGGCAGCCGCAGTTGGGCATGAAGTGCAACAACATGTTTGTCTTGCGCTTGCCAAATGTCGCGGCGGCTGTCACAACGACGACGCTTCGTTCTCGCATTGATCAAGTGGAGAAGCAAGACGAAGAGACTCAGACTCAGACTCTGTTCGTTAAAAGAGCGGACGAAATGAAAATTGTGCGTAGCTGTCTGTGTCGAAGGAGGACATCAATCACTTGCTGCGCTGCGCTGCGCCTCGTTGACAGCCTGCGCTGAACTGCGATTCTGTCTGGCAAAGCAATTGCGAATCAATATTCTGCATTTCCGCACAGATGTGTGTGTGTGTGTGGGTATGTGTGTGTGTATGTATGTGTGCTCACCTGGTCATCGCACCCACCTCGTTGGACAAACCAGTTTCCTGTTAACCAGCACGAGTCCTTTTTATGAGCGCTATTAAAATGGTCAAGCAAAATGTTGGCTCAGCAGCAATAAATACCCCGTACTTCCATGGCAACAATAAATCGTTCTACTTCCATGCATATGCATATGTATATCATTCGCATACCCTGCACGCTTTAGCCACAAAGGGTATTATGACGCACAACCTTGACTATAACTTACACAAAATGCAAATGTCGGTGTCTATTAATTATGCATTATGAGTGACAATCATAATTTAGAGTCTGAGGTGAGAGACCTCACATATCTTTGTAGGTAACATTCAAGTCGAGTTCTTGCAGCAACTCCTTCCAACCAACATTTGTTTTATGCTCTTCTGTTTTTAGTGTTTCGTCCGTCCGTTTTGGTTTTGACTTGCTTTATGATTCATGTTTAACATTTCACTGCAAATGGCCCTTTCAAAGCTCGTATTATTTATTATGCGTGTAGCACAAAATTTGGCCAGAGCTAAAAACTCTCTCCTGGTCATTAGTATAGCATTCATGTGATGTGATATATTTAAAAGCACACATGTTACCACATAAATTGTTGCAGCACTTGCATATTCTCTATCTCTCTCTCTTTCTCTCTCTCTCTCTCTCTCTCTCTCTCTATGCAATTAAACTGTAATGAATGGCAAATGTGTGCAATCAGTTGACTATTGAAAAACTTACCAATTTTACAATTGTACAATTGTATATTCCCCCATATCTGTTCGCTAATGAGCTCCAGTTAACGTTTTTGATGATTAGCAACTCGATATACTCGATTAATTCACTTAAGAGTTCGTAGTACCAAAGCTTATTCAATTTCTAACACTCGATAGGAAATTCCATAAGCTTGGATACTTTGATTTTAACCGATGAAACAAACGTCTAAAGTCTTGATATATCACCTTAAACATAGAAATAATGTTGTCTTAAATCAAGACAACAACAAAATATCATAGACCATACAAAATTATGAATTTGTTTGAACAAATTGTTAAAAATATTATTACATAAAATATTATAAATCCATAATAAAATTAAATTTGATTTGATTTGTGGAGCAAAAAAACAATAATAGAAATTAAGTTTGAGTTGTAAACAAAAATTGAAAATATTAATAAAAGATGATTTTTAACTAAAAATAATTTTTAAAATTCTTTTAAGCAAATTTGATATCTAAAAAATGAATTTCGGATTGGTTTCATAAAAAAGCGTAACTCACTTTGCAAAGCTTAATTTAGTGAAACTACAAAAAATTAAAATATTTGCAGGCAATAGTCATTTTCATTTTGAATATTTTTTATTGCGAATGTTAAATTTATTTTATTTATTTATTTTTTTT
Organism: Drosophila albomicans; assembly: GCF_009650485.2. NCBI lineage: Eukaryota > Metazoa > Arthropoda > Insecta > Diptera > Drosophilidae > Drosophila > Drosophila albomicans. The sequence goes on from NC_047627.2 coordinate 11,386,726, forward strand.
TTGTTTTATAAATATCAACCTAAATTTTTATTTTAAGCAAAAAATGCATTTCTTGTAGATTTTTTCTAAAAGAAAAAAAATTGAATATATAATGTATCCAATTAATTAATATCAATATAATTGAAACTTAGTTTAATTTGTTACGAATTCTTTTTCAAAGTTTAAAGTTTTTAAAGTTCTGAAGGCTTTTTTAAAGTTTGATTATTTAACGCTCATAATTTCAAAGATTACTACAAGTTTCTTTTCGAATTGGTCGAGCTTCACTTAGTTTGCGTTCGATTTCGCATAAATATTTTTCTTTATAATATCTAGAAATAGAATCATCAAAGTTGATTTGATTTCGTGGGGCATCAAAAAAAAAAGTCTTGATAGTATCGATAGTAGGTCAATGTTGTCGCATCTCTATTTTCGATTATGTTTGCTAATAAAGCCAAGCCAATAGAATATTATTGTACATAACAGGCCTAACGAAGTTGACAGTGACAACGGAACAACAGCGACAGAGACAGCGACAGAGACAGCGACATCAGCATCAAATGCAGCGACACCAACAAAACAGTGACAAGGAAAACAGCGAAATGCAATACAATAAACATGAATTGCATTTTCGAGATGCGTAACCCAATGTTTAACCCAGTGTGTGTGTGTGTTGGGGGCGGGGTGTGGGAGCGCTGCGTGATTGCAGACAACAGTGCTCAATTGTGGAGCACATGAGGGTCCCACACCCACACCCACACCCAAACCCAGACCCAGAGGCAGAGCCTAAACCCCAAGACCTAGGCAGCACAGCAGAGAATGCTCAATTTGGTCAACGTCAGTCAGTTAAGGCATGCAATGAGTGAACAAACCAACCAACCAGGCAACCAACCATTCAACCAACCAAGCGAACAACCAGCCACCCATCCAACCGCTCTGTGAAACCCACAGCAAGCCATGCGAGAGAGCCGCCTCCACATTGCACGCATTTGCAATTTAAACTGAATGCGCATAAATTAGTGGTATTGCCGAACTTTACCACCAGCAGCAGCAGCAGCAGTAGCAACAACAACAACTGCCAGCAGCCACTGTCACAGCGACAGCGACAACCACAGCAACAAGGGCAACAACAGCAGCCACAACTACAATAGCAGTCATGCTGACAACAGTCACCAAAAAGAGAGGTCACCAAAAGTGGGGCAGAGTCTCGCGAGCTGCCCCAAAGAAGAACAGTGTCTGACGCTTCAAATTGAATTCAATGAAATTCTTCTATTTCATGAAGTCAAGGAAAGTATCTAGAAATCTTAAATTAAACTATCAACTTGATCTACACAGACATTAAAAAGACAAAAGATGGAATTAGATATTGTTCTTTAAATGTAATGAGTAGTAAAGTCACACGCATTCAATGAAACTGAATGAATTTCTAGTTGATAATGCCAAGAAAAACGAAGTACATATTATATAAATGAAAAAAAACTGAAGGTAAAATTGGATATTTCTTGTGACATTACATGTTCTTTAAATCTAATGAGCTCCTTCAAATGAAATTGAATGAAATTCTTATATGTGATAATGCAAAGAAATGTCCAAACGTATCTATATAGAAATAATAATGTAATGTGCATACATTAAACTATTAAGTTGATCTACACAATCATTAAACAACTGAAGATAGATTTAGATTTTTCGAGTAACATTGCTACTCATTACCTGTTCTTTAAAAGTAATAAATTGAAACGAATTCAATTAAACTGAATTGAAACCGAATGAATTCTTCTAGTTGATAATTTCAAGGTGAAATGCATCTAATCTATGTACACAATTATTAAACCCAATAACAATTATTAAAATTATATATTACGTGTGACATTAAATGTTCTTTTAATATAATGACTAGTAAGAAGTGCATTTAAATGAAATTGAATGGAATCCTTTTATGTAATAATGCCAAGCAAAGTGAAAACTACCTATATACATATAAATGATAATATAATTATCTAAAATCAAACTATTAACTTGATCATTAAAAAACAGATGTTAAAATTATATATTTTGTGTGGCACATTCTCTTCAATGAAATTGGATGAAATACTTATATAATATTTACCAATCAAAGTTATTATATAAACATATAGAATATTAACTCAAAATATTAACTTGATCTACACATCTATGAAAACTGAAGATAGAATTTGATATTTAGAATAGAAATTTAGAATTAGAATTCGATATTTTGCGTGACGAACTTATTCATTACATTTAAAGCATAGATAATGAGTAATTTATATCTAATTCTAACTTCAGTTTTTCAATGATGGAGTTAATCAAGTTAAACATTCATTTAAAATTATTTATATTTATACATATTAATTAAATATAATAAATTGCACATGCAATACATAATTCCATTTATATTTAATGAGTTGCAATGTCACTTTCTAGTTGGGCAAATCGATGCTGCGAACCACTGTGCAGTTTTAACGGCTTTTTGAGTGCACTTCATTAGGCATGTGTTTGTCCCAGTGCCGCCGAGTGAATTTGTTGGCATGTGGGAGGGAGTTTATTTATGTCCTGAACCTTTTCTGCTGTTGGTCTAACTACAACTAACAGTGTAAGACCAACAGATATTAATGTCGCATGTCGTGTCTTCTTTTTTTTTTTTGTCGTGTTGTGTGTTTTTAATGACTGCACTTGTAAAACAAATGTTTACTGTCATCCGGACTTCTTGTCAATGTGGAAATTGTAACAAAACTTACAAAGTGTATGTAAATGGTAAATACTACTTTCGATTTACTGACTTTTATTAAAGCACTTGCTTGAGTAATAAAATGTAATTAATGTGAAACGTATTAAAGAGTACGACTCAACCATATTTCTGAAAATATTCATTTGTTGTGTAAATTTCACCTTCAGCAAGAAAGAAAGGAAGGAAGGAAGGAAGATAAATTACTGCATTTTATTATTTTAATTGATTGCATTTATTATTGCTGTCCTTTGTCTTGTGTCTTAATTGATTTGGCTGCCAGCAACAAAATTGCAAATATTTTGTTATAATTACTCCACAGAAAAGTTGGATTAATCGAGGGACGAACTTTCGACGCAATACTTTAGATAGATAAAGAATTGGAGAAAATCCTTTCAAGTGAAATAAGTGAAATTAAGAGCAATTGCAGTAATTGATTGGAAAAACGCTGCACTCCCATTTTCATATTTATTTTTAATTAATATGTTCAAAAATTGCCAACAAGAAGAAGAAGACAATGCATCTGATAAATTTTCGCCAGCCTCAATCTATTTTCCGCACATGCATGGAAATTGTATTGCACTTTCGAGTAGCCCTTAATCAATGCGGAAATTAATTGGTTTGGCTGGCCAACATAACATCATTGGGTGATGTTTCACTTATTTTACACCTGAGTGGCCCAGATGCATGAAAATATTGCTTGCAGTCCTTGTTGGCCAGGACATTTATGAGGCCATAATGCAATTCATGCAAGCAAATTGTATTCGAGCTTCGACCAGATGCAAAAATGGTGATTAATGTGTTTCTCTTCGTTTTTTTTTTTTTGGTTTTTTTTTTGTTGTTGTTATCACTTGGCAATTAAGAGAAGCCCCGTTGAAGCCAGCCAAGTATGTGGCAAACAATAGGGTTTCGTGCAACTTTTGTGTGGCATTCGCACTTGCACATCGGAATGGAAATGTGCGAAACGAAAGGCCAAAGAAAACGGGCCTGGGACCGGAAAGGCGTTCGAGTTGAAAAACACCAGGCTCTGTCCTCAGCCCGAGGCTATTGCCGTTGCTGTAGCTGTAGCTGTAGCTGTCGCTGTTTATTTTGCTGACTTTGTCAAAAATGTTGTTGAAAGGCAGCAACTAGAAAAGTGTTTCGCAAAATAAAACAGACAGCAACCGACAGCGGGGACAGAAGACAGTGGACATCAGACCGACAGCAGAGAACACGAACCGACAAACCAACGAAAATTCTGGCTGTGGCAAGTGGGCAACTGGCAACCGTAAAATGTTGCTGCCAGCGACATTCCAGAACATTTTAACTCTCTAAATATGGCAATGGGATTTTCGCATCATAAATCCATGCGCTGACGCTGACTCCCCCCCTCCCCCACACACCTCTCTTTCGGCCCACGCTTTCGAACCAGTTAAATGTTTGTGGATAGATTTACGAGCACAAAAACTCAACTTTACTTCACATTGCGTTACGTTCGTTACGTTACGATACGTTACGTTATATATGTATATATATGTATATTCGCTGGCAAAACTTGGCAGATACAATTCGCGTTTTGATTATCATTTTCATTTCCATTTCCATTCGCATTCGCATTCGTATTCGAGTAAATACAAAATATATATGTATGTATATAAATTTTCACATCGTCAGCATTTTGCTTTGTGGAAAAGTTGTTTGTTATTCGCCGCCCACCCAGCAATAACTTTTGTGGCTAACGTTAAACTCTTTTATACCCTATAAGCCATTAAATTCTGTTAAAACGATACACTGAGGGATTTCACTCATAATCGGTTTTATATACATAACATACATATATTTATTTACGATGTAAAGTATTCTATTAGACTACAATTAATTGATGGCATTTGATGGCTTCACGTTCAAAACAATATAAACAAATTAATCTGAATGCCACAGCTAAATATCCCATAACAAATTAAGTCAGCTTAACATCAAGTCAAAGAGTATAAAGAGTCTGCTACAAACTACATTTTTTTTATTGGCTGTTAAATTCATACATATTTTTAGTGTTCGATTTAAATTTTGATTGCCATTGTTCAACAATTGTAGACAAACACAACAGTTGAAATGTAAATATATTACTTACATAAACTACGACTTTAATTTATTGGCATGTTTTGAATGAAATCGAAATTAACACATAACAAAAATTGACACATTTCAAAGCATTGAAATTTATTTGAAAGAAACGAAATGGTTCTTAAAGTCTGTTTATAGCAATGCTTTATGAGGGGATTGAAAAATCGAACTTTAAGTACTTTCTTTTTGCCAACTTTTGGTCTAAACTATGGAAACATTAATTTAATAGTTCTAGAATGCATTATTAACATTCATAGTTTGTTTCTTGTCCATTTCCTTCAATTTGCTTTAAGTGCTATTTATGAAATAGTTGGATTTTAAGTTGATTTTATTTAAATTTGTTTATAAAACTAATTTGACATTCTGAGTTCTTTTCGAGAACAGATATTGTACAATGCTTAATTTAATATCAGCAAATAAAAGTCTCATGCATTAGTTGTAATATGCATTTTTATTTATCATTTGCATGCATAAAATATAAACGCAATATTTCCTATTCATAATATACATATTAGAAGATTCATAAATGTTTTTGCTTATAAGAATATAAATTGTTTATCTACAATAACAATATTAAAAGGTTCATTAATATTGTATTTCAATCTATATAAATTAAATATTTTGTATTTTTAATATCAATATTAAAATAATGATTATTTATTATCTACAATATCGAAATTAAAATATAAATATTAAAGATTTTTAAGTATTGTATTGTGTTAAATGATTAATAAATATTAATATCTATATACATTTAATATTTTCTATCTACAATATTAAAACTAAAATATTCATAAATATTTTTATCTATACAAATTGAATCTTTCTTATCCACAATATCAATATTAATAATTATCAAATATTGTTTTAAAACCTATAAAAATTATATATTTTCTATTTACAATATTAATATTAAAAGATTTGTAAAAATTTATATTTATTAAAATATTTCTTGTCAATTACATCAATATTAAAAGATTAATAACTTATCTACAATATCAATATGCTTTATATAATTATTAAATGATTAAAACATATTTCTTTTTTTAATAAATGTTATTAGAAACTTATTAATTAATAAGATTTAAGATTATCAGAATTACAAATTTTATTTGCGAAGTTAAAGACTGAAAAAATTGTGTTAAATGAAAGTCGAAATTACAGGATAAATTTAGGTCGTTTTGATGTGGCTTGAGTTAGTTCAAAAAATTGATTGCTTTCGAATGAAAGGGGCGGCGGATTGACGTATTGACCGATTGACCAATTGAATGGGTGCCAGAAGTGATTTAGTCACATGGAAAATCGTTTAATTAATAATCCCAAGTTGGCGTTGTGCCTGGTTATGGGTTGGATTTAACTGCTTTAAGGCTGTCAATAGTCGCCACTTGCTCCTCTCTCCTCTCTCCTCCTTCGTCCTTCGTCCTGGCGCTGACGTTGTCGCCTTCAGCTCTTTTACAGTTTCACTGATTAATTGCTGGGGTGTTGTTGTTTAATGTGCTTTTTCGGCTGTTTTTTTTTCGGTTCCCAGTTCTCGCGTTTTACTCGCCTCGCCTCGCCTTTTTGGCTGCGGATGTTGTTGGCCTTGCGGTTGCTCCAAGAGCTCACAGCTCACAGCTCAAACACCTCAACTCCACAGCTCACAGCTCACAACTCACAGCTCGGCACTCGACACTTGGCGACGGCGTCGGCTCATCTGTTTTTATTTATGTATTTCATTTATTTAATTCAAACGTCTGCCTTGGCGTTCTGTATTCAGCTCTGTTTAGTTGGCGTCGCATTTGCATTTTCCTCTGCGCCCTGTTTCCCGGGGTTTGTTTGCTTTGGTTCTGGCGTTTTTCTTCATTAAATGCGTTGAATTAATTTATAATTTTCTGACGCTTATGTATTTATGCCGTCGTCTTTCCACGGGCTTTGTCGCCATTGTTGTTGCCGTCGTTGCTGCTGTTGCTGTTGTTGCTGTTTTGCCAGCCATTTTCACGCCTCGCGCCTAACTGTAATTAATTGTCATCGAATTTTCATCGAGTCAGCCAGTTTTGGTTTCGTCCTAGCTAGCTAGCTAGCTTCTTCTTCTTCCCCCTTCTCATGTATGTATAGTATATAGAATCGTACGTAATTGTAATGGCCTCTACTTTTTCTTCTTGTTATTGTTTAACGCTTCTTAGGCATGATATATGAGCTGGACAATCGGCTTACTGGCTGGCCAAAGCCCCGAAAAGGACGTTACTCAATTTCACAAATTTCATGAGTACTCGTTTATAACTGCAAGCCGAGTACTTTTAAATATATATCTATTCAAAATGCTTTAATGCTAAAAAACACTCGCCTATTTCTTGAGGAATGCTTAGAGCAAAGAAATGCTTTCATCTTATTATTTTCTATTTTCAGTTCTCATGATTCGCATTCTGTGCATACTGTTGAGGAGCCACAATTATTTCAATTAATATAGAATTCAGTGTATATCATAAATAAATTGATTTAAATAATTTTGCTTATAGTTGAAGTATGAAACTTTGATACCAAATGCATTCTGATCTTATAGCTTTTTAGACCATGCACATCTGCTTTAATATTCTGTGATACAAGTGTTTACACCAAAACTGTATAGCATGAAAAGTTGTTTAGGGGTGAAAAAGTTGGCGAACTCAGGCAGGAAGAAATAGAATAACAAAGGTATTAGAAATAAATCAACCGAAAATTATATATTTAATAAATTATGCGTCTCTGATTTGAATATCCTTTTATATATCTATAATTTGTATGTTTTATTCATCAATTGAATTTGCTTATTTCCGTTTTACATCATAATAAGGAACTCGCTCTGCAACGATCATGTTTCAATACAAAATGATCGAATTGACCAACTTGGTGATTTTCTTTAAACATTTCTTTCTCTCTTTGTCTATTTGCTTTAATTTTTTCGACTCTGGTCAATTAAAAATAGTCTTAAGGTTACAGTGACGCTTAAAATATGATACGGTGGAATGTTTTACTTAACGGAAATTTCTACAATGCAGCTCAGTCTAAACAGGATATTAGCACCTGTAATAAAGTTAACATTTAACATACTGAGTTAAAATGTTAATTGTAATTGATGTTTATTTAATGAAATGTAATTTTCATTTTTTATTGCTTTCCCTTTCCTATTATTATTGGCAACTTATCGGTTGATAATAGTTTTTATCTTAGGAGCTGTGTTTAAATAAAATTAATATTTCAAATAAATATTACGAGTGAACATGTTCATTGTAATGAAATGTAATAATACAAACAATTCTATTCATTTGTTGTTTCTTTCTTTTATTTAGTATTTATATCAATCACATTCGATGACACCCTTTCCTAAGGTTTTCGGCAACCTATCGGCTGCCTATCGATAAAAGTTTCCTTCTGATCCTGGCAGCTGTAATAAATTGAATATTGAACATAAATAATACGAGTTAACATGTTAATTGTAGTTGATGTGAAATGCAATACTATCATTTCACTTAATTTTTTGTTGATTTCGCTTTTGAGTATTTGCATCAACCACATTCGATGACACCCTGTATAAGTGGCAAACATTGAATTATTGAAGTGTTGACAGACGCGCAATCACGCATAAAGTGTGATAAGTTAGCAAGTCCATTGGAATTTGCAGAATATAACAGAAAATAAATAAATATGTAACGACATGTGGACAATCAACTGAATTATGTGCTCATGTGTTGTGCAACAAATTTATGAATGGTTAAAAATGAAATAATACTCCGTACAATCGTAAACATTGAATGCAACTGTTAGAAATGTTAGAAATACTATTTTTGCGTCAATAAATTGCAAAAACATGAAACTCGGTAATTTCACGATTTCGATCATTTCGAACTCATATGAATTTTCCCCTGTTTTTTTTTTTGTTTTTTTTTTTTTTGGGGAGTTTGGGAACCTAATCACTTGCAACTGATGTTGAATTATGGTTCGCGTACCGAGGGAGTTAGGGAGTTGAGTTGAAGCTTTTGTTTGTGATTGTTTGTGTCTGTCAATACACAATCCAATATCCAATATCGAATATCGAATAAAGTTATGTGGGAGTAGAGTACTCGTTATATTATGACTGGCGATTGCGTGAGTGCGGCACTTAATGCACTAAACAATTTCACGTTTGATTGAAGGCAAATAAATGACTTTGAGTTTGCGTTCAAATCATGCAAACCAAATACAGACCAGTTGAGTACGTTCTTTTATAATATCTATACACACTTATGTACATACATATATGTAATATATAGTTATTGTTGTTGTTGCCGTTGTTGGGGAGCCAAATTAGTGGGCAACCAAGCGCGAGGAACGTATTCGAGTCGATTATCAGAACAGAAGTCAGAGCTAAACTCTGGACCACTGCACACAGGAATTCAAGCAAGCCAGATTAAAATTGCAAAGCGAATCAAGCTTCGCAATATGCGAGGAGGCAAAAACAGCAAAATCCAAGCGAATGTGCAATTATAATTCTCGAATAAGCATAAACAATCCGAGATTTATGTTGCACGTTTTTGACATAAAGTTTTGTTAAAGGTTGACCTGCAGAAAGTAAGGTCTTAACTTATTTAGTTCAGAAAATTTCTAAGATTAGTTTACTGTTGAACTTGACCAAAAACGTTATTCTTTTCAAGCAGCTTCATCTTTATACTTTTCTGAGAAAATTTCCTTGAAATTTCCTGTTAAGATTGCGAGTATTTCGCTGTCAAACTCATTTAACAATCGAAATCAAAAGTATGTATTTATTTTCTCATATGCATCTTTGATATGCATTTTGAAAATTTCTTAAATGAATGCACGTAAAGGAGATAATTTACAATTAGATAACATACTATTGTATAATGCTGTATTTAGTGACAATTTAAGTGGCGAGTATTTCGCTGTCGAACTCACTTAATTGTAAAGTTTTATCTTCACCTCAGCTTTGATATTCGACAGTTTAAGAAGTCAAGCTATAATAAACAAGTAAGAAAGTTACAGTCGAGTGTGCTCGACTGTGAGATACCCGCTACCCATTTTTAATATAGGCAAAATATTGCTGTATCATTTTCATAATATACCGAAAATACTAAAAAAAAATACTAAAAATATACCAAATGGTATATTTGGTATATCGGTATAGTACACCATTCAAAATATACCATAAACGGCACAATGTGCCAGATTGTCGGCCAAAGCAACTCAGACCCCTAGTAAGTAGGCGTTTTTCCCATACAGAAGTATTTCCTAAATAACTTTGACAATTTTTATCTGATCGCAACCAAATTTTCAGGAATCATAACTACTACAGTAATTATTGTATATACCAAAATTCGTAGCTCTAGCTTTAAAATTACACTTGTTATTCGATTTTTTTGATTTGCGGGGGCGGAAGTGGGCGTGGCAAAAATTTGAAACAAACTTGATCTGCGTGCAAACATAACAAATGCTGTCGAAAAAAAATTATAGCTCTATCTCTTATAGTCTCTGAGATCCAGTGTTTCATACGGACAGACGGACAGACGGACAGACACACAGACACACAGACACACAGACGGACAGACGGACATGGCTAGATCGTCTCGGCTATTGATGCTGATCAAGAATATATATACTTTATAGGGTCGGAGATGCCTCCTTCTACCTGTTACATACATTTCCTGCCGGCACAAAGTTATAATACCCTTCTACCTATGGGTAGCGGGTATAAAAACTGTAGTTTATCAGATTGATACATTACTCTTGCACGTGTCGCACTTTCGAGTATTCCGTTGTCGAGCACACTCATTTCAGCTAATCATATCATTCCGATTTAATGCTGAGCTTTTTTTCTAAGGCTGCCGATGATCTCGACAATGTATCCTGTGGCTTAGGACTGTGAACGGTGGCCCAAAGACAGCTGACAATTGATATTGTCTTTGCTTTGAATTGTGGGCTGAGATTGGCTTTGATTTTCACAGCTTGCCTCATGCCGCATGCCGCACGCCGCTTGGCTTTGCCTTTGAGGTCGGGTCGAGTGGCCGCGCGCGTGGCAAGTGGCAATCAATTGAGATGTGGTCGTAATTGCAACAATTGAGCGGCGTGACACTTTGGTGGCAAGTTTGTTGTTGTTGTTGTTATTGTTGTTGTTGTTGTCGTTGGCTTTGTCAGGCACTCGTCGTCGGTCGCGTTGGCTTTGTGAATTGAATCGAATACTCGTAACTCAAAAAAGCCAAAAGAGAAAAAATCGCATGACAGCACAAATTGCAGTAAAAGCGAAACGGACCCAGATTAAAGCCATCGAGAGATGGAACACGAATCTAAATGGCCGCATTTGAGTATGCCACTTGTCCATGTGAATAAGTGTGTGTGTGTGTGTGTGTGTGTTTGTGTTGAGGATGTGGCAGCTCTGTATGAGGATACATGCATGCTGAGTCGAGCCTGGGGCTACAACTATGCAGCAACAGCAGCAGTCAAAGGAAAATCAAAGGCAGAGCCAAAGCCAGCGCCAGCCACTAATGCGCACAGTGACACAAAGTGTCACTGAAAATGTCGTGAGAGTATTTCATAAATACACTGAAAAAACAAGTAAGAAAGATTCAGTCGATACTCATTCTTAATGAAATCAAAACAGTGCAATATTGATAGAAAAATCTACTTAATTGGTATATAAAACAATACTACAAAATATACAAAAGGATATATTTGGTATATTGATATAGTACTACATTACAAATATGCTATAACATACGAGTGCTAAATATACCATATTGCCAGCCAAAGCAACTAAGAGCCCTAGTAAGTGTTTTTATTAAATAACTTGTGCAATTTTTATCTAACCATCTAATCGTAATTTTCAGAAATCCTAAATACTATAGTATTCGATTTTTGTCGGTTTGCGGTTGGGCGACGCAAAAATTTGAAATAAACTTGATCGGGTATAAAAAGTTCTAAAATCTAGATTGTGGACTTTGTGCTAAAAATGTTGATGTCAAAAGTGCGTTAAGAACAAGAAAACCTTAATGTTAGAAATCACATGTTGTTATTTTAAGAACATTTAATACCCAAGTTATTATTAATAAGAGGAAAAAATCTTATAGTTGTAAGACCAAAAATTTTATAAGATCAAAAAAATATAATAATTTATTGTTTTTTATTTTTTTTATTTAGTTATTATTTTACCATTTAATTAGCGCATCCATTTATTCAGTTTTTATTAGTCACTCTACTTACGTAATACTTGTCATAGATTTGCACAGCATTTGAATCCAGGACCTCCTCTCTTATACTGAAATGAAGAATGTTTCGCGACAGTTTCACTAACTGAGCTAAGAACAAAAACCCTTGAACTTGGATAAAAACTTTATGGTAATTTCGGTGGTTTACAGAATTTTGTTAAATTTTCCATGTTAAATTTTGTTCTTAAAGTGGTCTTCTCTTCTCTTCAGTGTAGTTGTGTAAGTCACATTTGGTGTACGTGGCCCACTGTGCACTGTGCTGCTGCATTGACAAATGATTCAGCTGTCGTCAGTGTCCGAGAGTGCAACCAACACCTTAGCCTCTCTCTCTCTCTCTCAACCCCATTACCATTAGTATTTGCCACCTCTCTCTCTCTCGCACTCTCCTTCCTTGTTGCAATTTGCCAGTCGGTCTATCTCTTTCCCCTATCGAAGCAGTTGCGTGCCCTCAATGCCAAAGTGCAGCTGTGCCCCACTTGCCACCACACAATGAACCGCAGTCAGAGTCTGAGTGTGAGTTTAAGTCTCCATCTCCGTCTCCGTCTCCGTCTGCTGCCATGCTATTTCCTTCCATGGTCTCCGGCCAGTTTTTCAAATGTGCTCCCAAAAATGTTTCGTTTAGGCGATAGAAAGTTGCAAGTTACAGATTGCAGATTGCAGGTTGTGCTGCTTGCAGCTTGCTATTCAGCACAAAAATCAACATTATTCCATACGTGACATGGCGCCAGTTGGAGAAGGGAAGAAAGGAAAGGAAAGGAAGGAAGGAGGCGCCATCACTTGTCAGCTAGCCTGCAAGGACATCTCAAAGATTGCAACGTGCAGCAGCTGCATCTGCACCTGCACCTGAAGCATTCCCAATTTCTTCTGCTGTCGATTGGACAAATACATTTTTGTAAGACCCACTTGGAATATTTAATTGCAAATTAATGACATATGAGTGCGAGTGCGAGTGCGAGTCTGAATACAAGTGCGATTACTCGTAGGGTCTGCCCCTGCCAATCAAAGTCACAAAGACATGTGCGATGGAGACATTGCTCTACATTGTGTATTCCGATCATTTATCTTGCCAGAACATTTCAATTACAGTTGCTTGAAACATTCTAGAGACTCATAAGACTTGTTTCGTTTTTCTTCCGCAATATTATCAACGAAATTTTATGAAACTAAATATATCAATGTCAGGAAGATTATAATGCATTTAACTGGCACTTACGAAAGAGTATCTAAAAGAAAAACAATTTTGTGCTTTAATCCAACTCAATAAAAAGCTCTTAAAATTAATTGCTATATTTAATTTAGTTCATTCATGCTTTTTGTTCAATTAGTTCTATTCGACATATTTCTAAATGTTGTTAAGGGCTTTTGCGATATCTTTCTTAATTTTATTCTCACATAAAAATATTTACATTTATCTAATAGTATCAAATACTCATTTTGCCAAATGATAGTTAATATATATAACCAATAAAACAGCTGAAATAAATACTGAGTCTAATTAAACATTATTGTCAATTGTTTTTGTATTAGAGTTGCATGGGAAGATTTTACAAGTGGTGCCTTAGTAATTTGTAATCTTTCCTTTTTTCATAAGTAACACAAACACTTCAATTGCTGTTATTATACCATAAAATATAAAACAAACTATATTTATATGAGCAATTGAAGTGTTTAAGATATGTCGACATAGCAACGAGAACAGTATACTAAGGCACCACCTGTTTATATATTTATTTATCTTGAACTGATTTGATCATGCTCTTGATTTGCAAATTGTTTGTTTTCATTCGTCGATTGCTTTTATATCTAATAATTCAATGCATTAGACACCTTCTTTCGCACATTTTGCAGTCGCAATAAGAATTTATTATTCTAGTTAAATGTTGTGTGTGTGTGTGTGTGTGTGTGTGTGTTAAAATGGCAAATGGAATTCATTAAGCGTTAGACGGACGCACTGACACAAACAATGGAGTAGATAAACGCCTGAACAAACACACCGCAATTTTAATTGTATGCACAGCATGGCGCATAATTTCGCGCACTTCTCACACAACCACACGCACACACACACACAAATAAATATCGTACTGTATAGTATAGTTTTTATATATAGCACACGCAGGAGAAACTCATTCACACACATTCATATTCGCCGGCAGGACAATGCTTTGCGAAATGCCCGAAATTACGCAAATATAATTAACATAAGCAAATTGCATAAAATAAACTACGAACGGACGAAATTCATATAGAATTTGAACACACACACAGACAACCGCAAATGTGCTTATTTTCTATTCATTCGTTAATGTTTAATTAACACAGAGTTTTTCCAGGTGTTCCTAGACACAAATATGTATTTTTTAAAATTGCAGAATCATATCGCTTTTTTATTTTAAATCATGTAGTATGTAAGTGTTTAGGGGACTGCAGATAAGATATTTCGTTAGTTTAAGACCTCATTCGATAATTCGTTTGAGTAAGAAAATGTTGGCAGCTCGTCTATAAATGATCGTCAGTCTGTTGATATAAATGATGAAAAAGGAATGAGTAAAGAGACTCACTCGCGTTAGTATTATACATAAGATATATCGCTAGTATAACACCTCATTCGATAATTCGTTTGAGTTGGCAGCAATAAGAGATTGACAATTGAATAAATTGTCTGTACCGAACGATCGAAAAGGAATGCATAAAGACTTTCTCTAAATTTCAAATTAATTTTTAAAGTTTTATGTTTACAAAATACCCGCTGCTAAGAGACCCTAAGGATATTATTAATGCAACCAATCACAATCAAATAAACTTAGATATGCTAAACAAATAAAAATTCTCGGATTAACTTGTAGATTGATATATTATATAATCATTTACCGGCATTCTAATTATGATTTGTTTAGGCATTGTCCCATTTCCATTCGAAAGCCAAACACGAATTATTTTTGCACTCATGCCATAAATTGCCTCCAACTTCAGAGCTCCGAGAACCGAGAACAGCTTGTCACGTAGCGTTTTTTGGGTATTTGTTTTCCTTTTAACTTATTGGTTGACCATGGCCAAGGAAAAGTTCAAGATTTCATTTTCATTTGGCAGTTTCTCTTTGTGGCGGCGTCCCTCGACCTTAACCCCTTGTCAGGCCCAAAAGTGATGGACTGAAAAGTGTACAGAAATAAATCAAGGGAAACGAAGGCGTCAATAAATATACCGAGATGCTCAAAATGAAATTTATTAAGCGGAACACAAAACGAATCAGAGTCCAGAGGAAGGATGGAAGGGAATGCCAGTGCGAATGCGATGGAATTGAAAAGAATGGCATGGAATGAATAAACTGGACTGGAGAATGGAATGACAATTGCCCAAAATGAGTTGCTGTCTAAAAAGCAAAAAGAGAAAACACCGAATTTGAATAATGAATAAACGAAAATATGATGGAATGGAATGGAGTGGAGTGGAGTAAGGGTTGCGACATGGTCTTATAAACGTGGCCCAGTCCTGATTGCCAATTTCCCGAGGGTCGCGAGCGCTGCGCTAGTCGAGTAAATTGCTGGAGTCCAAAAATTGTTTTAGACTTTAACCAGAATCGCACAGCTGGCACTTTAACGCACTAAACTGTAGTTTGGGAATAGCCACGGACCATGGCCATGGCCAAAAAGTTGGACACTGGGACAGCTAAATACATATATTCAGTCAGACGGACGGACGGACGGACGGACGGACAGCAGATAGACAGCTGTAATTCCCTGCTGACGCCAAAGAGCCAACGAGAAACGAACATAAAAAAAATGTGTAAAATAAAAAAGAAGAAATATAAATATTGTCGAATCGCCGAAGACCTAATACCCTAGCGGATTAGGCTTGAAAATGGTGATTCGATTTAGATCCAACTCCTGATCGATCCAATCAAGAGGTGACTAGTTTGCACATTCACAAAGACAGGTTGTGCCCCCCTTCTGTCATCTGAGAGAGAAAGAGAGAGAGAGAGAGAGAGAGAGAGAGAGCACCATGAACTATCAAACTATTCAACCTGCGCCCCGCGCACACTTTTGGCAATGCCATCATGACAACGAGCAATTGACAGGTAGATATGCATTTGCATTTGCATTTTACAATTTATCGACCAGGGCTGTCAACTCGTCGCAACAGCGCTGCCAATTTATGAATATGGCAGCGCCAGCAAATTGCGCACAATTCCAAATAGTTCGTTGATAGTAAATGAAGCTCTCGCTCTATCATTCTCTTTCTCTTTTTGTGTCTGTCTGTTTGGTAAAATGTAATTTAACTGCATCGGTTATCTACTGCTATCAAATTGTTATTTTTGTGTAGGGTATGCGAAAAGAAAAAGTTGAACCGTTTGTAAATGCTTTTCATTAAGAGGTTATGTCAAAGGTTGCCAAGCATACAACGAGTAGAGATTTGAAATACCCTCTGGGGTAGATGAACCCACCAACACGCACACACACACACACACACACACACACACATACAGAAAACAACACACAACTGCTGAAAATACTTGCAGCTATTTTCATAAATTTTCCATTCACCCCATTTAGGGTTTTGTTTTGTCTAAAAATAGTTATACGCAAGAGTTAGGATCAAACCATGACTTTCTGCTGCTGCTGTAGCTGCTGTTGCTGCTGAGAAGTATATGGCAAATTATGCTATTAAAACTTTATCCACACCAAATTACAACAGCACGAAAAACTGAAAGCAAATGCTGAGAACTTACTAAACATTAAACGCCCTCTCGCACACACACACACCACAAAGCGAAAGATATTCGCAGCAAACGGACATGACCTGAGTTTTGCTCTGCACTTTAGCTTGCCTCAAATTAGGTGTGTTCTGGGGTCACTCAGTGTGTATGTGTGTGTGTGTGTGTGTGTGTGCCCTCTGTGTGGCAAATGCGTAGACAGTGAAAACTGTGTTAAGCGGCAAAAGTTTTGGAAATTTTAGCAGAGCGCCACAAACAACAACTTCATAGACACTTGAGAGCCAAACTCGAGAGTTGTAATTGCACAGATACTTTTGCAGACACAGATGCAGATACAGATACAAGTGGAGATACAGATACACAGAGGCAGATTTGCATATTTGCGTAGGGTCAGGGACATTTATAATGGCGTCAAGTGGATACTCTTGAAAATCGATCTATCCATTTCGAATTATCTCCAACATTCATACTCGCTTCGCATACGAATACTGAATTTATTATCTCACATAGCCGAAATCATACCATGTTTGTCCCATTTTCAATTAGACAAACCATTGCCAAAACAGTTGCAGTTAATAATCATTTCATTGCACGATTAATGACAACATTTAATGGATATTGACATCTATTGCCAGGTTGTTTCAAATTGCAATTTTGGCTACAATAAAGCGTTGCCAATTAATATGGATCAAACTTCAATTACTTTGTTGATTATAAGATTTGATCACTTATTATTAGTCTTAGTCAAAGTGATAATAATAAAATAAAAAAGGTAAGAAAGAAGTTATCGCTATCCATTTTTAATAAAAAGCAAAACAGTGCGGTAATATTCTTAAGTAAATATACTAAGCATATACTAAAATATTCTACTATGGGGAGCTGGTATAAAAAGTATTTTAAATAACTGCAACATTCTTTTATTGCATTTTGCTTCGGGTGTGATCGACTGTGAGTTACCCGCTACCCATATTAAATAAAAACAAAACAGTGCTTTGTAATGCTTAAAATATACCAAATTAATATAATACCATTATACTAAAATATACCATATAAATATACTGAGCTTATACTAAAATACCAATAAAACAAATAGTGCGGTATTATTCTTCCTAAAAATGAATATGCTGAAAATTATATTAAAAAACTAAAACATTCTTTTATTGCATTTTGTTTAGAGTGTGCTCGACTGCGAGATACTCCTTACTAATTTTCAATAAAAGCAAAATAGAACGGTATTATTTCTAGGATATAACAAATTAATATAATTAGCACATAATAAAATATCGGGTATAAAAATGATATTAAGTACCGCAACCTTCTTTTATTGCATTTTCCTTCAAGTGTGCTCGACTGTAAGATACCTGCTACCAATAATTCCTTAAAATATACTAAGATTAAACTTATATTTTATACTACAAATTATGCATAATATATTAAATAACCGCAAAATTCTTTTACTAAATTTTGCATCTTTGATTTTCACTTTTTAGTGTTTTTCTTTCACCTGCAGCGATAAAAATCGAACTTTTAAATTAGCCACTCAGTGAAGTTTGCAGATGAATTTAAACATTCTCATTATTTGTATTTTCTTTATATGCGAAACAATGCTGTTGATGTGGTTTGCAGATTTTCCATCGAAAGTATTTCGTTTTTATGTGATTTCCACAACTTTTGACATAAAGTTGTGTGATGTGCCAAAAAAAAATTGTTGGTTTCGTCAGAAGTCGAGTCGGGTGCAAAAACTGGCTTTAATCCCGATGCATGTGGTCGACTAAAGGAGCCGCTCAAAAAGCCAAATGGCAAATGGCAAATGGCGAATGTTGAATGACATTCAATTTAAATGGGGCAACCCTAAAATGATGTTGCTCTTGAAAAGTTGCAGTTGCAACAATCGGACTGCATTAGTGTGCGTGCGTGTGCGTGTGTGTGTGTTTGTGTTTGTTTGCAGGTTTTTATTGTCCTCTCAAATGGCAGAGCGCAGCACTTCAGTCAAATGCCGCCAGGGAGATCAGTGCTCGTTGGATGCTGAATGCTGGATGCTGGATGTTGGTTGTTGTGGTTGCGGTTTTTCTGATTTTGGCCACAGGTTTGTTGCTGACGCTGCGGTTGCGGCTGCTGCTGCTGCTATGGCTGTGGCTGCTGCTGTGGTTAGCTGTGTGGCACACACACACACACACACACACCTGTCTGTGCTGTGCGATAGATGGACAGGCCGAGCTGACAACATTCACAACTGAGCCTCTGCCTGTGTAGTTCATAAATTTACGGGGCGTATGCGCAATACCCACTGACAATCGGAACAATTGCACGAAATCAGCATTTATTCACGCAATGCGAGTACTTTGATACGACGGCGACGACTAGCAGCAGCCATTAACATTTTTGATTGACTCGCAGCCAATAATTCGATTCGCAGCAAAGCAAAATTTTATTACAGAGGCAACAACTTTATGTGGCACTGTCGAAAAGGGAGCTGCGGGATTTGCACTACAATGAAGCGAAAAATGAACTTGGCCATCGGGGTTCGCACGTGCTTTGTTTTCCGGCCTGAGCCTACGAGCCCAGGAGGCTGGGCTCGGGCTCGGGCCCAGGACTAACCGGAGCCTTGGCCACAAAATTATCGCCAGTCTGGTTAGCCAGTTAGCTAGCTGGTTGCTGTTCGCCTTGGCCATTTGCTGATTGCGACCGCACTATTTTTCGGGTCTCGCATATAAATTGCCAGAGACCCGAAACGGAACAGAACGATGTCGGAACGGAGCCCAAAACCCAAACTCAAACCCAAAACTCAAAGTTAAACCGAAAGTGAAAGTTGAGCACACACACACACTCACACACACAAACCGAGAAGTGAACGCAAACACAAACGCAAAGCCAAAAGCTGGCGACTAATAGTTGAGGCTTTTAACTTACTCGTATGCGAACAGATTTAGATTTCAATTCAATTGCATAGAGTGGCGTGCGTGTGCGTGTGTGTGTGTGTGCTTGTAATCCTGTCCAGCCTAAGCTCCAGCTTAAGCCTCCTCCATTTCTATACTCCTCTGTGTGTTGGTGTGTATTGCCCCATTGACCATTTGCCAGTCGATGACTTTTTACTGTCTACATGTGCGCACCGCACTTAATTGATGCAATGCATTTGAGTTGAGCCTGACATAACTTTGCTTTTAAGCCGCACACAGGCGTCACACACGGGTCCCAATACTCTCTACCTCTCCGTTCTCCTTCCACCCCTGCGCCTCCCTGCTGTGACACACGCAAAAAAAAAAGAACAACGAAGGCAAAAAGAAAACAAAACAAAGCAAAAAGAAATAGAAGAAATCATGACAGCAAAGCCGTTTGAGCGTTAAAAATGTGTTTCGAGCATTAGCTTTTAAAAGAAAATGTCCTTCCCCATTCCCCACCTTTTCGCTCTTTTCCCCACTGGCATTTGCTCATTGCTCATTCGCCATGTGAGCTGAGCGACAACGACATCGACATCGACAATGGCAATGGTAATCCTTCTTGTTGTCCAACAAAAAGGTGTTGAGACCAGTTAAGTGCTGGACAAACTCGAGATGCCATAATTGTGTGCCAATTTATGGCTATTTGGTCAACATCTAATGCGAGTACACGCATTTCAACTATTTTGTCATCTCTCCTCCTTCTCCTCCTCCTCCTCCTCCCGCAAAGAGCAAGTCAGGTGTGTGCGTGGCGAACATTTTAAATCAGAAGACGTTAAATCCCCAAACTCATGACAGCAAGTCAAGTGAGCTTAATAGTCACATATCTATGGCCAGTCTGCAAATATAGTTTAGCCACAAATTACAGCAATAAAATAAAATAATAGATAAATGAAGCTAGAACTATACAGTGCCAAAAAGTTATGTTCTAAATAACAATCTTGAGTTTGAACACTTTAATAAAAAGTTTCTTGAAGTAAGAACTTCAGCTTAAAAAAAATAGATACAGGGATTCGGTCTTCAAGCAATGTTGTAAAGCTAAAGAAGAAGGAAATCTATGATCGAGCGTGATTGACTGTGAAATACATGTAACCCATTTTCAATTAAGGCAAAACAGTTCAGTTTTTTTGTTTCTTAAAATATACGAAATAAAATATGGCTTTATTTGTTATATCAATATAGTAGTACATTTAAAACATAGCAGATTTTTAACCAAACCATCATATAAAATCATAAAAATTATATAAGTATAATTGTAAAATAAAATATGAAATAAATATGATTTTTTTCCGTTATTAACTTAAACTAACTAAACCTTTAAGCTTCTGCGCTTTATTGTGCAATTTGTGCATTTTTGAAATAAAAATGATTTTTATTGTTTCATTCTTATCTTCTATTATTATTCTTATGTTCTATTTTACAAAAGTAACTAACAAAAATGAATATGCAAAAAAAAAAAAACGTTATGTTTGTTCTGTGCAGTCGCACTGCTATTTCAAAGTTCATTGCTCTTTATCATATAAAAAGAAATTAGGCCAATCAAGAAGTATTGTAGAATTTTTATATTGATTTTAGAACTTGTCTTCAGGGTTCATATCATTATGATTCCCGTATTTTTTCTTGATTTTAGTATTTGTTGATACATAATATTAAGTTGAGGTGACATCTGTCAAGTGAACACAGCTGAGTCGATTAAAATGCGATTATTATTATTATTATTATTGTGCAATTCCTAAATTGATTGACTACACAAAGAAAAGCGGAAAAAAAGGATTATTTTATTATGTCTTGAGACCATGAACATTTTAGCTGCTCATCATGTTTTGCTGCTAATATCAAACAGGGAATATCTTAAAGTTCCGGTTTATGGCAGATGCATAAAAAACTTGTAAATATTGATTGAAATAAGCTGTTTATATGAGCTATGAAGAGACACAGAGAGAGAGAGAGAGAGAGAGAGACAGCGAGCGAGAGAGTGAGTTGTTTGGCGGGCAGTGTTATTTACCGATAATTTAATTGGATTACCAGATACTACCACTAAAAAGGCAATTTACAACGTTCATTTAGGGCCCATAATAACATCAGCGCCAAACAATCAGGCATTCAGGCATTCCACTTGTGGCCGCTCCCGCCCAGAAAAACAAAGACATGACTTTACCCTTGCTCTCTGCCCATTTCTGTGGCTCAGGCTCTGGGCTTTAGCTGTGGCTGTGGCTGTGTGACTCCGCATCTCGGCGTTGACAGGCGACGGCATGTTCATATTATGAGAGAGGGGAAGGGGAAGGCGAAGGCTAAGGGGGAGTGCAGGGTAATACTGACTGGTTGTTGCCAGGAGACTTTGCTTAACTTTCGCCACTTGCCGCCGTGCTGTCCAAGGCTATGTGCCATTCAGTGTGTATCCAAAGCGGACATATTTTTTATGACGTTACAAGGTGGTAACATAAAACCGGAAACGTTGCGGGAATGCGGCGATGGTGAATGAGGAATGGCAAAAAGAGTGGAGTGGAGAGTGGAGAGTGGAGAGGACAACAACGGCTTCTCCTGTCCAGACGTAAACTAAAATGTAAATGAAACTGTTTCAATGTGTCTTTTTGTGTGTGTGTCCCCCTTCGTCCCTCCGTCCCTCTGTCCGCTTGTCCGTTTGTCCTTTGGCCCAAAGCCCGTAAGAGTTAAATGGGTGCGGATGTTGCCGTTGCGGCGTTTGTCTCCGACTGCGTCAGCGTTAACAAAGAAAATGTCACGGAAATAACTGAGGATTAGATTGATGAGTTTGCTGCTAAGCCAGGCGGGCTATCCGACTAGCTTCGCTTACAATGTCAGGCAAGGTAAGTATGACTATGACTGGGGTAAACCCGACTACAAAGTCTGGTCATGTCATAAACTAGTTTCACTCGCAGTCGCAGTCGCAGTGGCACGTGTAACATCACAAGTTAAAACCTTTGGCCAGAGTTACCCCAGGTTGTGTCACTGGAATTGGAATTGGGATCGAGTTTTGGGGGACTGGGACTACTCGGCTTTGGGGACTTCGGGCAGCTTCACTTTTTGATTATATGCCAACATCAGTTTATTGCGCGGTCGTTGCTCGTCGTTTTTCCATGTATTGTATGTTATCCTCTTCTCCGACAAGAGTAATTAATTAAATTAGAGTAGAGAGCGCAACTAGAGAGACGACGCAATGGCAACGGCAGCAACGGCCCCAAAAATCTTCTCATGAAATTAACTTGCCAAGGCGGACATGTGTTCTCTATGTGTACAACAGCAACACCAACAGCAACAGCAGATAGCAAACCCTTGACAAGGTCATTTCGAGTACAGTGTTGCATAGAAGTATATGACCTGCCTCACATATTACGGCTTGGCAAACATATGAGCTTTCATTATTCACAAAGCATTTCTCGTTTTAATGTTCCCGAGTGTTTCCTCACAAATGCAAAAGTACTTTACTTTACTTTTCTTATTTGTTTGTTTGTGTGATTTTATGGATCAAAATTCAAAAGCAAACTATTTCAGAACTGAATTCTAACATAAGACAAATTTTGAATATTTTCTACATTTTTATTGGTGATTCATTACTTTGCAAAATTGAAGGGTTATTATTAATACCAAAAATAAACTCTTTATTTTAAATATATTAATATTTATAATTAACATTCAAGATATAGTAAGAAATTAAATATTTATCTCAGGTTCTACATCTACATTCTCCGACTGCCTATGATTTGGACTCATAAATATGAAAAATACAGGCATGTGTGTAAGTATATTTCGCAGTGTGTACTCACACACACATGTGTATACATAAATAAGTATGTATTCGTCCGTGTAGTATAATGTCTAACATTATCGTTGACATTTATTAGCCCCAAACTAAGTGAATTTTTCTTTTTCCTTGTTTTTTTTTTGCTGCCTTACAATAATATTGTTATTTTGTTCTCTCTTTTTCTATAAGTGTGTGTGTAGGTGTGTCTGTATGTGTGTTCACCCTTCAGTATGAGTATCTGTAATAAAATATGTGCATGTGTGTGTATGTGTGTGTATGTGTGTGTGGGAGTGTGTGGTCGAGAGGTTTTTGTAGGTGTGTCGGGCTTTGTCACGTTTACTCGATGCCATCCCCACTTTTTGTTTCTTGTGTGGCCTCCGAGGGCCCATGGGGTTAGGCTCTCTCAGTGTGTGTGTGTGTGTGTGTGGTGTTCAAACTTTACGTGCTATGTTATTGAATCATTTTATTAATATTCACACATATACACACACACACACACACACGCAACCGTCGTATGACGCACGCACACGGACACAGTCAAGTTGTTAGATACAGATACATCTCTGGTCGGGGAGAATGGATTATTATTTTTTGAACTCGTATAAAGTTATTATACTTTATTTAGATTCTTAAGCAAGCTGATCAAGTATAGTCTAGCTGAGTTTGCTTCTCACTAATAAATTATGCACTTCATTAATTACAATTTCCATTCCCGTTTTTAATTAATTAATAAGCTGCGTATTGAAATGAAAGTGCCAACCATCCAGTCCAACATTCAGTATTTAGTATCCAGTCTCCTCATGAATTGCCTTGTGGCACGCCTATTAAGTTGTTTTAATGTATTTTGATTGCATATTTTTCGTAAGTTATGACTTGTGAGTTATGTCTAACATATGCGCATAAATTTTCGACAATATGCACAGACCCTCCCATATATCAACACAGCTGTTGAGTGGTTGGTTTTTTTTTTTCCTGTTTTTTGTTGTTATTCAAATTATTTGGCTAGTCATATGTCGATTCTCTCTCTTTCTGTTGTAGCTGGATAATGTGCCATAATTATACATTCAGTTGAGAGAAAAGAATGTCACCTGAGGGCTATTAAGGACATGCCACGGGACTCTCTGTGTGTGAGTATGTGTGTGAGCTAACGAGATCAATCAGTCTGAGACTGAGATACGGATACAAATACAGATACTGAATCCGGTTGCTGCTCATTTTATGGCAATTGTCCATACAAAATCGACTGCAGCGAACAGAACAGAACAGAACAGACTTATCCTTGGTTGTCCTTGTTGCTGTTGGTGTTGATAATGCCAGTGGTCTGGCCTCGTGATTACGACAACGGATTCCAAATCCGTTGACTGTTCGCCGAGCTTCACTTCCGTTCCATTGTGTCGGCATTGCTGCAGCCGCAGTCATAGTTGTTGCTGCAGTTGTAGCTATTATGGCGCTGTGTGTTTCCTGCTGCGAACAGACGCCAGTGTGGCCAGGCAGTCAGGCTGGCAGGCAGGTGAATCGTCGTTAGCCATTGCTGTCAGGCCAACAAAAAAGGCCGACAAAGCCAACAGCGTTAGTGACACTCTCTCTGCCTTCGACCTCAGACCCCAAAGACCCCAAAGACCCCCGCCCCCAAAGTGAGCGAGTGCACGACAATTGCAATTGCAATTGCTATTGCTATTGCACTCACCGCATTTATTTGAAGCAGAAGAGAGGATGTCACGTCCAAGTCATTATCATCGCTCATCGTCTTGTTATTAAACATAATAATTGGGCGCAATTTGGCATTTAACTATTTCAATTCCTACTTGTGCAACTTCTTCAGTTTCCGCTTGTCCAATTAGCCGCCATTTTGTCACTCTGCTCACTCTTCTTCTTCTGCTTCCAGTGTTGCATAATTTGTTGTGTCAAGTGTAATTATGTGTATTTAAGTTAAGTAAATGCATTATGAGTGCAGTCTACTTTGCCATGATTAAATTAAGCGCAGTTCTATGTTCTTCAGATCTTTTCCTCTCTTGCTCTCTCTCTCTCTCTGGTTAAATTCTGCTTTAATTTTATTATCGAAGCACATGTGAATGGCAAAATGGAAAACAAAGCTTTAATTTTTGCTTTGTTGCTGCTGCTGCTTCTTCAGCTGATAGCTTTTATAAGAATTGCCAAAGGCTAATAAAAGTTAGCGAGCGATTTCTCAAGTCGACTTCCACATACACTTGGATAATTTTCGAGAAATTCTAGAAATTCAAACAACAGTCAGCGATTATTATTTGCTTTTTGTGAAAGTGAACACCCAAAATTATCATCATTTGATATTTTCAAGGTATATTTGAAGTCTAAGTGATCCACTTATGGCGTGGATGACACACCCACACAAACACACTGACAAATTTAATAATCATAAAAAGCAGAAGCAGAAGTAGACGAAACAGAAGCAGCCACAGCCACAGCAAGAGCAACAGCAACAAAGCAAACGCAGCGTGAACAAAGCGTGCCACGCAGCCAAGTGAAAGGCGATGGCAAAATAGAAGTAAATGTAAGGATAATGCATAAACAGGGCATGGCCACAGGCGACATGGTGGGGGCAGAGGGACGAGGACGCTGCCAAATTACGCTAGACAAAGTTTAAATGCAATTGAAAAGTTTCTGCAAAAGCAGCAGCAGCAGCGGCTGCCGCATCTCTGTGAAGGGAGAAAGGAGAAAAGATATTCAGGGGGGTCAGAGAGAATGTCATAAATGTTGACGCAGTGCTGGAGGGGAGAGGGAGGGAGCGCATGTTAGCAAAGTCGCTGAATTCATATGTATAACTTTATTGAGGGCAACCATTTGGGGCAGTGTGGCAAGCAGGAGTGACAGCGGCAACAGCGGCAGCTGTGTGGCACATGCAACTGCAACTGCAACTGCAGCGACGCGTTTAAGAAGCAATGCCAACAAATTACCCTCCGGCATCGCTTTCGCACTCACAGTAAAACACTCGTATTCGTATTCACACTCACACTCACACTCACATTCGAAGCTCAGATTCATTTGGTTTACTTTGCTTTACTTTGCACTGTGTGATAACGACACTCTCAGTCGTGGAAGGTTTTGGGGAAACTTTTGCAAACCGGACAAGTTGAACAAAAGTCTTAACATATTTTCGTAATCCAAAAGTTTAGCACAAATGCGACTTAATTGTTGCTACGCTTTCGCTTGTCCCTCCTTCGTGCAGCAGTTGCAAGTTGCCGCTGCAAGTTCCCCGTTGCTCTGGCATAAACAAAAGCCTCGACAAGCTCGCAAAAACCCAAATGAATTTGCTGTTGATGATGTTGCCGCGCTTTATTAAGTGATTAAAAAGAATAGCAAAAGTTGAGTCGACAAGCAAGAAGCATTTTGCAGCAAAGTCCACGCTTCAAGGGTGGCCAAATAAATGACAGGACGCGCTTAGTCGTCGAGCAAGGAGCACGAACCAAGGAGCTAGGAGCGAGGAGCGAGGAGCGAAGAGCAAGGAGCGTGCAAAGATCTACCACCACAATATGCAGATTTGCACAACAAAGTTACTTGGCTTATTTGATGTCTTTAATGCGCTTACCATGGACAACTGCGCCAACAGAAATGGATGCCGATTAGAAGGCTAAAAGCAGCTCGGCTTAAAGGAGTTATGAATTCCCAGCGGGATTACTTAATAAACTTTTCACAAGCTGCTGCGATCAACAGAAACTCGTCAATTTGAATAATTACTGCTGTCACATTTAAAATTATTAACTTGAATTTCGACGTATACAAAAATAAAATATTTGTTTATTTCCATTTATTTATTTTATGCTCTTTTCACAGTCTCGATATTCCTTGCTATACATATTATATTACAATCATTTAAAGTGAATATTTGATATACAACATTAAAAAAATTAAATTAAAGTATAATGAATAATTTTTTAATAAAATCTTTTAATAAAAATATCAATTGTTAGTTTCATACTAAAATATAACTAAATGCTTTATATTCCAAATATATCACACAGCATGAAATATACAATATATATGTATATATACTATGTTTATTTCGATATTTCTTATATATCATACAGTACCAAATATACTAGATTGTTAGTTAAAGAAATTACGTCAACATAGCTGCAGCAGGCTTTTGCCATACTTATAACAAACATATAGAACATTTTTTCATGAGGTTTTAGCTGTTCGCAATCAACATTTGCGAAACTATGTAACAAAGACTAATTTTCGTTGTTTTCGAATTCGATTTTTCGATAATCTAAAACTTCTGCGTGCAACAATAACAAGTTATTTATACATAACTATATCTTCGATAGTCTCTAAGAACTAGATGTTCTTGCTGGAGAGATGCAGAGATTGAGAGATAGAAATACGAAATTGAATAACTATTCGTAAAACAGAACTTGAATTCTTGCTTACAACATCTATATCCATCGATGACAGCTCAAGTGAATTGTTAAATTTGATTGCAGCAATGTGCCAGAATCACGTGAATTAAAAGTAGTTGATGGATTCATATGAAATTCATATTTCCAACACTTTTGGAATATAGTCCACTCTAACTCATGAGTAGCGGGTGTAATTACACGGTACACTAAGAGTATAATATGTGGCTCAGCAAATTTATTTCACCCTATATAGAGAACGTATTAATTGATTCGCAAATCGTCAATCGTCATTGTTAACCGCCTGCTATATAAATATACACGTTATAGCACTCTATTTACAAAGAGTACTGTGTATAAAAAGTGAAAAAAATCTAGATCGTAGTAGCACTTGAAATTCAAAAGCCGGCACACTTAAATCATTCAACGAGAAAATCTCGAAGAAAACAGAACAAAAATTCATAATATAAAACATAAAAGATTTTGTAAAATTTATACAACAAAAAACATTTCATATATTTCTTAAAAGAATAATCTCCATCAAATATGAAGCTAAGAAGCGGCCGCACTATTGGTGAAATCACACCAACTCCAGAGGAAGAACCAATACCTTTTGCTGATCCTGAACCAATGTGGGAACAACAATCAATACCTTTTGTTTTTGCTGATCCTGAACCAATAAGAGAACAACAACATTTAGTTTTTAATGATTATCAAACAATTATCGAACAACCACGTTTACCTTTTAGTATTCCTGGACTAATTAACGAAAAACCACGTATACATAAACTTGTTGGCTGTTTGCTTTTTGGTGCATTGCTCTTGAGCGTCATGGCTTACTGGATTTAGATGCAGTTTTCGTAGTTCTGAGGTTTACATTTCTTGAAAAACTTATGAAATTTGTGGTATGTAATATTTTTAAGACTGAGACGCTTTTAATTATTGCTGTATTGATGACGTTAGGCATCTTCATATAGTTAGCATATAATGATAGTTGAGATGCATAACTTTTGTTGAATTTTGGATGTAAACCATCTCTTTTGAATTGTTGATCAAATAGGTTAAATAAGAAGCTTTATAAGTATATAGATGAATTCATAATAATATAATAAATTCATAATTCATAATTCATAATAATAAATAAATTCATATGTTTTTTAACAGTGTTGAATCTATGCATTTCATACGTGGAGATGAAGGCTCATTTTAGTAGCGGATCTATCAACTACTTTTCTTTAAGATGAAAAGCAACAGTTGTTTTAATTGAGAAAATAACAGGAAAGGTGTCATCGATGGTTTTAGGTGTTGTAAACAAAAAATCAAGGTCTAGTCTTTCAACAACTAAAACTGTTAAAAAAAAGTCGCAGAAACTGTAAAAAACGGGAATTAAATTGGAAGAGAATATTCAATTTCGAAAAATACGAAACCACTTTAAACATATGTAACTCCCAATGTCTACAATTAGATAAAATATCACTTTATTAATTTACTTCAATTTCAGAATTATATTCGTTCAGTTACATTCGGAATTTCATCTCAGAAAAGAATTTTCAAATGAACTAGAAGAAGTTCTATTTTTCAAATTGTTTTTGGTTGCTTCAATAACAATTCTAAAGAAGAATGCAAGAAATGGGGAATGAATTATTAAAAGAGCATTCAAATTTGGAATATGACAATGAGATGAACTGGTACTTTATTAGATTGCTTTTATTTCAAAATTAATTTCGTTCAATTATATATATAATTCCATCTAAAGAAAAAAAAAATTATAAATTGTTTAGAAGAATTTGATTTTTATTTCTTGAAATGTTGATAAATAGTGTACCTTCAATAATTACAACTACAATTAACAATTAATGGTTTAAGTGAATAATCACAAATAATACGGGTTATCATATTCTCTAGATTTGAATGGAGGAAAGCAATACATCTGAACGTACTTTGAACAAGATTTCCTTTAACTACTACATTCATCCAATAAATGATTGGATGACTCTTTACAAAAATTATTTTATTTTTATTTCCAATAAATCAAATATTAACACCAACTAAAAATTTGAACAAAAAAAGTAATTTTCTTTTAAAAAATGAAAGAAATATTCTAATGATCAAGAAAAATTCCACATATTTTGAGTAGCTTTAATAAAATGTTTGAAAACCACAATTTAGTTAAATCTGTTTAATTATTTGAATATATAATGTATCATTAAATACCAAATGTTTTTGCATATCAAATTGTTTTTAATCATCATTTAAGTAATAAATATTAAACAAATTATAATGCAAGTCAGCGTGCGTCTAACCTAAGACCAGTTTGTAGCAGATTATTATCTTAACTCTTTGTTGAACTACAAATTGTAAATAAGAATTCAATTTCAAATTGACAGATTTTTTGCCCACATTATTAAATATCAACATTAGTATAAGAGACGTGATCTTATTAAGTGTTAAATGACCTTTACTTTGTTGTATGGTCACACTTCACTTTCTCTTTTCACTGTTTATTCGGTGTAAGCTCATTATATATATTTAAAACTAAATCGATGTTGGGTATTTTATTTGAAAGCAGATATTGATAATCAAATAGTTATTAAATATCGTATCCAGTTAATTGGCAATTCCCCCAGTCAAGTTGCAGACAACTTGTGGAGCTCTAATAGCCCAGATCGTGTGTGCTCCATGAACACATCGATTGATGTGAGCTATGCACCTTGTTAAGCTTGTACAGCATAAGCACCTCGTCGGCTGGCTGGCTGTCTGTCATCGAAGTGAGCGTAAACTGAAAACGGGAGAATGGGGAAAGTGCGAAAATGGGGAAATGGGGAAATGGTAAAATGGGAAAATGACGAGAGAACTTTTGCGGCATCACCTTCGACCCACGGTGTGTAGCCTGTGGCCTGTGAGGACTGCGGCCTATGGCCGGGAGTCAGATTCGGAATCAGAATCTCGGCCTGTGTGTTCAGTGTCCACATAATTGCATTCTCATGTGCCCATCAACTCTTAATACCCACAGCAATGTGTGTGTGCTTGTGTGTGTATGCGCGTGTGTGTGTAGGCCTAGGCATTTGTGGTTTTTGGGTGTGTGTTACGTGTTGTTGGGACCAAAAAGTGTTCGATTTCAGGCAGCAAGAATTCAATTTTGTTTTTCGACTGCGCTTTAACCAGAGTCCGAGAATTTGGTCGCGAATGCAAACAAACACACACACACATCTGGAGATGAAAATAAATATATATCACGCACACATACTGATTTCTACTTAGTTATTCTCATTTGCTATCATCCCAATTCAATTCGCTTCACTTCGATTCAATGCGATGCGATTCGATTCGATTCGATTCAACAAATCAATAAGTCCGTGTGACATTTGTGTCACATTTGTGTCGAAATTTGTGGTGTTAATGTGTTCGGTTTATGGCTTATGTCGAGGCTTCTGTTTAGTTGCCAAGTTGCTGTCGTTCTCGTTGTCGTTCTCGTTGTTGTTGTTGTTGTTGTGGTTGTTGTCACCATAATGTCCGTATTTATTACGTATACGTAACATTGTTTATGCCTAAAAGGGCATTTGTGTTAAATAGATACAGACATTTATGCCATTGACTTTGATTTGCGGCGCCTGCAAAATGAAGACATAAAAACTTATGAAATCTTTCTGCAGCAACCCAAAATGACAGCAACAAGCGGCCTGCCTGTCTGTCATCAACTGACGCTTCATTTTGTTGCTTTCTTCTTCTTGTGTTTGTCGTTATTGTTGTGTGCACAAAATTGAATGCTAATCAAATCGTTTGGGCGCCACAAGTCGTAACTAAATTGTTGACTAAATTTTTCATTCTCTCCCCCCTTATTGTGATCACTTTAAGCTGAAAACTAAATAAATTAAATCGAGCTTAAACAACAAATAACTTCAAATAATAACAAATTTAATTACAATCGAAACATGTCCAACATATTATTAGTAATCTGTAATCAACACTCGCCATAGTCCTTCGCAGAAATTGTGTGAGACTTAAAAGTTTTCTTTTAATTGGAAAAAGTTGTGACTTGTTAGCAAAAGTTTTCATACTTCTTGTCATTAACGTAAAGTTTATAGATCATGCTGAACTGCAGTTCAAATAAATATATCGACTGGTCTGAAGGGGAAAAGCATTTTGTCGAAGTTGATTTGATGGCAAGTAGGAAATGCCAAATAACATTATATAGCACATAAACATATTTATTTTTTTGTTAATTTTTACTTTATTTGTAATCAATCGTACGAGAATTGTACAATTTTTTTTTAATATTGTTTCAATTTTGAAGAATTGACTGACTTATACTAACACTCTTTGGATGACCCAAAGTCACATATGATAAAGAGTCGAATAAACTCGACTGTAGCTTTCTTACTTATTAATTATTGAATTATATATGATGTTCACTAGCTCGAGGATCGTGTGGTTTTGTACAATATTCTACTACGTTGCCGATTGTCAATTTATTATTGCCTCCCGGAGAAATATAGAAATGAAGAAAACGCCTGATTATGAAATTTTGTTAAGAACAACTAAATAATAAACAGCAAATTCATTTGAATTGAGATGCTGGGAACCACAATCATACACTTTTTGAATAAATAATTAGTCTTTAGTGATACAAAGAATTTAAAATCTTG
Organism: Drosophila albomicans; assembly: GCF_009650485.2. Taxonomy (NCBI): domain Eukaryota; kingdom Metazoa; phylum Arthropoda; class Insecta; order Diptera; family Drosophilidae; genus Drosophila; species Drosophila albomicans. The sequence continues at coordinate 11,419,185 of NC_047627.2, forward strand.
CTTATGTGGACAACATTGATTTTAAAAGTGTGGCTGTATCTTGCAACTTACAAATTTTGTTTAACTTTAGTGATATTTTGTTAAGAACAACTAAATAATAAACAGCAAATTCATTTGAATTGAGATGCTGGGAACCACAATCATACACTTTTTGAATAAAGAATTAGTCTTTAGTGATACAAAGAATTTAAAATCTTGCTTATGTGGACAACATTGATTTAAAAAATGTGACTGTATCTTGTAACTTACAAATTTTGTTTAACTAAAGTCCTTTTTTGCAGCAAGTAATATTTCATAATACTGCTTTGGCTGACAATAAAAAGAACAATACAACGAAAAATAATTGACTTTTCAACATAATCTTAGTTGTATATCAGTTTTTATTAAATTGTTCTATGGGATTTGCGCAGAAGTGAAAGAAAACAATTTCCAATTCATTTTTAGGAATTTTTCATTGCCCATCAAATTGTGCAAACTCAATTAAGATTCACTAAAAATATAAATGTATGTATTTACATATATATATATAGAAGCACAATTTTCAATTACAATATTTATTTTCGGCCAATTCTAGTTGACAATGCTCGAATGGTATTTTTATTTCCCACGAGATGTGCACTTTCCCCAACGATATAATCTCTGCACCTGCTGCAACTATTACAATACGTTGTGGCATAGTTTCAGCAAATTAATTTAAAGCCCTTCATACCACACAATGCAATCAACTTTAATCGCCAAAATATTTGCACTAGCATTTAGCTAATCCCGTAAATAGTTATGTACATTTGACCAGAGAAGAATTGAAAGGATAACGCTGCCACCACATCGATGACAGTGTGATTGCCTCGGGCTGTTCATTAAACTGTGTTAGCAGATTACTCAATAAAGTCAATGCGAAATTGAGTCTTGATTTCTGCACTGATTGCTGGTGAAATGCAATAAGAAGAATGTTTCGATTGTTTCGTTGATGTACCAATTCAGTTTAATGTTTAACTTGAGGAAACTTAAATATTTTGATTAATTTGAAAAGTAGAAATCAGTTTCTCCACCTGGATGGAAGCAGACTCGTTAATAATCCAGACAACCAATTTAAAAGTCCACTGGGCCGTTGCAATGACTGCACAGAAGTTTGTGGCACATCGGAAGTCGTCTCCGATTCTAAAGGTGCTGTAGATATTGTATTAATGTGAAATTTCCATTCTTTACTTTGAAATATGTTTTAAGCTACGATTACCTGGCATTGTATTATGCGTCTGCTCGATCGCATTCTCGTGGTTTAACTCAATCATGATTTAAGTTTTGCTGAAACCGGGTTTTAAAAAAAAAATCTGAACAATTTTGATACTCTCTGAAAGATGTGTAGTGTTAGACTGACTTTAATTGTGACTAAAATCCAGTACAATAGTTTCAACGCCTACTTGCTTTATTTGTTATTGAACTTCTCGCCTACTAATCATATAGTATATAGGAGTTAGAGCACGATCTTTAACTTGTGAAAGCTATGCAGCGAAAATTATTCCCATTCGAACGAATACCCTTCATATATAAAAATGTATTCCATATAGAATGTTGATTTGTTTATAATTTTGCACTATACTTGAACTGTTAATTAACAATGCCAAATACTGTTAATGTCGTAGAGCAAATGAAAGTAGACACTGTAAATTATATTACTAGAGAGCCAATATTCTTGATGTATAATAAAAATACCGAATATACCATATCATTTAAAATATACCATATAACATACAACATATATATTAAGTAAAGCCACTATATTTTCTATATTTTGTATAAATATATATTCTTAAATTTAAAATATACCATTAAATCCAAAATATACCAGATTACCAGCCAAAGTAACAAAGATCCGACAGCTGCCATTTTCTGTCATACAAAATTATTTCATAAACAACTTTTAGATCTGCAGACAATTTCACGCCTTATGATAATTATCTCTAGAGCATGTCTATATGGAATAAGTAATGTACAATATAAGAATCGGATTGAATGAATTTAATTTCATAAAGTCACTGCGGATCGTCTTTTCATCACATTCTCTTATTTTTTATCGTTTCCCAAAACTGTGGATCCTTTTGGTCCCAATGCACAGCAGTTATTCGTGCGTTTTCCTTCGCGTTGACATGTTTTGTTTTATTGGAAACTTGAATTGAATTCCGAAGCTGATGAGCTCTGCTCTAAATAGTCACAGGACAATGTCAATGGCAAGCACGTGACACGCTGCGAATCAGCCTACGCACTAGAGATACGTGTTTGCAATGCACTTGAGGATTAGCAATTAGCCACGTTTCCCTCCTTCCAAAAAAAGAAAAAGAGGAAAACACTTGTGCTGTCAATAACTTAATTTCTCAACCCCAACGTGATTTAATTAACGATTACAATAATCGAGCAGTTCAGACCAAGCTCCAATGGGCACGTGGCTCCAGTTCCGACTCCGTCTCCGACTCCAGCTGCTGGTGATGAAACAATTAAGTGAGTTTCCTTGTCGCTTTGGGTTAACTTGTGTGAACAAAGTTAGCTCTCCCCTTTCTCCTTTCTCCTTTCCTCTTTCCACGAAAAGAGCAGCCAGCAAATTGCTGTCCATGCCTGGCTGCCACGTGCCTAACCGCATTATAATTACACATCGGTCTAGGTCTCGATCTCGTATCGCATTGCGATCAAACTTTACCCTACTTTTATGGCTGCCCTCTGCCAAAAGCTTCCAGTTGATTTGCTGTGTTGCTGCGTTGCTACGTTGCTGCTGCAATTGGCTAATTTACATGAAGTAAAAGTTTGGCGCCAACTTTGCGACCCAACGAGCCATGTTAAAGTGCACAATGCGGCGTAAACAGGCAAACAACATTTCCATTTGCATTTGTACGAAGCACACACACACACACACACACACCCTCAGCACTTGTTCCCCCACTTCTGGCCCCTTGATAATAGGCGCATTTAAGCGCATTAGGTCGAAATTATCGTAGATGGCAAAGCGTTTGCATTACCATGGAAATTCCCCTCCGCCTCCACTTTCTAGTTTTCGCTTCGTTCAACAATTGTGACATTTTTGCCCAGTAAATTGCGTTAGTTGTCCGCTATTTGAAATGAAGCTTTCTCGATTTTAAATTGACATTTTCAAGCTGCGCTTAAACTACAATTTATTTGCCATTTACCCTCAGCTTGAGTTAAAAGAATAATTTTGTTTTCATAGTTTTTATTACGCATTTATTTTTCATACATTCTTTTTATATGCATATTTTAACATTACCAAAAAAAAAAAGTTTTTCCTCCTTTGTGTTATTATTTGGTTTCAATCAAATGTTTGTTTACTTTTCTTCTCTCTTTTTCTCATTTTTTTTTAAATACTTTTTTTTCTTCTTGCATTTTTTGTGTCATGCAATTTGGATTCAAAGGATTTGGTTTTTTTTTTTTTTGTTTAGTTTTAAAACTGTATTTTATTCTTTGTTGTTATGGAAAGTTTTTTTCATTTAAAATGTACACCAAAAAAGATCAGCTATGCATTACAACTAGAATATATATATTCGTAATTATCAATTTGCAATATTTTCATTTACTTTTCTTTTAACATCTTATTTGGTTTTACAATATACTCGTTAATTTTTTTAGGGGTTTGCTCTTTGCTCTTAGCTCGTTTCTCTTTATTTTCAGTTTTAGCGATTTCGAATTCGATTTGAAATTCTAGCTCGGTCTGCTTCTGGGTTTTGATGAGAGAAGTGAGCAAACATTTACATTGATACATTCATAATAAGTACTTGAATTCATATTCATTCATTACTTCAATTCGTTTGATAAAAGACTACATCATTTTGAAAACATTTTCTTTGTGGGATGTTTTTGCTTCTCGTTCTTTTGATAACAGTATTCTGTTTCTTTTGTTTTTTTTTTTGATATATTGTGTACAGTATATTGTATTCTTTAAAAGAGAGAGAGAGAAAGAGTGAGAGCACACCTTCTTCTTCCTTCTTCGCAACATCTCATCTAGTTTATTTAATTTTTACTAGTCCATTAAGGACAGACACTTTACCGCTCTGTCCTCTGTAATTTGTTTACGTAAGTCACACTGAAATTGTTTTAAATACATTTAATTTACTTAGTCTAATGCTATGACATGTATTTTCTCCCATCTACTCATAGTTTTATTTTCTTTAGTAATTCATAAAACAAAAAATATACATTTATTATAATCTTTATTTTTTAGTTTTGTTTTTTTTTTTACAGTAAATTTGGTACCATGTTCGTTTCAAGTTTCTGCCTTGCAACATTAACAATTAAAAAAAAAAACAGTACTTAAAATAACACCTAATAGAAAATTCTCTAAAACGAGATTTTTTTGTTCACATTTAGTTCTTTTATTGGCTTTTGTTAAATACTCGTATTTTCTACTACTGACCAAGAGGTTTAGTTTCGTTATATTCTTATCATCTTCATTTTTATTTATTTTATGGTTTTTTGTTTTTTTTTTTTTTTTTTTGGTAAAATTTGATTTTAACAGTTTTATAAAATTTAGTTTAAAAAAAAAACCAACGTGAACAAGTATAAACTATATACAATTATGTATAACACTCTTTCATTTTTATTGGATTCTTTTGATTTAGGCTTAGGCCCAGAAATTTTTTGAACGGAAATTTGACTCGTAATACTTATTTATTCCGTTTTGCAAATTTTGACACTTTTCTAATTACTAGACTACGATTCCTTATGCGAAGTAATTACAGTACTCCAAGCTGCAGCAAATCTTCAATCTCTTTGAAACACAGCAGATTTTGGAAAAAATTTCTTTATGTTCGGTTTATCCATTTGCTGAAAAGATGATGTTATGGATGTATGTACACAATCCCACAGTAATTGGATTGAAGGAATAGCAGCAGTAAAAAACGTGCTGCTTAGTCAAAACTCTTCACATTCCAACTGCCTCAGACCGCAATCAAGCTAATTGAATACCCTTTGTAAAGATTAAAGATTTCTAGTGATTTTTCGTTTTGTTTTTTTTTTTTTGATTATTTGAGAACGCAGTTTTTGTTTTTTCTTTGGGTGGGTCAAAGTGTGTTCGATGTGGGTGAATATCGGTTTTGATTCGATTTGATTTGATTTTTATTTGATTTGCTTGGCATTGAGTGGGTCTTTCTATCTTTTATTTTGAACAGTTGGCATATTGTCGTGCTTTTCTTCGGTTTTGTTTTCATTTGTATAGGGTAAAGTATCTGTTGTATACTCTATAATAGTTTCAAATTGTTATTGTATTATCTCATTTCATTTTTTTAGTTAGTTAAATAACAAGAAACCAATATATTTCGAAGGAGCAAAGTTAGTTTAGTATAGATTTATCTAGTTAGTTAGTAATAATGAATGAAGTTAGAGTTTTAAATTGTCGAGGCTAAGTTGTTAAATATATACGATAGATATAGTTAAAGATTTAGTAGTTTGTGTTGCTTAAGGGTTTAATTTCTCATAATTATCCGTATTCGTACTCAGTGTCAACATTTATCTAAAAATAATGCAATATTCTGTAACTATTGTTAATCGTGTTTTTTTTTCTCCAATTTCATTTTAATTTCAACTTTTAACTTGAATTTCATATTGGTTTTTTTTCGCTTTAATTTATGCTTTGATTAAGATAACATTTATTGTTTAATTGGGGTTTTCTTAAGTTTTTTGTTTGACTTTTAAATTGGACACAGTTTTCTAGTGCGACAAATCGAGAAATTGAAATGTCTTTAGGTTCTTCTTGTTGTTGTTGCTGAAATGTTGGTTTGTGTGTATGTATTTTGTTTTTGTTTTTAACTACCGCACTTGGTGCAGATATTGTATTTGTGTGTGTTTAGTTGTAAAATTGAAAGCTTTTTTAGGTGTTTCAGCTAAGGTACCAAATTGCTACAGGTTGTCTAAGTGGATTAGTTATAGTTTCTTTGCACTCGCTCTTGGTTCTTTTTCGTTTTCGTTTTCTAGTTCTTGTTCTTTGTCTCATTCTCATTCTCATTCTCGCAGGCCAAGGCAGATTGGAGTTCTGTTGAGATTTGTGTTATTGGAAGACTACAGCTAATAATATATATGTATATATATATATATATAGATACACATATTCATGGTAGATTGAACGGATAATATCCGAAAAAAAAACAGTGTGTGATGGGGCACATGAATCAAATGTTTCCAATTCCGTTTAATTGAGTTCGGATATATATTTTTCTCTTAGTGATTTGATTCGTTTTCGTTTCATATAGTTTTCTGTGTGTTGTGTTCTGTACTTTGACCATCAAAAATAAACGACTAACTATTTACATCAATTATCAATCTGGGCTTTTAGCTATTGTTGACTTCGATTGTGGCGAACAATAGAATTTTGCCTAATACTCGTAGTTGTGTTGTGTTGTGTGTTGTGTGTATCTTAGGTCTATCTATAAAAATACAATACACCAATATTTTTTGATAAATATCGTATTTGAGTTTTTTTTATACATACAATATGAATATATTCTTTGTTATTCATGAAAACTACTACATTTAAGATTTTTGCTTTGTTTTAGTTTATGTTTTTCATTTTTTTTATGGCTTTTGTGGTCCAATTTTAGATTCAAGCATTGCGCTTCCATTTGATTTGTTCTTTCTTTCACACACACACGCACACACAATTACATAAGTTAAGTATACGCTATGTATGTATATGTATATGAAGTATAGATTTTCGTCCAGTTAATCTCTTTCTCTTAATATGTATGTGATTTTTATTCTATTGAGATTACGGATTGAAACTTTGCATAGCATCAATGCAAAAAATAATAACAACAACAAAATATGAATATGAAATTCATTTTTGTTGGTATTAGCTGCTCTCATTAGATCCCTCAATTACATTAAGGTCTCGGTATAGATTTTTCGATCAGATTGAAGAAGTGACTTTAAAAGCACAATCAACCCAAAAAACTTGGGCAACAGTATTAACTATTTTGCATTCTCTTTTCATTTTCATTTATTGAACTTGCAATTTCTTCGTTTATAAGTTTAATTCTGTAACTGTAACTGTCACGAACTTTTGTCGAAATGGTAAATTCTGATATGTTTACCATCAGCACATTGATTTCAATTTGTTGTTCAGTTGTTGTTTATCATAATTTTATGTAAATTTGTTGTTGGCAGTTCCGGAACTTTAACAGCTGTTGGCAAAATAACTTGAACGAGAGAAACGACACTCGACATTCGTCTTGCTTTTGCTTTTGCTTTTACTTTTCTTATTAAGTTTTTCGTATGGTTTTGCATTTCGTATAAATATAGCATTTCTCTAATATTTTTGTTTTTTACAATTTACTATTATTACGTTTAATCAATTTATTTATTTTTAACATACGTTCTCTAGTCGGTAGTTCTTTCTATATATTTATTTATATTTGGAATAAAGCTTTCGTTACGCATGCAGTCATTGGGAAAATGCTGTTGCATACTTTTGTGGGCACGCCCCATCGAGCAATACAATCAATTAAAATCGCGCACACACACATTACATACTATACTTACACATGTGTACGAGTGTATTCGAGTGTATTCGAATACCGAACACGAACACGAACACGAATGCGAACATGAGCCCCCGAGCACGTTTGTCAATCTGGGGAATCTGGGCAATGGCAATGCAAATTGCATTTTCGGCAAATTGACGATAATTGCATATCGAGAACTTTATCGCTGGTTGTCTCCACAACGTGAGTGGCCAATAAATGCAGCAACAGTGTTGCTCTTCATAAATTATGCAGCCAATGTCTTTGACTCTCTCTTTCGAAGTGTGTGTGTTTGTGTGAATGTCAGCACTTTGTTCTAGTCACGCATTATCTACTCTACAGACATAGCACATATTTCTTGCACATCATTTTTTTCACATCACTTTTCATTCTAACCTCAAAAGTAGTTTCAGTTGAGTTGCGATAACTTTTTCTCTGTCGCTAGATTTATCGAAAATAAAGCAACTTTTCAGAAAGATATTAAACACTGTACTAAGATATACAATATTGCATTGCTTTCATAATTTTTTTAATCACTTTTCATCCTAACCTCAAAAGTAGTTTCAGTTGAATCTCGATAACTTTTTCATTGCCTATTGACTTATCGCAAAACGATGCAAATTTTAGTTTAGATGATATATTATTTTTGAAAACGTAGACTATTGCTTAAACTAACGAAATTTGTAAATTATTCATTTTTAAATGAAATAAATATTAATAACATTTGGTGTGAACTCGGTAACTTATTCCATAGCTGTTTGTCAGTGCTGTCTATGATCGTAGTGTGCTGCTCACAAGTGTCAAACATAAACACATTCACACTCTTGTCGATAATTGCATATACTTGTATTTATGGCCATTTCGCAGTTGTGTTAGCTTGACAATTCGCGCTCGGTTTCAATTTCACATATTCGCCTCTCACTTCGTCGTTCATAATTCATTTTGTTGCTATGCATATTTCTGTGTGTTGGTATGTGTGTGTGTGTGTGTGTGTGTATGAGATATTGTAGCAGGCAGCCGGCAGCAATGGCAACAAGAAGATGGAGAAAAAGATAGAAAGAGAAAGAAAGAAAAGGAAAGAAGAAGAGAAGCACATATTTTAATTGGCGTACAAGAATTTCAATTCCATGCATGTTCTCAATGTGTCGCGCACTCAATTTCTGTGCGTGTGTGTGGTGTTATAATTTTCATTTGTGTGTGTTGGTGTGTGTTTGCTTATGGCAAAAGAAAACAACAACAAATCATATGTATTAAAAAATAGCACAGCACAAACAGATAGCAATAACAGTTAGTAAAAGGTAACGAGCAACTGCAAACACGTTTCGTTTCGTTTCGTTTCGTTTTCCGTCCGACCAAATTGCAGCCATATTGTAATTGTTTGTTTTAACAGCAATAGAACAAATAAAAACACATATAACAGACATACACATAGACATATAAATATATATATTTATACATATATATGGATACATTTTTGCAACTCTTTTTTTTCGTTCACGTTCGCTTTCGCTGCCAATTCATTTGCTTCGCATTTTCTAACACACACACACGATGAGTATTAATTATTTACCATAATGCAAAGGTAATACGTTTGAAATGAATTTCAAGTGTTGAAAACAATATGTAAAAAATAATAATAATGTCAGCATCAAACTAAGCCCTTAAATACAATTTGAACATTTTATGCAAATATTTTCAATCCCTTAATGCCGTTTTTTTCTGCGTTGGTCCATTAAATTGATTAAACTTTAAACTCAAATTCAATTTCCATTCCCCCACGATCTACGATTTTAATTGAAATCATTTATGTTATTTTTTTTTTGTTTTTGTTGTATTTAATTAGCAATTTAATGCAAATAATTCCGTAGTAAAAACCATTCACAAAAGCATCACGTATACGCAGAGTTACTCTACAGAGAAAGAGTTTGTATTTGTTATTTTACATAATTCAAGAAAACATAATTTTAAAAACATAAAAAATAATATGCAATTTATAAAAAAAGAGTATATAAATTCTATTCCAAAGTTTTGATCGACTTAGCCCCTAAAATTATGCTACACTTTTTTCATTGCTTAGTATTAAGACCAACGGAAAAAGTAAAGCATGCTTCTGAGGGTCAGATCGATCATAACTAACAATAAGTCTCTGCTTGTTGAATTCTGATGGAATTATATGACACACACACACACTCACACACGTACAGGCACACACAATCGCATTTGCATTTATTCGTATTGAGCAATTTATCGGAGCTTTTGTAACATATTAGATTAGTTTAGTTTAATTGTATGCCTTTGATTTGCTAGTTGCATAGTTTTGGTTTCCTTTGTATTAATTCGATTTTTGTAGATTAAAGTAGTTCAATTTTCATCACAGCTAACGTCGATTTTTGTTTTGTTTTGTTTTGTTTTTTTTTTTTTTGTTTTTGGGGTTTCCCTTTTTACTATGACAATTTGATTTCGCCAAATTGAAAAAGCAATCAAAATTAAACACAAAATGCAAATTGGGTTTCAAATCATATTCGTTTTGTTCATATTTTGTTTTGTTGTTGTTGTTTATTTTGTTTTGTTTCTTTTTTGAATCAATATTGAATTATTTTTGTAGCTATTATGTTATACATACATTTAGGGGTTTCTAGTCAATACTAGTTAACACTATAACACATTTTACATTTGCAACATTCATATAATTTCACATAGAATCTTTAACTCTGCCCCACATCGAGAGAGAAAGCAAAATATCGAGAAAAAAATGTGGGAATATAACAAAAATAAATATAGATGCGAGTATATTGATTATAATACGGCAAATTACACTGAATGCATATCTTAAAAATAATTTAAAAAAAAAAAAAAAAAACTTTTCTTGTATATATTCTATGAGCCTACGAATCGCAATTTCAAACTCCAGCAGAAAGAGACAACAAGTGTTTTGTGCTATTGATTTTGGCTGTTTTGCTTTTGGATTTCGGACATTTGGAGTGTGTGTATGTGTGTGTGTGTGCGTGGAACCCGTCGGTCGTCATGCAATTGCGAAACCCAAGGAAAGTCTCAGAGGTACTCACTGGACAACAGAGAGAAAGAGAGAGAGAGAGAGGGAGAGCGACAGCGAGTCTTCTACTAAGACAGCAAGTACGCAAAGCAATGGCGATAGGTGTGAGTACAATTTACAAGTGAAAAGCCCACTAACAGGATACGCCCTGCTTGGCCACCGTGTACCAGGTGCTGACTGTCACCAGGGATGGCGAATCCGGTGTGCTTGGCAGCTCCCCCACTTGGCCGTTGCTCTCCAGGCCAGCCAAGGCCAGCGGCTGCAGTGGCGGAAGAGGTGGCTGTGGTGGTGGTGGCGGCGGCGGCGGCGGTGGTGGAGGTGGTGGTGGTGGCGGTGGCGGCGGCTGCGGCGTTGGCAGTGCAGCTTTGGCAGCTGATGGCGTCGTCCTTTGCTGGTGTTGATGTTGATGTTGATTGTGATGGTGATGTCGATGCTTGTGCTTGCTTTTGCTCTTCGTCGCCGGCTTCGGTGGCTGGACTTGAGCCTGAACTTGAGCTTGGCTCTGGCTCTGGCTATGGCCGAGCTGCTGCGGATGGTGGAAATGCATCGGCTGCGGCGTGTGCAGATCTCTGCCCACTTGGGGACCCACTTGCGGACACCGGAAGCGTATCGCCTGCTCGTTAGCCACATTCAGCTCTGGCCAACGCGGCAGCTGTTGCTGTTGCTGTTGCTGTGGCTGTTGGTGATGCTGATGATGATGACGCTGCTTGCTCTTGTTGCGCTTCTGTTGACTCCGTGACTTCGAGTGGCTTTTGCGCAGTCGCAGCGACGATGTCGGCAATTGACGCGACTGCAGCTCGGACTGCGGTCGTTGACAGTGCCTGCAAATGGATCGACTCCTTGTCTGCGATCTGCCGTTGCCGCTCATCAAACGTCTCTGCTCCTCTTCCTCCTCCTCTTCTTCTTCTTCATCATCATCATCATCATCATCTTCTTCCTCATCATCGTATTCATCGTCATCGTCATCATCGTGAGCGTAGTTCACTTTCGGATGTCGCTGTCTTTCCCTTTTTGACCTGTATTTAATGTTGCAGCTGCAGTTGTTGTTGTTGTTGTTGTTGCTTGTGCAATTGGTTATTGTTGTCGTAGTGGTTGCTGTTGTTGTTGTGGTTGTTGTTGCCGTGCTCGCGTCATCCATATCGATGACATGACAACACTTGGCTGCCCTTGGTGTCTTGTGCTATGTTTTTGCTGTTGCTGTTGCTGTTTCATCTTGTTGTTTGACTTACGTTTCTCCGGCTCCATTTGCTTCTGATGATGTTTGTGCTGTTCTTGCTGCTGCTGTTGCTGGCTGCGACTGCGTCGTCGTCGCCGCACCGTGTACTCATCACCCTTGTCAGTCGGATATGGTCAGAATGCTGTGTCGAAGACAGACATCGACCTGGATATGGCATCATCGTTGCGGCACGCCTCCAAGAACTCCTCCAACGTCACGACGCCATCGCGATTAATGTCCATTTTCTGTTGACACATAAATCATATATTCACACATTAATCAATTGTCTAGTGCGAGTTGCATTAGTTGGATAAAATATTCGGATAATTGAATATATAGATATATAGTATTTTCAATTTTACACATTTTCGTATTGTTCTTATTTCTATATTCATTTGTTTGGATTTTTAGAAATATTTGCCAAAACAAATGTATTTATTCTTCCACAATTTGAATTTGAAAGCTACAGTCGATTGTGTGTGTGCTCGATTGTGAGATATCCGCTATCTATTTTGAATAAAAGCAAAAACTGTCAGGCATTATTGTCTAAAGTATCTAATAAATACCCCGAAAGAATACTATAAAAATAATATATTAATATGTTACTTCTTTAATTCTGACATTATTATGAAAATATATAATTCAGACATTATTGTAAAAATATACCAAATCCATGAACCGAACAATACTCAAAAATACCAAGAGTTATTTTTAATATATGGATATACTTCCACACCCATTCGGGTATTATTGTTAAATAATACCAAATAATACTAAATTATACTATTATGATAATAATTGTTAAACTATATTTGGTAAATATACCGAAAAAATACTCAAACATAACAAGAGCTTTATTTAATATATCGAAATGGTACTACATTAATTCGGACAGTATTCTGAAAACATACTAAATCATTATACCGAAAAAAATACTCAAATATACCAAATACTATATTTCATATATCGATATACTACTACGCTCATTCATTAATAAATATTATCAAAAAATTCAAAAATATGCCAATAATAATAAGTATTAAGTTTAATATAACAACTACCACTACAGATATTATTCTTAAATAATACCAAAATATACTAATATGCGAGCAAACAGATAACCAGACAGACAGAGGAACATGTCTATATTGTCTCTGCCGTTGAATAGTAAATATACTTGATGGGTTAGGAGATGCTCCTTTCTGCCTGTTGTACACATATTCAGTAAACTTAATACCCGTTTACTAATGAGTGGCGAATAGAAACAAACTCTCCTTCTCCTCGGAATGTGAATTTCATCTTAAATGCAAACAGTTTCCTTTGGTTATTGAGCATGATTTTAATTATTTTTGTTCATATTCGTTACTTATTATTACAACATTTTATTAAATTTGATTATCATTAATTACCAGCTGGTATTGTCTGAATTTTAAGAAGTCCAGTTCGTCAATTATTTAAAATGAATATTTTTTTTTTATAGAAATGTCTAGCAATCATTGCAAGCTAACTTCAAACCTCTTTGCAAAGGTAAAACTTTCTTCGTTGCAACGAATTCTTCTGCGCATTTATTTAAATATTTACAAACTGAAGCCAAAGAAAGGAAATTTAAAGTAAGGGCTGATTTAAGCACAAGCACAAGCATGACCGGAACAATGGAACAATGTAGAAGTAGAAGGTTGCTGGCTCACACGTTGAGTTGGGCAAGTGGAGAGAGAGAGAGAGAGAGAGAGGACATTCAACAGGACGACAGCGGACATCGGACAGCGGACAACGGACAGCGGACAACGGACAAGGGACAACCGCTAATGACAATGCGTGACTGGCAAGCCAAAAGGAGCCCAAGTCCAGCAAGTCGACAATCTGGACAGCTGGAATGGCTCCGACCACATGATGGCAATGCCCATAGTCATAGCCATAGTCATAGTCATAGTTACAGTGCCATTTCCACAACGACATTTGCACTGTGTAGATGTGTGTGTGTGTGTGTCTTGGCAAATGGCCAACAAATGAAATACATAATTTGATTTGCATAATACAGAGTAAATAAGCCGTCGTTTGAGGCGAGCGCAAATTGATATTGCATAATTAACATAAGTAATGCGCATTGTTTCTTCCAGCTGGACTGAGCTGAGCTGGGTTGAGCTTGGCTGACCAAAGGACTGATGGACTGAAGGACAGAAGGAAGGAGGGAAGGAAGAGGAGTACCCACCTGAAAGATTTGCTCCACTTTGCCTTTGATCTTCTCCTCCTCGGGACACTCGTCGGGCAGGCGGCCCATCAGCTCGTATATAGCAGTCACAATGTCAGTCATTTCTTCCCTCGTAATGAAGCCGTCGCCATTGATGTCGTACAACGAGAAGGTCCAGCGCAGTTTCTCCTCGACGGATCCGCGCGACAGTATCGAGAGTCCTTGAACAAAGTCCTGTGGCGAATGAAAAATAAGCCCAGATAAATACAACATTACAACAAAAAGATACACACAAAAAAAATAGCAGATACATTTAAAGATAGCAGAGGTAGAGGTAGAGACTCGACTCGCCTCGCCTCGCCTCGCACTTGGCGTCGTATACGTATACGTAATATGAATGCGAGAGCACAACAAATGCGACAGCAGAGCCAAAAGAAATTGAAAATATGTTTTAAGAAATTGCTCGTAAACCGCAGCTCATGGGCACGTACAAGGCCTTCTCCTCTCAGCTTCTTTCCCCATCTGAATGCTATTCTGCTTCCTCCCCATTCGCCTTCTCTGCTTCCTCTGCTCAGTTGTGTGGCATTGCTTGCTGCTGCTGAAGTGGACATTTATTTCAGTTCTTTGTATGACAAATGTGCCTAGATAAGAACTGGAAGTTTTTCAAAAACTTCTTCGCACAACGTTTCTAACAAGAAGGTGACCATTACATCGCCATCGCCATCGCCATCGCTATTGCGCGTCTAGAGAGCTTTGACTGTGAGGCAGAGAGAAAAACTGGAAACGCAGCTGGGAAGCAAAACTTCAGCATGCTTTACATACATTGAGTGCTGTTGCTGTGCGCGTTTCTTTTGACCATTTGAACATTTGCACAGGCCACTTGGCTAATTTATCAATGCAATGAGAGCACTGAGCAGTGAGCAGAGTGCAGCTTCAGCTTCAGCGTCAGCTTCAGTTATTACCGCACGTGATGGGGGCAAAGCTGAAAAAGAGCGTTGCCTACTTTCGGGCGTTGCAGTTTGGACGCTGACAAATGCGAAGCAGTCAAAGGCATGAATGGAGCAAGTTGAATCCTCTTAGCTCTCCTAATAAATGAGCACTGGCTGCCGGCTGCTGGCTGCCAGCTCACTCTGGGCGTAACCATATTTCTATGCTCGCTTTATACTTAAACGTGCCCCAAGCTGCAGAGTCGATTCACTCCGAATGCCAGATGCGCTGCAGCGAGCACCAAAAATGCTTCCAGAAATACAAAATATCAAAATAGCATTTGCTGAGAATACTCATTATTTTCAAAAATATAAATAATAAATTCATCTATAAAACAAAATGAAATAACTAAACATTTAGCTTTAATACTTTGAAGTCGTTTTTAGGCAAAAATGATTATATGAAATTAAATATTAAATTGTTATGAAAGAAATGCATTAAATACCTCAACATTTAACTTTAATACTTTGAATACGTATTCTGGCAAAAGCGTTTATATGAAGTAAAATATGCTTATTTAATTGAAACATAAATTTCATAAATTTAGCAACAGTTTTTATTTAAAAAAATGTTATCTCTTTAATTAAAATATACATTTAATAATTATACTTTTTTAATTGCAAATATAGATACAAAATATGTATAAAACAATAAGTATAATTTATATAAAAATAATAGTATATAGTATCAGTATAGTATAAATATACTAATATGCAAATAGTAAATATACAATTATTTTTATATATAATATAATTAGTATTTTTACACATTTAGTATATTCATTTTTAACGAAAGAGGTTATTACATTTAAAAATACTAAACATACTCGTGTTTTTATACTGAATATACTATTCATTATATGTATATAGTATAATTAGTATTTTATACATATTAAGTAGATTTATTTTCATATATATAGATATAGAGTATAACAGTAGTAAAATATTTTTTAATAACAGTAAATGCTGACAAATCTTAAATCACAAATACGAAAGACGATGTTTCATGTTTATTTAATCAGTTATTTTAGAAATTATGTTGCTTTTTTTATTTTCAATCCATCAATTATAAAAAACATAATATTTTGACATATTTCAACATCACGAATGATTATCGAAGATGTTTTTTTCAGTTTGTATTGAACATTATTTATTATTTTAAGAAAATGCAGAACCGTGAATTCTTATAGATGAAAAGAGTAATCCGCAATAATCCTCAACTAGTGCAAGCATTTGCAATGGCAACTTTCATGTATGTTGAATTTCATTTCTGCTTCGCTACTTAAAGCATTCAATCTTTATCACGCCAAGCAGCAAGAAGCAAATTATTAAATAACATATTTGCAGCGCAAACTCAACAGAATATTATTTCACATTACTGGAAATGTAATTGGCAGCCATCGAATATTGTCTTTAATTTTGCACATTATTGTCGAACACCTTAAATGCTGCAATTAGCGGGTCAACGTGAATACAATTATAATTTCGCTTTATGCTTTATGCTTAATTCTCTATTTCCGGCTGAGTCTTTATGCTATTAATGCCGATTATGGGAGTGATAAATTAAAATTGTAAATTAATTGCTGGCGATGTATGTAGTAACAACTTTAAAGCAATTAAAATCGAAATATGTATTTTATATGCAACGCTTTTGAAGGTGCGTTTTCAATTGGATCTGAAACTCTTTACTCTTAATCATTGGCGTGTTGTTTGCAACATTTATCTTGGCAGTCGAATCGAATAACGTTGCCCCCACGCCCCATGTTTAGTCTGTAATATGTTGTTATTGCTGTTTGCTGTTCTCCTCCTCTCTCTCTTGTTGTTGTTATTTTACGTTGGCAATTTAATAAAAGCAACTGTCGTGCAAATCGTGCATAAAACACCTCGGCAACAATATGTGAGCTTAATTGAAAAGCGGAAGTCTACTTAGTCAGCCATCACTTGCTGTGTGGAGCAGAGACTACACTTGTGCACATACACAAACACACACACACATACACTACGTACATGCTTTATATCGAGAACGTGCCTTGTAGTCATTACAATTTTAGGTCATTATTCACAAACGAAAATGGCGACCAGGCAAAAGGCAGCGCCAGGCAAAAGGCAAAAGCTCGCGATGGGCTTCGTTCCATTGTCAGATAACGCGCGACTGTCTCAGTAGCTGAAAGTATATGTGTGTGTGTGTGTGTGTGTGTGTAGGGAGTGTGTCTCTGTCTGTGTAACTGCTGCAGTTGGACGACAAGACGCCTTTTGTTTGGCCTGTCTTTGCTTTATATCGCACTTGTGTCTTGACTTTGCCGCCCCGTCGAGTTGGCGTTAAAATCGCCATAATTCATCGTTTCAATGGCGTCGCCGCCAACACGTGCTCCCTGCCCTTAATCCCCGTCCCCGTCCCTTCCCCGCTCCCACTCCCTTCCTCCTGGCCTGTCCTCTGGCATATTTTGCATATCCAATAGGCGTGGCTCTTGGGACCGGAAGTGAAGTTCATGTTCGGACGTTAGCACCCAAGACTCGACCCAGAACCAGAGTCAGAGACCAACAAAACTGCAAAATTATTTGCAATTTGCATGCGGAGTGCGCTCAGGCACGCCCCCTTTCCCTTCCCCTTTTGCGCCCCCCTTTGCACAGACATCGCCACCATTTGCCACGATTTGCATGCGCATATTTATTTGATTTCCGCTCTGATCCGACGCCCCCGCCATAGCTGCCGCTTTTCTAGTCCATTTCCAACTACTACTCCGCTTTGTTCATCTGCAATAGAAATGTTGACAATGACAGCAACAGCAACTGCGGCTGCAACAAGGATAGCGACATGAACTCGACACGCGACTGCAGATATGGCAGATATGTTGCTTACTTCCCAACCTTTTACCCACTTGTGCTGCATTTTATTTCAATTTTGAGACATTTCACTTGATTTTTGGCTTTTGTTTCGCTCGCTTCTCATCCTCCTGCTCCTCTCCTAAACGAAACACAACAGTGTAGGCAGAGATAAAGGTGAAAATGCAAATGCAAATGCAGGTGCAAGTGGAAATAGAAGTAAAAGTGGAAATGGAAATGGAAGCGTAATTCAAACTGGAAGTGGTTACGCTTGTTTTCTGCTCTCTAGCTGCTGTTTTTCCTAAAAGTTTGTCCCAGCAACAATGCGTTTAAAATGCTATTTTCGAAACACTTTTATTTAAGTAACACACAAAACAATTAATGCTATGAATTTATAAGAAATATAATCTTTTTAAAATTTAACGTTGCAGATTTATATTGAGAAAAACAACAAATAAAACAAATTTTAAAAATTAATATGAATAAGCATAGTTTAAGGGATTTGATTTATTTTCGAAAATGAAGTTATTATAGAAATAAAGTCTGAGAGATCTAACTACTATATTAAGAATAAAGTAGTAAGTCTGAGAGATCTAACTACTATATTAAGAATAAAGTAGTAAGATCTCTTAGACTTTACTTCTATAATAACTTAATTTACTACAAGACTGACACACTCACGGTTGGCAATTCATATTTATACATACATATGTACATATATATATATGATTCTATTCCATACTATAACATATGTAGAATAATATAGAATAGTATTGTAATCAAATTATTGTCATTTCGAATGATTTTTAACTCTGAAATTGTAATTTCATTTAAATAACTTTTGAATAGAGAATTTAATTGAGTTAAATATCACTTTGTAATATTTTAAATTCAGACATCATAACGATCTGCTTATGTTATTTTTTCAGACTACGCAGTCGAAATTGTAAAAGCTACGGCTCCGAAATTTTTACACCCAATTTCTACATATAATTAATTGCTCATCAAAGCTAGTATTAAAATTCTTCCGTGTATGCGAGAAGCGTCTTGTGATTTACGAACACCTGTTTCAGCCTTGTGGCCACTTCTTCTGTTAGACATAATCACACTGAGAAGGCTTCTCTTTATACTTATACAAGTAGCAACTCCTTCCACTAAACTAAATGCAGTTGTTTCTGTTTCGCTTACTCCTCCAAACATGCATATGCGTAAGTTGTTGCTTTGATTTCTACAGTCGCTTCGCTCGCTCTCGCTCAGACGCTTACACGTAGCCCGTAGCCCAACGTCTAGTCACGAACATTAGACACGATCAGCGAACGTTTTGGCTAGCGACTATTGTGCTCTCGCTTGCATTCGCCTACTGTTTGGAACTTTCTCATTTTAACAACAACTTCGGTTATGCATAATATCACAGCCATCATCATCTTCTCTTTAACATTTGCGCCTTCGTGTATTGAGGCAACGTCTTCTGTTATACATTTAGAGAAGTAGCAACGGCTTCCGTTTGACATGTAGCAACTTAGACATAATCAACTCTAGACAACATCCTCTAATGCATAACATTGGCTTGCCTTTATACTTATTCAAGTAGCAACTTCTTCCACTACACAGACTGCAATTGTTTCTGTTTCGCTTACTCTTACAATGCATGCATATGCGTAATATTGTTGCTTTAATTTCTACAATCGCTTCGCTCGCTTTCTCGCTCTCGCTCAGACGCTTACACGTAGCCCAACGTTTAGTCACGAACATTAGACACGATCAGCGAATGCTTCGGCAAGCAACTATCGCGCTCTCGCTTGCCCTCGGTTATTCATGACATCACAGCTAGCATCCCCTTCTTCTTAATTTTTATGTCTCCGTGTATTGCAGAAACGTCGTCTGCTAAACGTCTAGCGAAGTAGCAACTTCTTCCGTTAGACTTACTAAGCAGAGCAAGCATTTTTGCTATACTTCTTTGGTTGCACTTCTTGAACGAACGAATGTAGCAACTTTGTCCGTTTGACTAATATCAATTTCTTCTGTTAGACTTAATCGCAACTAGCATTCTCTTCTATTTTACGAGGAATGCCTGCGGATTTATTTTGATCGTTGAACTAGCAAATGTTTTTGTTTAAGCATTGCAACTTCTTCTGTTAGACAATCAAAATAACCATTTTAATGTGTATGATTTACGAACACCTGTTTCAGCTTAGTGGCGACTTCTGTTAGACATAATCAACATTAAGAAGGCTTCTCTTTATACTTATTCAAGTAGCAACTCCTTCCACTAAACTAAATGCAGTTGTTTCTGTTTCGCTTACTTTCATAATACATGCATATGCGTAAGTTGTTGCTTTGATTTCTACAATCGCGTCGCTCATTTTCTCTCTCGCTCAGACGCTTACACGCGGAGGAACGTTTAGTCACGAAGATTAGACACGATCCGTGAACGTTTCGGTAAGCGATTATTGCGCACTCGCTTGCTCTCGCCTACAGCTTTCAACTGTCAGCATAACTGGAAAACATCACTGCTCTCTTTAACATTTGCATCTTCGTGTATTGCAGCAACGTCTTCTGTTATACATTTAGAGAAGTAGCAACGGCTTCCGTTTAACATGTAGCAACTTAGACATAATCAACACTAGGCAACATCCTCTAATGCATAACATTGGCTTTCCTTTATACTTATTCAAGTAGCAACTTCTTCCACTACACAGACTGCAATTGTTTCTGTTTCGCTTACTTTCACAATGCATGCATATGCGTAATATTGTTGCTTTAATTTCTACAACCGCTTCATTCACTTTCTCTCGCTCAGACGCTTACACGTAGCCCAACGTCCAGTCACGAACATTAGACACGATCAGCGAACGTTTTGGCTAGCGACTATTGCACTCTCGCTTGCACTCGTCTACACCTTGTAACTTTCTCATCTTAACAGCAACTTTTCTTATTCATGACATCACAGCTAGCAGCGTCTTCTCTTTAACATTTACGCCTTCGTATATTCCAGCAACGTCTTCTGTTTTATATTTAGCGAAGTAGCAACAGCTTCCGTTTAACATGTAGTAGTAATCAACACTAAGCAGCATCCTCTAATGCATAACATTGGCTTCCCTTTATACTTTTCAAGTAGCAACTTCTTCCACTACACAGACTACAAGTGTTTCTATCTCCCTTACTCTTACAATGCAGCAAGTGCGTAATACTGTTGCGTTGATTTCTACAATCGCTTCGCTCGCTTTCTCGCTCTCGCTCAGACGCTTACACGTAGCCCAACGTTTAGTCACGAACATTAGACACGATCAGCGAATGCTTCAGCAAGCAACTATCGCGCTCTCGCTTGCCCTCGGTTATTCATGACATCACAGCTAGCAACCCCTTCTTAATTTTTATGTCTCCGTGTATTGCAGAAACGTCGTCTGTTATACGTCTAGCGAAGTAGCAACGGCTTCCGTTTAACATGTAGCAACTTCTTCCGTTAGACTTACTAAGACTTACTAAGGGTGTCAATGAAAGGGTCAACCATATCAAGCAACAGAAGCTGTGCTTAAACTGTTTCGCACGAGGCCATGTCCAGGCCAAGTGCACAAGTGCGCACAACTGTTTTACATGCAAGGGTCGCCATCATACACTCTTGCATCGAGTCAACCCGACGCCGACAGTCACTAATCCCACTCCAAATATACAGTCCACTCCTTCCCAGTCAGCTAATGTGCAATCATTCCTGGCAGTTAACACACAAGGTGTTCTGCTGAGTACAGCTGTTGTACATATTTGCCATCACGGCGTTCGGCACACAGCACGGGCTCTGATCGATTCCGGATCAGAGGCTACCTTCATTTCTGAACGATTGTTCAAGCGCTTGAGGATGCCATACACATCCGTTCAAGCCCACGTTTCTGGGCTGACTCAAGTTGTAGCAGCCCAGCCCCGAAAGCATTGCCAATTCCTAATTGGCTCCCCGTTGCGACCAGATCTGCAGATTGAGGCATCGGCTTTCGTCCTTCCGCAATTAGCAGGAAAACTGCCCTCATGCGCTGTCCCACAAACCATCCTCGACAATCTGCCAAGCATTCCGCTGGCCGACCCCCAAGTTCTATGAGAATTCGCAGATAGACGTGCTTTTGGGCGCGGATATCCTCCCATCCGTTCTTCTCGGCGGTTCTCGTCAGAACGTTTGTGGGACCCTCATTGGTCAAGAGACCATTTTCGGTTGGATCCTGACCGGCCCAGTGTCGGAATCCACTTCTAACTCCATCTCGTCCTTTTCGACTCGACTGTCCGTCGATCGAACTCCTACGATCGGTCCTGTGACAGGACCCCCCTCCAAATCTATTTCAGTTTTTTCGGCTCGACTTTCCGTCGAACGAAACTTCGCCATTGGTCCTGTGACGGGACCCCACTCTGATCCTTCTTCGGTTCGACTGTCCGTCGAACGATCCTCTAAACGCAAGCCTTTGTTAGGCCCCCATTCAAAATCGGTTCCAACACCTTCGGCTCGACTGTCCGTCGACCGAACCTATACGATTGATCCTGTGACAGGACCTCCCTTAGAGCCTCTTTCAGCTCGACTGTCCGTCGAACGATCCCGGACGGAGACGCAGTCTTCCTCTGCACCGATGGCACCGGTCACTCCGCGTGGGGTCTCCGTGCCTCCCGTCACAACTTCGCGCCAGCCCAGGAGCCGACGCGACCACCCGGCACCCTCCGGAGAAGAACCACCAAGGACGTCCCGTGTCAACATTTTCCATGCCGTCATCCACAGGCCCACTCACCCACGCTCCCGGCCCGTGCCTAGCTCCCGCAGACGGCGCTTTCCAGTGCAAAGGAGTGAGCATACTCCCCACTGCGGCGGTCAGGATACACATGGGGACTGCGGTTTTCGAAGCGCGAGTTGGATCCGTGTTGTCCAGTAAGCCGCATCAGCGAGTCGTTGCCAGGGGCCTTGGGCTCTCCATCACTCGCATGGGCGCTGAAGGAGTCTGCACGGCGTCGTTGCGCTCCAAGACACACCCACTCTATCTATCCTGATATTGTCCTGCCGGGTATCCTCCCAAATTTGTTATTTTTTGCAATCCCAATATTGCAAGGGGGGGAGAATGTTGATGCGAGCGCCTTGCTAAGTGAGAGGCACACCTCCGCTCCGCCGACCGAAAAGCACTCAAAGCTTTTTCGCTCACTAGCAATGCGCTCAGTGCGTAAGAATGCACTCAAGCTCCAGTGCTCTCAGCTTCTCTCTCCCACAACTCACCACCGCTGAGCCGCGCTCAGCACAATAGATCGACGAAATGCCGTCGGCATTTTCTCTATTGTTAGTTCTGATTTTCGCTTCTTTCGCTCCGGTATAATTACCCCCCCAATTGTGCGTTATCAACAACCCGAAAAGTTTGCAATAAATACATGTTTATTATAAGAAAAAACCGCGAGTGTTTTTATTTCGGAAAAGGAAGAACTTGGATATTTTCAGCGCCCCCACGTAAACACAGAGCAAGCATTTTTGCTATACTTCTTTGGTTGCACTTCTTGAACGAACGAATGTAGCAACTTTGTCCGTTTGACTAATAGCAATTTCTTCTTTTAGACTTAATTACAACTAGCGTTCTCTTCTATTTAATGAGGAACGTCTGCGTCTTTACTTTGATCGTTGAACTAGCAAATTTTTTCGTTTAATTAATATAGCAACTTCTTCCGTTAGACTTACTAAGCGTACTTAACGCTTGCTTCTCTTCCGGTTTCAATTCTTGAAAAAACGAATGTCATAGCAATTTCTTCTGTTAGACTTAATCTCTTCTACTTTACGAGGAAAGCATTGCGGATTTCTTTTGATCATTGAACTAGCAAATGTTTTTGTTTAAGCATTGCAACTTCTTATGTTAGACAATTAAAATAACCATTTTTATGTGTATGTATGTATATGTCGGAAATATTTTGTGCAACAGTATTTATATTATATTTATTTTTATGTAAACTTTATAAATTAATTGCATTCAGTTGACTTTTGCGTCATGCGAACTTAAAAAAAGAAAACACACACTTAAAAAAATATTGTATAAAACTATCTTTAGTTATTGAGAGTGTTCCCAGATGAACAAATAAAACAAAACAAAACATTTTTTTTTATTTTATAGCTCTTGATTATCACTTTAATAAGAGTTAAGAATGTTGTTGTTATTATTTTTCTATTTTAAGATGATTGCAAAAATGAACACAAAATGAACAAATTTGTATTTATTTTATATCGTAAAACAGAAAAAGTTAATAAAATCAATCTAGCTCTAAATATAGTGCTAATATAAAGCTATAAGAATAACCTGTACTTATTTTTAAAATTATTTCAGTTTGAGTTTTTTATTTACTGTAAATTGAGTCGCTCGCAAAATGTTTCGCCATAGAATTTCTCAATAAAATCATAAAGACATAATACTATGGTGACTATAATTTTTTTGTGGCTGTAAAAATAAAATGAACCAAACTAATAAAAATATTGCTTGAAAAGTGCTATAATTCAAATTGTATAAGATTGTAATAATAAAGAAACAAAATTATGGGATTTATTGGGATTTTTCCATTGTTTTACTTAAAAAAATGAATGCAATATTGTAATTACTAGATAAAAATATACATACATATGTAAGTATGACAATGGAAAAATATGTAATAAAGCACAATCTTATACAATTTATTTTATACTATTTAAAATATAACATTTTTTAAAACAACATCTAACAATGCAATTCATCCTCAAATTGCTTGAAATCAGTCAATTACTACCATGGCTGGTTAAAAAGTGCTTTGTTTAAATATATGTACAAGTAGAAACAGGTGTAGGATAAATTAAAGTCAATTACACAAAACGTTAATCGATACTTTGGATTCATAATGAGAAGGTCGCGGATAGCCAAGTCACATTTCTAAGCTATTATAATGAGTAAAGTCATAATTTATGTATCAATCGAAAACCCCATGCGCTCTCTCTATATGTTTTAAGAAGTCAAATCTGCTTTCGTGTGTGGGTGTTTGTTTAATGTTTAAAACAAATCAGTTGCTGTCTCTGGCAGTTTCGAAAGTTGTCGCGATTGGAACTCGAACCCGAACGCAACACATCAGCCATCAATGACAAGCACTTTTCGAGCAAGAAACTTGACAACCAACTTTTTGCAGCGCATTAAAGTGTGAGCAAGAGAGAGAGAAAGAGAGTTGGAGGAGGGAAAAGGGGATGGAGTAAAGTGCAGAGTTTCAGAGAACTTGTATATAGTACTTAGTTGTACTATGTGCACCTCGAACTTTGCTTATTACAACTTGACTGTGGCCTGTGGCGTTTAATAGAGCGCTAAAACATCTAGCCAAAGGACTTTCATAGCTCTTGTCGACATGTCGTTGTCGTAGTTGTTGTTGTTGCTAGTAAACCGCAACTAAATGAGCTGGGACCTCGTTGTCGTTGTTGTGCTCTTTTTGGACGAGGGCAACCAGTCGGCTACGCAACCACTCAACGCCCTCTAGAGAGGATGCCAATGGAGGCAAGGGGCAGCCTGAGTCTGAGTCTGAGTCTGCGTTGGTTGTCGCGGAGTTTCAAAACGCAACTGTCAGCCATATTTTATGCTTAAAATGTCTAAAGTAATTTCATTGTGCTTAAGCGCTTTCTGCTGCTGCTCCTGTTATCGGATGCTGTGTCTCACTTGGCTGACCACTGAGCCCACCCACAAAGCAGAGCAAAGCAAAGAACAGAGCGAGTCGCAAGTCGAAAGTCGAAAGTAGAAAGTAGAAAGCAGCACTAAGCAAGTAACAACATTTTCCCTCGAGAGTACATAACTAAGTATATTAAATTGAATTATTTGCCAAGTGCTTAGGCGCATTAAAATGTTCGACAGTCTCTGTTCACATTTTGACTTTAAGACGGCCAACTCTTTAAACACACACACAACCCAAACTCAGCTTCTTAACAATCGCTGAGTCGCGCAGCTGACGTTTTTTCCATTCCCATTCCCATTTCCTGCTTTAACGATTTCCATGTAAAACCAAAAGGCTTTCAACTCCCTCCACACTACGTAGTTCGTTTCTTTCTTTCATTCATTTTTTTTTGCTCCTTGTTCTGTTTGTTTTTAGTGTTCGCTTTCGCCGTTGACTATGTCTGGCGCATTCCCTGGTCTTTTATTAGCTCCCAGCTATATTACAGTCTTTTTTTTTTTTTTGTTCCGAGCTTGCACTGACCCTGCTGCGGCGTCACTTGTTTAACGACTTCGTCGATGCTCAACTAAAGTTTAAAGTTTGACCCAAATGTGCCGACAAAACGGACAAAACAAGTTCGAGTTGGAGTTGGAGTTGGAGCTGGAGTATTTGCATTTGGTCGCTTAACGGATTTTGAACACACTTGTTAACTGCTCAAAGAATTGCAGCTGCTTATCAGCAAAAGAATCTTTTATTTGAAGCGAAATTCATATTTGTATTCATTTGTTCTTCACATGTGAATTTAAAATGCCATAAATGCATCACTTTTGGCATATTGAAACAGCTTCTGTTGATATTCTTGTTCGTTATGAAGCATTAGCATCATTTTTCCATTGTTTTTAAGAAACTTAAAGTGAGCTGTCCATCCACAAAATTTACACCATCTGGCACATGGGGAAAACCCATCACATTTCGGAGAATATGCATAAATGCGTCTGGGAAATATTCATGCCTAAATTTCTGACAAAAGGGGGATTTTTATTGTGAATATTCGCATTATACTTGAATTAGTTGCCTCTCGAATTTTACCATAAAAATAGCAAAACTGAATTTATTATTTATTGTCAAAAGATTACCTTGAATTCATCGTATAAAGTTCTATTTATTCTCAGCCAATTTATATTTAAATTTGCCGAGGAATAGATTTTCAAATAAATAGCATAAAACTGATGTGCATTTTCATTACTTTTATTACGTTTGATAGCAATTCACAAACATACGCAAATAAAGTTGGAGAATTCAGTTTTACAATTCACAAATTTTAAGCATACGCAAATTAAGTTTTATAAAATAAAGAAGTATCTAAAACATTTGTTATACGAATTTAATGATAACAACACTTGAATACGTGAATTTGAAGTCAATGTGAGGTAACTGATCTGAATTTTTATATGATTTTATTGGTCAAAAGTTCCGAGTATTAAATATTAATATTAAAGCAAATGTGTAACTGAAGATAGTTCTAAAAGTAACTCCAAAATTTGTTATGCGAATTCAATGAGAGCAAGTACTAAAATTAATTATATCACTTTAGTGATAGCTGAAGAGTTGAGTGAAACATTTGGTATAGAAATTTAATAAAAACAATAAACAAATATTAATGAGTAATAGTTAAAAGACTTAACTTAATTCGTTGCTTATTGTGGCATTGAGTTTTATATGAAATTAAATGCAATTGAAGCACTTGTTATGCGTATTCAATGGGAACAAGTCCCAAATATTAAGTATACGCATGTCGAGTTGTATTCAATGAAATGTGTGACCTTAGCAAATAGTTCAGAAAAGACCTGAAACATTTTTTATACGATTTGATTTATAAAAATGAATAATATCATATTAGTAATACTTTCGTTTTGCGTGGTTAATGAGAAGAATTCCCAAATACTACGTATACGAAATTTCAGATTAAATGTATCACACAAGTGACAGCCAAAAACAAGTATTAAAGCTATGGTCGAGTTTCATTTTCAATAAAACCATATTCTAAACAAATACTCCGGAAAAATACTTAAATATACCGACCGGTATATTTGGTATATCATTATTGTTCTTCATTTAAAATATATGTCCCGATTTCCGAAGGCGTCATACAAAATTATTTCTTAAATTTGTTTTTCTTCTTTCTTTATGCTAACAATTGCAAATATTACGTATACGCAAATTGAGTTTTATTAAATGAAATGTCAGAAATGAGTTTTAAACTAGTTAAAGACACAACTGAAACATTTGTTATGCGAGTTGAGTTCAACTTACCTCAAAGCTGACAATGCCGCTGTGATCCTGATCCAGTGTATTGAATACATAATGTGCATATAATGTTGGATTTGCTGTTGAAGTTGTCGTTGTTGTTGTTGTTGTGGTTATTGACATTGACGTTGTTTTTGGTGTGTATGAAAAGGAGAAAAGGAATGCGTTAAATGGGGGAGTTGAGCTCTCAGAAGCCGGGACATAAAAGTCTTCGAGGCTTCTTCGACTTTTAAGCTGCTAACTTTTGATTAAACGAGTATGCGTTTATATGAACTGTCAACTCAACTACAAATACACACACAAGAACACAGAACACAAAACACATACACATTTAAATGCCAACACACACACACACATACACATACACACAATGATTTGAATGTACAAGCGATTACATTTGCAAGTGCTGTGTTTACGTCTTCGATAAACTATGCGACAACAAAATAAACTGCGATTGGAGCACGGGAATGCGAATGTGAATGTGAATGTGAATGAAAGTGAATACAAACACAACTAAGAATGTAAATGTGAATGGCGAAGGGAGAGGGAGGGAAAACTCAACCTGAAGCGAAAACGAAACTGAAACTCAAACTGAAAGAGAACTTTCGTGTCAGCATAAAGATGAGAGGGAAACAAAAGAGGCGGAAGACAGCGGAGGGAGAGGGGGAGAGAGAGAGAGAGAGATGGCTGCTGTGTCATTGTTGGGTCGCAACAACTTTTATGTGGGCCCCGTTCTTTTTGACTTTGCTCAAAGGAATGCCACCATGCACCGTGCTATCCAGCTATCCCGGTGCCCTTTTCGCTCTCTGCTCCTTTGGCCCCGTCGGGCATGAAAAAATTGTTGCAACTAAACTTTCGTTTTGTCAGCCACAAAGTTTTTGTTTATCGCTAAAAGTCGGCAAATGAAAAAAACCAAGAAAGGACTTTCGACTTGCGAGTGAACCTTCATCCCCCGCAATTTTCTGGCAGTTCTCAGCTAATTATGTGAGTGTGTGCCCCTCACATGATAAGAGTGCGAGTATGTGTGTATATGTGTGTGTGTGTGGGGCTAAGACTGTGCTGATAAGTTGCCAAATGTTGTGCAAATGATGTCGCAAGTTTGTCTGAACTGAAGTGAGATTCTCTGCAGCTGATAACCACATATGCTAATTATAGAGTATCTCTGCAGTCAGTGCAACACATGTGGCAATTACTTTAAGCCCGCTTTACTGCAGCATTTCATAATCTTACACTTCCCTCTCTCTCTCTCTCGCTCTCTCGCTCTCTGTATCTCTGTTTCTCTGGCGAGCACTTGCTGCAAATGTCCTTATCTGGCCATCACATTACATTTAGATTATTGCCAGACAGTCGCTCATTTGTGCCCTTTATGGTTACGACTTGCCTCGTTGCAGGCAGGCTGCACACCTTTCTGCTTCCCTCTCCCTCTCCCTCTCCCTTGCTCTCCCTCCCTCCCTCTCTCCTTCGCTCTTCTTTCCGCTGAATGCAGTTCATAAAATTGACGCTGGCAAAGAGCAATTTTATGTGATGTGGTTTGGCCTTTCGGTTGCTGACGACTTTTGCCAGCAGCGGCAATTCGATGCTTAGGGCGCGCTCTCCTCCTCTCTGCCCCCTGCCAGTCAGTGAAGAAGGGGGTGGAGTGGGTAAGGGGAGGGAAACATTGTTTTGCGTCTTCGCGCAATGCCAAAAATGTATTTGTCAAAGTTTATTGTCGCCGTTTGATACTTAATGTGTTTTTATGACGCATAACGCCTGCTGCCACGCCTCCCTACTACTCCCACTCCCACTCCCACTCCCACTCCCCCTCGACCCCGTGGCAAGGTCAAAGCTCAAAGGCAGCGAGAGCTGAGCCAGCATCTGTTGTTGTTCCCGCTGGCTGTCAGATATGTTTTAACGTTGGGCCAAATCAAAATGACTGCAAATGTGCCATGTAAAAATTGTTATAAAATTTGTGCGCAAAATTCGCAACGCACACACAAACAGCGAAAGCGAGAGAGAGAGAGCTGGAGTGAGGGAGATGAAAAACAAAGAAAATCTGAGGAGCGTTAATGTATGTGGCACAAAGCGGAACGAAACGGAACGGAACGACGCCGAACGGAACGGAACGGAGTGGAATGGAATGCCAAGGCGGTGGGGACACAAAAGTGATAAATCACCAACTTTGATGATGATTTTTTTTTTGTGTATGTGTGTGTTGTTGTTGTTCGTGTATGTGTGTGTGTTCTATATAGAGGCATTAGGTTACCCCGTGGTCGGAGGTCGGAGGTCGCCGGAGTTTGGCGGAGTGGCAAAGCGGCTTATCAAAATAAAAAATGATTTCATTATTTATTTTTCATCAGATAACTGAGGCACAGCATGTCTCGTGTTTACTTTGCTTTTTTACAAGCATTTCCTGCCCTGCTCCTCCTGTCGATGCTTGTTTGTCAGCTTTGCCGGCAAAGCTCTAACATTTTCCCTGTTCTACGAATATTCGCCCATTGCCATCATGTCTTTTCCTTTTCCCGTTTTCCCTTTTTACACAAAAATAAGTTTATTATAATAATTTAGTGGCGAACATGTGTAGCAATATTTCTGCTTTCTTTCTTTCGCTCCTTGTGTGTTTCGTTTTATATATATTTCCATGCCCGAGGGGATTAGTGCACAGGCAGAGAGACAGAAAGACAGACCGACAGTCAGGAAGACAGTCAGATAGTC
Organism: Drosophila albomicans; assembly: GCF_009650485.2. Lineage (NCBI taxonomy): Eukaryota > Metazoa > Arthropoda > Insecta > Diptera > Drosophilidae > Drosophila > Drosophila albomicans. The sequence goes on from NC_047627.2 coordinate 11,449,609, forward strand.
GGGCACACATAATCGTGGATTTGAAGTACAATTTATTGTAGACGCACCTACTTGGCTATGCATATGGCAACATAAGTAGTTCAACTAAGCAGCCAACATAGTTGTGCTTACTCCTTTTGCATTTGCCAAGATATTGAGCACAGTTTCCATTTCAGACATAAGCACACCTTAAACTTCCACTTCCACTTGAAAGTATCGTATCTGCTTATATACATGCAAATAAGTTTTGCACATTCTCGTATATATTTTCCATCTCTTCTTGAGAATGCCAAGAGATTTCTCCCCCCGCACACAAAATGTTTTATATATTTTTTGTGCTTTTTAAAGCAGTTTCTAGTTGTGAGGGAAATCGATATGCCAACCGGAAAAATAAGAGGGAAAAAATTTTAATTTTCTGGCGAAAGAAAAAAAAAAAAGAACTAAACCAGATGAAAGACATACGAATTTTCGTATTTGTTTCTTTGTTGAAAATGCGGTTGTGTTTTTTTGCTATCTACATTGTATTAACCCCGCTTGAAGGTTGTCTTTCATGGTTTCAGTTGCCTGATTGGTCACTCACTCAGTCAGTCAGTTAGTCAGTCAGTCAGTTAGTCAGTCGGTTAGTCTGTCCAGCAGCAGCAGCAGCAGCAGCTCATTATCCACGCCTTAACTTGGCTCGCTTTGTGGCACAGGCAGCTTTTATTTATGGCAGCAGCCGCGTGGTAAAAAGTAAATGAGCAAATTTACTTGTTATTCAAACGAGGTCAAGTGGGTGGTGGCTCGCCTGCCTGCCTGCCTGGCTGCCTGCCTTGCTCTGGTTTAGCCTTTCGCCCATTTGCCTTGCTCTACATGACCCTAGAATCCACAATCTCCTCTTGGTCTCCCCTCTCATCGTCCCAAAAACGAAGCGTAGTCGCGACTTGTGAAACATGATTTTGCTTTTTATACTTTTGCTAATTTGCTCTCTCAACATTTTCAGTTTAAACATGGCAAGCAAAGGGTCCAAGCACGAATTCCCGAATGGGGCTGCCATTCTTCCCTAGTTCTCTAGCAACTCTTTTGCTATCACTTCGTTGCCCCCTCCTCCGCCTCCCTCTTTCATCCTCTCGTGTTTGTGCATCTATTTATCAATGCCCCATCCAATCCGGGCACAAAGCCTTGGTCAATAGCCTGGCATTGGCCTTTGTTTTGGTCACTGACAAAAGCGGGCAATAATAACGATAATACCACTCCGTGCTCCGAGCTGCGATGAGACATGCCCAAAGGCAACTGAATTTTGGCAAAACAGTCAAGAGGCAAAAGCCAATAGCCAATAGCCAATAGTGGCCGATGGCCCCTCAGTTGGCTGTCATTGAGCCATTTGGCATTCACCATTTAGCATTCTCTCTCGTTCCATTTACGATGCGGGCTGTCCAGACGAGACTCACTCGATTGATAACAGATAACAATGCGAATCGTCTTCTTCTTCTTCTTCTTAGTCTCTCGTTGGAATTTGGGTCAAGCCAAAACCTCGATCCCATGCCAGGACTTTGACAAGGATTGCGTTTGCTTCTTCTCGCTTCGCTTGCCATTTAAAACTGATTAAGTGTCTGTGTTTTGACTTGGCATTTTTCTGGCCTAATTACAACCAAAAATTGGGTTCCTAATAAATGCCAATAATGCTTCATTCTATACAATGTAAACAAATAATAATTCTAATGGAAAATCAAACGGAAAGTAATCAACAATCAACGATTTTCACAAAACTTTAAGTTACTTTTCTCTGCTGACTAAGATGGATGCAAGCTATCAGCACAAAATGTTTTTTCTCCGCATGAACTTTGTGAGCTACAATATAATGTTGCCAAGAAAACTAATCAAATCTGTTATCATTACATTGTCGGCAAACTATCTTTGTAACTGAAAGCTGGAAATGTATTAATGTGAATGGATGGCAAACAAGATAGACGATGACAAAGTTTGTTGAATGAATTTTAACTATATTAAATCATTGCTGATATAAATTAGAGAAAATAAAATGCATTTTAATGGAACAATCTGTAGTCTGAACATTATGAATAGAATGGAATGAAATTATTGTTGCATCAATCACACTCACACTCACACTCTTACATAAATTACGCATACTACTTATAGCTAACACTTATAACATAACTCAATATTTGTCACATCAAGAATAACATTTTAATATTATTTAAATCGAGATCACTCGAAATTTTTGAGTTGAAGCGTGTTGCAAGTTGCGTTGATGAGTTCTAATGCACGATCTGATGTTCTGAATAAATTCGATATCGTACTGATTGTGTGGTGTAATCGAATGGAACTAAACGAGAAACGAGTAATACTATATAATATATAATATGTAAATAAAGATAGGAGAGGCAAGCGTTAGTCAAATCACTAGTTCAAGTCACAAATGTTAACGAAACAAATTATACTGTACCGCACGAACCTCCCTGAGGAAAGAACTGCGAATAGATCACTTTGAAGGTATCCTCCTTGACAACGCCCGTGGGGCACTCAGCCTTAAAACCGCGATAAATTCGTTTGATTTCATCCTCTGTGAAGCGGGTGGCACGACTCAGGGCGCTCAGTGAGTCTGGTCTGTAGCGAGCTGGCGTCTCGAATTCTTCCAGTTCCGAATCTGCAAAGTACGCAGAGCAAAGCATAAAGAGAAACAAAGAGAGAGAAGTGGAAGAGAAAGAGAGAGAGAGAAAAAAAGGGAAGCATGAGTGAATGTGATTAACAAGCAATAGCAGGGAATTTATTTAATATTCAACCACAAGCGAAAATGTTGTAGCCAACATCATCATAAAGGGGCAAAATTTAACAACACTTGAACTTAACTTAACTTATTTTTTAGCAATTTTCATTACATTTTAATATTCTTTTTCCCAGCTTAAAATTAAAGGGGGAGTTCATAAGAATTTGTGTTATTTTCTTTATCCGAGTATGCTCGACTGTAAGATACCCGGCATTTTTCTTAAAATCTACCAACTGGTCTACTATAATATACTAAAAATATACCGAATGCTTTATTTGGTAATTATATATTTGATATATTTCAAAATATACCATAGAGTGTAAAATATACCACATTGTTAAACGAATTTTTGGTATATTTATATATTACATAATATATCAGAAAAAGTATATGTACACCTATTCTTTGGGAGATGCCTTCTTCTGTCTGCAGTATATAAAGCGACATTCGAGTGTGCTCGACTGCGAGATACCCGGTATTTTTCTTAAAATCTACCAGCTGGTCTACTAAAAAATTCTAAAAATATACCAAATGCCTTATTTGGTAATTATATATTTGATATATTTCAAAATATACCATAGAGTGTAAAATATACCACATTGCTAAACGAATTTTTGGTATATTTATATACTACATAATATACCAGAAAAAGTATATGTACACATATTCTTTGGGAGATGCCTTCTTCTGTCTGTTGTGTATAAAGCCATATTCGAGTATGCTCGACTGTGAGATACCCGGTATTATTATTAACCAAACAAGAATGCCAAAAGTATACCAAAATATACCTGATTGTTTACTAAAAAACACATTGCTACAATATATCGAGGTAGCCGACATTATTCTTAAAATATACCAAACTAGTATACCAAAAATACTCAATTTTATCATTGATATACATACTTCAAAATATAGAGTACAAAATATACCAGATTGTCAGCTAAATCGGACATGGATATATCGTCCCGACTAACCATCGGAGATACCTCCTTCTGCCTGTTGTGATACTCTTCTACCTTATGGCTAGCGGATATACAAATATTGCAGGAAAGTTAAGCAGTATCTCAGACAAACTAGCATACTGTTGATTTACGGCTATTACTCTACAAAATAACGTGAAGGCATTTTTAAATTCGAAATTCAGCTGGCGTAAAATGCATTTAAAGCTTAGCGTATGTATTTCGTGGTTTCTGTCATTAGCCGCAGGCAAATTTGATGTGAGGCAGCTCCACATCAAAAGGTGAGCTTCTTATCACTCGGCCCGTCTGCTGTCTGCTGTCTGCCGTCTGCTGTCATGCTGACTGACAAGTACAGCACACCAAAGACATACTGAAGTTGGCGTGATTTTGATCTTTTGAGTCGCTGCTAGCGCTGAATTGACTTGCAACTTCCTTAAGTACTCGTACTTTGCATGTCGCTCGGCAAAAAAGTTTTTTAGGCCTTTTATACGAGCTTTCCATACATTAGCAGTAGTTGTAGAAGTGTGCGTGTGTGTGTGTGTGCAGTGCTTGTGGTAAAAGTAAAAAGAAAAACTCGGCAAACTTTTCAGTCAGGCAACAACAAAAAAACGCCGAGTGACTTTGGCCCAGGTAAATGCCCCTTTGGCTTTGTGTGAAAAATTCTTTGTGGATGCCGCGGAGCCTCAATTTTGGTTAATTAAAAGTTTTGCTCGACTTGTAAGTACATGCACACGCACACACACTCACACATGTTTGCCTGCAGCTGCGTATGAGTATGTGTGTGTGTGTGTGTGTGCGTGTTAGAGTGAGTGCCCAAAAGCAGGCAACACTTTTCACGCGCTTGACAAATGGCTGCTTAAAAATGCATGAAACACGCGCAGCAACCGCAGCAGCAGCAGCAGAGGATGTAGCGGATGGTGCGGAGGGGAGAGAGAGGCAGAGAGGAGAGACGTGCCCATGGCAGCGCATCAACTATTTGTCAGCCACACCCACATTAAGCCCAGTTTGGCTTCGTTTGGCTTCGCTTGCCAAGGACCTGAAGTCAACCATACAAAAACGTGTGAATACCCAATAATTGTCAGATAACCGAGTATGCTCAATGTGTGAAAGAGTGATATTTATTGCTAAGTAAATAGTTTTACTGAAATATTACGAATATCCCCCTGGATCTTTGATGCTGCTGCCGGGTATTCTCTAGTCTGTCCAGTATAAACACAAGTGTGAATTACAATATATAGTATTTACAGCTATTTGAACATGCTTAATGTGCTCCACATCCTAAGTACTATTAATTTTAACATACTTTTAAGCGCAGCTAACTATGCAAACTCTGCTGCTACCGGGTATTCCATAGTCTGTTTAATAAAAAGCTGTTGGCTATGGCTGCACATAACATATGTGTGTTAAGTGGGAATACCCAAATATTCATAATGTATGTTTAATGTATCGAACGGAAGAACTCGCAATACAAAATACGATTAATTGCTGCACAAATTTCTATAGCACACTTTTAAGCGCAGTGTAAAACGCGCAATTGGAATTCAAATTGAGTGGAAGTTTGCTGCTGTTGCCGGTTAATCTTTCGTCTATTCATTAAAAAACGAAATCATATTTACGATTTACTTCTACCCTAATTATTTACTGAATTATTTACTTTTTTTATAGCATACTTATCAGCGCAAAGGAACAGTTGCAATCTCTCCTACTGCTGCCGGGTATTTTGTAGTCTGCTCAATTAAAAAAACATGTAATTTATGCCGAAATAAGCCACACAAATACACACACTCTCATGCATATGCAAATTCATTGTTTAATATGCGCTTTTCTTCAACAAAAGTGAATAAAATAGAACAAATGAATTTTATCGCCTTCAGCAAAAAGACCAAAAAAAAAGTTCAGAATAAACATTTCTAGCATTTCGTTTTGCAGCTGGCTAAAAAAGTGCCACCAGTTTAATATCCTCTCGAAGATTAAGGTCTACTGTGGGGAAATTAAATTGTTGCAGTAGCTTCAATTAACTCCGAGAAGCGCATTCGATTCACTGTTGACTTTATTAATCTGATACTTTTTAGCAGTTGAAAATTACGATTGAGAACAGTTTCTTTTACAAAATAGAGCGCTTTCAACGTTTAATCATAAAAATAATTTGTTAAATATACATCGTTGGAATACTTTAATTCCTATATTAAATGTAAGAAATCTGCACTCCTTAAAATCAACACAGAGCAGTATTAATCCAAAAAATATACCATATTAACATACTGAAATATACCGAAAGTTAGCTACTAGTAGCGTGTATAAGTCTCTTTGATCAACTCTTGATTCTAGTTTTAACGTTATTAATGAAAACGTATTCTATGACATCGCTGTTTCTTGGTCTCTCTCTATCTTCTTAAGAGAAATAAAATATCAAACATGAAACTTATGATATGACTTATCTTGTGAATATATAATTTAAACTTCAACGGAGCATTTTTAGCATCACACATATCGGACTTTTTCTCTATTTAATTCTCCATGCGATAGTTATAGCTTTGAAAACTTAAATTCATATGCGCATTGTGGTGTTTGTATTTGCGTTGTGTGAATTTTCACGTTTTCCCAGCTGTCATTGCATATGAAATGCCATAAATTTCTTGACCTTGTACGCTTTGTCGTTTTATGGCTTCATTTTATTCCTATTTTTCTCTTTTTCAAGGGGGTAAATAACATTCTCAAGCTTAGTTTTATGACTCTGTGTGCAGCTTCCATCTTCCATTCCAGTTTTGAGTTGTCTATGTGGCAGTTGCAAGCAGCCAGTTGGCATTGCGGCATTGCGCAAATTGTTGACGAAATGCATTAATTCGAATATATATTCATGTTTGTTTGCTTCTAATTTTTGGCCTCCATTTTTGTGGCATTCCCAACTGACATTTGTGGCATGTCCGGGTGTGTGTGTGTGAGCGTGTATTGTGCAGTTTTTCACTAAAATGTCTAAATTATTTGCGTGGCTAACAAAGCTGTTTGCACAATCTCCGACAACGCTTCAAAAATGTCTCAAAGTTTGCACACAAATTATTATTATTATTTTTACTTTTTGTTTTTGTTTGTTCGCTTGAGGTCAAGGTGTGAGTGAGGAGTGACAGGTGAGTGTGTGAATGTGTGTGACTAGCAATGACAGTGCAAACAAGCCGCTCATTTGCGTGTGCCAATGTTGGCTGAGAATAGGGGGGAGGAAGTGAGCAGTGAGCAGGGAGGCGTGGCAAATGGTCAGTGGTCAGCGGTCAGCGCTTCGCTCGTTGCAATTGGCAACAATAACAATAAATAGGGCGTGAGTGGCGCTTGAGCACGCTTCAACTCGCCGCTCGCTGTTGTCATTGTAATTGCAGATAAAGCACACTCACACTCACACTCGCACACACTTGCCGAGCGAGAGTGCACACACACTTAGTGGCAGCTGCAGTTGCACCTGCACCTGCAACACTTGCCGCATTGCATGCGTTCGCATAATAAGTTGCTGTTTATCTCGACGCGGTTTGTTTGTCTGTTTGTTTGCCATTCTGCTGCTGCTGCTGCTGCTGTGTGTGTGTGTGTGTGTGTGTGCTGCGCAGGTGTCATGTTTCCGTTTCCGCTACAGCTGCAACAGTTGCCACAGCCGTAGCAGCAGCAGCTGCAGCAGCGGCAGAGTACAAATATTTTTGCATGCTGCTGCTGGCAACCACATCAGCATCAGTATCTCGCTGCATGTGGGTGTATATATATGTGAATGTGTTTGTGTGTGTGTGTGTGTTTGTGCTGATACGTGTGTGTATGTGTTTGTGGTGGTTGCCTGTGGCAGAGCAGAGCTTCGGCTTCAGCTTCGGCTGCGGCTCTTCTCTTTTTATTAGGTTCCATTGCAACTGCCAACTGCAAACTGCAAAAATATTTACTTTCGTTCGTCCCGTATCAAGTTTTCGATAAGTGCAAGGCGGCAACCACGCCCACTTTCAGCCAAAGTGCAAATTAATAAAATAAAGCAAAAGCGTAAATAGATGTCTGCAGAGCACATAAAACAGATACAATCCTTTGAAGAAGTGCGCTCAATCGAAGCGAACGCAGAAGATACGCCACAGAGAGAGAGAGAGAGAGACAGATGAACATTCACACACACACGCTCACACATACGTGAACAGTCTAACGCCTTTGCCAGTTTTATAGCTTTTCGTTCGCTTTCCCTTCGATAAGCAGCCGCCAAAAAAATAAAAACCGAAAAGAAAAGCCGGGAAAAGTGACGGCGATGTGGAGGAAGTGTGTCGTCGACATCATTAAAATAAGACGGAAGGCGTGGCAAACTAAAGTGAACTCACACACACAAACACACACACATACACACACACATATCGCACACAGATGACTTGGCTGACAGTCAAAACGAGAAAAACGAATCTATAAAAATTTTTTATGAAATCGTTAAAACTAAGTAAATGCGATGCCTCGTAAAAGACAAACACAGATATTGTTCTTTTTCCTCGCCCTTTGCCCTTTTCCCCGCACCTCTTGCACCCTTTACTCGGGTAATGAACAAGTTATCGAGAACATGGCTGAGCGATACACAAAATGAGGTTACGAGTACATTCCTCTCATTCATTCGCTGCTTTTTATCTCCGAGTTGTAAGTATTTGCATTCAAGGCTTTCGTCATAAAATTGCATTCTACTTTGTGGTTATTATTAGCACGCATCTCAGCATCTCCTCGATTCTCAGACTATGCCAAAGAGAATCCCATAAACTCGGGCTGCCAATGAAATTATTTTCACCAATTGAAATACGCATTTACGAGTATTTGCAAAATATTTGCTATTACTCAAATGCTTATCACATGCAAAGAAAATGGTGTGCAAAAATAAATAAACATAAATATTATCATCATATTTCAATTTCTTTTTTCGGCTGTTTATTTTTATGGAAATGACACAAAGTGTGTGTGTTATTTTCCAGGAAGTATTAAAAGAAATATTTATTTGTCTGATTTAATGTTTACTGTTTTTCCATGCATATCACATAATTCCAATAATGAGTTCTCAGTACTTGAACAACATTTAATTTAAGTACGATCACTTCACTGTAGTTCCGTTAAATGCACATGTAATGCAATTAGGATAAATGTTCAGTAGAACTTTATTTAGATCATCATTCGACTCTTCAACACATTGGTATATTTTGGTACACGGTATGTTTTATATTGGTATATTTATACTGTAGTAGTCTTTGGTATATAGTATGTTCTATATTGATATATTCATACTGTAGTCGAATTATTTGGTATATTTTGGCATATAGCAAAATATATAAAAATACCAATTATAAGCATTGGTATATTTCAGCATTTTCAGTATATTATGTGGTATATTTTTATATCGGTATATGTTTACTCTATTGGTACTATAAGTATGTTATATATTGGTATATTTATACTGTAGTATCGAAACACTTGTTATAGTCTTCGGTATATTTCAATACTTTTTCGTTGAAATATTTGGTATATTTTTGGCATCTTTTGGCATATACTATGGTTTATATTGATATTTTTACTATAGTAGTTAATCGAAATACCAATTAAAGCCTTTGATGTAATTGGGCATTTTGTCGGTATTTTATTTGGTATATTTTGGCATACAGTAAAATATATAAAAATACCAATTCTAAGCATTTGTATATTTCAGCGTTTTCAGTATATTATGTGGTATATTTTTATATCGGCATATGTTTACTCTAGTGGTATAAGGAAAACCATTTATAGTCGTTGGTATATTTCAGGATTATTGCGGTATATTATTAAGTATATTTTAAAAATAATATCGCACCGTTATGTCGAATTTAGCTTTCTCACTTTTTTTTGTCAAACTGCAAATTGAAATACCAATTAAAGCCTTTGATGTAATTGGGCATTTTTTCGGTATTTTATTTGGTATATTTTGGCGTACAGTAAAATATATAAAAATACCAATTACAAGCAGTGGTATATTTAAGCATTTTCAGTATATTATGTGGTATATTTTTATATCGGCATATGTTTAATCTAGTGGTATAAGGAAAAACCATTTATAGTCGTTGGTATATTTCAGGATTATTACGGTATATTAATAGGTATATTTTAAGAATAATATCGCACCGTTGTGTCGAATTTAGCTTTCTTAATTTTTTTTTTGTCAAACTGCAAATTGTAAAAGATATGAGTGAAAAATGCTCTATTAAACATTTCGATTATGTAAATCTTTTATCATTTAAAACATCAATTAAACTAATAATACAATAAAATACTTGAATATGCAATCACTCTCGACAACTTTTAAATTTTAAGCATGGCATATTTACCACTTTTGAAGTAATTCATACTAATTTATCGAGTAGCTTCTAAGGGATTGCTCTACGATTAGTTGACTTTCTGCTTAAGCCATGTCGCTGGGAGTACGAGAAGTAATTGTGTACTTAGTTTAACGAGAGAGAGAGAGAGAGAGAGCTTTGATTAAATCAAGCCTAAAGAATGCAATTGCAAACCGTATAAATCACGGCGAACGAGTCGTAAATTCAGCATGAAATAGCTGCGGACTCAAGTGCAACAATTTGTGGAATGGTATTTAGCAATAATAGATTTTATAATAAAGACAACAGCAGTCAACGGGGGGCAAGGGAAAGCTGCAACAAATGTGTGTGGCACACAATTCGCGATATGCTGGAGGTTTTTGTTTTCTTATTTTTTGCAGGCTCGCAAGGCAATGCGATGTAAAACTGTGCGCGGCAGTAAGACAATGGCAAACACTTATCTCGTTGAAATTCGCGTAATTTACGGCGCGTGGATATTTCATAGCCCAAACAGCGGGCGCACACGGCGTATGTGGAACATTTTTGTTCTACGAAACGAAAAAAGCAAAAAGCTGAGGCAAGGACTGACGACAAAGTTTGTGGCGGGCGCGTTGCACATCGTCGTCACATTGTTGCCGCTATGCAATGTCGCTGAGCAAACTTGCAATAATGGAACAATGCTTATTTTTCGCTGTCGTTTTTGTTATTATTGTTCTTGGCTGCTGGTGCTGCTGCTGAAGCTGCTTCTGGATTTTATTGCACATTTGGTGGCAGCGACTGTTGCTGACCATGGGTTATGGTTACCGTTGCTGCCGTTGCCCAGACAATTACCAACTAATTGCTGGCCAGAGAAAGAGAGAGAGAGAGAGAGAGAGAGAGAGAGAGAGTGAGGGAGAGTTTACTGCAGTTGTTTCAGCTGCTGCTGTGCTGGACTTATACAGATAAACACACATTCATCTCGACGCTGGCAACCTGAATGCAAAAACTTTTCCACGCAGCCAAACAGCCACTAAAAATACAAGTGAAAAGTAAGAGAAAAGCCACTAAGCGAGTGTACTCGACTGCGAGTTATGCTGTGGTCAGAATTCAACAAGAAATAAAAACAAGATCAAGATTAAATGGGGAACATTGTATAGCAACAAATTCAAGATACATACTGAATTATACCGAAGGTTACCTACCTACTATTAATATTATTGATCAACACTTGATTCTAGTATTTATGTTTATAATGAAAACATATTTGACTACAATCTTTCTAAATCTCTCGCTTGCTTCTTAATATGTATAAAACATAAAGCTTATGACTTATCTTGTGAATATGTAATTTAAACAGACACTTTGAATTGTTCAGCATTCAAGATCGAAAGGAAAACACTCAAATTTTATAGCAGCAAATTTTATTTTTACCTTTATTTCTTGATGTAATAAGTATTTCAAAAGCTTATTTTTCATACATCATTTAGTATCACTTTTTGTAATAAAAGTGAAATTGCTATGTTATATTACTTTTTTGCTAGTTACTTAGCTGCTCATGATTGATTTTTACCTACAGTTAGTACACACCTTGTAATGAGTGTAAGAAGTTCAGGGTATAATGATGAAAAAGTGTAAAAAATTATATGAAAAACGAAATGCACTTAACTCATTTGCAAGCCGCGTAGAATGCGCTTAAATAAATTAAAATGTGGCAGCCCTGACACTTAAATAACATACATACAAACATGCGAATGAGTGCGAAGGCAGCAGCAGAAGCAGCAGCAAAATAATAATAAAAATAATACAACAGTGGGAGAAAGAGAGAGAAAAGAAAAGAAACGAAACGAAACGGAAAAAACAAACATGACAGACAAAGGACAAAGTGTCCTGGCATCCTTGCGCTTTCGGCTGAATGCACGTGAAAGGCAGTGAAAGTGCGCCAAACACGAGACAAGTGACAAGAGAAAACGAGAGAGAGAGAGAGAAACAAATGCAAGTGAGGCCACTGAGGCAACTGTCAAGATAGTCAGACTAAAATGTGAAGACTGCAGACCGCAGACAGCTAAATGTAGACTGCAGACCAAAGCGAAGACGAAGACGAAGACCAAGTCAAAGGTGGCACATGCAGGTGTTTTGCTGTCGAGATGGAATCACAGCCAAAGACCAGAGCTGAGCTGAGCTGAGTTCATCGTGAGGTTGCACAAGCACTTAAAATGTGGCAGTTGCCATTAAAAATAATGTTATAGAACGAGAAACGCGAATGCGAACGAGTATCAAACAACATGCAAGAAAGAGCGAATAATGAAATGATAATTAAAGCCGGGGCCAGTGAGCAGTGAGCAGTGAGCAGTGTGCAAGGCGCAGGCTAAAAGCTAAAAGGACCTTCACTCTCGGCCATCAAGTGCACAAATTGAAGCGACCACAAAATGCAGACGCTGAATTCAATTATGGCACGAATGAGTGCGAGTGCGAGAGTGAGTGTATGGGTGTATGAGTGTGGGTGTGGGTGTAAGACTTTGGTGTGGATGTGGTCGTAATGAAGAAATTATGAAGTGCAGTAAAGCACAGAATAAACAGGCGAAGGGCAAACAAAAAGTCAAGACAAAACTAACAAGCCAGACGGACTGATGGACAACAAAAAGGACTTACAACTACAACAGCAGCAGCGAAGACAACGAACAAAACGAAGACAACGAAGACAGCAAGGCAACAGCAAGCAAGCGAGCGAGTGAGAGCAAGAAAAAGGCCAAGAGGCAAATGGACCAGAGACAAAGTCTGCAACGGAAATTGAGATGAAGACAGCAGGGAGATGCTGTTGATGCTGATGCTGCTGTTAGAAAAGAAGATGACGAAGAGGAGGCGAGGAGGGGGAACCACACTCTGATTGAGCTGGCCCCCGGGAGAAGGAAACAATAAAATGCAGCCAGCGGCAAACTCAATGTACAAAGCGACAGCAAGCAGAAGCTGAAACAGAGAGAGAGCTGCCAAAGCCGAAACGAAGGAACAGCAGACAACAATTTTACTACAGCTTATTACTATAAATAAAAAAATATATCATTTCTTTTCCTCTGTTGTCATCTGTCCAATCTTTTGTTGTCTTCGCTTTTGAACAAAATGTTGGCGAGCAGATAAAAAAGTGACGAGGCATCGAGGAGTAAACTTTGACAGTGTTGAACAATGTTAGCAATAGCAATGATCGAAAGACCTTAAATTTGATTTACGGCTTGGGTTATGCTATCAAAATAATAAATGAACTTAGCACCAAGCGTGAATGATTTTGTGTATTGATCAAACTTAAAGAAATATTATATTGATACATTGCATAGTTATTAAAAAGCATTGCTAAGCAAATGATATTAATATTATTCCAAGCTAATACAAACAAATCAAACTACCTTAAAAATAAATTTATAAATAGCAAGAGTTTTAAAAGAAATATTGGAAGAGATACTGCTAATAATTTAAAAAAAATCATTCAAAATGCCCTATAAGTAAATTTTAACAACCTATTTTAAAAAAAAAGTACTGATAATTATAAAAGACTATAAACCTTTTTAAAAAATACTACTTAACAGATTGATGAGATATTTAGAAATCTTGGAAGAGATAACAATTTTTTAAAAAACACAACTAAAGAGATCTTAGAGCAATTCAGAAATTATGGAAAAGATACTGCTGATAAATTGTAAAGATATTCAAAAAAGTCTAAAAATAAATTTGAAACCCTTTTTTAAAAAGTAAAACTGAAAAATTCAAAAGACTTTTAAAATTATATTTAACTGATATTTAAAGCTCTGTTTAAAATGTTTTCACAACAGCTAAACTAATAAAAGATATTTGAAAACTTTAAACAAACTAGCAAATATTAAAAGACATTAGGGAGATTTGCTTCAATGCAAAATATGTTTATGCATTATGATGCACATGAAGTCTGCAGTCTGCAATCAGTGTTGTAAAGTTGCGTGCAGTGATAAGTGTTGATCAAGTGTTTCGCTGAATGGCGTCCAGAGATAAGCAAATGTCTTTTTAATGCACAAATGCGACTTTCGGCAGCTATTTAAGTGCATTGTCATTGTGCATATTAATATAAATTGAGAGCAGTTCGTTTCAGCTGAGGAAGAGTTTTATCTGTGAGCGTGGTCAGAGGGAAGTGGCTGGCGGGGAGCGGAAAGCGAAGAGACAGAGGCCAGAGGATGAGGCCAACTTGTCATTCATCAAACTTTTTCAATAAAACTTTTGCTCAGCTCATCGCTGGCCAAGCCAAACGGAGCTGCAAATCCGGCACTCGCAACTCATTTTGCGACATAAGACGGAAACGGGGGCGAGAAGTATAAAAGCCAAAAGCCGATCACAATGCCAAACTGAATTCAAATTTACCCAAGTTGTTGTTGTTGTGTCCCGAATTACGCCATGAAGCTGCAGCAGATACTCGTATCCTTGTGGCGGAAAGTTTCTGTCTCTGAATTTCCACTCGAAATCGAATCGAACCGAATCGCATCGCACCCTCGATTGTTTCGATTTTCATTTCGGTGTCTGCTATCAAACTGTCATTGTCAAGGTGCTCCACGTGGCAGGCACATTGAAATGAAGCCAGCGAAAGCGTAGGCGTGTCCTTAAACAATTCCGTCTGGCGCGTGGAGTATTATGTTATATAGACGTATTGCATTTCATATCGATTTGCTACTTCAGAGAATGTATTTTTACAAATTGAGCACAAGTCGAGTAACTTTTTTATTTTATTAAGCTCATCAGTTTGCCAAATGTTGAATGATATATTCTCGTCATATATGTACTTGTTATAATAACAAAGCAATTGCAATTGCAGAGGAAGACTTATAGATTCAATTTGCATTTCAACGAGTTGCTTGGCAAAGGATTTGGTTTCAAGGAAGCAACATATGTATGAGTAATAATAGTAATAATAATAATAATAGCTGTATTGGAATTGAGAATACTTATATCGAAATGTATATAATTAATGTCTTCCACGTACTATCGTGTAATCAAGTGATTGAAATCGATATGTATTAAAAATGCAATACTGTACCGACTAGAATTGTGCTTTTTAGTTAATTTTGGTGAAGCAGTTCAGTAGTTCAATTCGAACTGAACGAATAACTTGTTCTTATAGATCGAAAACTAATACGTTATTTCTTTTCAGCCACGTTTTTTCGTTTTAGACCTATTCGAATAGATTTGGTTTGTTGCACTCCCATTGCTGTTTCCGTCAAAGTTTCATATGTTAATGTTTATTTTTAATATCAACATTACAATAAATCTAAACCGACTAAATTGAAATAATCGAATAAAAGAATGAATGATCTAACAAGATCTTACGAGCATGACAATCAAATCTACTATATGAAGGACCTTCAAAGAGCTTGTTCATTTGATCAGTTGTGTGATCGACCTAGTTCATAACGAGACGGCACTTACATAGTTCTTGAGTGGTGGAAGATGAGCGCGCGAAGAAAAAGTTGTAAAATACAATTAAGAAAATAAATAAAGCGAAAATTTTATATGTCGAATTAACTTTCATATATACATATGTAAATGCTTTCGTATTTAAATATTTTAGGTTTGATTGTATCAAATATAGCATAAACACAAACGTAAAAAGATAATAAACAAGTAAGAAAGCTACAGTCGAGAGTGCTCGACTGTGAGATACCCGCTACCCATTTTGAATAAAAGCAATATATTTTGCGGTATTATTCTCAAAACATACCAATTATACTACAAACATACTAAAAATATATTTTGGGGTATTATTATAAAAAATATAGCAAATATACTAAAAATACTAAAAAAATATACCACATGGTATATTTGGTATATCGATATAGTACACCATTCAAAATATACCATAGACGGCACAATATACCAGATTGTCGGCCAAAGCAAATTAGACCCCTAGTAAGTAGGCGTTTTTGCCCATACAAAAGTATTTCTTTAATAACTTCGACAATTTTTATCTGATCGCAACCAAATTTTCAGGGATCATAAATACTTTTAAAATAAAAGCTTTTAAATTACGCTTGTTATTCGATTTTTTTGATTTACGGGGGCGGAAGAGGGCGTGGCAAAAATTTGAAACAAACTTGATCTGCGTGCAAACATAACAAATGCTGTCGAAAAAAAATTATAGCTCTATCTCTTATAGTCTCTGAGATCTAGGTGTTCATACGGACGGACGGACAGACGGACAGACACACAGACACACAGACACACAGACGGACAGACGGACATGGCTAGATCGTCTCGGCTGTTGACGCTGATCATGAATATATATACTTTATAGGGTCGGAGATGCCTCGTTCTACCTGTTACATACATTTCCTGCCGGCACAAAGTTATAATACCCTTCTACCCTATGGGTAGCGGGTATAAAAAGTAAATCAAGCGGAGTCAAATTGTTTTGTTTTCGATTGTTTTTCGTTTGCAATTCGCTACTACGATTTTGATCTGAGTTAGCTTTGCAAGTTTTTTAATGTTATTAATATTAGTTAATTGCACAAATTTGTATAATTCACAGAACTAGAAGCTAGAGTTGCCAACGATGCAATACAAATGGAAGTTTTCTCGCTAGCGAAGAAATCAAGTTTGGAGTTAGTTAAGGAACAGCTTCAAGCACACAACGAACACACATTTAAATTGGAGTGGAGGTTAGTCAAGAATCAATCGATGCGTAGGCGGTTAGTGGCGAAGTTGTGTAAAGTAGTGAAGAGAGGGGGAGGGGCAACGAACACCGCTTACGCTTCGAGATGCAGCCCAAGGCCAAGAGGAGTTCAGTCAAAGCTGCGCAACGAGCACGAAGAGAAATATGCACAAAAGAAGAGAGTTTGGGGAAGAGAGAAATAGAAAGAAATGCATTCAGTATTGCAGAGATAAATCGGGACTAAGAATTGGGGACTGGAGAAACGAGAGAAACGGAGAGGCGGAGAGCTTGCTCAACCAGGAACCAGGGCTACTACAATTCGCTTACCATTCTGTGCGGCGCTGCCCTGGAACAAATTGCGCAGATAGCTGATGAGACGTCGATGCAGCGGCCGATGGCGATGACGCGACGACTTGCGAACCGACGACGACGACTCCTGGCCACCGCCCTCGCCCTGCTCCACATCATCGAGATCGGCGACAGCATCCTTGCCACATTGCGACGCATCCACAATGATCTCAATACTTCGCTGCGTATTCGATTTCTTTAATACCGACGCATTGCTGCTGCCAGCTCCAGCTGCCGAAGTAGGTCCAGCTCCTCCAGATCCACCACCAGCTCCAGCACTTGTGGAAATGGTACCGATGAGTGCATCGGTGGCACAGCTGCCGGTGCCCGCAATGCTGCTCACAATATTGTCCCGCGAACTGTGCGCCGGCTGCTGTTGAATGATCCGACTGTTGCTGCCCGTCAGCTGCCGTCCCCCGGTGAGCTCGTTGACGGTGCCATTGCTGTGGCTGCCGCGATAGATGAGCTCCGTCTCATTGGACACCTGACGCAGTGCATGCAGTCCCAGTCCCGTATGCGAGGCGCTGCTCGCCATGCCACCAGCTCCAGCTGCAGCTCCTCCACCTCCACCTGAGGCTCCGTTGGAGCCACCGCTGCCATTGAGGCCTGTGTAGTAGGCGCTGTTGGGTCGCTGCGTGTGCTGCACTTGAGGTCCGGCCATGGCGCACTCTTCTCTCTTTAACTTTTAGATGATCTACTGCTGTTGCTGCTGGTGGTTAGATTGATAGACTGGCTAACTGGCTGACTGGCCGACTGGGCAACTGATCAGATGCGGTTGCCTGGTTGCCTGGTAGCCGCCGCCTGGTCCGTCTAGTTGCTAGTTGTTGTTGTTGTTGTTGTTGTTGTTGTTGTTAGGCGCCTGTCTGCTGCTAGTAGTTGGGTTAGTAGTTTTAGTTGCATTCTGATCATTCTGATGTTGTCATTTACATGTTGGCGATAATAGCGTTAGTTCTCTATACGTTTTGCTTTAGCTTCAACTTCAATTTGCAAATTCAACTGCGTCTTCAACCTGCACTCCAATTGCACAATTCTCAACTCATCTGCGCGGCGATAGAAAGATTGGGGAAGAGAACAAGATAAAATATCAGAGGCTTGATTTTGTTTATTTCATATTTTTTAGTTCATCACTCAACACCAAGAACTCTCTCTGTGTGCATGTGTGTGTGTGTGTGTTTTAGCGTGGTCGTATACGTGATATTTGTATGCATTCAAATTCAAACCTTGGGTAAATAATTAAAGCATGCTATTTGTATTTACATTTTAACAAATTCCGATCATACAAATTTGAGATTTCAGCTATGCATAAATATGAATAAAAGCAAAACATTGCGGTATTATTCTTTAAATATACCGCAAAACAGCAGAATGATATATGTATTTGGTATATTGATATACCACTACATTCATAATAGTAATTTGTAATTTCATTTAAAACCGTTTCCTTTATATTATACACATCTAAACATTTGTAATCATATTACTATTATATATTATATTTATTTAAACAAGTTTCATCGTTAATAAACCCTTATTTAATTTAGTATTTACATATATGTATGTGTATTAAACAAAACACATGAGTATGAATAATATACTTCATAAGCATATTAACATTTCATGAATATTTTTCTTTACTTTCAATAGTGATTGCATTTTTTCATTAAAATAATATATATATATTTTTTTATATGATCATAGTAGGCAACTTTTTGGCATTTCATGTGCAATGTTAGAATTTTTCTCTCAGTTGTGTATTATTGTTCATTCGGATCAGTTCGTAAAAGTCTAAATTTCTTTTTTCTTTTTTTTTGAGATTGTCCCTCATTCGAAATTTAAGAGATCTTTTTGCCTCACAAGATGTCTGACGATAAACCCTTCAATCCTTTCTACATTGGACCACATCCGAGCATGGCATGTGCTCCAACAGAGACCTCAACAGCGAATCAGTGCACCGATACAGCAAAGGAAGAGAAGCAGGATGCACAGTCTACTACTGCTACAGCTGCTACAGCTGCCAATGGGGAAGTGAAGCCTTGCGACTCAGAGCCTTGCAAAGAAGGAGAAGCGCAGCAAAGTTAGCAAATAACACGAAGAGGGACAATCGCATCGCACCAGCTAATTAAATTCAGAAATTCATTGTGCATGAATAAATAAATACAAAAAAGAAAAAGAAATACAATTAATCGTTCGCTTTATTTACTCTCTGTTTGGTCTACACTGCGGTCGAAGAGAAATCGAACTAAAACCAGTAAGAAAGCTACCTGCTACCCATTTTGTACAAAAACAATGTGGTAAAATATTCCAAGTTAATTACCAAAAGTGCCAAAATATACTGAAGGCTATAGTTGGTACATTTATATACTACAACATTCAAATTATACCACATAAACAGCCAAATTAGCTGGGACCCGATTGCGAATGCTATATTTGGTATATTGATAAACCAGCACATTCAAAATATACCATATAGTGCAAAATATACCAGATTAACAGCCAAAGCAGTTATGGACCGATTGCATAAGGCGTTTTTTGCCATACAAAAGTTTAATAAACTTGTATGGGATCGCAATCAAATTTTGAAGAATATTAAAGACTATAGTTATTTAGGACAAAGAGAATCATTCACACATGTTTAAAATATGAATTTATTATCCATCGATTAATACCTTTGGGTGTATAATTTGCACAATCAAATTTATCATTTTGTAATCATGACATCTAACTCTCCAAAATACATATTTTAGGACTTGAGCTACGTAATGCTATGATTATTTATTTATATATTGCGATTACGCCTTACAACGCATCTCAAGTGTAAAACCAAATTGCATTTCCTTTGTTTGCAGCTGCGCTTTTATGTTGCTCGCATTTTCTATTCAGCGGGTTTTCAGTGCAATTTGGTAGAATTTGGTGCATTTGCATGTTTTATGCGTTGCCAGCAACAGTAATGCATCAGCTTCAGCAACAGAAGCAGCAACAACAACAACAACAACAGCAACATCAACACAGCAGCATTTCCATTTATATTGGTATTTGCAACATGGCGTTTTGCAGCGTCTCTCGAGCGTATGTCTGTTGCAAATTGAATGAAGTTCAAATTTATTATTTATTGATAGACTTATGCAACTGCAACAGCAACAGCGGATTACATGAGCTCTTCTCTCTCACTCTCTCGATTTTTTGGCCCTTGTCAAAATTGCTAACACTGCTGACTTCTTTGGCATCATCAGCTGTTAAACAGCTCTCCCTCTCTCTCACTCTCTCTCTTTCGCTCTATGCCTTTTCTTCGTATTATTTATGCTTTTCAGTCTGCGTCACTTTTGTGTACTCGCTGCTCTGTTATTTAATGCGATTTTCCTGTTAAATGGAGACAAGCGAACGAAAGCGTTTTTCAATTCCTTAGTTAAACGCTTTCCATAGAGCTTGCTGCCAGTTTTAATTTTCGCAAATTGTCTGCACTTAGTTCCTGTTTGCCAAGCACTTGAAGCACTCACTCTCCTTTTCATTGCTGTGACGTTGTCGCTGCATGCAAAATGCAAACAATCTTTGAGGACAAGCAATTTCTTAGCAGCGTGTGTGCAATTGAACTTATTCACGCATTCTGCATTCGCAAACCAAACATATGAGCAATGACTGCGACTCAGCTCGGTGTTCCTGAATTCTTATTCGCTGATAATTCTCAAGCAAAATCGAGTAACATTTCACAAGCGTTTAGAATTAAACTATTTATTACGTCTCTTCGAATGAACGAAAAGGAGCGAAAATAAGAGCAAGCAAAATGAATAAGTTCACCTTCATCTGTTCTCTTTTGTTCAGTTCACTTGTTCACAGGTTCCATTTTTGATTAGTCGCTACAACAGAACAAAACGAACTTATCGGTTATCGAACGATGAACAATCGAAGTTCATTAATCAAAAATGAACAAACGAACTTTTGCAGTAAATTGTTCGATGTTTACACAACACTACTAACAAAGCAATAACTGCAAAATTTTGTTGACATTACTATTTCAAAAGTTCTGTTGATTTCGCAATGTGCTCTAAATTCAAAAATAACGAGTTGGCTACATTAACGCTAATGCCATATCAAAGCTGTGCTATGCATACTTTTACAATCAACAAGTCAACCATTCACTGCAATAAGTTTTTTTTTTGTTTTTGTTGTGTTTGCAGAAGCCTAATGGAAATGCAAATGATTGTGCCATTTGGAAGTGTCAACAAATCAAGCGTAGAAACCTAATTTATTGAAATGTCGGAAATGTAATCATTAAAGTGCCGTGCCAAACAAATGAAAAACAAAGCATAAATATCTATTAAAATGAATTGAAATAAATTATAGTTTACACAAGCCGCAATCGGAGAGTGGAGAGTGAAAAGCGGAGAGTGCGTGAGGAGCAATGAAGAAGAAGTGTGGAAAGAAGGTAAGACGAAAAGACGAAATATGTTGGCTACGCTATATACATATGTATGTAAGTATGTATGTATAAAGGTCAGGTGGTGCTTAATGGCAAGCTGGGCAAGCACTGGAGTGCAGGGCAAACACTTCGATGGGAAGGCAAAATCAACGATGTGAACAGAGGAAATTAAGTGCATGGCAACGAGGAGCTCAACAACGACAACGTCGACGACAACGACAACGACGATGGGGAACATTGAGGTCTTCTTGAAGACAACAATAGGACTCGCATATTTAGAGGCACTTGAGCATGACAAAAAGAAAGCAAGTACCAAGGAAATGAAGCTGAAATTTATTATAACAATACACGGAATAGTAATCGAGTGCGGCTGCTGCTGCTGTTGCTGCAATTTGCTAGTCCAGCTTGGCCTTGGGCTGATGAAGTGTGTCGGAAGTTGGGAATGTGGAAAGTGGCAAGCGTAAGGCGGAAAGCGGATATGCCGCTCAAAAAGGTACGAGCAGATAGAATTATGATGGAAAATAAGGCTGTCAACAGAGACACAGCCAGAGTAGGGAAAGCTTGATAAGCTAAGCAGAGATGTCCACAACTGGAGGAGGATGCTAATTGTTTGTACGCGCCAGTGAAGCAGCTAAAGAGCATGTGGCAGACATCACAGTGCCACAGTGCCACGGTGCCACACTAACACAGTGCCACAAAATTCGTAGTCGTAGTAAATGGAGGAAAACGTCAAGTGCACTTTACGTGAACGTTGCACACTCCAAGGGACTCGACGACTCGGCACAGACGACCGCAACCTGAACCTCAACCTCGACGCCTCACTAAAAGTGGAGAGTGGAAGGTGAAGAGTAGACAGCGGAGAGTGGAGAATGGAGAGTCGCTGCATAGCTGAGAAATATGCGCAATATTCAAACGGGAAGGTAAAAGGAAATTGGATTTTTGTTGACATTATTTTACAAATATCCGGGCACACAAATAGCGATAACAATGGCTCGCCTTCTTTTGCTGCTTTGCTGTTTTGCTGCTTTTGTGGCCAGTTGTGACTAGCCCCTAGCCCTCAGCTTGTCCCTCCCATACCCAGACCCATACCCAGACCCATCACATCACATCTGCCATCAAGTGAAGCGTTACCTTCAAGTTTATGCAATGAGTTATTTGCGAGCTGTGCTACTCAAGCACATCCGATCCGATCCAAAGTGGAAGTGGAAGCTGAGGCTCAACTTGAAGCTGTCCTGCCAATTTCAATGCAAATGTCTCCCACTCCTCTCTTTGGTGCTGTATCTATGTGTGTGTATGTGTGATGACGGTAAACATATTTTGATTTTGCATAATAAATTGCTGTGTGTGCAGCCATAAGTCAAGAACAAGACGCAGCTTGGTTATCGAGGCGGCAACATAAACTGCTTCTGCTTCTGCGGCTGCTGCCTCAACCACTGATGCACTTTTCCCAAGCATTTCCTTTCTTGCTTTCATGCTTTCCATATTGCATTTCACCGGCATTGTTTATGCTTGAGAAACCTGCACTGAAAACTCACATGACGCCCGCGAAGAACGAGGAACGAGAAAAAAGTGAAGGAGAAACAAGAAAGAAAGCTACAGTCGAGTGTACTCGACTGTGAGATACCCGCTACCCATTTTTAATAAAGGCAAAATATTGCGGTATCATTTTCGAAATATACCGAATATACTGCAAAAATACTAAAAATATACCGAATGGTATATTTGGTATATCGATATAGTACACCATTCAAAATATACCATAGACGGCACAGTGTAGCAGATTGTCGGCCAAAGCAACTCAGACCCTAGTAAGTAGGCGCTTTTGCCCATACAAAACTATTTCTTTAATAACTTCCACAATTTTTATCTGATCGTAACCAAAATTTCAGGAGTCATAACTATTATAGTATTTATTGTATGTACCAAAATTCGCAACTTTATTCGCTTTAAAATTAGGCTTGTTATTCGATTTTTTTGATTTGCGGGGGCGGAAGTGGGCGTGGCAAAAATTTGAAACAAACTTGATCTGCGTGCAAACATAACAAATGCTGTCAAAAAAAAATTATAGTTCTATCTCTTATAGTCTCTGAGATCCAGTGTTTTACACGGACGGACGGACAGACGGACAGACGGACATGGCTAGATCGTCTCGGCTGTTGACGCTGATCAAGAATATATGTACTTTATAGGGTCGGAGATGCCTCCTTCTACCTGTTACATACATTTCCTGCCGGCACAAAGTTATAATACCCTTCTACCCTATGGGTAGCGGGTATAAAAACAGCAGAAAGGTCTGAGGAATCAGCATTATACTCGCAGTTTATTCATGATTGTGCATATGTTTCTTCGCTTCTGCGCGAAAACCAATCAAATTTTCATGTTTGATTTATTTTGCACAAAACTGTTGCTCACAAGTTTTCCTCATTTTATTCACCTTTATGATGGCTAATTTTTCCTTATTTCCTTATTTTATTTTAGTTTTTTTCTTAAAAATGAATATTTAAACTAGAAACATAATAAATAAAATAAGTTTTTAGTTAAATTTGAGATTTATTTTTTGCTTGTGGCAAATAAGTTTTCTAGTGCGTCTCGCTCTGGAGTCTAGTATTATACTTGGCGCAGTGCTCAGCAATATTCACAAGCACACACTCACACACACACACTGGGGAGATTGTGCGTTCATTGTGCTGTGAAAACAACAAGAGCGTAGAGGAAAGCAACAAAAAGAAATGCGGAATGTTGAGCAAACCGCCGCAGGCATTGCATCCTGATGAGTTGCAACCGACGACCACGACAAGCACTCACTCACACACTTACACACACATGCACTGTGTGTGTGTGTGTTTATCAGAGCGGCACAGTGTGGCAAAAGAATTGTGTGCACTGAAATGGTTAGCGACAATTATCCGACCCGTGTCAGTTTTTATTATCATTTACTTTATTTCCATTGACATTTTATTTTTATTTTCGCTTTCATTTTTCCTCCGCCCGTCCATGCAGAACAATCCAGCAGTATAATCGAATTCTGGCAAAGCTGCTTTATATTAATTAAACAGTGGCGTTGACGCTTTGATGACCTGCATTTCAGTTGCAGTTGCAATTGCAGTTCCGCAGTTTCGCAGTTACAAGTAAATCAAGTGCGGCTGCTCGAATGCAATGTCTCTGAACGTTTGCCAGATGCCACAACAATCAATTGCGAAGAGACTATTTAATGTCCTTACAGCTTATTGATATTGCAATATATATGTTAATGATTGCAACAATTACCACACTGTTGTGTTGCTCAGATAACAAATACGAGTAAAATAAATACTACGCTGCAATCCTTAAAAATAATTCAAATTCCAATGCCAATGTTGCAAATTTAATAACAGCAAAACTTTATTGTATTCAATAAATAAAATAGGAAAATTTCAATTTGAAAGCGATGCCAAATATAAATGACTTTAACATAAAATTTTTATTCAGTTCGAGTTCGCTTTAAACTGAGAGAGAAGTTTGAAAAGCAAAGCGGGTCAGATGCTAGAGATGCCAGCCTCTTGTTATTATCTTTTAATTATAATGCTCCAAGTACATCGGATATAAAGACACATATTAGCGTATGCCTTAAAGTGCTGGTTTCTTTTGCCATTCGGTAAACTGAAGTCTGTGCAGCATTTGAGTGATGGCATGGAAAACACGTATGTAAGAAAGTTACAGTAGAGTGTTGTCGACTGTGAGATACCCGCTACCCCCATTTTGAATAAGTGCGGTATCATTCTTAGAATATACAATATTAATATACCGCAAAATACTAAAGGTATACTTTATATACTTTATATAGTTGTACACTTAAAATATATGTATACTAGATAGTCAAAGTATACCAGATATTCCGCTAAAATATTCAATATATATTTTATATAGTTGTACACTTAAAATATATACTAAATAGTCAAAGTATACCACATATTCCGCTAAAATATTCAAATATGCCAATAGCTATATTTGGTATATTGATATACATACTATACATTATTGTACATCTAAAATATACCACTGAGTACAAAATATACCTGATTGTCATCCATCTAAGACCCGATTGCTTCAACTCTATCTCTTATAGTCTTTGAGATACAAGTGTTTATAAGGACAGACGATCAGTCGGACATAGTTACATATATGTATTGTCTCGGCTGTAGATGCTGATGAAGAATATATATAGCTTATGCCCCTTTCCTGCAAGCACAAAACTGTAATAGCCTTCTGCCCGGGTATAAAAAGAGAACGCTTAAGCACGGGGCAAACAGAAGACATTAGCTGAATTTAAATGCTGACTGTCGCGTGTGGCCTGCTGAAAGCTGTCTGATGCATGCAGCCAAGCAGAGCAGAGCAGAGCAGAACAGAGGCAGCAGCAGCAGCTGGTGGCATCCATCAAAGTGAAAATATGAGGCTTGAGCATGAATGTGATGCACACACCTTCCACACACACACACAGACATTTGCAAGGGGGCAACACATTCGTTGCAAGCACGTGAGCAGCTGCAATCTCACACCATATGGAAAAGAAGACGGTGGCAAAATCAGTTGGAGGAGTGATGAAGAAAGAGCAGAAGCAAAAAGAAGGAGGATGCGTGCAACGAAACGAGTGTCAACCGCTTTTATCGTAGTTTTCTGTGTGTGTTGCTGCTGCGTTTTTACCCCGCCACGTTTATTTGCGAAAACTCAAAACTGAACTTGCGTGGGCAGTTGCACACTGCTGTGTGCTGGCAATTTGCAACCAACTGCCGCCTGCCCTTCCCCCCTAACCATGGCCGTATTTATGAGTTTGCACGTGTTTCCGCCCTGCAACTGTCGCCAGTGAATGTTCTGCAACTTGAGTATCTTTAGCGAAAAGCACGAAAAATAAAAGTAAAAATGGAAAACTGTCAAGTGGGGTTTCATTTTCAAGTGAGCGTCTGTTTGTTTGCTTCTACGTGCCCACCACACAATGTATCTGCATCCGTATCTGTATCTCTTACTGTCTTATGTATACGAAAATCACAAAACGTTTATGCTACCCTATGCTTAAGTTTGTAAAATAAAGCTTAGACACAAAATACAAGAGTTCAATTCTCTACTTCAAACTAATAAATCTCCAATCTCGTCAAATGGAGAAAGTCTCCTTTTGTTTATCTCATAATGAATATTATGAGAATAATTATTTGCTCTATTTTTGACATAAAGATTTTATTATTAATTCAATTTAAGCAATTATGACCGAATAAATGTGTTCTTTGTCATTTAAAGTACATTGTTCATACAATTTCAGCGAAAATAACACTTTATTGATCATTTGTAATTTCGTTTAGCTACATCTCAATTAAGCAAATTTATAAGAATTGAAATTGTAATGAATAGAGCTACTAAAATTAAAAAATTTTAATGATTCCGTCACCGAATTGCCTGAAGGCCTTCGCCAATAAGAAATTGTATTCGTTAGTTCAATAAAATAATAATAATAAAAATAAAATACAAATGTTATTAAATGAAATATAAATTTATGAACATTTATAAAATTGTTTGATGTATAATCTGATTCTTTCCAATTCTAACTGTAGTTAAATTTGAATTAATATTAAATTAGCATTCACTTTGTTAACAAAATATCTAACATGACTGCGAAGTATCTACAATTCATGAATTCCTCGCAATGCATTTATTCAACTGTTGCTTCACACCCACACATACACAGTTATAAAGAAAAGACAAAGTAGTTTTTAGTGGTTGCCCAGGTGGTTTAGTTTCTTTTCTTTGTCGTTGTTTGTTGTCATTGTTGTTGTTAGCTGCTTGCAGAAATCAAATGCTTTTGTGTCCAACAAGTGTACGTTTATTATTCTGTTCTGGGTTTATAAAATGAATTAAATATTGCGCTGGCAATTAATAGCAGTATTTAAGTAATATCGAGTCCTTAGGGACTGGGACATAATTCATATGGAAAGTACGCCAGCTGAACTGCTCTGCCTAGGCCAGAAGCTGCTCATAAGTAATGAGTTTCAGTCGCTGGAGAAGCACTACAGAGCAGCAAGTAAGGCTAAGAGTAACTAGCAGCTGTATCTCTTGGTTATTATACACTCTACCCATAGGGTAGAAGGGTATTATAACTTCAGATAAAAATTGTAGAAGTCAATTAACAAATATTTTTGTATTGGGAAAAACGCTTATTTTGGGTGACAATCTGGTATATTTTGTTCTCAATGATATATTATGAATGTAGTACTTTATAAATATACCAAAATATTGTCAAATATTGCATATCCGGTATATTTAAGCAATCTGACAATCCGGTATATTTTATAGTCTATGGTATATTTTATATATAGTACTATAACTATATACCAAATATAGCTTTGGGTATATTTTAGCACATTTACGGAATATCAGGTATATTTTGATAATCTAGTATATTTTATACACGATTTTATATTTTGAATGTAGTACTGAATATAGCCATTGGTAGAGTTTAGTAATTTAGCGTAATATTTGGTATATTTTGTACCCTACGGTATACTTTGAATGTAATTCTATATAAATATACCAAATAAATTCTTTGGTATAGTTTGGTAATTTTGTAGTGTATTAATTTGGTATATTTAAAGAGTAATACACTGTTTTCTTTGTATTCAAAATGAGTAGCGGGTATTTCACAGTCGAGCACACTCGACTGTAGTATTTCTTACTTGTTTTTATGTTCGCATTCACACAGCAAGTTCTTGCCTCGGGAACACAGCTGCCAGTAAACTACTCCCTAACTGCCTTTATGTCCGTCTATCTGTCTTTCCATCTGACATCAGGTGCACAACATTTTCTATTTTCACAACTTTCAGTATAATTAATTCAAATGGTTTTCGTAAAGCAGCACAGCTGCAAAAAGCGTTTACATCATTTGCCGCAATGCAAGCCCATTTTTTTTTTTTTTGTATGCGGGATTGTCTTCTCACAACCTGCGGCTTAACCGAGACACATCTTCAGCTACGTGGCCGAAAATTAATGGCCTTCTGCCTACTGGACAAGCCTCAAGTTGAACCATTTGAACGTTTAATCCATTATTATTTGTAACGTGTTTTTTCTCCTTCTTGTTCTTGTTGGCTTCTCGATTTAGCTGCACACATTTTAATGGGGCCATCAACGAGAACAACAATTAAAAGGCAACTTCAAGTGGGTAAACGAGCCAAGCTACCAAGCTGATAAGCCATCTGCTGGCTTTTCTCAATCCCAATTCCGAATCGCAGTTCTTATCCGATTGCTATTCGCATTGCTCATTAGTATGCATTGATAGTGGGTATCGACGGAGTAAAGTAATTGAAAGGCACATAAAAATTAATTTACGACCTTTGCACGCGAATCGTGTTGAGTCGTAATGTGTAGCACACGTGTCGTATGCGTAATATGCCTGGTAGTTGCACATACGTCGCACATTAAGTATACGCCACCGTGCTCATGTCTAAAAATATCAAGTTAATCGATTTAAAAATAGCACATGAGGCACAAATAATTCAATTGTAGTGAAATCATAAAATAATTAGTAAGAAGCGACATTATTTATTATTGGATTTTTATAATACTGATTTATCTTTTTTGCACATTCTGTGTGTCTTATTTCAGTAACGAAAGAGACAACTACCAGTTGCTGCCAGTTTGCAACTTAAAGCTGAGCACTGCTCGAGATAGTAGTTCTAATAAAAGGACTGTGATGTCAGTCAACGTTGGTCGATGTCGATGTCGATGTCCTTTGGCATGCTGTGCTTTATGCTCTCTCGCCTCAGCATGTCCAAAAATAGACGATAACATAAAATAGAAGAAGAAGAAGATGAAGGGGAAGAAGAGAAATGTCCCATCTCACTCAAAACATAGATCCCGACTCAAGTGTTTTCGGCAGAAATTGAATTAAATTTGTGTTCGAAAATGTGTACCGAAATGTAGTAAGAGGAAAGGAAAGCAGAAAGGGGAGGGGGTCAGAAGGATAGAAAAAGGTTTGCTGTCGCCATTGTGGATGAGCAGGTCGTTGAGCGAAATCAAAATAGCACAAAATGTAAATGAAAATGAAAATGAAATTGAAGTTGGTCGAGTGCTATAAAATCAACAGCAACAACAAGAATGAGAACGAGAACGAGAACAACTGTGGCATAGGGTTACAGCACAAAATAGAGCATCAGACATGAGCTGTGAGCATCTCGAGTGCTCGTTCGTTGCTGCCCCAAATGCGAATCCCAGTTCCATACAACAACAACAACACCAGCAACAACAACAACAACAACGTGTTGCCGACAATGTGCTGGGAATATTGCCGCTGACAGAGCACACTGACTTCTCTGACTGTGCTGTCAGTGTTCATGACGACGATGACCATGAAACGATGATGAACAGCATGACGATTGTCATGATTATGATGATGATGATGGCGATGATGATAATGACGATGTTGTACAAGTAGCTGTGGCCGAACGTGAGCACCATGCTCTCAGTGTTCGACTCGGGCAATTTGAATGATGCAAAACTGTTGTTGCTGCCGCTACTGCTGGTGATGTTGCTGCTGTTGTCGTCGTTGAGTTTTATTGCTGCTGGCTCGCAAATTTGGTCGGCAATGGCTCCTCAAAATGAAAACATGAAACCAAATTAAGATAAACACGAGACGTAAACGGAAACGGAGACAACGACAACAGCAACGACAACAACAACGACAAGCAAAAGATGGAGACGGAACACATACTCGTCTAGAGACCCGGAAGCTGATGGCGTTGGGCCTTAAGTCTTGGTAATTATCGCCCCCAACCACAGAGAAACATGCTCCATCATGTCTCTCTCTCTCTTTCCCTCTCTCCTCTTGTCTGGCTGACGAGTCCAGCTGCAGCTTCGACTCCCAGCTTCAGCTGTGTCTTCATCTCAGGCTTCTCTTAGGTCTTCCCTCCATCTCTCGCTCTACTCTTTGGGGCTGATGTCATTGCGTGCGTCGTTGATGGATTTGAGTAATTTCTTTATGCCGCCTGCCATTTGGGCCATCGCCCCGTCATAAATTGAAGCTGGATTTAATTACAGCCACTGCCTGCACAGTGGTTCGGAATTGCTTAAGTTCAGCGCAAGTTAAAGAGAGTTCAACTCTCATCACTGTTTGTTATTTACAGATTGATGTGAGCTGCCAACCTCTTATTATGCAGTGCTGCCAACTCGTTCACTATCGTGAAAAAGAGTTTGACTCTCATCACTGTTTGTTCATGCATTCCTTGCATTTCGATCTTTCTTTACAGGCTGAGCTGTCAACCTTATTGCACAGTGCTGCCAACTCGTTGAGGTTAATATTAAAGGGTGTTTAATTCTCACCACTGTTTTTTTTCATGCATTCCTTTTAATTTCGATCCTTCTTTGCTGACTAAGCTGAGATGCCAACTGCTTATTGCACAGTGCTGCCAACTCGTTGGAACTATCGTGAAAAATAGTTTGACTCTCATCACTGTTTGTTCTTTTCATGCATTTCTTTCATTTCGATCTTTCTGTACAGGCTGAGCTGACAACCTTATTGTACAGTGCTGGCAACTCATTGGGACTACCGTTAAAGAGAGTTTAACTCTCAACACGGTTTGTTTTTTTCAATCCTTCTTGCAAACTAAGCTGTGCTGCCAACTGTTTATTGTACAGTGCTGCCAACTTGTTGGAACAACCACATATATAAGTGCTTAAAATATCGATATATCTTTCAAACTGCTCGAGTGCAGTGCAAGTTAAAGAAAGTTTAACTCTCATCACTGTTTGTTCTTTTCATGCATTCCTTGCGTTTCGATCTTTCTTTACAGGCTGCGCTGTCAACCTTATTGCACAGTGCTGCCAACTCGTTGGGACTACCGTTAAAGAGTGTTTAACTCTCAACACGGTTTGTTTTTTCAATCCTTCTTTGCAAACTAAGCTGTGCTGCCAACTGCTTAGTGTACAGTGCTGCCAACTTGTTGGAACAACCACATATATAAGTGCTTAAAATATCGATATATCTTTCAAACTGCTCGAGTGCAGTGCAAGTTAAAGAAAGTTTAACACTCAATACTGTATGTTCTTGCGTTTGAATTGTTCTTTAAAGACTGAGCTGTCAGCTAGGTGCTTAAACTATCGATATATCTTAAACACACGACTTCAAAGTTTTTTGGCGGCATTTTCTTTGCTTGTTTTAAAGAGTTTCTAATGTCTTTTTTTTGGAGAGATGAGGCGATGAGTTAACCACTGCAGCTTAAGAGGGGTAGAGGGAGGAGCGAGAGGGTTGCTTGCTGCTGACTCGACAATTATTCAAGTCATACAGATTTGCTCCCTCGCCGCCAGGTGGCGTGGCAGTGCTAATGTGTGTCATGACCTTCCTGACAGCCACCAGCCGCAAATTGTAATTTCTAATTTTAGAGACGCTCTCGTCGTTGTCGTCGTTGTCGACGTCGTTGCTGTGGCTGCCGCAAAAGGGGGCAAGGCATTTATTAAAATCGCATTTCAGTTTCTGGGCTTTCTGCAGATATTCAAGGGAGCTGCAGTTGTCGGTTGTTGGTTGCTGGTTGCTGGTTGCTGGTTTGCTGCCTTCTTCTTTTTTCACTCGGTTTTTGCATTGTGAAATTGCAATTCATTTCCTTAATGCTGGCAATTTGGGTCAAAACTAATTAGATGGCAGACGGGACTTTAATTACCAACAGCTGCTAATCGATGGCCATTGCCAGCAGGTTAATTTCGCTCATAAATTTGGCCTTCCAAAAACAACAAAAATAAAAAATGAGAAATAGAAAAACAACACACACACACACACACTTTGCACTTCACGCAAACATGAAGCAAACATTTTTTACGGCAATTTGCAGTTGTCACGTTTTTGCACCTTGCTCGCTTAATTACTTAATTGGCTATTAGCTAATTGGTGACAGAAGCGCCAGGCTCAAGGCGTGCGTCCTGTTAACCATCAAACCACCAAAAGCCACCAAACCACCAGCTAACCATCTAACCAGCTGTTGCTCAACAACAAAATGTGTGCTGCAAGCCAAGTTAAACTACTGCAGAATGGAGCGAGGACGAGGACGAGGACGAGGACGCGGGCAGTTGCCGCGGCTTAATTAACAAGCTCAACGCAGCTTTGCCTAAATGACCGCATTTGCATAACCCTTGAATATGTTTTGGCGGCAGGCCACATGCAGGTGGCACGTTGAACGTTGCACGTTGCATGTGCCACACTCGATACATGCCCGCCCTGTCTTCTATTACGTATACGACAGGTGTACAACAGCCCAGAGCAGCTTGGCTCAATAAGCACTTTAAGTGTAAGTGTTTATTTAATGTTGGCTATAAAAAATCATGTATTTTTATACATCATTTAAAATCTGTCTTGCGATAATAATTCAATTTTGTTGGTTTAGGCAAGTGACAGACTAATTTACATATAAAACTATGCACAAAAATAACTACGAAGCTGTAAGAATTCACAGTTATTCAGCTAAGTATTAAACAAGAAAGTGAGATATTCGCTACTCATTTTCAATAGAACCGTATTCTTTAATTATACCAAATTTATACTACAAAAATATTTAAATATTCCAAGAGCTATATTTGGTATATAAATATATACCACTGAGTACAAAAAAAAAAAAATAGATTGTCAGCCAAAGCAACTAAGACTCGTAGTCCTTAGAAAAGTATTTCATAAATAACTTTTACAATTTTTATATGATCGCAACCAAAACAAAATTATCCAAGTTCAGTAATCTAAAATCTTATATCCAATGTTATTGTTTGTTCCAAAGTTAAGTGGCATCAAAATGAACTCAAAAATTAACAATTTAAAATCATAACTTTAACGAATGCAGCTTTACAACTTTTCAACTGCTGCTTCTTCTGTCGATTGATAATCTATGTATCGATATTCATATTCATTGATATACATAAGTGATAATTATTCTTTGCAAATTTTAAATTCAAAAGTCAAAAGCACAAAATGAACAGCAGAAGAATGCGAGTTAAATATGCTTTGCAATTCAAGTAAATTTCTTATACTCTCAACTAAATAATTCAGCTTAAACCAACACAATTTCTATAACCTCAATGTCAACATTTAAGTGTAGTCAATATTTTTAACAACTAATAATATTTACACTTGCTTAGCACATCTTTGACCAACTGTTTGTAGTTGACCATAATAAATGCGAAATACCGGAGAGTAAACAAACTTAATGCACAAAAGAAGCATTTATCACGAAACTGCAGTGACAGAATGCTTAAAAGGTGAAACAATTTAATTAAATTTGCTATTAATTGCAGCAAGATGGCAAGCAAAAGCTTGTGCAATGTCCTTGAAGTGTTGAAGCCTGACCTTTAACTAATGCCATCGAAATAGCATTCTCCTTAAATGAATTCAGTGTTAAATTCCACAAATTGTTTTGCTACAAGACAAATGCTGGCCGAAATTCCTGGCAAATTTCCATATTAATTGGGTACCAACTGCTATTTGAGTTATTATTTCGTCAAATTGCATTCGAATGTGCTTAATGAGCATTGTGTTTCGCAAAAGCGAAAAGCAGACCGAGTATTTAGCCTTGGCATTGAGAGAGAAATTAAAGTTGGCATTGGCCTTGCGAAAGCATCTTGAGTTGCATGTCTTTAACTTGGCTCGTGGCAGGCCACAATTCAGTTATCGCTAGTGCTGCCACATTCCAGTTGGGAGAGAGCAGAGAAGGGAAGGGAAGGGAAGGTAAGGGTGTTGACTGTAGTACAGTGTGCATCATGGCAACCAACTAATTGCTAGAGAGTCGGTGTCTGCGCCTTTGTTGTATAGTTGTGTAAGACGAGCAGCCAGGACAACGCAACGACGCATTTAATTGCGTCCAATGATGGCAGCAGCACAAAGTTGACAGACATCCCCCCATCCCCACCCATTCCTCTCCCCCTCTCTCTCTCTCCGAGTTGAGTGCTTTCGACGAGCAACCAAAGAAAGAGTGAGAGAGAGAGAGAGAGTCGCAGAGAAAGGTGGCTTACTTTTAGCATAAGCGTCTTGGTGAATCTTTAAATATTTTTTAATGGATCGCTTTCAATTAACAGACAACAGGAAGTGAGACGCGAGCGCAGAGATGCGAGAAGCAGGAAACCGGAAGCTGCAGCGAGAAGTGGACGCATAAATCAATGCACGAGTCCTTTCATTCCTCGTTCGCTAATTAAGTTCGCAGAGCAAAAGAGAACGAACGAACGAACGAGAGGGAGAGAGAGAGGGACGCACTTTGAACTTAATGAAATGCCAATTAGCTGACATCTCAAACTGACACCTAAACCACAACATGCCCCCTGCGCCTCCCTCTTTTCTACCTCCTCCTCGCGAGTGCCATAAACAATAAAGCGAACAGTAATAAACGATAGCTAATTAGCTTGCCAAGCTTCGAGAGAGAGCCTCATCGAAATAGTTTCCAATGTATTCGATTTTTCCTTGGCCAATGAATCTTGTTCTTTGTGCCACACGTGGCATGCTGTAACTGTGTGTTGGTGTGTATTATTTTTCGCACACATTTCCGGCTCATTGATTGCGACAATGCCCTAAACAAAAGCCAGCAAAGTGTCAACTTTTGGAATTGATAGTCACAGATACGAACATCGCAAAAGGCAAAAAAAATTCACAAACCACTCTCAGAAGGCCAGAGATAAAATAACACATGAATGCTCTCTTGGCTGTCCTCTTAATTTCAGCATTTAGATACGGAAACATTGCTCAAATAAAACTTCACACATCACACGTATGTATTTTGCAAGTATTTAAAGAGAGCTTAAAAGCGATGAAACTATTTATATCCGAGGACTGTGCTTAATTCTAATTAAGCCGTCAATGTCAATCAACACTATACAAAATGAAGTTAATGAAGGGCTTACCATAACATTACTAAATTGCAGTATTTAAAAAGAAACAAATATTCGCAAATCAAAATGAACACTTATCAAAAGTGACCCGACGAAAATATTCATCAAACGAATATGAAATATCTGAGATGTGCTGAATTTCTTTATTCTCGAAATGTCGCAATAGAAAAGTTTAATTTAAGCTTTCAATTTTTAAAGAATTATTAACTTAATTCTCAAGCAATGAGGAAATCTATGTTCGGTTATTATGCAACGCTAAATTATATTTGTGAATTAATGTCAAGTAAATTCTTTAAAAGAATTAAGATTGTTTCTAAGCTTGATGTATATATTGTCAGATCTTATCTTGAAAGCCAAGATAAGTTGTTATCAATAAATAGCCACACATTTGGTGACATTTATTTAGTCTTAAGCTAACTTGATGCATTGTGACTTTCTCAAATTCATGCTCGAACATCCTTTTATAGGATTATTTTGAATTCAGTAGTATATTGCGTTATAATTTAGTTTTTTTTTTCAGTATATCCATTTGGTAGTTTGAAGGATAGCACAGTGAATATTAGAAGCATATTTTGAAAATAGTAGTATATAGTATATTTCACTAAAATAGAGTATTTTAATTTGCTTTATTTTAAGGATAGCACTGTGAAAATTAGAGGCATTTTTTGAATGTAGTGGCATATAGAAAATTTAGCTATATTTTAGTATTTTCATCATTTTTATTTGGTATGTTTTCAGAGGTATATTTGGAATCTAGTAGTATCTAGTATATTTCGCTTTTAGTTTATTAATTTGGTATATTCTAACGATAGCACCGCCTACGCACAGTTTTGCTTTTTGTTGAAGTTCCCAACACTTGCTTTTTTTTTTAAATTAAAAATTCAGAGTTCTTCCCTTGTGTAATTCTCATTTACTTTCCTCTGTTTAGAATGCAGCTGAATCATTACGCATTGACCTCAAATGTCTCAAGAAGTTTGGTAAATGGGATTTGGGTATTCACTTTGTTTTGCTTCCTCAAGTGATTTTTGTGTGTTGTTGCATGATGTTAATTTATTTAATAACTATAACATTAGCTCATCCTTATCCCAGTCCTTATGCTCATGCTTATCCCTGGGCTGAGCTGGGAAAATACTCGTAATTTCACTTATTCTGCATCAGCTGGCCAAAAGCCCAAAGTAAAGCATCAATCGCCTTGGTTCAACGCCTTTTGCCATGTGCTGACCTAGACAACAATTTGGGGCAGCTTAGCTTGGTATTTTGGATTGTGGATTGTGGATTGCGGCTGCTTTAGTTTCAGTTCAGTTTAAGGCTTCAGCTTGAGCTTGAGCTTGAGTTTCACTTTAGCTTCAGTTTCATTTTGGATTTGCATTCAACTGACTTTGGTTTCGAGTTGGGTCGCATTAATCATTCGAAAGGTCGACGTCATTGGCAGCGGGGCGTAAAATCGTCTCTTGGCCAAATCGCTTCCTGTTGATCAAGGGGAATGGGAGAGGAAGGGAAGCGAAGCGAAACGAAGCGAGTTGCACATACAAACACTAACATGGCCTAAACACTAGCTCATTTTAAATTAATTACAGACTGAGAGCTCCAGCAACTTGAATGAATAATTCGACTTTATTGATTTCCTTGGCTAACAGCGACCTCCATTGCCATCTCCCTCGCCCTCTTTCTGTCTCCTTCTCAGCCTCCCTTCAGTCTGTCAGGCTGTCCCCGCAGCTCCCTCGGCGACCGCAGCTTAGCGCTTGCCCACAAAGTAAACAGGCAAACAGTTTATAACATGATACATTGTCCATGTCTTCGCATGTTTGTGTTCAACTGAAGTGTGTGTGTGCGAGTGTGTTTGTGTGTGTGTGTGTGTGTGTGCACATTGTTTGTCTCAGTTTTTGGGCTAATCCTCAGTCGCATACCTACTAATGCCCATCGGTATTCGAAACTAATGACAGAGATAACAGAGCTTTGATGGCGACCAAGCGACCACCAAACAGCACAGCAGCCAAACAAAGACAACTTAAGACAAAGACAGAGACACCCACAGAGAGAGAGAGGAAGCTAGCATTACAATTTGCGCAGTGGCCATAATATTGATTACGGATTTGGGCTTTTGAGCTGGCTTAGCGCGCCAAAGGCAATTAACTTCGAATTATGAATAAGATGATGCCAGCTTCCTTTCCCCAACTGCTTCCCTGGGCACTACTCTGCTCTGCTCTCTCTTTCTTTCTCTCTCTCTCTCTCTGGCTTCTCCCTTGGCTACCTGCGTCAAAAACGTGAAACGTGATGCTGACAGCTTGCCAAATGTGGCTGGCAAATGTGTTTTCACATTTGTTCTTCTTCTGCTTTCGCACTTCGCACACACACACAAACACACACGCATTTTCATCTCAATTTCCATCTGCATCTTCAACTCCATTTCTCCATTCCCATCGCCATCTGCCTTATATACTATATATACTATATATAGTATAGCTGTTTGCTGCCTTGTCCACTGCGCAGTGTGGCTCTGCACTGCTCCGCTGGGACTGTGTCCCATGTAAATTATTTAAACTGCAAAGTTGTGAGCTCACAAGGACAGCCTTCGCTCAAAGTACAACTCAACCGAGGCATCGTCATCGTCATCGTCATCGGCAGCGGCAGCGGCAGCGGCATCAGTTTCAGTTTCAGTCTCCGGCACGTGCCTATGTTAGTTGCTGCCTCGCCATGAATGAACGTGTTTATGAGCGCGAATGAGTGGCCAAGCTCCTTCCTTCCCCTCTCACTCTCTCTCTGTGTGCCCCTCGCACCTGTACCAAAAATTAGGCCAAGGGGGAAGCGAAGGGTTGCCCAGCAGCATGAATATGCATAAAGCGCTAGGTGGTTTCACATGAATTAGTTATGAGCTTTACAGCCGGCGTATTGCCAATCTCCCTCTCTCTCTCTCTCTCTCTCTCTCTCTCTCTCTCTCTCTCTCTCTCTCTCTCTCTCTCTCATTCGCTTTCTCTGTCTCTTCTCCCGACCTGGGCAACACCAAGCGAACGTCATAAAAGCCTTAATATAATTAACCTTAGGCTGACAAACAAAACCAAAACATTAAGCAAATTAAAAGGCGGACAGCAAAACAATAAACTCTAAAGCCCGTCTTCTGAAGACAGCACAAAATCTACAATCTTTACTCGAAGCTTCATGTATGGTAAATAAATGCAGCATTTCAGGTTTTCATTACGCTTCTACTTCATTAAAAGTGAAGTGTTTATATTTATGTTGCGTTTTAAATTGAGCCTGAAAACTTTTCGAGTTAAAGATTTGTTTATATTCGCTACTTTAAGATGGGAATATTAATATATCGCTGTTAGCTCAGTAAGAAGTAATGTTCTTCTCAAAGCATATTCGGTTCGAATGTAAACAGAAAGTGTTAAAATTTTAACTAAATTAATATACCGAAAAATACTGAAATCTACAGAAGATACAAACTGTTGCAGTAATTTAAGAAATTGTATTTACCAAATAAAGATAGATAAATATTTTTGTTGTTTTTTTTTTTTGGTATATTTGTTTGGTATATTCCAGCGCACCTGCCTGTAGATTTCATATTTCAAGATTTAAGAAATTAAATATACCAAATATTGTCTTCAATATATTTTAGTGTTTTCGGTATATTTCTTTGGTATATTCTAGCACACTGGACTGTAGATTTCGTATTTTTATATACCAAATGTAGCCTTCACCATATTTTAGTGTTTTCGGTATATTTATTTGGTATATTCTAGCACACTGGACTGTAGATTTCGTATTTTTATATACCAAATGTAGCCTTCACCATATTTTAGTGTTTTCGGTATATTTATTTGGTATATTCTGGCACACTTGCCTGTATATTTCATATTTCAAGATTTAAGAAGTTAAATATGCCAAATATTGTCTTCAGTATATTTTAGTGTTTTCAGTATATTTGTTTAGTATATTTTAAAACACTCGACTGTAGATTTCATATGTATGATCATATTTAAGAACGTTTATATATTAAATATTGACTTCAGTATATTTGTTTGGTATATTCTAGCACACTGGGTTGTAGATTTCGTATTTTTATATACCAAATGCAGCCTTCACTATATTTTAGTGTTTTTTCGGTATATTTATTTGGTATATTCTAGCACACTCGACTATATACCGCATATTATTATTGTTATTACAATTAAACATAATTATTAATCGAATAGTTATTTAAAATAATGATCGAATATCATCATGAATCAAATTTAAATTGGAATAAAAAGCAACAAAGTAAGTTCACCAGCCACTACTACTAACTATCTACCCTGTACTTATTATCTTCCTTGTAATCATAGGCATAATTATGTCTTATGTCTTAACGGCTGCTGCTCTAATTTATGCAGTTCTTAAATGAAGCGAACTACGACGAAATGCGTTATAGTCTGATCGGGCTCATGCATAATTTTCAAGAGTCAGCTACAATTGCGTCGACCTGCTTCCAAAACTGAGTGGCCAATTTACATTAGAGAGGGGGAAAAGCGAAGAGAGGCGGAGAGGAAGATAGAGAAGGGAGACAGACATCACGTGTCGAGCGATACACATTTCTAGGCAACACATTATAGTGGGAATATCATTTTTGTAGGCGGCATAAAAAGCAACCGTACTCAATTTACTTATGCCTGCTGTAAAAATGGCAACTTTACTCTTTATGGTGCTTTATAAACGTGACGCGGTCGAGCACAGTTTTGCAGGACAAAAGAGGCGCCAGACAACTGCGACTACAACTACGACTACAACTGCCATATAAATCTACATACCTGCCTCATATCTGAGTAGATAGATAGTCAGAGACAGAGAGAGAGAGAGACTTACATATGGTGTGTTTGTGTGTTTGCACAATTGTAAACATGGGTTGACTGTTGGATCTGTGTCACTTGAATGTGTGTGGGAGTAATATGCAAAATGTTGTCATAAATATAACACAAAATGCTGAAAACTGAAACACAGACAGACGCACAGACAGATAGGCAGACAATCAGACAGTCGTCTGGTATCGCAAATTGCGATGTATATCGCCAACTCGTGCTACTATATATAACATATACGACTATGTATTTATGTATATGTGTTACATGTAAATAAAGTTTTTCAAATCAATAAGCTCGCCATGATATGTTTTGTAGTTATGCAAATCACTTTGCTATATTCTATATTCTTCCACATTGCGCAAAAGTTAGAGGCAGAGTCAGAGTCGAGAGAGTTCATTTGCCTGGGAATTGGCAATCGCTTTTGTTTGGCTGTGCTCTCTGTGCAAATTATCAAAGTCGATTTTAGCCATTATGCACATTTTATGCGTAAACTCAGCACGCAATTAGCTTAAATCATTTTGTACTTGATTGCAAATTGCAATTATGAAATATGCAAAGACCAAAATTTACGAGTTTGCAAATTGCACTTGAGTTCGAATCGCAATCGAAAATTGGTTTTCTAATCGGATTACACGCTGCTATTATTATGTGTAGAGTATGTTATGTTAGACCACAGTGCAGTTACACTTAATGGAGGTCTTCAAGGGCAATTTAATCATCCAATACTTGTGTAGCGATAAACGGCTTACAAACAGTTCAACAATGTGGCAAAAGAACAATGCAATTCGATTTGGAATCGGAAATTAGTGAAAGGAATTTGCTATTACAATAATTAAATTGTCTAACTGATATTTCAAAATCTTATTAAATGCAATACGATGATGACAACTTCCTTTCCCACAATTGCTTCAAAATGTTAAATATATATTAAGAGCATAATCAAGTTGAATTGAATGCAACTAAAATCGCTCTAAAATCTTTCACGCTGTGTTGCATTCGAAAGCGAAAAGCTTTTCATCAATTGGAATCCATTAAACACTTAAAAGCCCGACAACAAGTATGTAGTTGCTGGCACTTTTGAAGCTGCCAGCAGACAGTTAGCGGGCAGCAAGCGTATGCAAATATTAAGCATACGCAATGTGGGACTCAGAATGCAGACAGGTTTCAGCTGTTTTCTTTTTGAGCTGAGCTGAGTTGCTGCTGTGACAAACACGTGACAAGCGCGTGACACATTTGCGACACACAGCTGACAAATCAGAGCAGCGCAAAATGTGAACGGAAAAGTGGATGGAGATGAGGCTGCGGCGAATGGAAACGGAATCAAAGATGTCTAGCAGTAGACACGGGCCTGTTAACCCATTATTGAAGCAGCGGGAAGCGTGTAGCTAAATTTAAATGTGTTCCCTCTCTCTCTCTCTCTTTCTCTCTGTTTCTCTCTGTCTCTTTAAGCCTGCCTCCCTTTGCCGCATTCGCATCCGGCGCGCACATTTTCTTTTAATTAAATGCTGAAAAGTTTTTGTTTGGCCCGTCAAATTTCACGCAATAGGCGACCGCCGCCGCTTGCTGAATTTTTCCGGCTCACATACCCAAATAGAAAAAGGGACGCCTCGCTGTCTACGCGAGAGTGTGTGCGTGTGTGTGTGTGTGTGAGTAATTAGAAGAGCTGTTGTGGCACGTTGCGTCGCTGGCTTCTTAGCGCGGCCAAAAATGATTGCCCGTCCAATGTGTCATAAATTTTACGGATGCCAACGCACCTTGACGGCCATTTTGAAAAGGGTGAGAGCAGACACACACTTACAGACACACATACATACTCGCACACACACACACACAGTTACAGACACGGACACAAGCGACACAAGGGACACGACGAAGGTGTAGAGCAAATGGGGAACTCGAGAGTTCTCTCTGGTGGGCGACTTAGACAAACGTTGTTGCCACGCGTTAAAAGCGTTCGCAGTGCGTTAAGTAAAATGTAAATTTCCACATTAAAATGCAGGCCCAAATAACTATGACAGCAATTAATGCGGCTGTCAGATACCCTTAAACCACACCAAATCAAGAATTCCTCTCTTAAAGATCACAAAATCAAGTGGAAGACGTAGATTAAATAAAACAAATTTAATAAAAGAAACATTAAATTGAATTGAACATATAAAGTAAATGCTTAAAACTGATAAGTTCAAATTTAAAAATTTAGATCAGAAATTCGTAAGACGTACCATAAAAAAATGAATCTTAAATGGTATACTAAAAAATGTATTTTAGAAGATAAATACAAATGATATTCAAAAGTAAATAATTGCAAAATGCAAAAAATGATGATGATAATAAATAAATATATATAAGTTTACTGTAAAGAAAACATTTATTATTCTTTAGAAAACCGAAAAATTATTCAAGATTACTTGACAATTAAATTGAAAACTTAAATAATATATGAACATAAAAATAAAAAAATTTAAACACTGAAGAATTGAAATACAAAATTAGTTTTTTTTCGGCAGAATTTCCAAAAAGTATATCGAATTTGAAATTTTCGCTTAACTATCAAATATGTAAAGTGGAATTAATTTTGTGATTTCACTTAATGTCAGCTCTTCAAGATTAATAACAATACTGTAAAATGATCATTTCAAGAAGAAGCATACAAATTACATACAAGTTGGGTCAGCTTGGCGACAATTTGTCCAGAGAATGTGTAAATTATGCCACACGAAATCTGAATATGCTCTTCTCTACCCTAACAGCTGAGCGGAGGGGTTTCTCGGGGGTTGCCACGCCCCCACATGCCCCCGTCCGTATTCCCTGACAGCGCGCCCTGCTGGCACAATTGAAGCAACTGCGACCGCATATGTGTCAACGACTTGGTCAACATTAAAGGCTTTGCGCCTCGTTCTCTGTGACCTCCTGCTGTGTGCTCCTCTTCCTCTTCTTCGCCTCTTGTACATGTGTTAGTGCGTGTGTGTATGTGTGTGTTTGCCTCGTGGGGTGGCACAAACTTTGTAAACTTGGCATGTTCATTTAATCCTTGCCGTAAGTAGCTGCCATATTATCTGAAATCCTTATGGAATTTAATAAGCTTATGCCGCTCAGTTCAGCTCTGTTCAGCTCAGCTTGCCCCGCCCCGCCCCGCTTCTCCCTGAAAGCCATTTAAAGGCGACTCGCATCTCATCACTCTCTGCCTCCCATTCCAGTACACAAAAAAATAAGCAAAATTAAATGAGTATTAGCTCAGCTGCTACTCGAATTACCTCCCAAGCAGAAGGACATGCTCCTCATATAGTATATCAGACAGAGCACAACTATCGCTTTTGTCCCCCTTTCCCCCCCCCCCCCCCCCCCTCAAACCGTAGAACAATCAAAAGCAACGAAGCTGATTTGAG
This sequence comes from Drosophila albomicans, assembly GCF_009650485.2. Lineage (NCBI taxonomy): Eukaryota > Metazoa > Arthropoda > Insecta > Diptera > Drosophilidae > Drosophila > Drosophila albomicans. The sequence goes on from NC_047627.2 coordinate 11,493,117, forward strand.
AGCATTGCCCAACTAACAAATACCCTTTGCTGTTACAATAATCAATTGCTGTATTTGCACAATTTAACCCCATTTAAAATTCAATCGAAGATTAACATTCGCTTGCTTAAAGTGTTTCGAAACGAAAAAGTAAATAGATAAGTTGATAAAGTATTTATTTTTATTAAATATTTACTTTTTATTTATGTTTTTTTACTTGTTTTTAGAATAATAGGGCATAACTAAAAACAAAACACTGAGTTTAAGATATACAAAGTATTGAAAATTATCAAATGTTTCACGTTCCAAACAAATTGAAGATGATGAGCAGCATTTCGTATGCCAACAGCCAATGTGTCGTATGCGTAATATGTGTGTTTTCAAAGCAAGCATATCCAAGGCTGACACAGTAATTAAAATCTCCATATCTTTGCACAGAGATTTACTTTAGTTTGGTAATATTAAAGCTGTAGTATGTTATATAAGAAGTGCAACTCTTCTCAAGAGTTCATTAAATTTACAAATTATGGGTATAATGCTTATACTATAAACACATTTTTTAATGCATTTAATTAAACTTGTTACTTTTGTTTCTACGTTTTTATACAATTTGCTAAGTGCCGTCTATAGAGTTGCCTATAGTTGTAAAAAAATATTCAGAACCATTTAATTGTTTTTGTTTTATTTATATAGTTTATTATCAATTAACATTAGCTATTTCGATTCTTATTTATTTGCATAATTGCAGCTGAAAGTGAAAGTGAATATTGCAAGTTATCTGCAGCATTTCGAATAAACCAACATCCAATGGGTCGTATGCGTAATCTGCGCTTTCAAATCGAGCATATCAAAGTATTAATAATAACGTCGTACAGACATTTTCTCTAGTTGAGATAAGAAAACGCGAGTAAATTTACTGCAGTATTTCGTCTGCTAACATCCAATGTGTCAATGTGTCGTATGCGTAATATACGCAGTATATTAAGCATACGCAGCATAGGCATGCAATGTTTTCAAGTAAGCACATTTAATAGAAAACTTTTCTTGCTACAATAATTACAATTAAAATACATCGATATACCAAAAATAGTCTTTGGTATGTTCTAGTATTTTTGTGTATATTTCTAGACTAAGCTGCTTTGGCTATGGTATATTTAGAACTTGTACGTAACTGATATACCAAAGTATATTAGTATACTTCTATGCCGAAAGCTAGGCATATTTTAGTATTTTTTCTGTATTATTTTGGTATATTTTTAGAATATGCTTTAATTGAAGCGGGTATCTAATAGTCTATAACTTTCTTACTTTGCTTGTATTGAGCCTGGAATTCTTTACTTGCTTGCTTTATTTACTATTTTATAGAGTATATTTATACTTTAGTATAGTGTAATTTATTGAAGTTTCTTAATTGATTTCAAGCTCTAACTAACACAAGTTCTAAGAAATATATTATCTGTGCTTTCGAGTAATCTCTAGTATTTATTTTGCAGCCTAATAACTATCTGTTGAGTAGTATAAAAAAGGGTTGCACTCAAGTTGTGGGCACATTTTGGTGCAATTGTCAATTGGCTTGGCGAGTCCCCGAGGCGAGTGTTGTTTGGCAGGCGGAGGATGTGGGGAAGAGAAGGAGGAGGAGGAGGAGTTTGGGGCGTGGCAGCCTTAACCCGGTTTCAGCTGGCGACTCGGAGGACTGACAAACAATTACTTATTTAATTTGTGTATGTTTTTAGCTGGCTTGCAGCAGGGGCTGAGATATCCTGGCCGTGAGTCCTTGACGCAGTTGGCCTTACCCTCTATCTCTATCTCTCTCTCTCACACTCACTCTCTCTCTCTCTCTCTCTCTCTCTCTCTCTCTCTCTCTCTCTCTCTCCCTCTGTTTCTCCTTGGTCCTTTGCGAGCGTTTTGCTGCTGCTGCTGAATGTGGCCAATGTAGCGCGTCCTGCCTTGACACAAAGAGACGACGGAGATGAGGATGGAGGAGATGGACGAGAGGGACGAGAGGGAGAGAGCGGTACATGGCAATTGTTTAGCCCTTTGCACAAAAACTTTTCTTATTTTTCGCGCCTGCTGCTAACACACAACTCGTTGTCGTTGTCGTCGTTGCTGTTGTTGTTGTTTTTGTTGTTTTGTTATTTGCTGCGGCTGTTGTAGTTACTGCCCCTCGGGTGCTTTATTACAATTTAACTTTTCTTTTATTGCAACATTTTTGCCTTTGCGTTTGCCTGCGGCTAACCAAGTAACCAACAGACTGAAGCTTCTGAAGCCTGATTATATCCCATGTGCCGTGCGTCCGTTTGTCCGTCTTGCCGTCTCTCTGTCTGACTATCCTGCTGTAGTGGAGAGCATGTGTATCAGGTAACACACACACACACACACACACAGAGTTCAGTTGAAGCTCATTTTTATGCTGCTTTCAGTTTCATTTTGCGCTTAAGATTTGCCAGCCAGCTCCTTCGAGCTGCTGTCCGACGCCTTCGCCTTCGTCCTCGCCTTTGTCTTCGTCTTCGCCATATGCATGGTAGGTATGTGTGTTATGGCTTTTCTTTTATTTTATATGTATTTTACTTCATTTCACTGCTGATTGCTGGCTGCTCCTCTCCTCTTCTCTCCTGTATTCTGCTCTACTCCTGCTTTGACTTGCCTTTGGTTGCTTCGTGTTTCCACTTCTTGCCTCATGCATATTTGAATGTCCCTTAAAGGCACTTCAGTTCTTTGCTGCTTCTGCTTGCGAGTATATTTCTCCTTGTTCTTCTTTCTCCTCTGCTCTTATTGTTGTTGTTGTTGTTGTTGTTGCGGCTGCGCTTTGTGCGGGCAACGCCGTCGGCTGTTTAGTCTACCACACACACTCTCTCACTCTCACTCTCACTCTCACTATCGCGCGCTTTGTCTTGGCATTTGCCATCAACAGCAACAACAACAACAACAACATCAGTCGCAATTGCCGACCTTAATGGTCAGATGTGTTTGTGTGTGTGTGCGTAGGTGTAACTGTATCTGTATCTCTCTGTGTGTGTGACTGTCTGAAAATGATTTCTTAAACTGCAATTCATGCCCTGCAATTGCGATGATGGCGCGTTTTTATTGCTCTCAGGCTCTCTCAGTTCTCAGCTTTCGCCTTGAGGTGGCCCCAAAATTTAATCGAGTTTATCACATTATTTTGGTCCGGCCTCCATTTCGTGGATTCCTCCTGCGAGTCTGTCTGTGTGCCCAAAGAGAAGCACTTAAGACGTGCTTATTAGGCTCTATTAGTAATAATTGCACTACTGAGTCAATTTAGGTATCTGCAGCAAAAGATTCTCAGTCTCATTCTCAAACTCAACCTCATCGCCCCATCATCGTCATCGTTATCGTCATCGTCATCGTCATGGTGGTCGTCGTCGTCGTCATCATTATTGGCCATATCCTTATCATTAGCTCTCTGCATGCCATGTTGACTTTGTGGGCTGCCAAATTAAGCCGCTTTTAGTTGACTATTAAGCTAAGACTGACCAGTGTAAAGATTGCTGCAATATCAACAATATTTGCCTAGATAATTAACTTATTACTTATTGCTTGGATTCGCCTAGACTTCGGGCATAAATTAATCACAGTAAGTCTGTTTAATTCCCCATCGATAGATCTTTTCAGTCTCACACTGTCAACTTCTTCTTATTGCACAGTGCTGCCAACTCAATCGAAGTATCGAATTCGTGTTTAAACTTTCGATGTTTATATTTAGTGAGTCTTTTTTGTTTATTCCATTTACAGACTCACGCTTGGAAAATCGTATTGTATAGTGCTGCCAACTCAACGGAACTATCAAACTAAACGATCAATTTTTATATTTAGTGATTGGTTTTTAAATCAATCAAACTATCGATTACACATCTAAGCAATCTCTTTTTCAATTTAGTAAGTCTCTTTAATTCACATCTTGATATCATTCTTTTCAGACTAAAGACATAATTACTTAACTCAACTATCGAATGCACATTTAAGCCATCTATATTTATATTTAGTGAGTTGCTGTTACTTATTACTTTTTGATCGCAATTTTTAGCCTGACACTTTCTTTTTAGTTGTCAACTCAATTGAACTATCGAAAGCGTGTTTAAACTATCGATAGTTATATTTTGTGTGTATTTCTTGTTCATTTCTTTTTCATTGTTCTTTTCCGACCTCTTCTTACTCCACAAACTATCGAATGCACGTTTAAACTATCGATATATGTTATTTACAAATGCTGAAACACTAACTTACACACATACTCAACATATTAGTTATGGAAAATGGTGGCAAAAATATTTGACTCATCTCGTCGAGGGGTCAACTCAATTTAAGCGAGAAGACAACGTAGTGACGATGCCATTAAAAGGCCAGCACAGCAAATATTTTGCCAAACAAATTGAGGGACAAAAGGCGGGGCGGGGCGGGGCAGGGAGGGGGCCTCGAAAGATAAAGATAAACAGCAGACATAATACTCGAATACAGCAGGCAGCACGCAAAGAGCACGAGGCCACATGGAAATACATAACAACAGCAACAATAAACAAATTTTTGCTAAAATAACAAGCGTCCAAACTGAGCTCGGACTGCGTCCAGGTTTCCTCCAGGACGCTTTCGCTTTCAAGGACATGCTTCTGGGGCATCTAATCTCTGTGTGTGCTGTTTCGTATTTTTTTCTTTTTTTTTTGTGGCATTGGACAGCGAAACCGTCGAGACAGTCGAGATCAAAAGCTTCTGATAAACTCTAACAAAGCGCCAAAGTATGCGCAAAATGCGCCACACAAGGCAAAGCCAAAGCCAAGACAACAACAGCAAAAAAAAAAAAAAAAAGAATACAATATTTAAACATTTTATGTTAGTCCCCTCATTCACTCTCTCTCTCTCTCTCTCTCTCTCTCTCTCTTTTTGCTGCTGCCCTCCAGCTAGTCAGTGGTGTCTTCATTTGGCGCAGCTCATTTTGCGTTTTCATTCTTTTGGACGGCAAAAACGCCGTCGGCCATTTCATTGTTTGCCTTTTTGTATCTGGCGCTTTTATCTTGCCACTTTGGCATTGTTTTATGGCCACCTCCCCCACTACACACGCTGCACACCCCTCCTCCCTCCTCCACCCCGTGTAATTGCATTAAGCGCCTTATTAGATGGCACAGCAATTTGCACATGACTTGTGTCAATTGTCGAGTAAATTAAGTGTATGAAAAAAACTTGCTCACACTCTCTCTCACTCTCTCTCCAACCAACCTGCGACACATTTGTGACAGCGACAGTTGAGCTCGCCTGGCGGATATAATTAAAGTATTTAATATTTATAATCAGTCGATGGAAATATGACTGCTTAATTACAAGCCATTGCGATACATTCTATACACTTTGCTCTGCCAGCTGCCAGAGAAAGCTAATAACGTAGTTTTACTATTTGAATTTATTGCTGACTAGTTTTATCTTAAAATAATCTTAATGGATAGAAATTTTGAATTTATTGCCATTAGTTTTTGACAAAACTACAAGAATACAATAATACACATACATATGACGTATTTTACTGAGTTGCAAATGAAGCTACTAATAAATAAAATCGTTTATCTTTACTGATATAAATCAACAAATAATATATACTATATTGATATTATATTTTGAGTGCAAATCAAATAAAGAATATTTATAATTTATGCTATCACTTGCTTAAAAATTCCTAATCTTAAACAATCCCAAAAGATGTTGAAATGAAAATAAGAAATACAAATAAATATAAACATTTAACTGCAATTTGTTTTAATAGAAGTACAATATTTGGTAGTTATTTATATATATTTTTTAATTCAGTAATAATATACAATTATTAACTAAATTTAAGGACTTTATTGATCTCTGGCAACGTTCAATGTTTTCGGTATATTAATTCGGTATAAACATACTATTAATGATATATTAATGTGGTATATTTCAAAATAAATTAAAGTAATATGTATAGTATTGCCATTTTTTATTTTTAATAGAAACAAATAATTACAATTGCATCTTTGTCTTCATTTCGAATTTAAAATGCCTTTTTAAATTATCTCATGAGTAAATTTATTACACTTATTGATTATCTATAAAATATATTTTATTCAGGCAATATTTGGCAAATAAAATAATAATTATTACTTCTTCTGTATTATATTTTTAATGAGCATTCTTTTGACTGACTCTACTAATTCGAATTTAAATAATGCAAGTCTGCATCGTATCACAATAATACATATTTTATATGACAATATTTGGAAATATTCAATACTAATTCAATTGGCAATGCTTTGGCTGACTTCAATAATGCTGATTAAAAATAAAATGCGAATTATTCGTCAATTAAAATCGTTTAATCAGTTTAATTTGTTTTTTGTTTATTTACCAAATTAAAAGTAATTTTAATTGCGTTAACTAAACAAAACAAAAAAAGAAAAACTTTGCTAATAATTATTATTTTCTGTGTTTGATATAATGAATCTGTCGATTGAATTGGGAATAACTAATTTGCATGAATGTCTTCAGGCAAATATTCGAACTGTGATAATACATATGTATGTATGTATAGGGTAAATATTGTGACATCCAATCGGAATATCACGGATTTTCGCATAATTATTTCAGGTGCTTTTGCGGCAATTATTCTTTTCGCAAATTATTAAATAAGCAATTGTCGGTGTTGTTGTTGTTGTTGTTGTTGGTATTCGGTATTGGTTCGGTTTTTATTGTGTGGTCCATAATTTGCGCATCATAATTTAATGCGTCCATCCGCGTTTCGAGCTTTATTCCACATTGATCCTTTTGCGGAAATTAAAATGATTATATAGTATATTCCACCTGTCCATCGGTCTGTCCGTCCGTCCGTCTGTCCGTCTGTATGTCCATCTGTCGCTCTGCGGTATTGTTGATTTATATGTTTGGCCATCGCGGTTAACCCGAAGCACAGGTGAGGGAGATGCAAGTAAATGCGTTTAATGAGCGGAAAGGAAAGGGGGCAACAAATTTGTTGACATGCCAAAAATAAACAACAACAAAAACCAAATAAAAATAATAACAAAACAAAACAAAAAGAGGGAAAAAGGAAAATGCAATCTCCCCTCAGCACAATTTCAAACCCCACTTCTCAAAATGGAATCGAATGGCAAAAGCAACTCAATCCCGGGTGCCACATCGCTTTGTTTCTCCTCTTTCCTCTTTCCCCTTCATCCTCCTCCTCCTCTTGGACTGTGCTCCATTGGGCCTGGTGGCCACAAAGCGGCCGAGCGACGGGGCGCGCAATTAAATTTATTAAATCCCAATCAATAATTCAGCCCCTGTCGTAACCACAGTGGACTGCAAGTTTTATGCAGCAAATGGAGCGGGCATAATACGAGTGCCACAGCGAGTATAGAAAGAGAGAGAGAGAGAGAGAGCGAGAACAAGAGAGAGGGAGAGAGAAAGAGGGGGTGAAATAAAAGCCCTGAATCACTAAAACACTCGACAAAAATAAAGAAATTGTTTTGAAATTTAGATGAGTGCGCATAGCGAGCGCTCAAGCAATTGACCGATGACCAAACCAAAAAATCAAAAAAAAAAATGCAGCGCTATTTGCTATTTGCCGTTGCCGTTTGCCATTTGTAAGATTTATGCCCATCTATTCACAATGTGAGAATGATTTGGACTTTTACACGCACACAAAGCACAGTCATAAATGTAACACGAAATATACATTGAATAATAATAATGGCCAACAGCAAGCAGAACAATCGCACAAAATAAGTTGTCAACACTATGCGACTTTATTTTTATTCCATAAAAATGTGTGCCTAAAATATCTACAATACAATTCTGAACAAGAATTCACAAATGCCTGTCAAGACCACAATTTAACTCTGAACTAATAAAGAAGAGCAGTTGACAAGCTTATTCAGGTTAATAGCATTTTATGGCTGACATCGTTGGTAAAAGTTCAACTAATAAATTGAAGAAACTCACAAATTTGCATTCTTCGAAATTCGAATCGAACTAGAAATCAGAATGAAAGGTATTAAAATGAATTTGTATGTTTTGTTGCCTAACCGAAAAGCTTGTATTTAAATAATTTGTCTACATTCTTTACCTAAACAATAAACCCCTTTGCATAAACAAATTGTCCAGAATTTTGGTTTTTCAGTAATTGGAAAATTATTGTTATTATCATAAAGAAAAAATGGTTTTTATGGTTTTTATCTGTGTCATCGTCAACTTTCTCTAATAAAGGTTCACTCTATGAGATTATTTGTATTATACATATTTTTTAGATACGTTGAACTATTGCACTTGAAATTTAGCATACAAATTTATATCTGAAATATTTTGGTAAGAAAACTGAATAATTTTCTCACTATGGTATATATTGAATTTATAAGTATATTGTTATACTAGGTATCGATTTGTAGTATATTTTTGTCGTCTATTCATTCGGTATAAGTTAGTATTTTCGGTATATTATTTTGGTATATTGAATGTCAAAATTTATAATTATACCAAAAAAAAAATTTGGTTTTATATTTTTAGTACTTATTTTGGTATATTTAAAAAAAATTCAGTGTATTGATTTGGTATAATAATGCGTTTTCGGTGTACTCAATCGGTATAACTTAGTATTTTTGGTATAATTTGTTTGGTATTTCTGAAATGTTTAAATATATAATTATACCAAATATAGCTTTTGGTATATACATAGTATATTTTCAATATTTTCAGTATATGCAATTGGTATATTTCATTTTTTCAGTATATTTATTTGGTATGTTTTAACAATAAAAGCGCTTTATTCTGATTATATTGAAAACAGGTATCTCACAGTCGAGCATATTTCAAAATGAATTAATAGTATTAATAACGATTTAGTATAAAGTCGAAAGCGTTAAAGTGCAACTGAATGTCTGAATATGACTTGTAGTTAATCAATGAAGTATGCCGCAATTGTTGCCAAAGTTGAGGATACTTTTAAAGCGACCCTCGTAAGCTGGTGAGCATAAATTGGCAATACGAGTAGTTGGCCCAGTTATTGGACTCGTAAGTCGAGGCGAGCAAACATGAGGCTGTGTGTGTGTGTGGCACTGTGACCATTAATTGCTGTTGCCTCAAAGGGGCCGCCAAATGTCGAACGTCACTGATGGGCGTCACTTGTGGGCGTGGCAAGTGTAGCAAGCTTTGATGCTGTCGCTGTCGCTACTGTCGCTGCTGTTGGACATTGTTGGACGTTGGTCGCTGTCAGGACAGCCAGATGTCCAATTGAGCTGAGTTCAGCTCAAGCTGATGGCGCAACAATATTTATAGAGCACTCGCTACGTAAATAACATAAGTTGATATTGTGTTGCTGTTGCTTTTGGTGTTGCCGTTGGCTGTGGCTATGGCTGCTGCTGTGGCTGTGGCTGCTGCTGCTGCTGCCAGTTGGCTGCATTCGCCTCGAGCTGCGGAGGTCGTCGAAAGCTGCTTTTTGCTGTTGACTGCTCTCAACTCGACTCGACTCGACTCGGCGTCTGTCTGTGGCTATGGCTAACAAATTGCAGCGCTGCGGTTTTTGTGGTGGGCAGCTCAGCGCATAAAATATGAGCAAGGTCAGTGAGTAGAACGTGGCAGAGGCAGTGGAGGCAGGGTCAATTTCAATAGAGTCATAAAAAGAGTTTAGGCCATTTTGAAATACGAGCAGCGAGAGTCAATAGCAGGCGAAAGCATTTGGCAATTTGTTAAACGGCATTGCAAGAAAAGTCAATTAGAAAAAGTGGCCGAAAATCCTTTAACGAGTCCACTGTAAGGCCAGCCGCCCAGGCCACGCCCCGTTGGCCAAGTCAAGACCCGCCCACATTCTCGTCCTCGTCCTCGCTTTCGCTCTTCGCTTTTCACTTCGCCAGTCAGCCGTTTAGCCTTAATTGATTTACAACAAAAGCAGAACAAGAACAACAAAAAAAAGGAGAAAAAACACAACAGAGCAAAAGTAAAAGAAAAAGAAAAAGTACAGAAAACAAATACAAAATGAATTCACTTGCCCTGTTTCCGGTTGATGCCTTTTCGTTCAGCAGCTGCTGCACTTACAATTCTCTCTCTCTCTCTCTCTCTCTCTCTCACTCTGTTTCTCTCTGTGATGTTCTCACCTCCTTTGTGAGTGCATTTCTCGTTTCGTTTGTTTTCCAATTGTTCGATTTTATTTCATTAATTACGCCGAGTTTACTCATACGAAGCCTGGGCCGCCTTTTCCACTTTACACTTTGGTGAAATATCGTTTTAATTGGATTATAATTTAATTCCATTACAAGAGCAACTCTGCAAAGGGTATTTACAGGGTATCAGCAAGCGTGGTGCGTTGTGCGTTGTGCGTCAAGTGGATTTCGCTCCTCGCATAGTATACATAATTGACCCAGTCAATTAATAAATGCTCGCTTTGGCCTGCAGCTGGCTTTTGTTCTCTGCGCGCCGTTAAGTATGCTGCACTTTATTTGCAAACGAGCAAAGTTGCCCAGCACAAAGAGAGAGAGAGAGAGAGGGAGAGCGAAGAGAAGCAAGCGAAAGCGATTTTCACATTTCGTTTTCGTTCTTCGCCCCAAGTGAAATATCTTTATTACAACATAATTAAAAGTACATTTTTGCCCTGCTCATTAAGTTAATGCGCAAAAGGGAAATGCGCGACAACATTGCGAGCGAGCGAGCGAGCGAACGAAGGGTGTCAAGTGCAACTAAAGGTTGCACATTACGTATACGCCAACGAACCGAACCGCACTGCGTTCAAACAAATCAAATACAAAATTAATTGAATTACTTAGCTACTCTGTTTTGGCAAGTGGCTTCAGCTTCAGCTTTTCTCTCTCTCTCTCTCTATCTCTCGCTCGCTTCAGTAATTAGAACTCTGCTCGTTGAGGTCATCACTGGCCATTGATGAGTTTCAAGTGCAGAGAGCAAGAAGGCGAAAGGGTTTTAAATATACACAGACATTAAGTGTGGCTGCGAGTTGTTATTCCATTTGCAGCTGTTCGCCATTCACTTTGTGCCTTTTCCAGATACAAATACAGATACAGATGGAGATGGAGATAGAAATAGAGATAGAGATACAGTATCTATGCTGCAAGTAGCAAGCTAATTGCCTGTGGCAATTGCCAATTAAAATGCAGTTAGTTGCCCTTCGCCTGCTTAATGCATTATTGCTGGCATATTTATTGTGATTAAATTACTTCAATCGTCGCAACTTCTTTTAAAGTTGCCTTTCGCCTAAAATTCTCTTCACTCTTCACTCAAAATTCCAACATTCAGTCCGGAAGTCCCTTGTTTTCCCTTTTTTGGCATTAAGCATATTTCTTGCCGCTTTTTGTGTAATTTTTGTAATGGGTTTTTTTTTTGTATGGGAATGGAGCAAGAGCAAAATTGAGAGCATAAATAAATTTATTTAAAAATTTCAATTTTGTTTTGCACTAAAAATTAATTTTCATAAAAAACAAGCGCAACATTTGTTCGAGCTTGTAATTTTAAATTAATGTAAATTTGTTTGCGTGTGCGTGTGTGTGTGTGTAAATTTGTTTGTGTGTGCGTGCATGGGGACATGTGTGCATGTGTGTGTGTGTGTGGCATTGCTTTAGCAATGAAACTTTTGAAATTTTTATGACGCAAGTTTATTTTAAAACTTTGCTACCAGCCGCCTCGGCTGTCTGCAAAGCGAAAAGCCCAAAGACTAAGAGAAAGACAGAGAAAGAGAGTGAAGGAGAGAGAGAGGTAGCGCAAAAAAGTTGGCAGCTGATTCCCGTGGGCAATTCAAGTCACAATCGAGAGCGAGCGAGAGAGATGGCGACAGAAAGAGAGAGAGAGAGAGAACTCACAAAACTTGTCGTATTTTCATTGTTTCGCAGTTGGTTTTTTGACGCACTCGCTGCTTATTATGTGACATAAAAAGACAGGGACACAGGGGAGAAATCCACAGAGAGAGAGAGAGAGAGAGAGAGAGAGAGAGCGAAAAAGAGAGAAAGAGAGAGAGAGAGTGGGCGAGGGAGGCTGAGAATGAAGGCGCGTCAAGTTGTCGCCGTGCCGAGGCAAGAAAATGTAAACTTTTTTAATTAAGGTAAAGAATTTGCTCAGGCTCGCAAATTCAGACTCGACTCGACTCGACTCGATTCCTGGACTATCCACTCTTATTTGCTCCCCTGGCACAACCCCTCTCTTCCTCTCTTCCTCTCTCTCCCCACTCTTTCTGTATTCGCTAGGTGCAATGCATACTTAATGCTCAAGTTTGACTTAAAACTTAAAAACTTTGCATAAACAAAAAATTATATATATACATTTTTTTTGGCCTGCGACAATGAAATTCAAAGTGTCTAATTGAGCTGGCTGCAAATAAGTTGGCCAGCAAAAACTTGGCTAGAGAGATGTTTAAACAACGTCCAATATTCGGAATCTAAGGACTAAGTCAAAGCGAGTTGAGCGCACTTATTAATAAAGTTCCCCAAAGAAATAAGAAACTATTTGCATTGTAAACAAATATTTGATTAAACTATATGAAGTATAATAAATAATTCTAGAGTAATTGAAAATTATTAATTTCAGTGAATTATTTATTCCCTTATTAATTTGTGACCAAGTCAATAACAAATTTTTCAAATATATTCAAACTTTTCTCATTCGTTAGATAACGAAAAAAAAAACAGTTTCAAATTATATAATTATTAAGGGAATAAAAATTATACATTTATATTCTGTAAGTTTTTCTAATGATATAATTATCAATTCGAAATTTAAAATTTTTCAGTTCAATGTTATAAATTTTTAATTGCAATTTTGTGAAATGTTTTGAATTTCGTTCATATATCAACTATTGTATACTCTATATACCGTTCGGTATATTTAAGATTTTTGTTGGAATATTCAGTATATTTAAACAAAAAATACCGAAAATAGCAAGCGGGTAAATCTTTTAAATTTTGCTTTTTTTTATCAATTTTAGTATATCGATATAACAAATAATCCCTTCGGTATATTTTAGTATATTGTTGGTACATTTATCGGTAAATTTTGAAAATAATACCAAATATGGGTAGCGGGTAAAAATCTGGCATTTTTTGTCTTTTAACAATCACAGTATATACCAAATTCAATCTTCGGTATATTTTAGTATTTTGTTGGTATATTAACTCGGTGTATTTAAAAATATATATATATATATATATATATATATATATATATATATAAATATATTATATTATGCTTTCTTATCAAGCACAGTATATACTTTTCAGTATATTTCAGTATTTTTATGGAATATTAGCTTTTCTATATTATTAATTGTGGCCACCGGGTGACTTCTTTGTTATTATTTATTGTGCTTTATTACTGCAACTTATAATAAAGAAGAATGTTGAATTATGTTAAAAAAAAGAACTAAGAAATAATCAATTACAAAATAAAACAAGTAAGAAAGATACACTCGAGTGTGCTCGACTGTGAGATACCCGCTACCCATTTTTAATAAAGGCAAAATATTGCTGTATCATTTTCAAAAAATAATATACCGAAAATACTGCAAATATACTAAAAATATACCAAATGGTATGTTTGGTATATCGATATAGTACCGCATTCAAAATATACCATAGACGGCACAATATACCAGATTGTCAGCCAAAGCAACTAAGACCCCCAGTAAGTAGGCGTTTTTTCCAATACAAAAGTATTTATTTAATAACTTCGACAATTTCTACCCGATCGCAACCAAATTTGTAGGAATCATAACTACTATAGTTATTACTGTATATACCGAAATTCGTAACTCTAGCTTTAAAATTACGCTTGTTATTCGATTTTTTTGATTTCCGGGGGCGGAAGTGGGCGTGGCAAAAATTTGAAACAAACTTGATCTGCGTGCAAACATAACAAATGCTACCGAAAAAAATATAGCTCTATCTCTTATAGTCTCTGAGATCCAGTGTTTCACACGGACGGACGGACAGACGGACAGACACACAGACGGACAGACGGACATGGCTAGATCGTCTCGGCTGTTGACGCTGATCAAGAATATATATACTTTATAGGGTCGGAGATGCCTCCTTCTACCTGTTACATACATTTCTTGCCGGCACAAAGTTATAATACCCTTCTACCCTATGGGTAGCGGGTATAAAAACGAATGTTGAATTATGATAAAAAAAAAGAACTAAGCAATAATCAATTACAAAATAAAATTAACAAATTCAAGAACAACTAAAATGGATTAAAAGATAAGCTATAGCTGATTTTGGCGATCTGGCACAGAAGCGTAAAAGCAATCTGTTCAAATATGCTAAATTTAATGAGATTGATTCCCGCTTGTGTTTTCGTTGAGCGTGTTGAGCGATTTGAAGAGCAGAAGAGGGGAAGAGGGGAAGATGCTGGAGCGGAGTGGAGCGGAGTGGAGCGAAGTGGAGCGGAGCTCATTGGGAATCTCGGCACGCGTCTTTGCGTCGCATTCTGACAGCTTCTGACATTACTTAACGCACGAGATGTAATCGCTTTATGCTGGCGAGGATGCCTGAGGATGATGGTGTGAGCGTGCAGCTTATGTGGCGTATGCGCAATGTGAATTGTGAATTGTGAATGGCGAAGCGAATGGAGAAATGTGAAATGCGAAAGCCAGCGAAACACATGTTGGGCTGTAATTAGGCATAATCTTCGCGGCCAATGCAGCTGACAGATACAAACGGCAATTGTATGCGTGTGTGTGTGTGTGTGTGTGTGTTGTACACACACATGCATAGAAAATATGCATGTAGCAGACGCCATTAGAAAACATGTGACATGTGTGTGTGTGTGTGCCTGAAATGAAATGACATTTAGCCGTGCAATTTTGACAGCATTTTAATATGCAGCCAACGATCGTCGCACACATTACTAAAGGGGAGCAGAGAGAGGGATGAAGGGGGGGAGAAAATGGGGTTAAAGCTGACGTTGAGCGCTTCAAATTGAAATTACTTCAGCTTCAGCTGTTGGCGTTTGGCTTTTGCTTTTGCTTTTGGCTTGGCTCGTGGTGTGTGTGTGTGTGCGTGGCAAACACTGAGTTGAGGTGCAGTTAATTAAGCAAAAAACAACAAACGAGTTGGCTTAAGGCTTAAAGGCAACCGCATGAAGGCAAACAACAATTGTGTGTTGCATAGGCAAATAAAACTGGGCACTTAAATGAAAATGAGAATGAGAATGAAAATGAAAAATGTAGAGCGCGTTGCCAGGTAAAGAGTGAAGAGAGAAAGTGTCTGTCTGACTGTCTGTCCCTTAAGTTGACTCAGACACGAACTATAAACGAGGAAGAATAGAAGAAAGAAGAAAGTGATGTGTGTGCAGTCCAATTGCCATTTTGCCAGCACTAAAACGACGCAATATGTTATGTACTTTTGCACTATCTGAAAGATAGAGAGAGAGAGGGAGAGAAGGAGAGTCGTAAACCCTTGAGGCGTGGCGCTCCAAGGACTTTGTAGTCATTATGAAAGAGCGTCTCAGCTGCAGGACAAGTTGCCAATAACTGTCAACCGCACACACACACACACACACGCGTCTCAAGTATCAAGTGTCGAAGACGTATTTTTTATGAGCGTGTGTTTTTAAATTGCCAGCACCAAGAACTGCTGCACGCATTGAATACCCTATAAAAAACAAAGAGAGAGAGAGAGTGGAAAGATGTTCGCATAATCAGAGAGTATTGACTTTTCTTTCGACTTCTCACAGGAATCGCATTAAAACTGATTTATTGCCGCAGATAAGTTTGGATTTATGTTGAACGAACGTCGTCGACGCCGCAAGGCAAAATCGAGGCAGCCTAAGAGCCTCATCCCATCATCATCATCATCATCATCATCAAAGCACATTTAATTAAGATTTAACCTTTAATTACGATTTAAAAGATTACAGTGTCAAATTCAAGACGCAAAACCCATTCATCGCAACTCAAATGCTTTGAAGACGAGTGAGAGAGAGAGAGAGAGAGAGAGAGAGAGAGAGAGAGAGACTAATAAGCACACGTTTATTGTTTGTTCTACGAGGCGTTTTACACTCACTTCCCTTTCGCATTGTCAGCTGCTTATGCTAAGCGCTAAACATCGATAAGGATATCGAAAAGGAAATGATTAAGGCCACAACAACGAGACAAGGACACCCACGATGACAATGCTGTTGTTGTGTTGTTGTCTCTTGATGCTGCTGCTCTCGCTGATGTCGCTGATGTCGTCGATGTCGATGTCGATGTTGATGCCAATGGCAATGCATATAATTTACCATTAACATGGCTTTCCCCATTAGCATGGTTACGCTTTATTTTCCCCCCATTCTTTGTACTCGCTTTTTTCTCTTCTTTACTCACATGGCAGCGCTTTTCCTATTGCCTCCCCCTCCCCCTCCACCTCCCCCTCCGCCACGGTAACTCGCTAAGTAATGTGGCCTTTCCGCTTCTACTTCGGTCTTTCGGAAAAGTGCATTAGTATTCATGCTAATGGCAATGTGAAATGGATAATACAAATCAAATAATCAACAACTAATTACAATTACGACAACAACACCAACAACAACAATAACAACAAATCAAACAGTGCAATTACTTTATTTAAATGCGAGGGAAAGCTGCATTTTCTTTTCTATAAAATGTAAGCCAATTAAACGAAGAGCTCTTTAATGTGCTGTCGATATTCAACAAAATTCTATAGTTATAAATTTATGTATTCTATGTATTTTTGTTGTTTTTTGTAATTTTTACCATTTCTCGCAAGTATTCAAAGACTTTTTTTGATCGTGCAGTAATGTTTTTATTTAAATTTCAAAGTCTAGCCAAGCCACAATAACCGATAGATGGCGCTTATTAGCGATGAAATTATTGCATCAATAAATAAACTCATCGCTAATAAGCGCCATCTATCGGTCTAACGATCAATCCATCTCCAAATTTGGTTGACAATCTGCTAGTTTTTTATTCTTTATGGTATTTTTTGAATATAATAGTATATGAATATATAGTATTTATATCAGTATATCAAATGTAGTATATTTGGTATATTAAGGTATATTTTGAATATAATAATACATGTATCGATATATCAAATATAGCATGTTTTGTGTTCTATGGTATATTTTGAATGTAATAGTATACATATATACCAAATATAGACTTTGGTATATTTCTGTACTGTCTTTGATATATTATTTTAGTATATTTTGCGAATAAAACAGCACAGTTGTACAATGTAGCGACTGTAGTTTTATTCCTTGTTTTTTTTTTTTTTGTATTTTTTCTGTACTCTTTCTTACTTATTTTATTGACTATGCAAAAAAGAGATTTGAGTGTACTGATAACTATGATGATTAATTGAAGTGGCTCCTTGGCAAACTACTGAATCGATAACGATAACGATAATTTAGCATTCTTTTTGAAGGTTAAGATTGTACTACAAAAGTGATTGTATTATTAAGAAGTATGTGTCAACGAATATTCAGCGTAGCATCGCAGCGAGTATCCTTCATTTCATCAGCGTTTTAGACGCGATAATAACGACCTTTGTTTGGTTATTCGATTGAAGAGAAAGAAGAAGAAGAGAAGAAACCCACATCAGCCTCTAAGCTACGTCTCTCTGTGAGTGTGTATGTGTGTGTGTGTGTGTGTGTGTGTGTGTGTGTTAATATTCATTACAATATGCTTTTCTGTGTCAAAGGCAAGTTGAATGTGCTGGGAATCGTTGTCGTCATCAACGTCCCAACATCTTTCCCAGTTTCCGCCTGATTTCATTGTCCTGCTATTTAGCTGTGTGTGTGTGTGTACGGGTGTGTGTATGTGTGTGTGGGTGTATAGCGGCTTTTGTATGCGAATGTCTTTGTGCATTTCGCCTACTTGAAAAAGTTTTTGCCTTTGCCTATTTTATTTTATTTTATTTATATGAACCGCTTTCTCCGCAAGTTGCTTTCATAAGTTTATTATTTATAAGTCTCACTCGAGTGCGACACTTTGGACGAGTGTGTTCACAGTTTACTTTTACTCTATGTCCACAACAACAACAACAACACACTCAGGCACACACACAGAGAGAGAGAGAGAGAGACTTACAGTGGTGTGCAAGCTTTTATGAGCGCCTGGCAATCAGTTTATATTTTGTATGGTTTATTAACAATTTGTGCCCCAAAAGGCGGGCAACAACAAATTTAAGTTTTATTGCAGCGCGAGAAGAGAGCACAACAACAACAACAACAACAAAAGAACATAAGCATTTTTATGCTTGTGTGTGTGTGTGTGTGTGTGAAGTATGCATTGTACTTGGGGCCCAGAATATTGTCGCATCAGTAAGAGGAAAAAAATGTTTTTTATTGTATTTTATTGTTAAAGGCGCTTATATTTTTATGGCTCGCATAAAACACTGCCAAACACTGATGTCCCCGGTCCATCGGCGACGCTGCTCTCTCTCTGATATCCAAAGGGGGGTGTTGAGGAGGGGCGGTGTCACGCCCATTTACACAGCAGGCGCCGTGCATGAAATTGAAAATTACATTTGGCAAACGCCATAGAAATGCTTTCATAAAATAAAAGCAAACTGCTAACTCAATGAACAAACGAGCGTAATGAAAGGCAGCAAAAACACACACACACACACGCACACGTATGTATGTATATATCCATACACACTAATACATTGACGCACAGAGAATGGAAACTCTTTTGAAAATCAAGTGGAACCCAAAAATTTGTTAAGCTGCGCCACACACACACACACACACAAACACACACTGAATATGACTTGCAGTTGAAATTAGTTATGAAAACACAGTTGCAACAACAATATCGCGCTCGCTTTCTCACTCTTGCTCTCTCTCTCTCTGTTTCGCTCTCTCCCATTCGGCATGTTCACGTGTTTAAGCGTTAAGGCATTCAGTTAAGAACTCAACCAAGTAGATGATGCCCATAAGCTGCTTAAACTTTTACGTTTCCATGTGCCGTTTGTATTTGTCATGCGACAGGGTTGCCACATCTCCAACATTTATCAAGACGATTATCGATAAGCGCATTAAATTGTTGCCAAAATGCAAACGAGGAATGCCGATAAAACCGTTGGATTATGCAAACGCATTGCAAAAACGAGAAACTCAAGAAGTTGTTTAGTAATTTCTCAAAAAATTAGAGTTTCAACTTCTCTTAACTTTTAAAATTGCATTAAAATAATACAGAAAGAGCAAATTTAGTAAATTTCAATAAACTTACTACTTTTATTATGTTTTTCCTAGGTTTAAAGGTGGAAAAAGTGGGAAAGAAAAATTGTGATATGAGTTATTCGATTATCAATATTGCAAATTCATTTCAATAAATAATAATTTATGTGTGATATATTATAAATAATGATTAGCATTTATTTGCAATCAAAAGAAGTTTCAACAGGTGAAAAGTTCAATAAAAACTGTAATGAAACTATGAAAATTTAAAAGTTTCTTCAATCATAATTTTAAGTATTATAATTGTAATTTTGGGTAGTTCAAACCAAGAAAAAAACGAAATCCCCACAAAGCATAGTCTCATAATAATGGTAGAAATAAAATGTTGTTATGCCTGGAGCCATGACGTTTCAGCTGTTATCGATTCAATTGTTGATATTTTGACTATACTTTCATTGATCACAATGCGCGGCTGTCATTTATCGATTTTCGATTTGCATACAACACACGCATGACGCGTCCATTGTGTGACACGAATTCAAAATGTTACAAACAAGCGCCGTTATTTTCAGACATCAGTTGCCCTGCCTTCCCTGCCTTGCCTTCCCGCTCCCCTTCGGACTCCATCCATTCGCCGCGGGCGGGATGGAGAAGTAAATGTCAAAGGACAAACATTGTTGACGCCTACCTGTTACCGAAAAGAGATACAAAGCAAAAGCAACAAGCACAGAGACTGCGAAATACTCTGCCAAGCGAATGCGAAGCGAAGCGAAGAGAGAGCTAAAAAGTGGCTGTGTGTGTCTTCTATGTTGTCAGTTGGCTGTGCAAATTTAAAGTGCTCTATGATATGCTCTCACACTCCTCTCTCACGCGCTCACTCTCCCGCTCTCCCGCTTTCGCATTTTGCTTTTGGCACTCATTTTGCAAAAGGGGTCGCCGCCTGTTGAATGTCAAAAGCAACAACCAGCTATTGCTCTTCTCCTTCTCCCTCTCCATCTGCCTCTCCGGCTCATTCTCCTTGCCCTTGCCCAGCGACAGACAATTGGGAGCCATGTGTGTCGAGTCGAATTGAGTTGAGTGTGGAGTTGAGTCGAATTGAGTGGAGTGTGGAGTTGAGTGTGTGCGACTGAAAGAGTTGCTAAGTTTGGTGGAGTGAGATCTACGCGTTAATGAAATTTACTTGACTCTTTCGCTCACACACTAGTAGAAACAACAAATTGACATTCAATGGCTCGAGTCTGTGGCAATTATGTTTTATAACTTTGTTCGCGTTCGCAGTGTTTATGATATGCGAACGAGTGTGAGAGAGCGAGTGAGTGTGAATACTTCGTGATTACCCACAATGACAATGACAACGACAACGAGAACACGCGCTCAGCTTCAAAGGTCTTTACCCAAGCACACACACAAACTACAACAGGGATGACACAGATGAGGCTGCCAGCGAAAGCCTCTAAGCCGTAATATTTGCTGTGCTCTGTGTTCGGTGTTCGGTGTTCAGTGTTGTTCAGCGCACAAAAATGAAATGAAACCTGGACAGAAGAATGAAGGGCGTTCAACAAACCCGCAACAACAACAACAACAAGCTGACAAAAAATTGAAAGGCTCACGCACAAAACAACAACAGTAACGAACAGCGAACAAAGTGGAATATTGTGTGAGAAACTACAACAACAACAACAACAAGAAGAACAAACGGCAAAGCAACATGATAAAGGCACGAAAATCAATTTTTGTGTCAATTTTTTTTTTAGCCTACTTTTTTGTGCTTCGTGTGAAAGCAACAACAACAAAATAGAGACAGAGAGGGGAATAATAAAAATGCGTGCGGTCCACGCGTGGCCAAATCTTTGGCTCTGAACTTGAGAGTCTGTGTGTTCTCTGACTCTGCTTTTTCTCTCTCTCTTCGTTTGTTGTTTTTTTTTTTTTGTTGTTTTTTGTTTTCTGGGTCTGGGTCTGCCATTTTTTGGATGCTCTGGCGTTCGTTGGCTGCCTAAAAACCGCACAAAATGGGGCTCATATTTCAAAAGCCGCCGCTGCTGTCTGGAATGCCCGATCTCTTCTCTCTCTCTCTTCTCTCTCTGTCTCTCTCTCTCTCGCACACTTTAACGGCAGTCAGAATTTAGATTTGGGACGCAGCGAAGCGCACGCAATTAAAAACAATCGCAGACGCATAAATCAACACAATTAACTTCACAATGAGATATATCTTCAGCTGAAGTTGAAGTTGAACTGTTCATTTCCCTCAATTACTTCTCTCCGACTAGCATGACGCTGCACTTTTGTATTTGTATTTGTATTTGTGGACTATCAAATGGTTAAGCGACAATTTGATTTAGCCCCCCAAAAAAAAAACTCAGCGTACGCTATATTTATCGAGTCAGCCCATTCGATGTAGCAGCTTGCTGACTTGATACTTGATTCTTGATTCTTGATTGTTGTTGTGTGTGTTGTGATATTGCCACGCCCACGTCTCAGCAGCAACGCCCAATTCTTTGTTATTTGTATTTATATTTATGCCGCCGCTCAACTCATTGCGATGCGAATGCTTTGATTTCGTCTTTTTTTTTGTTTTTACATTTACAACGTTGCGCGAATTTTCTTTGATTTTACTTGCTGTGTGTGTGTGTTTGTTGCAAGTAGACACGGATCTGTAGCGTCTTTTGAGTCCCAGCCCAGGCAACAGCAGCAATAACAACAGCAGCAGCAGGCAGACAAATTTATGCCGACATCGCCTATATTTATAGACGCCTTCACCTGTCTTGCCAAAAATCACTTACGAAATTAAATTTGTTGCCGCCTGTCGCTCTCCATTTGCTTGTTGTTTCTCCCTTCCTCTCGCTCTCTCTCTCTTTCTCTGTCACTCTCTGTTTATTCTCTCTTTAGCTTTCTCCGTATGATTTCCCCATTAGCTGTCACTGCACTCTCCACACACACACACACACACTTGAATTTATGTTATTTGCCCAAACTCGCGCCTAAAGCGTCTTTACCAGCCTCATCATCATCATCATCATTAGAATTATCATTATCAACAATTGCACATTGTTGCACAGTTTGTTTGTTCTTCTCTGAATGTATTTCTAATTAACAATGAGTCGCATTTACCTTTCTCGCATTGTCAAATACTTATTTTACAGCTGCAACTTTTTGGTTGAACAGCTTTAATTAACAAAATATGCAAATAATTAATGTTCCTTTCAAGCTAAATTCATTACTCAAATTAAAGATGCCATCAAACTCATTATCATCGCAATACTGTTCATTTTAACAATTTATAGCATTATTTAGTTGTATAATAGCACATAACTGCACATAAATCGCAAAATACAGTTAATTGCATTGCAATTAAACGCACTTTTTTGATTCAACGCAAAAACAGTTTTCAATTTACATAATTTACTTAAAATTCATGTTTTCTTTGACAGTCAAAAAAATCCAACAACATTTTTCGTTTAATGGCACATTGCAGTTAAGTGCAAAAGTGGAGCTTGTGTCTGCAATTATCGACTGCATTGCTTAAAATGTATAAAGGGAAGTTAACAGCAATAATATCTAAGCTAATTTCAAACTGCATTTTATATTTAGTATATTCTTAATTTTTTAATTTAGCTGCAGCTAATTATTATTATGAAGATAACATTTGTACTACATATCAATTGAAAACATAATGTAATGAGTAAGCTAACGGCACATAAATGGACAACATTTATGAAAAAACTCAAACATTTCAATTATTCCAAGTTTAAGTAAGTGTATTGCAGTTAATTGCATTGTCTTAAAGGGATAATTAATGAAACATTTACAAAAATGTATATGTATACTTTTACTTTGGTTCATATTTTATAGAATGTTGATTACTGCAACCACATTTCATTAAAATAGGTTTACTTCAATTACATATTGCAGTTAAGTGCATCAATATTATGTATGAAATGATGAAATAAACAGAAAAATAATAATGCACTTAATTGCATATTTTGAATAAAAACGAAACAATATACTTAATTTGAAGTTTCTTTACTGATTTTAAGATTGCAAGTTATTTCAGCGACATTATACTACTTTAATCAACATTCATTATTTATTATTTAACATTGGTATGCATCTATGAGAAACAGAGCATTTAAGCTTCGTTGCTTTGCCAAATATATTAGATTTGCTTTTAAATCAAATGTAGTTCGAGTTGTTTGCTATTGAAATTCGTGTTTGTCTTCGATTAGAAACGTCTTTGACGTGTGTGTGTAAATAACATTTGAGTTGAGTTTGCCAAAGGGAATTTAATCGACATAATATATTTCTTGGTATATATTTCATGACAAGAACTTTGTCTTACTCAATTATTATTCTGTTAATGCACAATTCACTAATGAACATTATTTACCAAATTGCTGTCAAAAACATTGTACATAAATATGTATGTATATGTAAATATCTTATTTATTGACGTGTTGTCTTATGGCCTCAATTTAAACTTATTCATTGATTTATTAAAACTGCGTAGACTGCTTCGAAATTTGCATAATTTCACTTTAAGCCTGTCTGGCAAATTGATTTATTATTATGGACATTTGGCCACACGAAATGTGTTTAAAATGCTGTAAGAACATTTGAATAATTTGATGTGGCAAACATAGAAATTAAGGTGACACCATATAAAATGCACATATTATATAAATAGCAATTATAATTCATCGTGATTCATTTCAAGAGAATTTACAACACCTTAAGCGTTTCCTATTTGTACGTAATCTAAGAAATATGTGTGTTTAAATACTGCATTCTTTTCTATAGTTATAACTATATGAAAGTATATTTCAAATTCATATTTTTTATGTATTTAAAGTCTTTTCATGAAAAGTTTTTCATCATAATTTATTTTATATTTGTTTAAATTTAAATATTTTTATCGTCACACAATAAGGAAACATAAAATGCAAATGATATAAAATAAATGTATTTTTATAATCTAATATTAACCAAAAGTTAATTTATTAAAAAGTGCAATAATATTCAAAATTGAAAAGAGGACATGCAATTTTTTACTTTTTTTTTAGATATTTTTTGACTAAAAATGCGCAATTTACTTTATGCCTTTTTAAATACATATTTTTGTAAGGATTTGAATCATTTTATTTATGTTAATAAAATGTGAATAGAATTATAATGAAAGGTTGAAAGATAAACATATCCTGAAAGCATAAAATTTAAAAATACTCAACACAAAAATTCAAATTTAATTTGACTCATTTGAACTTTAATACTGTTAAAAGCAATTTAAATTTCGCCAATCCTCTTCTATATTATAAAATAAATAAGTGCACTTTTAAATGTGTCGACTTAATTAATATTGTTTATGTTGGACAGTTTAAAATGCTTTGATAAAATGTTCTTTTAACAGTTTTAAATGTTTGTTTTCTATTCTGTCCACAATAAGTTAAAGCAAAGTGTAAATAATTAATAATTAAAGACAGTTCGATATCGTTATATTATCCAAAACTAAATTAAATTGAAATATATTAAAATTCAAAATGCATTTAAATATAATACTATAAATATCAATTAAAATTCTTTACTCCTTTTCATATATTTTCAAAGAAATGTTCGTGTTCATTATTTTAAAATATTATTTTATTGTATGCTATCAAGAAATAAAATAAGTAAAACGACAACTCATTTTATTTATCTATAATAGAAAATAATTAAAAGTAATTATTCTTAATTAAATGCCTAAATAAAATTGAATAGAAAAATGTAAAATTCACCAAATCAATCAATGTAAATTTCTTCAATTTGTTTTCAATGTTTTATACTTTTGAAATGCTCATTTAAATTTGATATGTATATAAATAAGAATTGTAAAATAAATTAAATTAAAAAATTGTAAAATTCCGTGTCTATTTTAGAATGCTTAATGGAAAGTAACCGAGAGAATAAGAAAAACTATCTGCAATAAATCAGAGCAACAGTGACAAATAACGATGTAAAAACTAAGAACAACAAATATAATCACATCATTTATTTAGATGTCTTTTATTATGCTTTGACTATTTTTTTGTGGTTTGTTGTTTTTCAATTGTTTTCTTTTCTTTTTTTATTTTAGCTGCAACATTAAATGCTGCCAAGTTGCGAAAAGTTTCGTTTGCTGAATTTTTCACTCTGCTTTTTATTTTGTTTGTGGTGAACTTAAAGTGTTGTTTTTGTATTTTTATTTATTTCGTTTTTTTTGTTATGTTGCAAGCATTTTTGATGCCCTTTCTGTTGGTTTTTCAGTACTGTTTGAGTTTACGAATTTTAGTTTACCTCGTTGTTGGGATAATTGTTTAAACGCACACACACACACACACACACACCAATGTACTTGGCTCATTAATTATTTATTTATGTTTGACTACTCACCGACAGTTGTTGTTGTTGTTGTTGTTGCTGATGTTGTTTCTGCCAGCAATCAATCAAAAATGTTTTGCTGCCTTTTTGTTGTATTACTTAGATTTGCCTTCTATTTGATATTTACTTTACGCTTTTGTTATTGATTTGTTTGCACGATTCTAAAATTGTTATCAAGGTTTTTTTTTTTTTGTATTCTCGCTTATCTGTTGGTTAGAGTATACAACAAATGAGTGTGTGTGTGTAAAATTAAAGTGTGGGAGATTTGTTTAAATGATGCATTTGATTTATGAAATGCATAAAATTTTGCTGCTTTGATTGTCCCATTTCTGCTCAGACTTCCACGAATCGAAATGCAGGCAAAGTAAAAGTAAGCCAAAGTAGAATGCAAATATTTATGCACATAAATTGCAAAATATTTTTGCGCCATTCGCGGCCACCTTGTGGCCCAGGCGAATTACACAAATTACACTCATTTAATTTCATTTTGGCTTTCAACTAATTCTTGTTGTTGTTCTTGTTGTTGTTGTTTTCTGTTGCTGCTCGTTTCTCGCCGTTTGCCTTTTGTTTATGCCACGAAGCGGCCGCAAAATTCTTATGAATGAATTCAGTATAGTTTCGCTCTCTCTCTCTCTCTCTCTCTCTCTCTTGTTCTCTCTCTCTCTACGTGTGTTCAGCGAATGCTTCAAACACATCATCAAAAATGAGGCAAGTAATGTTTATTGATTACATGAACTGCGTAACGAGTCGCAACGTTGCAGCTGCAAATTTCCCATTCATTTTACGCTTTTCGCTGGAAGCCTTACAAATTTTTATGAACCTCAAACGACAGCGTCTAACCTCCAGCAACAGCAACATCGACATCAACATCGACATCGCAAGCATTGACAGCATCGAAACACACAACAATGTCTGCGTTTACGAGTCTGCCAGCTACTTTTTGTGTGTTGCCCTTTTGTGTGCAGTCATCAAAGCAGCATTCAAAACTTGCCCGAACTGAATGCCAAGACTTCTTAGTTCCACTTCGGGTAATCATATTTCAATTAGATAAAAGTAAAAAGCTGTTCAAAGCATGCCTAAAGCTAGCTAACATCATAATTATTTAATTATTTGTTTCTCTTCCCATCTCAAAGATAGTCGCTAACATTTTATATTACTAAATATTTGGTATAAACTTGTATAAGTTATTAAAGAGATGGTTCTAAATGGCAAAAAGTTGATTTTGTGGATAATCTGGTATATTTACCACCTATTGTATATCGATATACTAAATATACGATTTAGTATATTCTAGTATTTTTGTATATTTTCAGAATGAGTTGTTTTGGCTGACAATCTGGTTGATTTTAAACTCTACGGTAAAAGAATATCGATATACCAAATATAGTATTCGGTATATACTAGTATTTGTAGAATGAGTTGCTTTAGTTGACAAACTGGTATGTTTTGTACTCTACGGTCTATTTCGAACGTAATAGTATATCGATATACCAAATATAGTACTCGGTATATTCCAGTATTTTTTGTTGATATTTTTAATAAGTAACTTTGACTGAAAATTTAGTATAATTTGTACTCTATGGTAAATTCGGTATATTCCAGTATTTATTTGTATGTATATTTTTAGAACTAGTTGCTTTGGCTGACAATCTGGTATATTTTGTACTGCATGGCATATTTTGACAGTAATAGTATATCGATATACCAAATATAGTACTTGGTATATTCTAGTATTTTTTGTAGATATTTTGAAAAAGTAGCTTTGACTGAAAATTTAGTATATTTTGTACTCTATGGTAAATTCGGTATATTCCAGTATTTATTTGAATATTTTTAGAACTAGTTGCTTTGGCTGACAATCTGGTATATTTTGTACTCCATGGTATATTTTCAACATAATAGTATATCGATATACCAAATGTAGTTTTTAGTATATTCTAGTACTTTTTGTATAATACATCTTTTATTGAAAAGTTTTCTAACTTGCTAAATATGCAATTTCTATAATTAACTATAAATAAAAATTATTGACAGCAATTTACAATGTTTTTAGCCATAAATGAAAGACATTAGAGGGCGGCTTTACTTGTGGCAGAGCGTAACGTATGTGAATACTTCAGGGTGCACATGTTTGTACACATTTCAATTTCAATTTCAGACTCATGCCCCATGCGGCGTATGCGTAATATTTCCACAGAAATGCAGTGTGTAAAGCTTGAATCTCAGATGCGCTGTGCTTGTAAATGAAATGTGCTTAAAAATGTATCCACACTCGCACACACACATACAGCTGGGACCACAACACACAGACACACACACGCAGAGAAGAAGATGCGAAGCGGCAACGTGGCGTATGAGCAATTTTTTATAATTATTGCGACGGCAGCTGCAACTTAAACAGCGCAATGAAATTAAGTGCTTCAGAATTGTTTTTGTTTTTCTTGTTTGCTCCTGCTAATGGCTTGCTAAGATCCTAGTAGTGGGCATGGTCCCGCCCCCCGCCCCCCTTCCCATCCCTTTTGTTTGCCATTTTATTTACAATTCACTTCATTTATTTGTGTTTCTCTCTCATTTTTGTGTTAGGTCTTTCAGCTTTTGGTTTTGGTTTTGATTTTGAATTAAAAATTAAAGCTCTTTAAATATTTAACAAGCGCACAAATGAAGACAGCCAAAAACAACTCAAACTTTTTGTTGATGTTTCTCTCGCTCTCGCTCTTGTTTTTGTTATTTTTGTTATGGGGACAACATGTAATTAAGTATGCACAACTATTTACGTTGTTTTTGGGCTACCTTTGTTTGCTTTTTTTTTTCTCCCTCTCCCCCCTCTCTCTCTCTCTCTCTCTGGCTCTCTTCAACCTCATTCATATTAATATACAAACACACACTGGCTTTTTGTGAGGTCTAAAAGAAGACATCAACATTGCCTCACACATTTTGGCAATTAACATCAAATTTTGTTGCATAGTTTTTGGGGCAAGCTTAGCTTGCAACGAATTGAAGTTGGAAATTATCGCCAGAAATGTCGAGTTTAAAATGAATTTCCATAATTAAATTCGATTACACATCGCTTAGCTCGTTGATATATTTTGACAAAATGCGCGAAAGTATCTTTAAATAGAATTTGTTTATTTGGAAAACTGACTGATCGAGCGAGTATAATCAGTGTTTGCGTTAAAATCTGAGAGGATAGTTTCAATCAAAACATAAATTTAATGCATCAATTTCGAATTAAAGTCGCCTCATGATTGCTTTCAACATTTCAAGGTCATTCAAACAAATCCCCGTTAGCAAAAAACTGACGAAAAATTATCTTAAAAGTCATTAATTTTAATGAATGCAAAACAACAACAGAAAAAAAACACACACCCCAAAAAAAAAAAAACACAAAAAAAAAGAGTCACTTGGCAAAGTGAAAAATCATCGTAAGTGAAAAGTTTGCACTGAATTTTAATTTGAAAACTGATTTCAATTAGAACCACAAACTGCACTCGACCAAAAATAAAAAAAACCATATGAATATTTAAATCAAGATTAAGCCTAGTTTTGCCCTTAAGCACTTAAACAACAACAACAATAATAAAATAAAAGTTGCCAAACTGCATTTGAGACAATAAAAAAGTGAAAATTAAAGAAACTTTATTTAATTATGAATGATTTTCTTTTCGTTTTGTGATTTATGTTTTCTATTCTATTCGCGAATGAATTGAATTTGGAGTATTATTTACTTGCCAAAAATTTTCGAAATTTGTATTTCGCTATTTTGCAGTTAGTTTTCAGAATATTTTTCAAACACTATTTTTGAAATTTGTTTTGTTTTGTGTTTTGCACTTGAAAATACAAAAAAAAAAAAAAACATAAACAACACTTTGTGATGTTGCGATGCACTAACCAAAAGGAACAAACAGTTTGTTGCTTTGATTTGTTTGGTTTGGTTTTGCTTTGTTTTGTTTTGTTTCGGTTTGTTTTGTTTTGTCGCCGATTGTCGTGGATGTTGTTATCGATGTTGTTGTTATTGTTGTTGTTGTCGTATTAGTTTGGCAAGCGAAATGCGAACTGCGAATTGCGAATTGCGCTTCAGCTTCAGCTGCTGCTGTTTCGGCGCCCGCGCCCACAAACAGACAAGAACAAACACGTCGTGCCGTCGGCAATGCTGAACGAGAACTAGCAACTGAAACTGAACTGAAATCACTTTGCGCCAGAGTCGCACAGTCCACACACACACACACACACACACACACAACACGACGCCAGCGACGAATTCCCTCATTTCGGCAGCGGCAGCAGCAGCAGCGACGACGTCGCGTCGTTCTTGCGAATCTGCTGCCGACGTCGCCGACGCCGACGCCATCGACGACAACAACGACGAGGGCATTTATCGCATGCGAGAAATGGCATGCGAACAGTGCAGTGTTCGCCTGCAGGGAAATTTTCAAGCACAACTTGAGCGCGCGAGAGAGCGTACAGAGAGCGACAGAGTAAGCGAGAGGAGCAGCGTGCGTGCGTGACAGCGACAACTGAATCACAGAGAGTGAGAGAGTGTGGTGCTTAAATTTCCCTGGACTTGTCGCAGAGGCGACGACGTCAAACGAAAGGCACGAAGTTTCAGCCGAAGTACTTCGCCTCCTATCCCAACAAGCAACGAAAAAACAGCTGCATGCTGTGACAGCGACTCTCTCTCCGTGTGTGTGTGTGTGTGTGTGAGCAGGCAAAGCTAAATTGTGGGCCTACCTGTTGCTTAGCAACTCGCGCCCAGACGCGGGCTTCATTATCATTGTCAACATGCCAACTGAGCGATGCTTCTTGGCAAGGGAGAGAGAGAGAGCGAGAGAGTGAGAGTGAGAGTGGGACTGTGACAGATGTTGCCCGTTTGCCAGCAACGAACATATCCCTGCAACAGCTGTTCGAGTGCGAAGAACGAAACTAGCGCCGGACCAAGCACAACTACAACATATTAATATTCGCCAAAATTGAAACCCGGCCGTAGACTTTTTTTTCTCGCATGCGAGCGCAAGTAGACAGCTCTCCCAATTGTTGTTGTTGTTGCTCGCTTTGTGAAGAGGGTAAATTAAATACGTAGAGTACGTGTTAAAAAAAGAAAAGAAAAGAAAAAGAAATAGGCACGAACGAGATGAAGAGAGATGACAAGCAAAGAGCGTGCGAGAGCAAAAGTACAAAGACGATAAAAGCACAACAAATACACAGGCTGCTCCTCCCAAGTGTATCTCTGTGTGCACGTGTGTGTGTGTGTGTGTGTATTTGAAAATTGAACATATTGCGCTGGGATTATCAATCGATTGTATTAGACTAAGCACTTGACACACGCAACATGCCAAGAGCGACAAAAGGCTGTAAATGGCATTTGGAAATCGACATCCCGCTTCCTCCTGCCTCCTGCCTCCTTCCTCCTGCCTCACTCCTCTGGCAAATCAGCTTTAATTCAAATTGCAAATGGTAATCATTTATCTGCGACGAGCGTCTAATTCCATATGGAGATAATGCAAACAAATGCCAAAGGATAACAAATACAAATAACTTGACGGCGCGCAGCCGATTCAAATTACGCAACAAGTTGAATTCGTTTTTCATGTGCCTTTCGCTGCTATACATAAATATATTGATTTTATTTTTGGGCCCCAAGATGTTTACATTACTTTCTTCATAATTACTCATGCACATAAGTATTCATTTTCCGAAAATTTTCAATCTATTTCCGATTTTATCATCTTATCTTATTTGCACAACTAAAACATATGAAATAAACATTAAGAAACATATTTGAAATGAAACAAATATCTATGACAATTCCTTTGTTTGTGTATGATTCACGATATATCAATAGTAAACGATAGTAACGATATTCATTGGAACTGCTAGAGTTACTACTAGGTGTGACCGAACGAATATATATTTGAAATACTTCAATTTATTTGAACTATTTCAATACAAATTTAAATAAACAATCTATAACAATATCGTAGTTTATCAATCATTCGATAGTAAACGATAGTAACGATATTCATTACAACTGCCAGAGTTTCTACTTGGTGAACACCAACGAATTTATTTTTGAATTACTTAAATTCATTTCAGATTTGTCTGCTTTAAGAAATAAATATGAACTATTCTAATTAAGATTTAAATAAACAATCTATAACAATATCGTAGTTTATCAATCATTCGATAGTAAACGATAGTAACGATATTCATTGCAACTCCCAGATTTCCTACTTAGTGTGAACGAACGAAATTATATTTGAAATACTTAAATTCATTTCAGATTTGCCTACTTTACGAAATAGATATGAACTATTTCAATTAAGATTTAAATAAACAATCTATAACAATATCGTAGTTTATCAATCATTCGATAGTAACGATACTAATCGCATCTGCCAGGGTTGCCACACACACACAAACCCAAAGATGAGCACACAACCAATTTTGGTATGCAATTAATTAACAAGTTTTCCTGTTAAAGCAAGGAGCTAACGAAGGCCACGTCCACAAACAGCTCGAAATGTGCCACAAAAATACAATCTGAGGTCGTAAAGCGGAGGAATCAAACATAATTTGCTTGTCGCACACACAAAAAAAAGGACGAAAAAAAAGTGAAAGCATAAACAATAAGTAAAAGCAAGCGAAAATCAAATCATTTTCATGTTGCATATGGAAATACGCTATAAAATAATGCTGAACTTTTTTGAACTTCCCGAAAGAAATTTAGAGAAGTAAATATGTTACGATATATGTATGCTTTAACTTTGACCCGCATCAAAGTTTAGTTTAATAAAATTATTTTAATTTTCAAATTCAGGCTAAATCGCTGAAGTAGTAAATTTAACTTAAATTTTTTTTTTAATATTGTTTTCAAATACTATCAAATTATTAAGTCACTTTAAAAAATTAGATTGTAATGTAGTGTGAATAATTAAATTAAAGTTGCAAGGTTGAGAACTAAAAATTTTTCTAATTTCATTTATTATTTCAGCTTATAAATACTTATAAATTAATCACATTTTTTAGTTGAATAAAATCACTGATTCTATTTTTGATGAGAATTCTAAAATACTATCAAGTGATTAACACAATTTAATAATTTAAATAGCAGTAAATTGTGAATATTTCAATTTAAGTTATAAGGTAGAAAACCTATTCTTTAATATTTAATACTTATCAAATTGTTATTAGTAGCAAATTGTATTTAATTTGATTTTAATACAGAATAGAAATACTATCAAATGATTTTCAAACTTTAATAATTTAGATTGTGGTAAAAACAATTGAATTTGGAACTCATTCAATTTCAAAAAATTTAAGTTGAAAACCTAAGCATAAAGTATTAAATTCATTTGAATTTCATTTATTTTAGATTTTAATAATTATGAATGCCTATCACATTTTTGCATTAAATGAAAGCACTTAAGTACCAAATTTCATTTGATTTTACTTTTAAATATCGTTTTTAAATACTATCAATTGATTATCACACGGTTTGAAAAAAAGTCCAATTTAATTTCATGATTATCACACTTTAATAATTTGTAGTGAATTGAATTGAATTAAAATAAATTCAAGTTGAAAACCTAAACCTAAAATATTAAACTTATTTGAATTTCGTTTATTTTAGCTGACGAATATTAATAAATTCTTTGCTCGGAATTTGATTTTGCTTTTTTTTTAATTTGTTTGCAGTTGATTGATGACTTGAGTTAAATTTTGGACTTTTTTATAGTAGGGTATACAGAGTATAGCTTTGCTCAATCGTGCGGTTGTCAGAGCGTGTATTTTGTTTGTTATGCTCATTGCGGCTGCTGTTGTTGTTGATGTTGTTGTTGTTGATGTTGTTGCTGTTGTTTGCGGGTCTTGTTTGCATTTGGCAGCAACGCACGTAGCAGCAAATGCCACTGTGCCACTCAACACTCAACATGCCAAATACAAACACGAAAAACATAGGCACAGCACAGCAGCTCAAAGCTGAAAGCTGAAAGCTGCAACTGAATGAAGCCCGGGCAAAGTCGAAGCGAAGCAGAAGTCGAAGACGAAGTCGAAGACGAAGTCGAAGTAGAAGTAGAAAAGTGTAAACAAGAAACGTGATATTTGACAGATGACTGTAGATATTTAGATACCAACATAAATACTACTTATGCCCAATGTCGATGCTCGACGCTCTCTCTCTCACTCTCTCCCTCTCTGTCTCTCTCTCTTTCTCTTCTATACACACAGAGAATATCTCTGGGGTCTTATTGATTTTCTGCTGGCTTTCACAGCCACTTGCCGCTTGGTTTGAAGTGCCAGCCACGCATAAAGGACGCAGCCAAAAAAAAAAAAAAGTAAAGAAAAACCCAAAAACAACGCAACGAAAGAGAGAAAGAGAGAGCGCAAAAAAAACATTGAGCACAAAAGCATCGAAAGATGCAAATACTTGTAGTATTGTAATGAATTCATGTTGTGTCCATTCGATGTCGCTCGACTCGACTCGACTCCATGGCGTATACTTAATGTCACTCGCAAAGCATTTATCAACAGCTTCCATCTCTCTGCTTTCACCCACAGCACGTATCCCGACTAATTTATCATCACAAACTATAAAACAAGTTTAGCACTCGAATTACGTCAACAACCTGTTTGAATAGCATTGTTTCCATCAATGTCATTACGTTTTATTTAATTACACAACTCGAATGTTAATTACACATTAATTACACTTTCTGCTTTCCATTTATGAAATGTCTCAAATTTCAAACAATTTGCGAAAGACTCACAAAAAAACAAAACAATTGCGAATGATTTCATTTCGTTTTGAATTTATTCTTTTGATCACAAAGATTTATATCAATCCCTTGTTGAGTTGCTAAAAAGTCAAGCAAAGCAAATGTTTGACTTGGGAAAACTTCAATTCATATAAAAACTTGTGAGAAATTAACTTTTACTAGCACTTTAAAAGATTAAATAGATATTTAATAAATATAAATAACTTTCTTACTTTATTTTACTAAAATTTCAATAATTTCACCAAAATTATATAAATATATAACTATTATAAATATAAATATTGTCATATTTAAATGACGATAATTTTAGCTTTTCAGATTAAGTTTAAAATGCCAAATCAAAAATAAGTTTAACATTTAATACAAAATAGAAAAGTGGAAAGTGGAAATGTAAAAGGATATCCATAAAAATATATAAAAGTCGATTGCCCGATGCGACGGTTAATTGAAATTCAGGTGTTGGGCCAACGTTGCGTATACTTAATCGGTAGGTCAAAGTATTTTTATTATCTGTACTCACAATCATAATAGTCATATCGATCCGCTTCGCTGGGATTATTGCTGCCCATGATTTTGGCAAATACTACATAAGAGAAAGCGAAAAAGAGAGAAAAGGAGAAAAGAGTTAACAATTTGAGAATACAAACAGCAAAGAAATCGTGCAATTCAATTAAAAACGCTGAGTGCAAGCAAATGAATTAAAATGCGAGAAATACAGTTTGGTCGAGATAAATGCCAAATCGGGATAAAACAATGTAAAAGTGTGCTCGACGGTGAGATACCCACTTCCGAAGAAAATGCTAAATCGGTATTCTAAATAAAATATACCAACTTATATACTGTATTAATATACCACAGCGTTATTATGCATTAAAAGTAAATAGTATATACAAATACATATACCAAATTAAATGATCACATAAATAAAATATAACAAATTAATATACCGAAAAAATACTAAAATATACTAAAAGCTACATTCGATAATCGACATTGTTTTAAATTCAGACTATAAGAAATTAAATGATCTAATAAATAAAAAAGAACTAAATTACATCTAACGATATAATTTTTTTATTCAAAATATACCAAATTAAATAATCAAATAAATAAATTATACCAAATTTACATACCAAAAAATGCTAAAGCTATATTTTAATATTGTAGCGCAATATTTACTTTTATATATACTTTTACATTAAAAATATACATATCTAAATAATCAAATGCAATACTCCAAATATAATATATCAAATTAAGTCAAATATGCCTAATTAAAATATCGAGAAAGTACTAAAATACTGCAAAAGCTATATTTGGTATAAAGGTATACTTTGATATTTAAGATATACCAAATTAAATCAAATATACTAAATTAACATACAGCCAAATATTTTAGCACGTTCGTTATTTGAAATATACCAAATTAGACAATCAACTAAATACATAAAATACCAAATATATTAAGGTAAATAACATATACCAAATTAGCATATTGAAAAACATACTACAATATACCAAGAGTTATATTTGACATAACGATAAACTTCTACATTCAAGGTATGATATGATCGCAATCAAAGCGAGCCCTCGAGCCTTCTAATTTCTCTTTATGTTAATTTTTTTTTGATTTACGCTGTGATCCTAGGTGTTCATAAGAACCGACAGACAATTTTGTATTCGCTCTTCTTTTATTTACAATCTGTCTGTTTAAACAATAAGTAAATTGTATAATTAATATTAAATGAACAAAAAAAATAAGTTCTCAGTATATAACATCTATTCAGTTGGTTGGATTTATCTATCGGGTAGATCGAGTATGTCAGTCTTCTTACTGTTAAATTGTTGTCTACTAGACTTAAGGATAATTTAGCCTCGTGATTATGGAGTCTATCGATGTATTTCTTACTAAATTTCTTTATTTCTTCTTATATGATTGGAATATTAAGATCTTTGTGAACATTTGGACAGACAATGGTTAAGAATATGCTTCAGCTAACACATAGCTATTGTATAATAAATAAATAGCGAATGTTCAAATGTTAAATGCTAATGTAAGAAATGGAGATCAGAACTCACGTTTGGCGAAACTCCGGCGAAATCGAACGAAGCACGAAACGGAGCGTGAGAGTTGAGTTAGATCTTCGGGATGAGCGCCGTTCTGTATGCAAATAATCGGCGCCAGCGGCGCGATGTGGCAGCGACTGTGGCTGCGACTGCGACGCCGACGCTCGAGCAATGGAATTGCCACAAAACTATGCTCCCCCGCAGCTGCCCCTCCGCCACCGCCTCCACCTGCTGCTGCTCCCGCTGCTGCTGCTTCGGGCGATTCGCTGGGAATTATGTTGCAGTTATCGCTGTTATTGTTTATATTGCTGTTGCTATTGTTGTTGGTAAGAGCACTGTTGTTGTTGTTGTTGTTGTTGTTGTTGCTGTTGTTATTACTCGTGCTGAGTATGGTAATGACGTTGACACTGCCCTGCAGTGGACTTGGATTGGTCGTCGCTGCAAGAATCAACAAACAAAGAGTTCTCATCAGTCGCAAAAAAAAAAACAAAAAGAATTGGTATAGTTCAATAGCAGAGAAAATGCGAAATCGAATAAAAGAAAATCCATTTCGGATACGCGCCGCATGTGTGACAAATTTTTGCTGTCTCGTGCAATGTATTTTCACCCGTTGTTTTGTTTTTTTTTTCACTTGCGAACGTCGTAAATCATTCAAATTTGCATTCAATGTATTCGTTTTTTGGTTTTTGTTTCAACTGGCAAAAAATATGCAAGGCAATGTGCCAAATGGTGCAGAATGCGCACAAAACATAACAAGCTGGAAAAGAGACCGAGAGAGCAGGACTCAACAAGAAGAGAAGAATGCTCGACTGCAGAGTACTCTGTAGATAAAAGTCGATTTCAAACATTGTGTAAGACAAAAATATGTTTTTTTTTTACATTTTCATTCGAGCATTCCATTTCTTTATTCACTTTCTAATCAAAGTGCGAAATAATCAATCAATCGACTAGATTTGCTAGACTGGGAAATACCCTGTACTACACACGTATCGTAATCGATTACACATTCTAATTTCCTCATTCCGATGCAGTGCAAGTTGTAGTCCCACTTTTTATCTGCCATAAAGTACGCCTCGTTCTCTTCCATCAATCAAATCATCAATCTAATGGCCAAGCTTCTCTGCATTGCGAATTTCTCTTCGACTTGATCTCCGCAAGATGCATTTATGTAATTGCTTTGTCAGTTATTCTTTGATAAAGTTGCAATCAGAGTCACTAACACTCCCCAAAACCTTATCTTCTTGGATTTATTGAAATAGTACTTTAATTTAAATTTCAATTCAACTTAAAATCGACTTTTTAAAACAAATAAACACTTAAGTGTATTGTTTAGTAATAGATGCATTCCGCAACAATTTTATGAAAGTTTAAAAAAAAAATTCATTAATATCTAATTATTAATGCAAACCATC
This sequence comes from Drosophila albomicans, assembly GCF_009650485.2. Lineage (NCBI taxonomy): Eukaryota > Metazoa > Arthropoda > Insecta > Diptera > Drosophilidae > Drosophila > Drosophila albomicans. Next base: position 11,530,873 of record NC_047627.2, read on the forward strand.
ATATCCATTGATATCTTTCAAACACTTTTGATATTTAATAATACAAAAATATATTGTACTATATTCATCGATATTTTGATATTCATTAAAACTTTTGATTAGCTTTTCAATCGTATTGATAGATTGTAATAATTTTAATGCAATACTTTAGCCATTGATATTAATATTAAGCTCAGCAAAAATTCAAATCATAGAATTCAATTTAAGAACAACAATGCAATCAAGTTAATAAAAAATAAATATAAAACTAAAATTATTAGATAAATAAGTATTTCTTAAATAACCTCTGACCTTTGGGTGCCGAGTGTAAACATTCAAGAGTTTGTCTTCAACATTTTTACATATTTTAGAATTAATATTTATGTGGTTGTTTTAAAGTTTGATTAATGCTTGTTTTAAATTTTAATGTAATTAGCAAGCACTCAATGCGGATTTTATTGTCTGCTTTAAATCTACAAAGTAATCTAATCTCGAACTCTTGACAAATGTGCAATTTACTTGGCCAATAAACGAAGTGAGAGTTCAAACGAATGAGAAGGTTGCTTGCTGTGTCTTCATTGGCAATGCACATGTTGCACGTGTTGCACGTAGGAGAAGAGAAGAAAACCATTTGGTAGCAGCCTCTTGGATACTCGTATGTGTTATAAACAATCTCGTTGAACGATCGCTGAGAAGTCGTAACTCATTTGATTTATTTGGCAACAGCTGTCGACACTTTTCGCCTTTTCACCCGCCCAGTGTGGAGTGAGTGAGTGCAACACGAGTTTAGCACTTTAAAAATAGTAATGCTATCACGACCTTTTTGGCAAAACATTTTTGTTTATGTTGAAGCTGACTGGCTGTTGGCCCGTCTTCTCAATTGAAGGGGCTTCTCCTCATCCCCTCCTCCACCTGCTTCCCTTCTTCTTCACTTTCTTTTGGCTTGACAAACTCTTATCCTAGCCGCAGCTGGCTAATTCCTGGCGTGTTGCCAGCCAGCCAACTGCAACTCGAGGAATGTTCGTGTTCGTGTTCGGTGCTGAGTTGCGGTTCTGTTTATTTGTTGCATATTTTATCGTGCAGCAAATCGCACACGACAATCGCAATTCTAAGAATGCAACAGGCGAGAGAGAAAGAGAACTTCTTCTTTGCTTTTTTCCTTCTTTGACTGCCAATTTTTTTTTTTTTAGCTTGTGTCTGATTCATCATCAAACAAAATGATTTCAGAGCGGGGGCGGGGAATTGATTTCTCGATTTTTATTTATTTAGTTTGTGTTTGTTTTACTTCTTTGGCGATTGCTTTGGCAAAATAAAACAAGCGGCAATGCGAGTACTAAAATTTTACGCACAGTTTCCGCACATCGAGGAGAGAGAAAGAGCCATTCATCACATGCGCTAATACAACAGCAACACACACACACACACGCGCGTATTTGTTGGTGTGTCAATGTCAGCGTCAAAGTGCCAAACAAACTGCCAACTGCTGAAAAATAAATCGCACAACAATCTTGTCTGCGTATACGTAATATTCGCTGTCCTTGCAACGTGCAAGCATCAAGCAACATAAACAACAACACATGCTGAATACGCTCCATATTCGAGGACATCCTATAAACATATTCGATTTTGCGTATCACACACAAAAAAGTCAACAATTTGTTTTCCCCCCCTTTTTTTCTGTATACCCTGCATTGAGAGCAACAACAAAAATGGCATATCTTTGTCATTAAAATAATTATCTTTTAGAATTTTCAGGCGCAGTTTGCAGTATTTATCAAAGTTCAAACACACAAATTGCAACTTATAGGCCTTTAAGTATTTTATAAACTTAAAGCTAGCTGTCAACTTGATAAATGCAAATTGTCTTGTTTCCCTGAAGTACGCAACCTGCATTTTAAATGCAAGATAAACACATCTGCTATGCCTAGGAAAACTAATATGCCCAGTTGGGTTAAAATAACTGCAATTTCGAAGCACGATATTTGCTTTGCATCTCTGGATGCGTTCGCCTTTTAATTTAATTTCCGACAACAACAACAACAAAAACTAAAAAGAAGAGGAGAGGAGAAACGTGCAAGCGCAAAGCGAGCAACAAAATCACCTGAAAAGTGCTGCAAACTTTTCTCTCAGTGTCGAATTTAATTTGTGCTATGAAATTGTGCACTGAATTTAAACATGCATTTTTAATGAATTCATAAAAACGCATTCGGTTGATGTTTAATTGCATAAATTAATAATCAAACGCATCGTTTGTGCAATCGCAGTGTCATTAATTCACAACTATGTCTGTATGTGTGTGTGTGAGTGTGTGCTCAAGCAAGTATTTGATTTCAACAAATGAGCCCCATCATTATTGTTTCACGGCCAGTGAATCATGTGTTTCTGGAGGCGTTAACTGCTTGGCCACTTAATTTACGGTCCATTAACCATATGCAGAATTATGGCTAAATTCAAACGACTTCTCCACGATACTCATACTCATTCGCATTCAAACTAATTGCCTTTTATGTGAGATGAGCAATCAATGTGCACATAACTTTATTTACGTCAACTTTCAAAGTTGCATTATTGCAATATTATTTTAAATAAAACGATGTTTCCAGATGAACTAAATAAATTATGTTTCGCATTGCTATATATTTAAGTGTGACCGTTTTCAGTAAATGGTATGAGACTAAATCTGACATGATATTATTAAAAACCCAGAAAGCATGGCCACACCAATAAATTGTTAGTTTGGTCGCCAAATTTCTTTGCACTCATCACCTGAAACATTTTCTTCTTACATAAATGCAATTATTCAAAGAAGCAGATAAACTTCCATTCTTTGCCAGTCAAATTTTATTTTACTGCAACTTGGTTAAATTTTTTTTTTATTTTAAGTTCCAAATTCACTTTGTGACTCCACAGTTGGAATAAATACTATTTCTCTTCACAAGAAAATGCCTCACACGCTTTCTTTTCATTGTGCAAGTGCTTACATCAAAATCGCATCAGTCCAACAGCTCTCTAAGGATGCAAAAGTAAACAAGCTCAGACAAAAACAAAATATATATAAATCTAATAGAAACAAATCCTCCGAAAATTAACAATTTATTAAATAATGCGTTTATATATATTTAATTTATTATTCATCAATTGACTTTATGTTTTCCGTTTTGCATCATGTTAAGCAACTCATTGTGAATCGAACATCTCCTGTATAAAATGTTGAATTTGATTGCCTCAGCGATGTTCTTGAGTAAAAGGTTCTACTTTTCAGAAATGTTCAACTGGCTGCATCCAGTTTAAACCGAGTATTATATATAGTAAACTAACCGCAATAGTTGAAAATAAACTATGTACATTAACATTTGCAAAGCCAATTTGAGGTCAGCTTCTGTTCAATGTACATTTTTAATACTTGTCTGCAAAACAATAATACTTATTTTTTTATTATTTCAACAGAACTTGCCGCAACGCAAAAGAAAACAACAAAATGTTTCAAATTGTGCCGTTGCGTTGTGTTGTGTTGTGTTCCGTAGCATCATTATATTATTAACGGAGAATTTAACTTGAAAACAAGTCATTTTATATAGTACAAACAAAATAGCGAAATTTACAAAACTCATAAAATCGCATACAAAAAACCAGAGCGCAAAATATTTATATTAATGATATGCATAAATGTGTCTATAAGTCCCGCTCCGCTCTCTGTCCTTCTTTCTTTCTTTCTATGTAAAAGCTGTTTTGTCTACGCCAAAGATCGAGAGAACAACGACGAACGAGGAACTGGGAACGAAGAGAGACGCCGACAATGTAGTTGAGGGCGAAGCGAAATGTATTTATGACGAGCAAAAGTCTAAACAAAATTTTTGTATGCAAGAGAAACATATTCCAGACATTGTTTAGACCTCCGCCTCTGGCCTGTTACTTTTCATTATCAGTGTTCGGTTTTCAGTTTTTCATTGTCGGCTCTTGGTTTTCAGCTGTCATCAGTGTCGATTGAAACTACGATTCTCAGCAAAAAAAAAAATAAAAAACAAAAAAACAAGTAAGAAAACTACACAGCTAAATAAAAGCAAAACAGTGCTGTATTATTCTTATAATATACCGAAATATGCCGAAGGCAATATTTGGTATAATTAAATAATACCTCATTAAAAATATACCGAAATAAAATACCATAAAAATACCAAAATATACCTAAGGCTATAATTGGGATATTAGTGTAGTACTGCGTTAAAAATATACCAAAATACTACAACATAAAATACCGAAAATATACTGAAGGCTGTTTTTGCTATAATTATATAGTACTTTATTCTAAATATACCAAAAATAGTATACCACAAAATGTCAAAATATACCGATGGCTATATTTGACATATTTATATACTGCTTCATTTAAAATATACCAAAACAATATACCATAAAATACCGAAATATGCTGAATGATATATTTGGTATATTAATATAGTACTTCATTCAAAATATACCAAAATAATATACCACAAAAATGTCAAAATATACCGAAGGCTATATTTGGTGTATTTGAATATATACTGCTTCATTCAAAATATACCAAAATAATATACCATAAAATGCCGAAATATACCGAAGGCTTTATTTACTATAATTATATAGTACTTCATTCAAAATATACCAAAATAATATACCACAAAATTGTCAAGATATACCGAAGACTATATTTGACGTATTGACATACTGTTTCATTAAAAACATACAAAAATAATATACCATAAATATACCGAAGGCTATATTCGGTATATTTATATAGTACTTAGTACATTCAACATATATTTTCCTGCAGTCACAAAGTTATAATACCCTTCTACACTGTGGATATCGGGTATATAAATAATTGCTGATCAATGTTTTTGATGCAGTTTTCCAAATCAAATCGAATACTAATTATTTCTTCGGATTAACTAATTCAGTTCTTTTGATTGGAATATCAATATTTGCTTCACAAATATATTTCGCTGTATTTGGCGAAACATTCGCATAACATAAATATTTAATATAAAGAAATAAACATTTCAATTATAGCAAAATATTTGTTTTATTTTGTCGACCATCAATCAAGTTGAGATAAATCAATTAAATCGCAGATCAGATGCAGCACCCAAAGTATTTTTTTTTTGTTTTTGTCGATGCGTATTCGGGGGATATAGATATAACAATAAAGCTATCGATCAATTATATAGTATATGGCGACGTGGCAATGGCCTGAGAGTTGATTTTATCCAGAGTCCATTGAGCACATTGAATAAACATCGAAAATCGAAAATCGAGAATTGGATATTGAAAATTGGGAATTGGAAATTGAAATTGGAAATAACCGTAATGCAATATACATTTCCGCTCCGCCTTTGTTCCGTTGCTGCTTTGGACATTAAAAAGCAACATCAAACGATAATTGCCACCTTTATGGGCGGGCTCCGTTCATAATTTGTGTGTGTGTTCGTGTGTGTGTGTGTGTGTGGGCTACTAAATAAAGTTTGCCTTTAAACATACGAATATTCGCAACACAAGAGAAAGGAACATATGCTTGGGCCCAAGCAATGGAAAATTCGGCCGCTGTTTATTTGCCAAATTATATTGCACTCGTATTTATTATTTTTTATGCCACGATTTTCATATATGGAATACATATATTATTTTGTACATAATGTGCGAGCACATTATATAAATTTAATTACACTCGAAATGGTCTTGGCTGCGATTGAAAATGGGTTTGCAACTTTTTTTTTGGCCATGTGCTGGGCAACAACTTTTAATGATGCCCCCTCCACGCCCCGCCACGCCTCTTCACGACTGCCCGCCGCACGTGTTGCACGCACAGCAATTTCAGTTTCATTTCCAGAATGTACACACCATTAGCTCGCTTCGTAGTGGGTGGGTGGGTGCCAGTGGGAAATTGTATCTCGGAAATCTATTTTAATGCGAATCGCACGGCTATTTCTGAAGCCATTTAAACGCCATGGGTGGCCCACAATACTTACTACTCATAAGTGCAGGTCGCGTCTTCTTCTTCTTCTTCTTCTTCTTCTTCTTCTTCTTCTTCTTCTTCGGGAAGCAGACCTAAACAATACTTCGATTTCTCGCTTATCATCACCACCACTTGAAAGTGGAGCAAACTTATTAATTATCAATGAAATCACAGCACTTCTTGCTTGAATTTATCATATTTTCTATTCTCTTAGTAATTACTTATTTTTGAATGTGGAATATCACGCGGCATACTTTTCGGCAGTGGCAAAAATATGATGAATGACTTCCAGGGTATGTGATTAGTTTACTATACTCTACATATAATCTCTAGTTGGAATGCCCAATAAATTTATAGTGGTCAAATAGATAGAGTCTATAATTTTAGTTCAATTTTTGCAGCCCTTCATTTTTACGAGCTGTGCAAAGTTCATTGTATGTTCCCAGAAATAAAGCAAGAAACTGTCAACGACACTTGAGTTTATGGCTATTTCTTATTCTTACAACAAATAAAAAAAGAACAAAATTGGAAAACATTTAAGTTTTGTAAGACATCTAATAAACAATCAAAGTAAATATTCGTGCTATTTATTTATTTTGTTAACTGTTTTCTTAGTGTCTACAAGTTGTAGAATATTATACAATGTCGCGTATTATATAATTAAGGAGTGGAAGCAATGTTATGCATAAAAATAAGTTGGAATACATATTTTTTAAATATAAATTTCTATCAAACTTTTGCTATTTTTTTATAATATTCAAAGTTAAGACAATCTAACTCCGAATCATTTAATTTATTTTCCTCTGTGCACATTAAAACAATATATTAATTTTTATATTAAACAAAGAAACAGTAATAAAAAAAGGAATTAAGCTCCAATCAAGTGTGCTCGACTGTGATTACCCAATACCCATTTAGAATAAGAGTATTATTCTTAAACAAGTAAGAAAGCTACAGTCAAGTGTGCTCGACTGTGAAATACCCGCTACCCATTTTGAATAAAAGCAAAATATTACGGTAATAATCCCAAAATATTAAAAATAAATATGCATGTATTTTCGATCGGGATTTGAACTCGAGCACCACCGACCGGGTGGTTAAAAAAAAAACAAGTAAGAAAGCTACAGTCGAGTGTACTCGACTGTGAGATACAGATTGTCAGCCAAAGCAACAAAAGTATTTCTTCAATAACTTCGACAATTTTTATCTGATCGCAACCAAATTTTCAGGAATCATGACTACTATAGTTATTATTATATATACCGAAAAACTCTAGCTTTAAAATTACGCTTGTTATTCGATTTGTTTGATATGCGGGGCGAAAGTGGGCGTGGCAAAAATTTGAAACAAACTTGATCTGCGTCCAAACATAACAAATGCTGTCGAAAAAAATTATAGCTCTATCTCTTATAGTCTCTGAGATCTAGGTGTTCATACGGACAGACGGACAGACACACAGACGGACAGACAGACATGGCTAGATCGTCTCGGCTGTTGACGCTGATCAAGAATATATATACTTCATAGGGTCGGAGATGTCTCCTTCTACCTGTTACATACATTTCCTGTCGGCACAAAGTTATACCGAAATAATATACCTTAAAACTACAAAAATATACTGAAGACTATAATTGGTATATGGATGTAATACATCTATTCAAAATACACTAGGATGTACTAAACATAGCAGATTGTCAACCAAAGTAATTAATTCGTAAATAATATAATAATTTTTATCTGAAATAGAAATAATTTACCAACTGTCATAATTAGGACAATGAATCATTCCAATTTATTAATCTTCCATATCAAAATCAAGTATTTCACAAAAAAAAAAACAGAAAAAGAAAACATTTCTATGGTAATTTTCCTAAGGTCACATCGAAAAGCAAAAAATAAAATAAAAATTTGTAGTTTATTGCATTGTTGTTTATAAATCATTTAATTTACTATATATTACAGTTTTTGATATGTTCAGACATGCTCAGAAATGAACTACAAAGCATAGCAACTATATTTATGCATTATTTTCGAAAGTCTTTTGTTTACTTCGCTGTTTATAAACAATGGGAAAGAGCAATTTGAAGGGCAAGCCCCAATTTCATCCGGACAAATGTAGGTCTATCTATCTCTCTCTCTTTTTCTCTTTTTCTCTCTCTCTCTCTCTCTCGCTATTTCTTTCTCTCTGTGTAAATATTGGTAACCCGGAAGTAATATTACGGAATTGCTTCGATGAATTCCGCTAACGCAAGATCAATAAAAAAAATCTAATTAATGTGAGAACGTAACTATAATAAGAACAAGTAGATTTGGAAGCACAAATACATGTGGATTTCTATGGCTGAACCAAAAATATTTCAATTTTAGGTTGCCACATAGAAATCGTTAATCAGAGCAATTTCAAATTGTTTAAAATTTCGAAATAAGGCTCTTTATATGTCAGGAATATTTTATATTTATATATATCATAAACATATTACCAAAGTATTACAACTATAAAATTCAATAATCCAATTTTAAACTTGCTCAAAATGTTTTATGATTCATTTGTGTTTCATTTCACAAATTCCTAAATTACTCACTGATTTGCGATGTGTCATCTCCAAATGACAAGTGTCATCTCTAACTTGTCACAACTACAATGTAATTAATTATGCGATTCTAAATTGAATGTAATGGGCACATGTAATTAGGGCTTGGAAATATCGACAAACTTAATATCAAACATTTTTAAATTTTTGATATTTATTGATTTTGATTTTGTCTATAATTTTGTCCATTGAATTTCAGTAATCGATAACTTTCAATATCGTTTATTTCTCTGCATTCTTTGCTTTAAAAATGATATTTGCTGTTATAGATATTAATATTCACTGCTAGAAGAACGAAAGAGTCAAATTCCAATATGCGGATGGTGAAAGCGAATAAGAACCTTATTAAAAAAAAATGACAGATTCCTTATGTTTCTTTATATCTTATAATAAATATTACTCAACTAAAAATCTTCTTTACTTAATTTATAAACTTTTATTCTAATTTCAGGACGATTGAAGTTCAGAGAATTCTTATTGGTGAAGTTTAACTAAACATCAAATACTTTGTTCAGATATTTGTTTTGAAATCAATGCAACTATTGAAATACTTTCAAAGAAAGACAGAGGTGAAAAAGAAATTGATTCATATTTGTTTGCGATTGAACTTGACAAACAATTGTGGAATATTAATCAAAGTCAGCTGCAATAGTTTTCAACTTACACATCTCCACATCCATGACTTCCTGTGTCGTCGTTGCCATGACGCTCAGCATTTTTCGGTAGTTGTTGTGTTTGTTGTAAGTATTTTTTTGGTATTTATTTTCGTTTCGTTTTGCAGGCGGCGCTCACAAGTTGCAGTTGGACGTGGTCAACAGGGGGAGAAGCATTATATCAATTGCTGGTCGAACCAAACGCTGACCGGTGCAGTTTATGGCACCAGCCAAGGCTAAAATTAGTTTGGCAACACGGCACTCAAAAACAAATTCACCAACAAACAAAACAAAACAGAACAGAACCAAAAAAAAAATCAAATAAAATGGAACGCGAGTGGAAAAACAAAATCAAATCATAAACCGAGCGCGTCGCATGAACCGTTACACCGTTGCACACACACACTTGCACACACACACAGCTGCACACACTTGCACACACACAGAGAAGTAATGCAAGTGGTCGACGAATGAGAGGAAGAGGGGGAAAAAAGCACACCGATTGAAATTGAAAGTTCTCATTTGTTTTGCTAATTGCAAATTAAACAAATTCGCACACGTTCAGTATATACCAAGAGTATATATTGACTATTTGGTATTTTCGCAGCGTTTCTCGTTTCTCGTTCCTCGCTTTGTTAGATTTGCGAATCTTTAATAAGCATTTCCCGTATATTTGCTGATGTAAATAAGACCGACAGCTGCCCCGTATTCTTTTTTTTTTTTTCTTCTGTATTTAATTTTTTGTATTTTATTTTTTTTTTTTTGCAGCCAGTCAGTCAGTCGTCTGTTTGCGTTGACGGCTGTACGGTAAATGTTTTTGCCGCTTCGTTCAGTCTCTGCTCTCTTCTTTTACTTTCCATTTTCTTATTCGTGCCGGATTATTCGTTCGCCCGTTCCTTTGGACTGATGCTGAGTACACAAAGTACACACACACACACACACACGCATACTCATATTTTTGGCTCCCCTCCCCATTCGCAGTTACAGTTGCTCTCAAACTGTGCTCGGCCACTGCGATCATCTCATGGAATTCCACTGCGCCTGCTCATCGAAATGAAACGAATCCAAAACCAAAACCGAAACCGAAAAGAGCAAACGAGTGAAAAACCCGATTCGTAATCCTCAGTGGTTGTTGCCAGGTGTGTTGAAGGTGAAAGGTGGAAATCGTGGTGGAAATGAGCCAAAGAAAAAGAGAGAGAGTGAGAGAGAGAGATGGCTTTTCCGATCGCAGCAGCTGCCGTGAAAACACACACGAACAATTCACGCACAAGGCTACATTCGATTAGCGGAAAATGGTCGGAAAAGCGCACTCAAATAAATATTGCAATTCTTACAAATCGGTTTTTATTAACTACAACTTTTTCCAACTAAATTATTGCGAATTTCTTTGAACTGATTACAAAAGTTTTCCAGTTATAATCAGGAATACAGATGCAAAGATTCAGTAGAAGCAATTTACTTTAATATTCACTGAACTTCTAATTTCTGCGAAGATATAAGATAAAGGTAATGTTAAGCTAGTTTAGCTTATCCTAAGATCCCAAAGTGTTTCTTCTTTGTGTACAAAGTATGAACGCAATTAGTATTTGTACTTAAATTAGATTTATGTCCATTAAAATCCCACATACAAGACGCTTGTGATAAATACTTTTATTTTATTTTAAATATACTAAAAAGGTTTCTTCTGGCATAGCCTTTATTTCTTTTTCTGTTTTAGTTTCTGTCTCTTCTATTTAATCAAAGTCCACTGTGCACTGAGCTGTTCACTCTACAGTATATTTATATTTATATTTATACCAGATATGGCATTCAGTATATTTTAGTAGAAAATGGGCAGTGGGTATTTTACATTCCAGCAACCTCGACTGTAGCTTTCTTTCTTGTTCCTGGGCATTTCGATTTTCGAGCTTCAATTCCTTGATTTCTTTGCAGTTGATCTCATCAGTTGATGTAAATGCTCGAACTGACTGTTTATCGAATTCGAATTATTCTAAATAAAATAATTTACCACTCATTAACTCTAGTTTTGAATAGGCACAAAAAATCTCTTCAGCAATTTCAACGGTTGAGTTTTAGTAGCAGAGTTTAATTTCGCGTACAGTGCAAACTTGTTGCTGATTAGGTTGAGACTCTTTTAGCTGTTTACATAAAGTTGATAACATCTCATGAATTAATATATATTTGACACGTAAGTATGCATAACAGTGTTGTCAAGTTAAGTAGGAAATTACTTCCTTACTATGCGTATACTTAATTTACAAATCAAAAGAATAACATGAGTAAAAGTCTATTCTTAAACATCAAACAATTCTTAAGCGGCATAGACATTCAACATTTAAGTAGAACTGAGTTGATATCAGGATATAGGAAGTAAAAGCGAACAACAGAAGACAAAATGTCAATCGGAATTCAAGAAGCTATAATTCACAATAAATAAAATGCAACTTTACCTTGAACAACAATTTTCTTAACTAAATGCTTGTTAATGCAGTGAAGCGAATTTGGCGAAAGAATATTTGATGTTTGGGCATTGCTGACATGGGCTAATAATTCGCATTGTGCCACTCGCATTCGCATTCCGATTGCTGCCGACAAGCAAGTGTACAAGTACCATACACATACATATATACTATATGGCATACTACATCTGGTCGAGACTTTTGATGGCAGCATAAAGTACTTATTTGCGTGTCTGTCTGTGTGTGTGTGTGAGTATCATGGCATATTTAATTTAAGCGATCCGTTTTATTATTCTATTCCAATCGCATCTCAAATTGCGTAGACAAACCCATCAGCATTCCCACTTCGGTCATCTAGTCGGCATTTGGCATCGCCTTCCCTTACCCCTTACCCCTTCGCCTTCCCCTTCACCTTCCCACCAGCACACCCCACACAGTCCGAGTTGGACATTCCTCGCTCGTAGTATTGTCAAATTCCAAAGCGCACATGTGAAACATCTTGTGAAGGACAAGGGGGGGGAAGAGGGAGACAACGACTCCGACTGGGACTGGGACTCGGAGTGAATCTGTGACAGAGGTCGGAGGGCGGAAGGAGAGCACTGGGTTAATGCACTGCCATCCGGCAAAGAATTTACGAAACTACACACAACAACAAAAATAAAAAGAGAGAGGAGCAAGAGGAGAGAGGGAGGGGCAGGGAGACACAACCTCATCCCTCATGCAGCAGCGAGGCGAAACGATAGTAAAAACCAACTGAATTGTTTTGGGCGAGAGAAGAAAAAGCTTTTCGTATATTTTATTATTGCATGCATATCGATTGGGCAGCAAAAGAGCAAAGCAGAGCAGAGGAGTGGAGAGGGGAGGAGAGGAGAGAAGCCCGAGTCCGTGTCCCCACCCAATGTGTTGACATCTATGCCATTATTTATTGTCACTCAGTCCGAAACGGAATCTGAATTGAATTGAATGTTGAGCGTTGTGTTGCCCCCTCTCTCTCTCCCCCTCTCTTAGCTGGACATCTGCCAGTTGACAAAAGCTTCCTCAGATCCTCAAGTTTGTTTAGCTCTCTCACTCTTTCTCGCTTTCTCGTTTTCGCTCGTTATTGTTTATTATTGTTGAGAGTCGCATTTGAATGCCGCATTCGCACCATATTACAATCGCTTGGCCAACCTCTCAATGGCTTCTCGGCATTATTAGCAGCCTGTCACAACGCTTGACACCCAGTTGCAAGTTGTCCGCTGCCTCCCTCCGCCTGTTGCAAGTGCCCCAATTGCAGCATATTTTCGAAAGCTGTCACTCGACAGACGACCGTCGACTGTCGACTGTCACTTTGTCGAGTTGAGTTGAGTGCCATTTGGGTAATGTCATTTCGAGAATGCCGCTTTAAGTTCTTCTTCTTTTTTCTCTGTCCAGTTGCAGCTTCATACTTCTGACCATGGCCCAAAAACGCCTCCTCGCCCCGGCTTAATTAGTCGCTGTCGCTGAGCTCGCTCTACGATTTTTTTATCGTTCTGTTCTCCTATATAGCGTGTATATTCCCAGTTTCGGGTTTCCCTGCGATTGTGTCCGCTGAATTTGAGCTTCCAACACACATAATTACATGTTTCAACTCTTTAAACAAGTTGCAACAGTAACAACCGACCTTCTTTATTGACTCCTTTTATTAGCCATAATTAAAACAAGTGCGATACCCGCTACTCATTTTCAATTAAAGCAAACGGATATGAATAATACCGCATATACTAAAAACGAAGCAAATTCATTTATCAAATAAATAAAGAAAGTGAATTTTGTTGTATTTCCATATACTATTATATTCAAAATATACAGCTATACCAAAAATACTAAAATATACCGAACGTTATACTTAGTATACCGATATATTATTACATTAAAAATATATCGTACATTCTTATATTTCACCAAACGAATATACCAAAAAATACTAAAACATATACCAAATGATAAATTTGGTATATCAATATACTCTTACATTAAAAATATATCGAATTTTCAACCTTCGACCCTTTGGCTAGCGGGTATTAAGACAAATCTAGCAAATCTAGTGACCAAATAAGCTTAAGTCTTCCAACTTTAAGCAAATGTATTTAATATTCATTGAACTGTATTTATGTATAATACATATCCAATTATAAAGTTGTTTCTTCAGACTGAATTATCAACGCCGAAAGGATAAGCAAGGATGTTGCACTTTTGATAAAGCAAAAGAATACCCAAAGAGATGATTAAAAGATGAGATACATAGTTTAATTTTTAGTTTCATCTTAAAACTGTTACGGACAGTTTAGACAAATAAATTATATTTCGTTGCTCTAAGTATTTGGAATTATTAAAAGCACATAGAAACAAATATTAATATATCTAAGTCCATATTTTTGCTGAATTGCAATATTTATGTGACATATTCTTCAATAGTGTATATTCTCCAACCCTGGCATTAAGAGATATAAAAATCACATATAATATGGTATATCAACGTAGAACAAATAAAATGTATTCACGTAGCTATTTCCTCGAAACAAGTTATTCTTGCATTGAGTTTTGTATGCTTTACTCTGCATAATTCACTGCAAAATACGAATGATGTTCAAAACTGTTGACTTACAACATTTTATGCTCTGTTTTATTATATAGTATTTTATAAAAATCGTAAATACTCTTACACTTCTAGCAAAACTACTGTCAAACTTTGCATATTTGAGTTAACAAGAAATCTAAAACAATTACTGTTTTTAACGATCCTAAGTTTCCACAAAAATAGTAAATTAGTAATTACTCAACTGATGCTTTCAGTATGCTGTGTATATATTCAAAAAAGAATTCGAATTGTGCAAAAGTACACAATTCATATGTTTGTAGTATTAAAATTGCAGTAAAAATTAATTTGATTTCATTAATTTGAAAATATTTTCAGCATTTTTCACATTTGCCTTGGCTATCACAATGATTTATTTTTTGATTATTCATACTTATACCCCCTCCCCACTTCGCCCCCCATTTGATCACTCAGTTTGCTAGTTAAAAACATCGAATTGAAAGACATTTGCTAGGATGCGAATTTTAATGGTGATGCGAGGCCATTGAATAAGACAAATAAACAATAGCAGCAAAAAATTAAATTAAAAATGTTTGCGTGTTGCCTGAGGCAAAAAAAAAGCAATAACAACAACAACAACAACTGAGCATAACTAATTGAATTTGTGGTTTATTCATATCACTAGCAATACTCTTGCTTCTTGGCTGAAGAGTATTTACAATTCAATCGAAATCAAAATATTATTCTAACTATATGTGTAAAGTAGATAACGGATTTTTTAATCATATCTAAATTGAAATTTTATGGCGTATTCATTTATTTTCTTATTATATCTGATAATCTACAGAATTTTATTTAATTTTCTTATAGCTGAATTTATCATCTACGGATTATGATATTAAAATATATTCATTTTGTTTATTCATTTTGATATTCGATTCATTTTCTTATCAGATCTGAATTCATATTCTATATTATTAATTTATTTATTATATCTAAATTGATATTGTATGTATTATTATAAAAGATATTACTTTTTTGATATCTGAATTGATATTCAATGGATTATTCAATCATTTTCGTATGTCAGAATCGATATTCTACAGATTATTAATTAGTTTTTTTATATTTGAATTGATCATCTATGGATTATTCCTAAATAATCTGTTTAAGTATGAAATATTTTGATTTTCTTTGCTAAATTCACCTATTAAGTGTTCTTAAGAACTTGTTCTTATTAAAAAGATTCTTCTATTATTTTCGTATCTATAATATAACAAAATATTACTCAAATAATCAAATGTAATTTATTATTTTTTTTGTAATATCCAGTTGCCTTTAATCGAGTGATTATCTTATTTAATTATAGTTAATGTTAACGAATTTTTCCTCTTTTAAAATATATATACACTGAGGCAAAATAAACAAAATAAAGTATTTTTACTTTAGAAATAAGGGTATTTCTTGATGCGATCTGTCGCAGGCAATACTTGCTTCACAATATTATTATTATTATTATTATTGTTAGTACTATTGTTGGGTCCGCAGCTCAGATGCAGGCCAAATAAATGGCCATAATTTTTCACAATCGAGCATTAAATTTTTAGTATTGTATTTAGCTTATAAAAACCAAAGGCCGGCAAGTCGTTGCCATTGCCCCTGTTGCCCTGTTGCCCCTTTGCTGAAGCCCCGTTGTCGATGCCAGTCACAAAAATAGACAGGCAAATAAATATTTGCAAAAGGCACAAAATAAGAAGAATCATAATAAAATTTATATACTCGTGTACTCACCGCAAAACAATACACAAAATAGTCGAGCAAACCAACAGCAAACAGCAAACACAAAAAAAAAAAAAAAATCCAATTGATATTTACGCCTTAATTTATTGCTTTAATGCATCGAGAATATGGGAAACAAAACACGCAACCCAATACAAATTGTTCACACACACAAACACACGCACACACAGAAGAAGTACTATATAATATAAACAAAGCCGAAACTAAAACAAAAACGAATGTTTATTTTATGCTCTTGGTCAGGTTATAATTTGTATTTGTGTTTTTTTTTGTTTTTTGTTGTTTTCAGTTTTTCTGTTTGACACTTTTCCAAAAAAAAAAAAAAATTGCATGCGAAAGCGGGTCACAAGAGACAATTAACAAATGGAAATTGCAGCGAGGCAAAAGTAAAATAGAAAATTGATATATGGAACTTGGACTACCGATATATATATGTATGTATGTATATATAGTATATATAGTACGTGGGAGAGAACTGCGACTGCAACGCGTTGCGAGACGTCTACTGACCAACTGAAAACAGATATATATCTAATCAAATGACTGGCCGTAAAAGTTTCCTGGTATCGCCAAAACAGCAAAAAATGGCATTCACGGAACGGAATCGGAATCGGAATCGGAGGGAAATACATATATAGTATAGTATTAAAATTATAATATACATATATGTGAATTGAATTTGTGGAGCATTGCAAAATGTGGAAATCTGAATTCACTTGAACACAATAAATGTTTTTAGGGGAATAATTCTTTTTTTTTTTTTGTTTTTTTTTTTTTTATTTCAACGATTAAAACGCGCACGTGGAACGTGGACGTCGACGCGGACAAAGGCGACGCAGCACACTGAAACTGAAACAACGCTGAAACGCTGAAACGCTAAATTCAAGCGGCCAAAAGATTAACCAGAGATCTTCTCCCCCAGCATGAGCATCAGCAGCAGCATCAGCAGACCAAAAAAAAAAAAAGGAAAAAAAAAGACTGCTCCAGCAACACCAAAAACTGAAGATAAACAAAAGTTATGATTCGGAAATAAACTAAAATTTGATGTGTTCAGTGCGCGCTCCGTCGCGACGTTTGCGTTTTATTTTTGGATCTGCCACAAGCTGCCCAACTTTGGAATTTCAAATATTTATGTACATACCTCTCTGTGTGTGTGTGTATGTGTGTGTAAAGAGTGCTCGCACTCGCCACAGTCTGGGTGGCATCCTCCAATTAGAGCATGCAGCACTGCTATTTTGGTCAGCTTCAGCTCCAGAGTTCATCAGACTTGCAACAAAGAACTCCAATTGCAACTGCAACTTGCATGTGCAATTAGTTCAGTGCAACTTTGTTGCAATATCTACTCCGTAATTACATTTTAAATGGCCAGCTCGGCACGTGACCAGCATTGGCAAAAACTTTCACATACTATACTATTTTCCACTCACTTAATTCTACTCCACACTTTTTGCGCTTTAAATGGACTTTTAGCAATATGTATTTTCAATTTTATAATACTTGTACGAATGCAAGTGACATGGTAATAAATCAAATGCACTTTTTTCATTATTTGCTCTTCTCTTTTTTCGCTTTCCCTTTGTCACAGTTATGGCTAATTGATGAGGCTGCTAAAGCGATTTCATTGCCACAGCTTATGATTAAGGACTCGAAGAGAAGCGCAATCAATAAGGTTGTTTTTCTTCACATTTTCAATACTTCAATAAAATACATATTTATAGTAAGAACTAAAGTTCATTTTAGTTACATTTCAATTAAAGAACACTCAGTTTTTATATGTCTATTAACATTTAAACTGCGCTTTATTAATCTTTATATAACTGCACTGTTTGACAAACAAACAAATATTCTTTAAAATAAGAGAAGTAAAAATATTATAAATAACTTAAAGATCTACCCATTCTTGAGATCTAGCGATTGGTAATGCGATTTCATAAATTGTTTTCCATACTGCGCGAATTATCGATTATTAATCATTTAATGCGTTGTGCTGAGTTATTAGGAACACATTGAAGCAGAACCAGAAGCAGATTAGCATATGACGTCTGGCTACAACATTTATTGAAAAAACATAAAACATCTGCACTCACTCGACTTGAGTTGAGTCGCGTCGAAGTGTACGAGTACTCGTATCGAGTCGACTCAACGATCATCAAAGACGGCGAGCTATTAATTAGCCATAAAATAAAAGGCGCCAGCTGATGGCTCTCGAAGTGAATGGCCGCTGGTTGCTCATAAATGATATGACAGGCGAGCTGATTGTGCTCATAAGTGTAGTTTCGAGAGAAAGAGAGAGCGAGAGCTTATATTAAGTATACGCAAGTTGCGTATACGATACGTTAACCGTGTAATGTAATGTCGACCATCGTCCGTCGATGGGCACGTGCTTTTCAATTGGCTATTAACGAGATCATCAAATTGACATTTCTCTCGCTCGTCGCACATACAAATGCTGACTCTAACTCTGACTGATTGACTCGGACTGGCGGCCAGATGGCCAACCGGTTGACTGCTTGACTGCTTGCTGAGTACTGAGTGCTGAGAGTGGCTGGGCGTATTTAAATACTACTGTGAGCCATGTCTTTGCCTTGATTAGCATGCTCGGCACGTTCGTGGGCAATATTTGAGCTTTGAGGCGTTGGCGGTCCTTCGATTTGTTCCATCCTCAACAGCTCATCCGTTCACGATGATGAGCTGTTAAATTGAGAGCAACCAATTGCGACGATTGCAACTTAAAGCAATGAAAAGGTAGCGCGTGTCAACAGCTCATTAGCAACAAAGAGATCCATTGCTTTCATCTACAGTTCAATCTCAGAGTCGACCACTTTCCCTTTCTTCTCATCCTTCCCTCCTTCTTTTTCAACTACACTTGCCCCACAATGTATGCAACAATTTTTGAGCCACAATCAGTCAAGTCGACCGACTATTGGAAATTAACTTAGTTTTTTTTTTGGTATAAATGCATTTTTTGCAGGATTACAAATTTACGATTCCTTAATGCATTAAAGTATTCAAATGGATCTTTACTAAAAACTCTGCTACAATATATTTATATCAGAGCTGTTGCAACCGAACACCACTTGTATACATTGAGCAAAATATCCAATGGTATGGCCATGAATTTTTAGCTTTTTACCATTTATGTGCTAAATTAAGGCACACAACGTTTGATGAAAACGGTCACACTAAATATAAATAGCTGCTTCGCAATTTTTTGCTATCACTGCGAAAAGTTGCAAACTGTTAGAAACTGTTGTCCATGTTGTGTGTTGATATTATATCGAAATAGCAATAGTTTAATTATTTTTTTTATCTATGAGTTGACATGGACAAATATCGAATCATTTTATGTTACGATGTTCGCTTTATAAAGGCCTATTCCCGTTCAAATCCATTTCTTAAACAAATTCTCCAAATTTGTTGATCCCATCATTAAAAATCATCCGTTATTTAATTATAATATCGATACTTCCCTTTTAGGGACCTCAAATCAGCTGTTATAAATCGAAATTGAAAACCTAGATTCAGCTTAATCGATTAATCTGTTAATTTACATAACTCTGTTATTGATTATTGTTGATTACTGTTAAAGATTATTTATCCAATTGGATTGTCGGCAGCATTGCACATATTCCAAAACAGCGTGTTAAAAACATTGAAAAGCAACGGATTTCATTGATTATAATTAGATTTGTTGTGTGATAATACAACACCAATTGATACAATGCAATTTTCAATAGCAATTCAAAAAAGTGAGATAAGCCAAAATAGCGAACGCAGCTGGAACCCACAGAAAGCAATAGAATTCGAAATGATATTTTGGATGTAAGGATTTGAGGAGCAGACAAAAAGCCTCAAACGGCGAATACAGCGGATCGTTGCAGCGTCGTTCCATGCGTATTATGCGTGGTCCTTCATAATCGAAATAGTTATTATTTAGAATTAAATAATTTGAGAGTCGCATATGCCTACGCATTCTTGGTCGCCTGTACTGAGGTCTCATTGGCGTAGCATCTTCGCGCTGCTGCTGCTCCCGCCTCATTCTATAGAGGTTCTTCACAAACTGCGAGTAAGGAAACCCATCCAAGTCATTCTCATATCCATTTGTCGAAGTATAGCCAATGCTCACAACAGCCATTCTGGAAAACTGATATATTGTTAATAGAATTCTCAATCAATTTATTATTTATTTGACATTCAGTTTTAATATCTTTTGCTGACGACACTGCACGTTGTGCTCGAACTTTGCAGTAATCAGTTGCTTAGCTTCACATGCGATAATAATAATCGATAATTGATGATTTTACAAACTCCGGCTCAGTTTTCAGCACTGGAAAACATCGGAAGGCTGTGGACGAAAAAATTTGTCAAGAGAATCGTTTTCTTCCGGAGAAGAAAATTGCATTCGAGATGAGAACCAAATCATATCCCAATTTCATCGATCTATTTTCCTGGCCCTAAAGCAATGGCGAGCTGTGTTTAGTCATTGTCATCTTTGGGGCCATCTTCGAGTAGAGTTTGGCCACCATGTACATACTAGAGCTGGAAAACTATCGATGGAGGTGACATTCAATATTTGGGAAAGGAAATTTGATACTATCGACTGTATCGTTTTAAATTATAAGCAATTTCGAATGTATATATTTTATATTTCATATATCTTGTGCTTAATCTTATAACTACAACTAAAAATATAAGAGATCAAAATTAATATAACATTTCAGTATGAAATAAAGGAACAAAAATCGGAGATCAACTCATTAACAAAACAAAAAACTTCATGTCAAAAGCTGAGGCTAGGTAAATAACTGAAATATTATTCTATCCATGCATTTCATAGCAAGAATAGAAGAATGTCAGTATTGTTCGCATTATCGAGGCCCTGCGGTTACTCATTATAACAACATAACAATTTTGAAACTACGTGTTTTATACTACAATCATTATGCTGAAATTTAATAAATGTTATTTAGAGTATTTCTTATGAAGAATGCAGTTTTATAAGTAGAGGTATAACATTTAATTTTTACTTTTTGTAACCAAAATTCATGCAACTGAACCTCGCGCTCTGCTTTAATGAAAATGATGTGAAAATTGCCCACAACCATCGATAGTGACAAAGGACTATCGATAGTAGCTCAGAGAGGTAAATAGTCGATATTCGATTATTCAATAAATTTGCTTGTTTATTTGCTGTAGTAGTAGTTTTATTATGAAATCATATGTAACATAAATCACATTTAACATATACATATACATATATGTACATATATGTACGTATTATATGTATAATCGATCGATATGAAGTGTAAGTCCAGCATTCAAGTGCTTGTTGCAGCTCTGTGGTAAATACACAAAATCCCTTCAAATGCTGCGTCGATGGTCGCATCGAGTATCAAAAGCCAGGATGATTTCAAATATGGGAGGAGGGACTTGAAGATCTCAGTTGGTGCAGTCAAGATGCCATAATCCCTGGAATATTTAATTGTGTGCTTGTGTATGTGTGTGTGTGTGTGTGTGTGTGATAGCTGAAGTGCACATTTGAATGCTTAAATGAGTTGTCGTCGTGGCCGCTGCGGCTGTTTAATTGTAATTTCGTGTGCAGACCCCAATTGCTAAATAAACACATACAGTAACAGATGTGTGCGTGCGTAATGTGCACACAGTGGACACTGCCTAAGAAGAACCTCATACTAAAATATTGAATATGTATTTTTAAAAGGAAAGGAATCACTTCTGTACTGATGCTGTTCACAAGAAATAGCGACCATGCTTTTTAACATACATAAACTCAAATAACAACTTCAACATACAATTTGTAATTTATGATGTAAAGTTAAAGATGAAATCAAATTTTAATATTAAATAATTTCATTTTCACAGGAAAAGTAATTACAAGCCAAGTAATTCTTCTTCAGGAGTAACGACGATCAGTTTGCTGGAAAAATAACGGCTTTTTATTGATCTACTGTATTGTGTATAGTATACGCAATGTTTAGAATTTCCATTTTCGTCAATTCAAGCTTTAACACAAAACAAGATGCCATTGATCATTTGAAGTATACGATTGAAATACCTTTTGAATTTGCCAATGAGCAATAACTACTGTGGCTGCATTTGCGATGCAACCTTGGATTGCAATATGCATTTTGGTGGGCTGCCAATTCGATTTGCCAGTTTGCAGTTACAGTCAGTCTCTGGGCCTCCACCCCCGCCACCCCTGCCATCGCCTTCTTCGTCGTCATCGTTGCCATTGGCCATTGGCGCGTATCATTGTTAACATGGCTAAATTATATAAGCGTTTCTGGCCTTCAACAACGACAGTGAGAATCGCTATATATATTTGCGTGTGTGAGCTTAAATTGCAGGTTGATTTTAGCTGCTGGCCTCTGGCAAATGAAATTTGCAGAGCATCGCATAAAACGAAATGAAATGCGGCACACGCATTTGGCAAAGGACAACACTCGACCACAACCAGCCATGGTCCAAAAGAGAAGAGCCTGCCAGACATTTCTCCTCCAAACCAAACCGAATCGAAATTACAACTGAAACCGAGTATTTGGCTGGCACTGGACACCCACATGATGACTCCTTAAAGGGTTTCTGGATTCGCTTAAATGAAACATAAATGCGTTATTTTTAATTTGTATTCTATCATTTATTGTCAATTCTGGCGATTCTTAAAAACTGCATAATTAGCCTGCCATTTTCTCTAAGCAGCAAATGTAATTATTATCACAAGAGAAACTGTAAATAAAGTATACATTATAACAAAAAAAAAAAAAGTGTTATTAATATAAACATTTTCCTTTAATCAAAAAAAAAAATAATTTGTAATCAACATGGAAATCATACCTAAATGATTATAACCCTTTCGTGTTACAAATCTCTACTCATAAGCAATATAAATATTATGAATTGTAGCATTAATCATGTATAAACTGAATTTGTAACACTTAAACCCTTTAATTTTTAAATGTTATATCACCTTTAAAACTAAAATTTGTTAAAAAAAAAAAATTATTTGTAACATCAGCGTATATTTTGGTTGACAAATTTTAAAGGAATACGCCAATAAGTTCTCATTCTTCATCCTTTCTAATCTGTCTGCCCAAAGTTTGAGGGTACATTCGGAAACATATCCTCCCAAAGAACCACCTCCATGTTCATGATTTGCTCCGAAGTGTACTGAATGGGCAAATCAAAGATCGTACCGATCTCAGTCGATATGCGAGGATCATTGATCACAAAACTTGGCGTCAGATCGATAAGGATGTGTGATGGATTCATCACGTTTTCCTCCGGTACTTGGGCCTCATCAATGGTGTTATCTGTTGGGAACATAATGACTTCAGTATTTTCCATCTGTTCGGGATCGCTGCTTGAAGTGAGTGAGGTATTATATATTGGGAACATAATGACTCCATTATTTTCCGTCTGTTTGGGATCGTTGCTCGAAGTGAGTTCGTTTAGATTTTGAGTGGCAACTGACAGATCTTCGCCGAATGTTCCATCATTCTGTAATTGGTATTCAGAGGAAGTATTATCGTTTGGTAAATTGGTGATAATATTGTTTTCCATTTCAACGTTTTCTTGATCATTGATCTTATAACTTGGAGACTGATTTATAAGATTTTCTTCGGTCAATGTGACATTATTCACTGTCTGCAATTGGGCCTCGGAAATAGTATTTTGAATTGGTGATTTGTTGACATTGATCTTATAACTTGGAGACTGATTTATAAGATTTTCTTCGGCCAATGTGACATCATTCACTGTCTGCAATTGGGCCTCGGAAATAGTATTTTGAATTGGTGAATTGTTGACATTATTATTTTGGAATTGCTCTGCATCGATTATCTTATAACTTGAAGTCAGATTCTGCATTTCTTCCTGCAGTTGGCCATCATTAGTGGAAGTCAGATTTTGTGATAGCCATAGCATTTCTTCCTGCAGTTGGCCATCATTAGTGGAATTTTCGATGGGTTGCTTAACATTCACTGTGTCAATATTATATTCGGTTGGGATTTGATCTTTAATCTCGAAATTTGGAGGCAGTTCCATAAGATTTAGTGATTCCCACATCAGATTTTCATCGAATGTCTCATTGAAGTCCGCTAGCTGTGTTTGATAATTGTGATATTCTTCTGGTTGGTTGCCATTCTCTGCAACAATATTGGTTGCAAATGGATCTGGAAACTCAAACTCTGGAGGCCGATCGAAAAAACATTCTCCTCCCCAAGTGAAGTCTCCGGCCAACATCTCATTTACATCCTGCACACGGGAATCATATGTGCTGTAATCCATAGTTGAGTTGCTGACAATATTATTTCCGGTTTGTCCTTGATCATTAAACTCCAAGCTTGAAAGAAAATCCATAAGATGTGATCCCCGTGATGGGTCATCCTCAGACGTGCCGTTCACATTCTGCAGTTGGCGTCATTAGCTTAGCTTTATAATCGATTTGGTGGCTTTCTCACTTACGTTTACAATGTTATTAATGGGTTGCCCTTCCAGGTCTAAGCCTAGATCACTAAAATCCGAATTTTTTTTTCCAGTTGGGTCCATCTCGCTTGTCCCGTCTTACGAATTCAATTTCCTCCGAAAGAAAAAAAAAAATATTCTTCACTTGACAACTTATTTTGTCGACAGCTTTTTGATATTTTCCAGTGCTGGAAACTGAAACAGAGTTTGTCAAAACACAAATTATCGATTATTATTATCGTATCTTAAGCTGTCATTATCAACTCGAGCATCAGGTGCAGTGTCATCGCTGGAAAAAAGGGTAAAGACTGAAGCTTATTTGGAATAAGAGATAATTTAATTGAGTGAAAATAAATATTCAATCAGTTTACCAGAATGGCTGATATGAAGCTTATCTATAGTTCACCGAATGAAAGTGAGAGTGACTCCGATGGGTTCCCTTACTCGCAGTTTGTGAAGAACCTCTATAAAAAAGCGAGGAGGCGACCACGTGGCAATCAATCGCCCACAATGAGTAAGCTCCAATTTATCTAATCAATATCTGAATCGAAGTGATTATTTCTATAATAAAGGCAGGATCATCATGGAAACTTCATCATTACGAACTTACGATCCACATTCGCCGATGGATGCTTTTTGTCTACTCCTCAAATCACTTAATCCGAAATATCACAAATTCTTTTACTTTCTGTGCACTCTAACTGGGTTCGCTATTCTGGCTTATGTGACTTATTTAAAGTACTATTGAACATTGCGTTATTTCAGATTTGTATTAAAAACTAACACATCTAATAAAAATCAATGCAATTATTAACACTCGTAATGCCTTATTAACTTTGTGATGAATTCCATATTGTAGTTTTCAACAGATTCGAGGAAATCCTTGTAGGCATAAATTAAATGATTCAAAATAGATGAGAGCTGGATTAAGTACAGTATTTATCAGAGAAACATTATATATTTTGTTAAGTATTATTTTGGTTTACAAGCAACATATGCCATAATTTATAGTACAGTACTTAAAAAGAAAACAAACAAAAGTTAAAATAATTACATAATATTGTAGAATATTCTTAGTAGCTTCAATCCTTATAGCTTCTTGCGTGAGCCACGCAAACTATGTCGCAGCCAAACGTGCTCCCCGATAAATCCTAGCGATGCAAGAAGAGTGCCCACAATGACCACATAGAAGGCGAGCTGAAGATCCCCGATGGTTAGGACCCGAATTGGGCTGGCGTTGTCCTCAGCCTGATTGAGGATGGTGCGCATCCTCATAGTCACCCGATACTTTTGATCCAGAATCCATTTGTGGATGAGCCCAGCGTTGAGCAGTCGCAACAGTTGAGTATTGACTGCCTCCTCCCAAGGGGCGTCGCGGGGCAGCACATACGAGATGGTGTAGTACTTGGGACACTCGGGCACAATCCAAATGCGTTGCGTTAGCAAAAAGTTGGCCGACTCCATGATGAGCGAGTTGTAGCGTGAGACGCCCGCCTTGCCGCCCACGGTGGCCACCTCAAGAGTGACATCGGCATTGAGATCGCGATTCCACCAGAGTTTCTTATTGAGGCTGGCAAACAATGGCGAAGTCTCACTGAAGAACAAATCATCGGCCATCGAGGTGTACTTGTACACAACCTTCAGTCCGCTGTCGTCTAAATCTTGCATAGTCATGATGTCCTTGTAGTGCAGCGGATGAATGTACACGGTGGCCAAGCTTGACTCGAAGATGGCCCCAAAGATGACGCTGACCAGGCACAGCGAACCAATGAACATGCGCTCTGCATAGCTATCGGGTAGATGCGATAGATTCACACGCACCCACACCACCCACGTGTCTACGACAATGGCCAACGCTTGTTGCCACAATCGACGTCCGGCCACCGTCACGATGCGCAGCCGCAGATTGATCACGCGCAACAGCAGCCAGATGAAGGCGCACACAAAGGCCATCAGTATGAAGCCCAGCCAGATGTCGTAGCCCACCGCAAAGATGGGCAATATGGACTGTGGTATGGGACTCGCTTTGGGCACGTAGATGCACAGTTGATCATCGTAGACGGCCACCGTAAAGTCCATGTCATCCTGCACCAGATAATCCTTGACAAAGAAGCCCGTGAGACAAATGTCCAGGCCATCGTTCTGAATGGATCCGATGGCGCCATTGTAGCTACCATTCGCGCTGCGTTCGCTGTGAATATATGAATATACATATGTAAAGTATCTGATTGAATAATATTCTTAATAAAGCCTTTCTTCTTCCTCCTAAACTTAATTCACTGTAAATGATGAAGTGTTTAGTATCTGATTAGTCTTTAAGGTGTTCCTTGATGAAATATTATTTTTAACAAAGCTTTTCTTCTCCTTTCTGAAATTATTTCACTGCGAATGAAGAAGTGTTTAGTATCTGATTAGTCTTTAAGGTGTTCCTTGATGAAATATTATTTTTAACAAAGCTTTTCTTCTCCTTCGTGAACTTATTTCACTGTAAATGAAGAAGTGTATAGTATCTGAACGATTCTTTATGTTCTAGGAAGGAGAAAACTTTTTCTTAACAAAGTCTAAGAATACTATTTCTGATGCGTCTTTAGTGTATGAAGAAGGAAATAGTATTCTCCTCTTAATACTATAGAAATAATATTCTCCTTTTAATACTATAGAAATATTGTAGTATTCTCCTCTCAAGGACTCATAAACAAAGTCTTCCTTCTACTTTCTGGCTTTCTTTCTGCTTGGCCAAGAGGCCACACAAAGGTGTTCATATTTCATAAAAATTGTAAAGTCATCTTTATGAGACCTCCTTCATACCCAATTATTTACCATAAGCTGTCTTTAGTTAGTCACTAACCCGAATTAGTTTACGTATCATATATATATAAATTATTATATGTATATTGTAAGGTATCTGATGAGTCTATCACTTATCCCCTGATTGAATAGTATTCTCAACAAAATCCCTCTAGCTTCTTCCTTCCAGAATTTCATTCCGCCTCAATTTTAAAGCCTTCTTAACTAAACCTTGTTTACACCCAAGTTCATATCAACCGATTACTATATCAAACTACATAATTATACAGGAAAATGTCTGTCTTCGTCTGCCAAACGCTTTCTATACATTACTTTTTCCCTTTTAAACACTTGTTCACACTTAAGTATTTAGCAACCGATTACTATATCTTATATCTGTCATACTAACTTCTCCCGCTGGGAATGCATAACATATATAGGAAAACATCCGTGTGGCCACCTCTTTTTATACATAATTATTTTTCGACTTTAAAGCCTCCATAATGAATCTTTGTTTCCACTCAAGTATTTACCAACCGATTACTATATCCTACATACATCTATAATACTAGTTTATCCAACTGGCAGTGCATAAATCAATTACATATATAGGAAAATGTTCGTGTCCCGCTTTCTCGACGTATTATTATGGCCACCTCTTTTTATACATCCTTCTTAATGAATCCTGGTTCACACCCAAGTATTTACGAACCGATTACTATATCTCACATATATCTGTAATACTAGTTACATAAATTAATTACATATATAAAAAAATGTTCGTGTCCCGCTTTCTCTACGTATTATTATAGCCACCTCTTTTTATACATAAGACTTTCTAATTTTTAAAGCCTTCTTAATGAATCCTTGTTCACACCCAAGTATTTACCAACGGACTATTATATCTCACATATATCTGTGATACTAGTTACATAAATTAATTACATATATAGAAAAATGTTTGTGTCCCGCTTTCTCTACGTATTATTCTCTCTATAAGTGATACTAATGTAACTCCGCTACTATTCACATTCCCAAAGCTAGCCACAACGTATAACTATGCCACATATCCGATGTAGCAAGCATCGACTTGGACATACCCAAAGTAGTTCTTGTCGGGCTCCTGCAGATCCATGGTGAAGTTAAGCAGATCTCGCAGTGCCTGCGCCACTTCCCAGTCGACGCCAGTGAGCTCAGCGAGCAGTCCCGTCTCGGGATCGAAGACGGGCCGTGCATAGACCGACTTGAAGATCTGCACACGCAGCGGATAGCCGCGCATGTTGTGGAACAACAGCTCAGGCAATGGCTCGCCACCCATGAAGGGCAAGAGGCGACCAAAAGACGCCTCCCAGGCATCCATTCCGTTCGCATCGCGGCGTGCAAAGGGATCATAGATGTAGATGGCGGTATCGGTGATGATGTAGCGATTGTAGATCTTGCGACGAATCCACAATTGTCGGCAACTCTGCTCCACTTGCAGCAGCTGCTGTTCGCTCAGCTCGCCGAGGGTGTCGCCAATGATGTAGAAAAAGACGCCAGCTCGTTGCATCAAAGCTGCGGCACCGCTGTTTGAGATTAATTGCGGCAGACCGATGACCAGAGCGAGGCTATCGCGACTGTCCACGCCTGGCAGCGACTGCTCCTCATCGTAGCTGTGCGTGCAGTGTGGCGTCTCCGTGCGTTGCATGAACCAGCGGGCATTCGCATTCGCCGCATCCTCGTGCAGTTGCCGGCGTCGCAGCATCACATGCACGTGGGGAATGTCGTTCATTGTCTGTTGTAGGAGTCCAGTGTCCAGTATCTGCGACAGCGTCTGTGTCTGCAGCATCAAGGCGAGCAGAAGTTGCAACAACTGCTTGCGTGCCATGCCACCGTTCGTTGCCGCGTGGCATCTACAAATGAAGCCAATGAATACGGCAGCAAGTCACAAGCCAAAGCCAAAGCTAAAGCCACGGCCAAATGCTTTAGCTATTGCTTTGGCTCGGCTCTTATCTCATGTTTTGACACCTGCAATTTTGTTTGTTGACTCAAGCGTAATTAGAGACTAGTTATGTCAGCAGCCATTCTCCCACAGCTGTTGCCGCCTCTTGCTTCTCGCCTTGAGCAAACATCGTTGAGTTTCCTTTCCATTCACCATTTACCATTGTCCCAAGCTGACCAAAAGGGAAATTGAATTGCGACATTTTTGGCTGAGCGCTACTGTTCATTTCCAAATGGTTGTTAGTCCAAGCAAAAACGATACTCGCTCTTTCCACATAAAGCGACGACAATAAGCTGCATAACGAGAACAATCGATTAGCTGATAGCTCGACTTCGAGATACCTATCAAAGATAATTAAGAAATGGTAAATGATATTTTTATATACAGCTGTGAACGTTGAAATAGCAGTGCTTACGACCTACGTGTTTAAAATTGAAAAATACTATTATAAACTCTATATTTTAGCAAATATACATAATAACAAAAAATAAGAATGTATTCCAATTTTCATTAAAATAGCAGTGTTAAGCGGAAAATATAATAACACTGAAAATAGCTCGTAAATAACTTAATCCTATATGAATATTCTTTTATGAAGTAACGCCAAATTTATGTTATCAAAGCAAACATTAATATTTCTCAATTCACCAATCTTAATCCTTAACTAAACAGTAAAATATTTTGATTTTCAATGTGTCCACTGTTAAGCGATTTATTAAATACTAGACTATAACTTTTTTAAATATTGATTGATGTCTTAATTATTAAAAAGTTGAACAACAAAATTGAATTTTCATTTTGTTTCTTTTTATACCCGCTACCCATAGGGTAGAAGGGTATTATAACTTTGTGCCGGCAGGAAATGTATGTAACAGGTAGAAGGAGGCATCTCCGACCCTATAAAGTATATATATTCTTGATCAGCTTTAACAGCCGAGACGATCTAGCCATGTCCGTCTGTCCGTCTGTCCGTCTGTGTGTCTGTGTGTCTGTCCGTCCGTCCGTATGAACACCTAGATCTCAGAGACTATAAGAGATAGAGCTATAATTTTTTTTCGACAGCATTTGTTATGTTTGCACGCAGATCAAGTTTGTTTCAAATTTTTGCCACGCCCACTTCCGCCCCCGCAAATCAAAAAAATCGAATAACAAGCGTAATTTTAAAGTTAGAGTTGCGAATTTTGGTATATATAATAATAACTATAGTAGTTATGATTCCTGAAAATTTGGTTGCGATCAGATGAAAATTGTCGAAGTTATTAAAGAAATACTTTTGTATGGGCAAACACGCCTACTTACTAGGGGTCTTAGTTGCTTTAGATGACAATCTGGTATATTGTGCCGTCTATGGTATATTTTGAATGCGGTACTATATCAATATACCAAATATACTATTTGGTATATTTTTAGTATTTTTGCAGTATATTCGGTATATTTTGAGAAAATTATCGCAAAATATATTTCTTTTATTCAAAATGGGTAGCGGGTATCTCACAGTCGAGTGCACTCGACTGTAGCTTTCTTACTTGTTTTTATTAAATTTTAATCTTTACGAACTTATTTTTAGGTATCTAATAGTTAAATATGCTGATTTGATCTAAATTGGTTCAATTGCAATGAAAATCCGAGCAGAAATAGAAACTCAAAACGAATCGTAAAGAAAATAAAATGCAAATTGGCACATTGGTGTTCAAAAGTATTTCAATCTTCAACATAGTCAGTATAATTCTTAAGGCCAAGCTACTAAAATTCAGTATTCCTTTAGCAAACAGCATAATATTCACCACATACTTGGAAGAAAATAATTATAGGGCAAAGAAAGTTAGAGAGCCTTAATCAAGACGTGTCCAAAAGTTTTTCAAACTTCAACATAGTCAGTATAATTCTGTAAACCAAGCTACTAAAATTCAGTATTTTTCCCAAATTTTACGTATCTATATTAACAAGCACAAAATTTACCACATTCTGGATAGACAAATAATAATAAGGCAGAAAAAGGTAGAGAGACTTAATCAAGACGTGTTCAAAAGTATTTCAACCTTCAACATAGTCAGTATAATTCTAAAATCGAAGCTACTAAAATACAAAAATTCATTATTTTTCCATAATTTTACTTATTTGTATTACCAAGTGCAATATTCACCACATACTTGATAGAAAAATAATAATAAGGCACAGAAAGATAGTCAAGTACGCGATGGCAAAGGAGACTTAATAAACACTTGAAGACCACACACTAGAAATATTTATTTGAAGCAAAGGACGGAAATCCAACAGTACTTGATATTCAAATTTTGAAACCACTTGACTTAATGAATGCAATGCCAAATTTGTTTTTTTTTTTTTTTTTTGTGTGCCTCTGAAGTATTTTTACAATTCACACAAAAAACTTTTTTCAAAGCTTGGCGTGGATAGCAACGTAATTGAATTATGCCGGTCCGACGGCGGTCCTCGACCAGCTGAATCGCCAAACCGTTCTGGGTTTACAGTTCTCCAGTGATGCGTAGAAATTCTGGACACACAATTTAGGTGCCTAAGTGCAAAAAAATCAGCGAAAAATTGCTGATATGATTTTTAATCAGATTGCCCTATTCAGTCCCAATCTGTTGTTGTTTTCCTCCGCTCATTTTTTGTTTGTTAGGGGGAAACAGTGGTGAAAATTTGAAATTGCAACAAATGCTGTTTATTACAATATTTTGAAAAATAAATTGAAATAGTTATTAAAGAAAGTATTAGGAATGAGAATAATTTGTGCATATAAAAAAATATTGATTATAATTGATTTGTTTTTAAATAAAATTGAAATTATTAGTG
This sequence comes from Drosophila albomicans, assembly GCF_009650485.2. Classification (NCBI taxonomy): domain Eukaryota; kingdom Metazoa; phylum Arthropoda; class Insecta; order Diptera; family Drosophilidae; genus Drosophila; species Drosophila albomicans. The sequence goes on from NC_047627.2 coordinate 11,562,967, forward strand.
CTTTTTTTTAATAAAATTTAAATAAATAAAAACGAAAATATTAGGAATGAGAATAATTTGTATTTAAGAAATTGTATCTATTATGGTAAAATATAGAATTATCAGAATATTAATTACAATGCATTTTTTAAGTAAAATTGAAAAAAAAATGAATGCAAAAATATTATGAATAAGAATAATAAAAGTACATATAAGAATCTATCATTTGTAGTCAAAATATAGAATTACAATAATCCATAAATAACATCTGTTAACACTTAATTTTCCTATGATATGTTAGATTAATAGTTGACAAAACTGTTTTGCAATGTTAAACATAAAGTATTTAAATCAAATAAGTCACTGTTGTATTTAAAAGTTTGTTAAATACAAACAATGTTTCAAATTCGATAGACTTTTAGGCAATAGAGTTCGACGTTTGAGTAAATGTTCTTCTCCACTTTCGAGTGAGTTTCGAGTGCATTAAACCACTGTGCAAACCGAACGCTTTTTACCAAAAAATTGAGTGTTGCTCTTGTTTTTTTTTTTTTGCCATTCCCATTGCGGGTGCGAATATTGTTTCTCTCTTTCTGTGCGTGTGTGTGTCTGTGTGATGTGTGGCTGTTGTGTTTGTTGCTATTTGAGCACGTCTTGGCAAAGGGAAGGGGGGGGGAGGTTGGGGGAGCATCCCCCTTCGCACACATGCGTTACGACGACTTCCGCTGCCAAGTGCAGCAACAAAAACCATCAATAAACTGTGCTACACTTTTCTTTCACAGCCACTGTCCACACTCGCTGCCATTTTGCTCACTTACACGGACAAACAACTCGATTCGCTGTCTGTGTGTGTGTGTGTGTGTGGTTTTCAAAATGAAAAATAAATTGGAAAATTGAAAAAGCAATTCATCGCATTAGAAACGTGCATTGAATGAAAGCTTGGCCAACTCCCACTCCCACTGTCTCTCTCACTCTCTGTCGCTGTCTCTATCGTTCGTTTCCTTTTGCTTGTTGTCTGTCTATCAGCTTGCGAGCAGCAGTGTCGTGCACTTTATCGCGTATACGCCAGGTGTGACAGCTTCAAAGTTTGATGCAAGCACTGAGAGCAGCAGCTCAGCTCAGACAGTGCTCAGCCCTTTTCAACGTATATAGTTATGGTTGCATCAAGACAATTGCCAACGAAACGAACTCCGAACTCTCTGGCAAACAAACAATAACAATAACAACATCAACATCAAAAGTAAAAATGAATAGAGCTCTGCTTCCCTTTCTCTCTCTTTGCTGCTGTCATGGACTCCATTGTGTGTGTCTCTCTCTCTCTCTCTCTCTGGGGGAGTGAGGCGATGGAGCTGGTTTATGACCGTGCGATAAAATCAAATTGGAAAGCGTTAAGTTTGAAAACGTTTTGCCATTTATTATTATGACGAGGCCGTTATATGCACTTCACTAAGTTCTGACGAGATCCGACTGCGCAACGATGAAATGACGCTCGACGTGCGTGTCCAGAGCAGCGGCGAGGAGGCAAAGGAGGAAAGGAGAGGGAGAGGAACAGCCACTGCAGTGCGGTGCAGTGAAGCGAAATGAAATCATTTGTACGTAGCACGTGAAAATGAAATTTAACATCAGCGCAAAGTCGTTGCAAATTCGTGTGGCCATTGTTGGGGCCATTTTGCCCGCTTGCATTCTTATATATTTTTGCACTTAATTCCACATCATTTCGCCATTCCCCCAATCACCAAAAAATAAGAAAGAACGAAAGTAGCGAACTGGCAGGAGAACAAATTGAAGCTCAGCAAACACTCATGGCCGTGACGATGGCTATAACTTCCGCTGCCATTGCATTTGCATCTTTTGCACCGCTGAAATTGTTGCAAAAACGCAATCATGGCGGATTTGCTGCCACCTGCAACCTGCCACCAGCTACTGCCACATGCCGCACGCCAATAACAACAACAACTGGAATAACAATGACACCCAAAACGAATCGAAACGAAGTCAACGATTCAGTGCATCCGATTTGCTTTTGGCTGCCAGCTGAGCATTATCCGCACTTCTGTCTGTCCGTCTATCTGTCTCTGTCTGTCTGTTTCCCAAATTGGACTAATGCCCCCGGCTTGCAATTGGATTACAATCTACGCGATTCCTCTTAGCCAACACAAACACACACACACTCGCAGAGAGAGTGAGAGATGCAAGTCCATTTGCCTAACAAGCAATCGCAGACAGACACTTCGACATCGAGCACTTCTCAGACAGCATTGACAATGCAAATTTACCTTATCGTTCGCATGACAATGTCTTATCTCTCCTTTTATACTTCAGTTGTTACTTTGCCATCTGCGGTGGACGTCATCTTCGAGGGACATCATGTATTAGTTGCATCCAATCCAATTATATATTGCAAAGTCAACAGCAAGTAGTCAAGTATTCTGCATTCCAAATTTCCACAAAAGTTTTTGTAATTACGCACTTTTTCATTTCCACGCCATGCTCTTATCGAGTTACATTGCCCCATCTCTAAATGTTTTTGTCATCTCTAGCGTGCCCACCGATAGTCATCGATTATTTTGTTTTATCGATTCAATTTCATTTCGCTTGAAATGTATCATAATAATAAATTTCAAAAGAATTACAATTAAAATTGATAGTTTTATAAGAGATATAATATAAAATATAATATAAAAAGATATATAAGAGCCATGTTCTTATCGAGTTACATTGCCTCTAAATGTTTTTGTCATCTCTAGCGCGCCCACCGATAGTCATCGATTATTTTGTTTCATCGATTCAATTTCATTTCTCTTGAAATGTATCATAATAGTAAATTTCAAAAGAATTACAATTAAAATTGATAGTTTTATATGAGATAGCTGTAAAAAGATCACTGTAATAGAACCGATGGCAACAATTTTTCAATTAGACTTTTAAATATTATTGAATTATATCTAATTAAAATAGTCGTAGTTATTGAAATGAAAAATGTGAAACAGTATATTTTCTTTTGCTTCGCATAATAGTTTATTGGAAAAAAGGTGCTTAAGTATAAATTAATAAATTCTTCATTTTCAAGAAACATGTCTTCAAATTAATTTAAGACATTTTCGACATATTATTATATGAACAACTCCTATTTAAGTTTCTTAAGTATTTAAAAATATGCGCTTGATTCTTTTGCTTTGCATAATAGTTTATTAAAAAACAAGAAAAAAAGTGCTTAAATATAAGGTAATAATAGAAAATAACTCCTTCTCTTTGTACAACTTAGAGATGGTCTCGCTTACAACTAATATGCATTTATATGGTATGTATATAATAATAGAATGTGTGCTCATGTATATCAAGTGCAACGCCAGCGACTGTTTTCAGTGATTCATGTTCATGTTCATCATGCTGTTGGGCTCGGGGGCATCGCCACAGCGGTCGACGCCAAAGTTGTGACGCATGCGCTCCAAGGCGGCGCGATTGAAGCCGCGGGCAAGGAGCTGCGCCTCCGCCTGGGCGATCACGTCGCGCATGCAGCTCAAGAGTTTGGTGCTCTCCGTCAGCTGGTTGCAGGCGTACTTGTGCCGGAATCGCAGCTTGGCCTTCTTGATCTTGTTGTTGTAGCGCGACTTGCGGCACGATTCTGCTCGCTGGCGTTGCACGTCGCGACTGGAGGCCGGAGTCGCAGTTGTCGTTATCGTTGTTGTTTCGGTTGTCTCTTCGGGTCGCGTGGCTGGCGGACGTCGCTCCACGGTGATGGGATTGGCGATCAGCATCTGGTCGACGTAACGTTGCTCCTCGTTGGCATAGTGTGACTTCAGAAGCTGCAGCTCCTGCTCCACCATCTGATCAATCTGCTCCGGCGTATTGTTGTATTGCATCAAACTGGGTTTCCTCATCGGCAGCGGATGAAGCATCATCATCTCAGCACTTGGATAGTATGTGTACACTGGTTGCTTGTAAAGATTGCTCTGCTCCATATCGATATCGATAGAGATGTGTGTTCTCTTCTGTCTGTTTATCACGATCTGCTCACCTCAAAGTCCAAATCGTATTTGCTGGCTTCGTCTCGACAGCGCCTCGCTTATATAGCTCTCAAGGCTCTGACCTGCCCACTGTTTGACCTGCCTTCGGTTGGCAATGCGAACCTTTTATGAATCAACAGCAACAACCATTTTATGATCTTGTTTTCCTTGCTGTCCGGCTACCTAACATTCTACCTGCCTGCCAACATTAACCATTCGCTGGCCAGTAAACAAACGGATTAGCAGACGAGCCGTCTGCATGACAGAACTCACCAGGGGATCGAATGTGTTTCCGTTTCAGCCATTGAAGCCATTGCCTTGTATGGTATCACAGCTACTAAACACAACTTATTAACCTAAATGAAGTACTAAGTACGTTTATGATTATTTCTGTAAAGATCGTACAACGAACTCAATTTTAACAACACTTTTCCTTTTGAACGAAATAAAAATACAAGCTTCATTGTTTAAATTGCTTAAAATAAATCATAGCAAAACATATTAATAATTACTTTAAATTCGTAACTTATCATAAACTTTGTAATGGCTGAATACATTCTAAGTCATTTTTATAATTTATAACGTCACATTTTAATACTCAATTTTGTAATAGAGCTTAAAATTCATTATATTTGTAATATCACAAAGTTAGACGTTTATGATTATTTCTGTACCGATCTTATAATGAACTGTATTACACCAAAATAGATCATTTTAAACAAAAAAGTTGAAAACTAGTTTTATTTCTTATGCTTTTGATCAGGCATGTATAAAATTGTTTAAAATAAATCACCTTCAATTTAAACCATTTTCATCGTTGAAGTTAAAGTTAGAAGTTTGTTTAATAATTAATTTCTTATTCTTATTCAATTTCATTTGCTTTGAATATAAAAATACGCTTTGAAAAGTTGAAGTATTTGAAAAGTTGCAAAACCTAGAAACTACGAATATTCTTCAATTCTAAATCTCAAATATATTAAACTAAATTAAATTAAAAAAGGCTTCCTGCAAGCAATACATTGCATCATATGAATTGTGACATTTATTTGATTTTTAATTTCGAAGATATAAAATTTATATATTTAAATAGTTGATGTCTTTAAAACATAATATTTGATGGCTTAGATTGGAAAACTTGATTTAAATAATGTTTCATATAAAATATATTTGTTATGATTGTAACTAACATTAAAAAGGAAGTGTAACAACATACATATGTATGTCTATGCATACATATTAAATAATGCATAAAAGCACTTAAGTATATAAAAAAGAAATGCGTTAAACAATTTATACAGTTTTATTGTGAACCATCTACATTTAGCCTTCTGACTTCAATTTTGTTATTTTTATATTCTTAGTATAAGAATAAATTTGGAGAATGAATTATCATAAATCTCCGAAATTATCGTACTATCTCACGGATTGTTTATATCTATACCAAACTTATTTGAAGATTTGAAAATGCTCAAAGTATTTGTCAAATTATGCGAGATAAGGAACAAGTTCTTAGGCAAATACGAAATTAAATTGAGCAAAAGTAAAGCCATTGTTTCAGTTCAGTTACAATACAACAAAACTAGTCATGAGATAAAGAAGGAGGAGATACAGAAGGAGGAGGAATTTGATTTTGGTTTTCGGTTTGGGTTTGGGTTTGCTCACATGCTGAGTGCTAAATTGCAATTGTCAACTAAAATGTGTGTGCACCACAAGTCCAGCTTATCAGAGCTTATCAATATCGCAGACAGAGACAGGCTAATATTAGCATTGAAGTACTTTTGCTTTGCGAGGAACGAGTTTCACTTTTGGCTGGAGTGGCGATAAGCCATAAGCTGGCATAAACCAATCAAGAATCGTCAGCCCAAAAACTCGATTCGCATTGGTCGTGTTACCTGCAACTACAATGACACTGAAGTGTAGCTGTAGTTGTGGCTGGGTTTGGGTTTGGGTTAACACAACTCCTGGTGACGGGTCAAGTGCTGCAATCGGTAGCAGGTAAGAAATTTGACTTGTGGCGGACATGACAGTTCAACTGGACACGTTGCTGCCTGTTACAGGTAATAAACGGACTAGGATGGCAACAATTAAATTAACTGCCCCCGGCTTAGCAATAATAAAAGATCATTGCAAAAATCCCAATGGCAACATGTTTATGCATATTCCTTTAAGATGGGTAAATTACATAAAGTGAAGTGTGTGTGCACTTTTTTTTACCGTTACTTGAAATCGGGAGATGCAGATTATTAAAATTATCACATTTTGTGCATTTCACTTTGTACTGTTATTTTTCATACTTTTATGTGCTTCGATCTGTGACGAAACAAAAATTTTAGAGGTGTCATATAATTTTGGAAAGGAGTTTATTCGTTTTTCTTCTCAAGTAAAGTCAAGTATGAAAATCATCTTGTTTATTTCAGATATATAATTTTCTCTTAATAATAATATCTATTGAAATCGAATCGAAAGCATAAACAAATAAAGTAAAACCTTTTTTATACAGATATTCGATGAAAAAAGTGTCTCAGCAATGCTTAAGCAAAATTATAAAGCATACTTCATATATGTCTTAAATTAATGTTAGCACACACTCTTTAAAAATTGAATAATACTTTGTGTTATCATTAATTGATCCTTAAAATGGTCTTTCATTAAGAACACAATTTTTAAGACGAATGTTCTTGATTATAGAAATTAGTCTTTTTTCAGTGTATGTATTAATTTATGTTTCAAATTCATTATTTCACAACTAATATTGTGATCTCTAAGTCCGATCAAAGAACATCTAGTAAACGTTAAAAAAAAGTTATGTAATTGACTTTATAGATATATTAGGAGAAACAGATTGCTTCTTGCAAATTGTGTAAATCAGCGTTATGTTATGTTAATCAAATGCACTTAAATTTGAGTAAGATATGGGATTGAGCTTTAATGTTGAACGCATGCGAAATCCGATTACCACTTCATTAACTTTTCGAGGCGCCACGAAGGCCATTAAAATGTTGGCTTTAACAGGCTCGTTAAAGGCCAAACAAAATGCGAAAGAAGCAAATGTTCAAATCATTAGTCCAGAGCATGTCGCTCGAGCATTAAATGTGGCAATTGTAATTTTAATTCACACAGTTGGCTGGTGAAATACATATTTAGTACTCTACAGCCAAACAGTTTATATACTTTACTCTACTATACTATATAAGTATGTATGTATGTGTGTATGTGCAATAACATATTTGGGAGATTGGGAGCTTAAGTGGTAAGGGCGTCGCCATTCTGTCCTGATGAGGGATCTTGTTTGTTGTCTAAAAATAAAACGCAGTTCACTGCCATTCCTCTGGTTGTCATGGAGCTGAAGCACAAGCGGAAACGGAAGCTGAGATGAGCACTGAGCACTGAGCACTGTCAGCAACAGACTCAACTCAATTCATACTCGAATGCTGTACGAGTATGTCCAAAAATATGAGCATGTATTATATGGGTATTATATTACAAGGGCGTCGCCTCCTGCAAAAATATCGTAATAGGAAATGCGAATCTATTTCCAGCCTGCTGCCAAATGAGAGAAGACAACGCACACACACACACAAACACACACGCACACACAAAAAGAGAAAAAAGCAAACTGCCCATAAGTATAATTAAAAAACCATTTATAATCATTTTGTCGAATCCCAGTCGAAGGCAAACAGAAGTTGACCCAGCCACAGAAAGCCGCTGTCTCTCCCACTCACTCTCTCTCTCTCTCTCTCTCTGTCATTCCCTTTCTTTCCTCCCCCTTTAACCTACCAAGCTGTGTGGCACTTGAAGCCGTCGGTAGTCGACTGTCGACAGTCATCGTCCGTCCAGCTCGGCGTTGACAATTTGCGACTCGACTGTGGCTGCCCCCGAAAAGAAACACAAGTGAGAAAGCTACAGTCAAGCTTTGACTGCAATAGACCCTTAACTTTCCGATTGAACTAATTTCCGATATTAAAATTTAAAATAAAATATTGTTCAATTATCACTTAAAAAGCAAGTCATTAAAGTATGCTAATTTTGGCAAATACAAAATATGTTACTGAAATAATAACTTATAATAACTTGTTATTAATTTTCACATTCTCTTCAATATATGTTACATACATATACAAAAACTACAATTTCAATTTAATGGCATTATGCCAATTATTTATGTATATTTTTAAAATATATTTTTATCACGAAAATTGTTACACAAAAAAAGAAAAATGTTTCCCTAAAATACTAAAACCAAATAAATTTAAAATTTAAATTTGATTATTTCAATCTGTAAAAAAAAGTTGTATTAAAAAACTGAAAAGATTTATGAAAGAAGGGTTCAAATCTGGAAATTAGTTAAAATAAAAACTACGAAACTTATATTTTTCAATAGCTTCATAATTTTGGATTATACTATAGGAAAGGAGATATCTCGATCCGCTTTCGACACACTCCATAATAGACTTTATTCACGTTTTGTAAAAGTAAAGGGTCGACAAAAAATAGGAAAAACTGGAGCCGTAAATACGCACATAAAGCGACATTCTCCATTCTCTCCTTTCACTGTTTTCTCCTCGACTCTCACGTGGCAGGAGAGGAGTAGTTGGGTGGAGAGGGTAAGGACGAGGACGAGGACGAGGACGGGGGCTAAGAGGAGCCGCAATGCCATTGCCATTGAGTTTGAATTATGTCAGCGCAGTAATAAATTGTTCAGGGCATTAAATTAAAATATATATGTATGTGCTTCTGTGTATGTGTGTGTGTATGGGGGTGTTCATGCAATTCTTGCGGCACTAGGCACACACACAAACATACACACACACACACACACAGCCGCACACTCAGTCAGCTTGGAGCACAGAGAGGACGCCCCAATAGGATTTGTGGCGAGAATTTACTACAAAATGCCAAACATGTATCGTCCAACACATTCACATGTTGAGTATGCAAATAAAATAGGATTTTGAGGTATTCACTCGAACCTTGACAACTCGGTTCCATCCCCTCCGCTTTTCCATTATTCCATTTTCAACATGAATTCACCAGCAAAGAGTGCCAGCTTTGAAAGACCAAATGCAGAGCAAGGTAAGCATTCAAATAGCCACTATTGCAATTAATTTTATACTATATCCCTTTAAACAAAATGATGAAGAATTACGACCACTAAAAAGGAAAGAAATGGTCTTACGGTGGTACTATAACCAAACTGTTTTCATTTTCTGTGCTCTTTAAAAAGTTGTTATATTTTTATGCGAATGTATTCACAAGAAAGCATTTCAGCCTGCATAAAATGCTCTGCATCAACAAATCTCAAATTTAACCATGTTCGATTTTGTGAACATCAAATTTGGCTTCTTCTGCATGTTACAAAATACCCTTCTACCCTATGTGTAGCGGGTATACAAATTCATAGCAGTAATCAAAAACAATTAACCTAGAAAATTTTGCTCTTTGTTAATTTAATAAGTATTGAAACTCAACTACTTGTGCTTGAACATTGCTTTTGCTCTTTCTCTATCAAAGATTAGTATAAAAAATACATATAAATTGTTTCACAATAGTATTAGCTTATGTCAGTATCCCCAAATCTATTATTAGACAAAGAAAGAAAGTCTAATTACTCTTTGTCAACCGGAGATTAAAGATACAAAATAAATACTATTATTTACAATTAGGCATAGAAAATCCATATCTTTCGTTGTACTATATAATTGCGTTGCCCAAAAAAACAGGCAACTACATTTCAGATTTCACATGTGGTTTCCATTTTTGACTATAGAGTAAATGTGATATTTACATGCGAACTACTTACAAAACTTGTACAATTAGTGGGATCAATGTCAGTAAAAGTGAAATGTATAATTCTACAAACTAGATGAATATTCTATGTGCATTTGTATATCCTATATATATATGTATATGCTACTGGAGTTATCCAGAGCAGCCGCGACATCCGCAGTGCACGCATTCCACAATGCGTCCCTCCTCCAGTTTTGATTTTGGCACACGGCAAATGCAATTCGTGCCGAAGTTCGTGTCACGTGTCTGTATGCAACGCAGGCAGCAAAGATTCTCATAGCCGGACTTCTTCCATTTGGCTATCAGGTTGCCATCGGCGATCTTCTCCTTCAAACAATAGTCGTACAATTCCCGGCTAATGGCTTTGCGGCGATAGAACAAATCATAGATGTAGCGCGTCTTCTGGTGATGTATTTTAAAGATGGGCCACAACGATTCTGTGATGCGCTTGCCCTCGTGTGGTTCCGTTTCCGCTTTAAAAGAAAAAAGAATACGTTTATAGGCGGCCAGAAGAAAAAAAGAAAAAAAAAATAAAAGCGGCGTCAGCAAATTACTAGGAAATACCTTCGCGCATTTTCTGTTCCAGTTCCTCCAACGTTGGTTCAATCAATTCCCAACCATCTGGTGGAGGTTTACGGCTGCGACGCACTTTTGGCATTGTTTTTTGGTTTGTATATGAAATAAAATTTCAATTTGAACACGTTAAAATCTATACAAAACGTAAAATGCTACGAAACTGAAATAACGCAGATAATAAACAGCTGTTCAACATTTAAGCGTTGTTTAAGTGTTGTGAAATGCATGATGAATAACGAAACACAACACTGACTGTCAGGGTTGCTTTGATTGAGGGTTATCGATAAGCGTTTCAGTTTATTTTCCATTTCAGTGTATATGTAATCGTAGAAGTAATGAGTTGATTGTTTTTGTTATTTTTGTTTGACAGACGCGTGTTATTGCTATTGTACTCTGTTCATTTGATTTATTTGGAACACTTGCTTTGCGTCCTGCTTCACGACTTGCAAACCAAACAAAAAAAGAAAGGTGAAGCAAATATTAAAGGACAAAAGCATTGCGCAGCCAAAAGTAAGCAAAAGCTAAGAAAGCAGCAGACGCAGTCGAAAAGATATCGTCTGCTTGTGCATGTGTTTGTGTCTGTGTTTGCATTTGTGTTTGTGTTCGTGTACATGTTCATGTTCATGTGATTGTGCTGCAGCAGCAGCAGCAACAAACTAACCCACACAACTTTGGGGACGCAGCTTCACACGCGCTACAAAGCAACAGCAACAGCAGTTGTATTATTATTACCATCGACGACTGTTGAGGCGGATGCTCTCTTGTCTTGATTAATAATTACTGCATTAAATTTAATGCACAACTAAACGTTGCCGTCAACGTTCCAAACAAATTCGATGTGCGTGTGTGTTCCAATTCAAAACAACAATATATGTATGCAAAAGTGTGCGTGCTTGTGGTTTGTTGTGACGTCGTTGCGATGACTGTGATTGTATTTGTTGTAATGCGTCGCTTTCATTCATAAGTCGTCGCTGGTGCTGGTGGCTTTCTTTGCATCAACAACAAATCAACGTTTGGCCTTCGCATAGTATCTGCGCGCTCGCTCGCACCAACAGAGGCGCCCACATAATTGGCTGTCGCTGTCACGTTCACGTTCCCGCTCCCACTTCCACTCCCATTCTCTGACCAGCATTGGCATCGCCCCTTCCTTGTCTTGCCACCATCATCTTTGCTATTGCATTTCCATTCATTTGACGATTCGTATCGTATTCGCCGTTATATTCAGTGCATGGTACGTGAAATAACAAATATTTAAGTACTCACACACACACACCAACAACGCTGAAGTGTTAGTATGTGTGTCTGCGAGAGATCACCACCCCCCATTTTGTTGGCACATTTAAACGCCCCCTCCCACCATGTCGCGCTCTACTTGTGTGTGCGTTGGTGACGCTGTGCGAACTTGCGTATGTGTGTGTGTGTGTGAGTGTAATGAGCGCAACAAATCAGTATTGTTTTGTTTGCTGTTTGCACATTCCTCAATTTTTTTGCCATTTTCCGCCTTATGCACACACACACACACAAAACACAGAAATTGTCACTTTGTATTTCTAGTTTGGAACTAGTCATCAGACTAACCGTATACCAGACAATTGGTCACACCATTTATCTACGACACACATACATATTCAAACAAATACATATGCAAACAATTCTAAGTCATGAAATCGATCCTACTTACGGCCACACTGATCGGATCGATAAGATAGCCTAACTCAAAACAATAACAAAGTTCCATCTCACACACACTTGCATGTGTGTTAATATGTATATATGCTTGATTGTATGACAAGGTAGCTTTAGAGACAAGTTTACACTAATACACTCATAGAAATAGCTTTTCGACAATTCACTGAAAATTTACATGGGAAAGCGCTTAAATATTTCCAATCATCATTCTCAGTTGGCAGTTGTTTTTCAATTTTTAAATGGAAAGTTCCCAGAGTAATCCACAGAAACTATGCCAACAATTTCCTAAACTTTTCATGTACAGTGCAGCTTCCATATAGGGATTTATTTAAAATTATAATACGATTGAAATATACTAAAATGTCTCTTAAAATTAAATACAACTATTCTCAGTTTTGAATATTATAGATGAGGACATGACTTCTAATGTATATTCTCACTTTTTGTGCTTCTATAATTTATGATCTCACAATTCTCACTACCGAATACTTCGCTCATATATCAAAGGGTCACTAATCATCCAAGTTATGACTGTCCCATAAAGTTCGGTAATTCTTTCTTTCACTGTGATAGTTTCTTTTTTTTTTATCGTCGAGTACTGTATACAGTATATACATAGCTTTTTATCAGATAAATGTAAAAGTCGCTGGGTCTGTCACATAGCAAACACACGTTAATTGTCGTATAAATAATGTCGAACTCGAGTTGAAGGCAATAAAGAAAGTTAACTTCTAAGAAAGAAATTTCGTGTAATTTATGTTGGTAAAATGAATGAATGTGCTGTGGAATAAATTAGAGATTCAGACTTTTTCTCATATTTGGGGTGCAGGGTATTAGAGTAGTCATCACTCTGCCCCAATTGGCTGCAAGTCAATTATATTTATACCCCAACTGTGCCACGGCCGCCGCCACACCGTCCAGATGCCACAATTTCCGCGTTGCGCCGCAATTCAATATGAATTGTGAATTGTGAATCGGAATTCGCAGTCGTTATTAAAAATGCATTCAAATAAATCCATAACATTGAATTATTTGATTCGCACGAATGTAAACGGTTAAATTGTTTGTTTTGCTGTCAGTCAATATTGATGCAAAATGCAAAATGTGTGAATGAATATTGCAAACAGATTGAATTGTAATTGAATTGTGGAAAGTTTAATTGCCATATGTTAAACTGATTCGTGTCTTCAATAAGCATTGGTTGAAATGTTTGCTATGGTTTGAGTCTCGACTCCAACTTAAGTTCGAGTTGCAGAAGAATGAGTCTAATATACACAAAATGCTTTTATCGACTTTCAGCCAGCTACGGCTTCAGCATGGAGCCCACAGCTGCTGCCGGCAATCTGCTGGAGATCATGGATCTGGCCCGAACCCTTCGCCAGGAACAACTCTTCATCCAGCACGAACAGGCGGCGTTTGCACAGCTCACCGGAGCCTTGGAGACGAATGCGGCAACCATAACACAGGTCTGAGTCTGAGTCTGAGTCTGACTTGTCACATAACATTTTGATTAACGATGTCACGTACTCGCTCGCTCACTCATTGACTCTTTGTTTCCCCTTGTTCTCTCATTTAGCTGGCGTACATCTGCGCCCAACAAAGACAGAATCTGCATGATCTGCTCTTAACCAGAACGGATCACGATCCATTTGCCTGCTGTCGCCGTGCCAGCGCCTACGACAACGCTCCCTTTCTGGATGCCAAGCAGGTGTTACCCTACGAGGTTGGTACTCCCTTTAGGCTCTCCCCTCTACCCTTTCCCTTATGGTCTTGCATTAAACGCCAACGTTTATTAGGCACTTACTACGTATATACATAATTGTATAGCATATATACAAATATATAATCAGTTGTATGCTTGCATATCCAGACAACAAAGAACGATTTCCGATGTGTGAATAGAGGGAATGAACATTGACATTGTTCTTCTTCCTCTTGTCGTTGACGTTGTTGCGGCTATTCGAAAAACTATTTAGATCAAATAAAATGCGACTCGTTGAGCATCATACGAGACGCAAATTAGTTTTAGCTCTTCCTCCTCCTTTTACTACTGCGTCACTTACGACTGAACCGCGAATCGAAGATCAATTGACCGCCTTCCAGTGGTTTCACCTCCTATAATCATATTATTTGACGGATCACTTTACATTGATCTTTGCAAGTTCTATGTTATATAAAATTGCAGTTTCTTTTAGCTGATTTAGGTTTCAACTTTCAGATTTCAATCTAGTCTAACCTTAAACATACATCTACTATAAACTTTTATTTAATAATCCCCAACTTAATTGCAATTACTATCGAAGATCAATTGACCGCCTTCCAGTGGTTTCACCTCCTATAATCATATTATTTGATGGATCACTTTACATTGATCTTTTCAAGTTCTATGCCATATCGAATTGCAGTTTGTTTTAGCTGATTCAGGTCTCAACTTTCAGATTTCAATCTATTCTAACCCTAAACATAAATCTACTATAAACTTTTATTTAATAAACCCCAACTTAATTGCAATTTCTATATCGAATTGAACAAGTGTAATTGACTTATAATGTTATCAATTGAGTGCTAGGCTTATCTTCAATTAACCCCATTTACCATTTAATTCAAAATGTCAATAAGTCATTTGCAGTCACAGACATTGGAAACTGTGTGAGATTTATATGATTGTATCTTCTTTCTTTTATCTGTGGAAGATTATCTTGTCTTTGCCACAACTTGATAAGCAAACATGCAGAACACATTCAACAAGAACTATACACTTAAAACAGTTTGCTACAAACTTGAGTTCGTGATAACAATTTATCTAGAGTTCTTTTGAAAATTTGATAATTATTTGTTTAACGACACAATATTTAATTATCTATCAATAGATAGCGAAATGAAACTGTTTAGGAATTTTAACGACGTTTAAAATTAGGTTCTTGATGTTATCTATAGGGTACATTTTATAGTTCTTTATAGATGCGTCGATATGTTTTCCTTCTATGTTGAATTTCTATTTCTTTATATTTATTTCTACAATATGCAATTCTTTATTACTAATATTATCGTAAATTCTATATATCATTATATATATGGTAGATTTGTAGTTCTTTAGTATTATTATTAATAATATGATCAATTTAGGGTTTTTTCTACTAGTATTATCATAATTTCTATATACCATTGTATACATATGGCATATGTTATATTTATTTCTTAAATATGTTATATTCGTCGATCCTTAGTATTATTATTGTGTTCTATTTATCGTAAATTCTATATATCATTATATATATGGTAGATTTGTAGTTCTTTAGTATTATTATTAATAATATGATCAATCTAGGGTTTTTTCTACTAGTATTATCATAATTTCTATATACCATTGTATACATATAGCATATGTTTTATTTATTTCTAAAATATGGTATATTCGCCGATCCTTAGTATTATTTTTGTGTTCTATTTATGGATTGTGTCTAATAAATGAATGTAAATTACCGAAATGAAAGCACAAATGTTCTAGAGTATGACTAATTGATGTGACATCCTTTGATTGCAGCATGCCCTGGCCTATGAGGATCTGTTCAACTACCTGTACAACACACCGTATTTGCTGGCCATGTCGCTGGCGACAGCGGATCGCCTGTCGCTGGTGTCGCCGTCGCAGCTGGAGCAGATTGTGCACACAATTGCAACCGGACTGTATGGGAATGCGATCAACACAAAGGACGTGGAGCTGCTGCTCAAGTTGCTGCGCGAACTGATCGAGATGCAGCTGCTGAGCAGCGAGCAGCCGCGACGATTGCTGCGGACCAATGGCAGCGCATTCGCCCGTCTCTATCAGCGTCTTGTGGAGTCGCTCTTCTCGGCTCGGATCTTTCTTACAGCCGCGTTGCACGCTCCGCTGATGGCAGTGCTGAGCGAGCACGAGGCGCTGCTCGATGTCGATCCCCACAAGCTGTTGCAGAGCTTCACGGCCCGTGAACGGCAGCGACGCTTTGGCGAGGACGAGACGAGCGCCAACTATCAACGGAATGTGGTCCGATTCCATGCCGAGACGCTGGGCAAGCTGCACGCCCATGCTCAGGCATTTGTACGGAGTTTGCAGCAGAGCTGGTCGCTGTTTCCCAGCTCGCTGCGTTGGCTGCTGCAGACGCTGGGCCAGCAGCTGCGACAGACGCAACGGCACAGCGATCACGAGATACGCCAACTGCTGTCGGATCTGGTGTTCACGCACTTCATTTGCCCGGCGATCGTTAGCGCCGATCTGGTGGGCATCATCGATGTCAATGTGAGCGAACAGATGCGCCACAATCTCAATCAGATTGTGCAGCTGCTGCAGCGTCTGGCGTTGAGCGACGAGGCCAGCGAATTGGCCCACCTCATGGAGATGCTGCTGGTGGGTCAAACCGGCGAGGATGTCGTCGCCATACTGCCGCAGCAGAGCGACTTTGAGCGCGCCCAGCTGGCGATCAATCAGCGTGAACTGCAGCACTTCGTCGACTTCTTTCGCCTGCTGGCGCCTCGAGCCGAATACGAAGTGTCCGCCGAGCAGCGACAGCGTCTGCAGCGGATTCTCTCGCGCATCCCCAAGACGGAGGCGACGGTGGTCTCCAATGCCAGCGCAATGCCGCCGCCGTCGCAAACAGTTGCAGAGGAGAAGAGCACAACGAATGGCGCGAAGCGTTCGAATAAAGGGCTGATGCGGCTGGGCAAGGCCACCAAAAAGAAGCTGGCCAAGGGCATGAGCTTCAGCAGCACTTCGAATTCCAACTCTCACTCTCACTCCAACGCCAATTCCAATTCGAATGCCAGCCATGGTCATGAGTCTGCTGCTGGCAACGGGAGTGCAGCATCAAATGGAACAGCGACGACAACGACGGCGGCGGCGAATGGCGATTTGGAGCAATGCTCGTCCTCGCATAGTGGCAGCAACACCAGCCTCAGTTCGTGTGGCGCCACAGCAGCGGCAGCAGCAGCGGCTGCCACGACAGCGAATCCTGAAGCGGATGCCGTCGATGGCAACGAACCGGTGTTGATGTTCAGCATTTACAATGCGGCTGCAAAGTGCAAACTGAAGCCACTCACCGAGGAGGATCTGCTGAAGATGAACTGCATTGGACAGGAGATTGCGCCGTCGGTGGCCGTCGTCACAGCGGCGCCTTCGTCGAATGCGGACGATGCGAGCAGCTTGGAGGCAATGCGTCGGCCGCACGATGATGCCTCCATTGGCAACTCGGACAATCTGGAGGCGATTAGCGAGGCGGCGCACTCGGTGAATCATTCGGTGGCCAGTTCGCTCGATCTCGAGGAGCAGCAGGAGCGCGATGTCCATGATGCCGAGAACGATGACAATCTCTCCGACATGGTCTCGGCCAATGTCTCGGGCCGTGGCACGCCCAACATCAGTGGCCGCGATACGCCCTCGTCGCAGGTGACGGACGGCGATGGAGCTGCCGGTGATCTGGCGCATCATGTGCCGCGTCCGACGCCACAGATGCAGAACATGCTGTTGTCCAAGGTGCGATCCGATATTGAGGACAAGTTCTGCAAGTTTGAGCTGAAGAAATTCGAGGGCGACGAGAACGTGAGCATCATATCGGACACATGGTCAACGGATGTGCTCGCCAGCGACTCGGAGAACACGCTCGACGCCAGCAGCGAGCAGCAGCGTGGCCGCGAACGTGAGCGAGAGCGGGAACGAGAACGGGAGCGAGAACGTGAGAGAGAGCGCAACTTCTCGACGCCATTGATACCATCGGCTGTTGTCTTGCCCGGCGACAACAACAACTTTGTGGTGGAGGCTTTGGCACGTGCCGCGGCACCCGCCGCCCTGGACGCTTCGGATCAGCGCTCCGAATCCAACTGGAGCACCGATGTGCTGGCCAGCGACTCGGAGAAGCTGGCCGAGATCGATACGGACGACAATGTGAGCATCACAGCCAAGTCAGACACGGCAGCCCCGCTTGCGCTCGCTGTGGTCCTCGACGATGGCGAACAGACGCCCGGCAGCAGCGGCGATGGCGATGGTGCGGATCCTGACGGCGATGGGGATGGCGATGGCGATGGCAACGGAAATGCGAGTGCTAGCGAGCGTAGCCAAGAGGATTCGGCATTCTTCGATGCGGTCAATTCTTATGATGATGCGCATCACTATCAGGCGGCATCGTCGCTGGCCCGCAGCTCGGTGCGCACCAGCTATCATGGCTTGGGTGGCGACAGTGGCGACAGCAGCTTCCAGCAGCAGTACAAATGCAGCGCAGCCGAGGGCAGGAAGAGCACTCCGCTCATGGGCACGGCGTGTATGCGTCGCCAGACGTCAGCCGAGAGCAGCATATCGAATCAGAGCCTCAATCTCGAGGAGCCGCAGTCGAGCAGCAAACAGCAATCGTTGTCCTCGCATCACCATCATCATCATCATCATCACCACAAGAAGAAGAAACAACAGCAGCAGCAACAGCAGCGAGATCTGATCGATTTCAGTGACTACAGCGAGGACAAGGATGAGCCGCCTGGCTTGGTGCAGCAGCTGCTCGATAAGTTTGGCGACGAGCAGCAGCATCCTCGCCAGCATCAGCAGCAGCAGCAAGTGCATTCACGTCCCTCTCTTGGTCATGGAGTCGAGCATCGTCGCATCTCCATGGAACAGCGCACGGCGGGCATCGATGGACGACGCAACGGGATATTGGCGGGCAGCGAATCGGCGCGACGACATCAGAGCTTAAACTACGAAAACCACGAGATCATGCTGCAAGGCATTACGATGCACGCGACCGATGAGCGACCGAAGACCGATGATGACAAGCAGCAGGAACTGCAGTTGCTCTGCGCCCAAACGCAACAGTTGCAGCTGCAGCACGATGCGGATGCCACCACCAGCAGCAGCACACCGGCTGCCACGGCGGCGGGGGGTAAACCGAGCAAAGCCACCGGCGCCATACCAAAGAGCATTAGCTTCGATGCCAGCGCAGACAAGGAGAAGCATCGTGGCCAGCAGCAGCGAGAGCAACGCGATCAGAGCGGCAGCATTCTCAATAAACTGAAGCAGGGCATCTTTAAGAATCGTCGCAACAACAGCAACAGCAGCAACAACAACAAGTCAGCCTCATCTTCGTCGTCGTCGGGTGCTGCAGCAGCAACTTCGTCGGCGAATCAACGATTGAGCATCCACAACGATCAAAATCGCAGCGTTAGCTTCGATCCGAGTGCCGCAGCCGCGTGTATCAACTTTGCCGCTGACCACGCCCACGCCGACGCCCGCTCGTCGCATTCGCACTCCCATTACTGTGATAGCAGCGAGGATATTCTGGCCAAGTATCGCCGCAAAGTCAGCAGCTCCAGCGATGCCACCAACTCGGACTCCACGGGCAACGGACATGTCCATGGTCACGGGCATGGGCATGGGCACAGTCACGGACTTGGTCATGGACATGCTCACAGTGCATCAGGAACGGCGCATGGGCAAGTCACCAATGGCGGGTAAGCGAACCTCATCGAAATCACATTGAAATAGGAAATCTTTCTTGTAATCGAAATCACATTGAAATAGGAAATATTTCTTTTTCGCTTGTATTTCGCATAGTTGAGAGGCTAGTTAAAAATCATTCAACTTGAGACTGTTGTAAATAATAATAATGTATTTGTTGAATACTCTAGCGACAATGAAGTCGAGTAGGAAAGCTACAGTTGAGTGTGCTCGACTGCAACATATCCGCTATCCATTTCCAAAACAAACACACTAACAATATAACATAAAAATACAAAAATATACCGTAGACTGTATTTAGTATATCGATATTGAATATTCAAAATATACCAGATTGCCAGCCAAAGCAGAATCTCTGAAATAACTTCTACAATTATGAATTCGTACGAGAAAACAAAAATTAATGAATTTCAAAATTGTATCGTAAAACAGTTCCTGTAAATAGTGTCACATGCTACTTTTGTTCACCATAGAATTATCCATATTACATTTGTGATTATTGCAGTTCTCACAATAATCCCAATTTAATATTAGAATACTTAACAAATATACGAAGAAGACAATGTTAGACGTATGTATAAATACCAAAATTTAAATTTAAAAATAGTTAGCAGAGAATGTTTAATATTTTCTCAACTTCCTATCTTTCTCTATCATGGAAAACCATATTGTATTTGTTAATATTGTATTTGCATTATTAAGTTTGATGATCTCAATCATTAAGTCAATAAGACATCTTTCAAATTTTAGATACTATATACACTTAACCATACTAACAGTCAATCAAATATAAGACAAAGATAAATGTGTGAAGTTGAAAACTTTCATAGTATAAAACTCTATTTAAAGAGGATTTAAATATAAGTTTTGCAATGCAGTCTCTTTACATATAAGAAAGATATGCTCCACTTCCTCTATATCTGTCTGCTTTTATATACCAAATACAAATCTATTTATCAAAATATCAAATAGAAGACAAAGTTGAAAGCAGTATTCGATTATTATTTATTTACAACTATAATAATGAGGATTCAAATCGAAGATAGGCTGTTTCTCTATAGGAAAGAGATGCTTTATTCCTTCACAACTTGCTCTCTCTCTCTCTCTCTGCCTTTTTATTTTATGACCACTTCTATTCAACTCAACTCTGTTTCACTCCAATCTCCATATCTTTCATTGTGCTTAAACTTTATTAATGAGGAATAAAATCAAAGATATGCTATGCTGTAAGAAAGAGTTGTTTTACTTCCTCCACAACTTGCTCTCTCTCTCTCTCTCTATTTATTTTGTGACCACATCTTTTCAACCCAACTCTGTCTCACTCTAATCTCCATCTCTTTCTTTGTGCTGCAGCCAATTGCCCGGCGTTGTGTTCAGCAGCGTGAAACAGAAGCTGCGCACGGTGCTCTCGAAGACGGATCTGCACAGCGGCGACTTCCGGCAGACGACGCTGAAGCCGCTGGAGGCGACGCCGCTGCAGACGTATCTGCAGATTCAGCTGGCGCAGTGCATCAGCCTGCAGCGGCTGCCGCAGATCTCGCATGTGGCCGAGGCGATGCGTTGCCTCGGCCAGCTGGAGCGGCCGCAGCATGCGCAGCTCTTGCTGGAGCTGCAGCACGATCTGGAGCGGCGCAAGAGCTATCTGCAGTATTTGCTGGTGCATCGCCAGCAGCTGTTGCTGCGCTCCGAGCAACTGGATCAGCTGGAGAAGCGATTGCGTGGCGAGGCGCGTAGCTGTCAGCGTTGCATGCTGCAGTCGTTGGTGCGCTTGTATCTGGGGCGACAGCAGAGCAAGCTACAGGCTTTCCAAGCGGAGTTTGCCCTGCTCAGCGTCAGCGATGAGCGTGTGGAGTTGATCGAGGAGTTTGTCGAGGGACTGCTCGAGGAGTTGCGCGATGGCGGGCTGCAGGATGAGTTCCAACGCGAGGCGGCACGCGATGCCATCGAACGTCTGCTGCTCGAGCAGATGTACGAGCAGGTGATGTTCCCCAACGAGGATGCGGATGTCTCGCGCGACGAAGTGCTTGCGGCGCACATTGGCAAGCTGCAGCGTTTCGTCCATCCGGCGCATCCTGCCCTCTGCATTGCCCAGGAGTATTTGGGCGAGGCGCCGTGGACCTTTGCCCAGCAGCAACTGTGCCACATGGCTGCGTACAAGACGCCGCGCGAGAAGCTGCACTGCATCATCAAGTGAGTGTGTTGAATGCATTTAACTATTTCGTATAACTGTAGTAAACTTTTCTTCTTCATTGCAGCTGCATCTCGAGCATCATGAGTTTGCTGCGCATGTCAAGTGGTCGCGTGCCAGCGGCAGACGATGTCCTCCCCGTGCTCATCTACGTAGTCATTATGGTATTATTCACAACACTCTCTCCCTCTGATCCACTCCTTGCTAACAACACTCTTCTTTCTCTCTCTCTCTTCGAACAGGCAAATCCTCCGTATCTGCTCTCGACAGTGGAGTACATCAGCTGCTTTCTCGGCAAGCGGCTGGACGGCGAGGATGAGTTCTATTGGACGCTCTTCGGTTCGGTTGTGAAGTTCATCAAGACCATGGACTACCTGGATTAATGATGATGCTGATCCTTTTGTTGTTGTTTTGCGGCGCTTGCCAACTTGCTGCAGCGAAGCTGGCTGACCCAATTGTTGTTATATCTTTACATTTATTTAGTGTCCTAAGTATATTGCATCGAGTTCTGTTTTATTGTATTTGTCCCAATTCCTCGTTTTTTTTTTTTTTTTTTTGTGCGTTCAACTTGATGTTCAGAGTCAGTTGTTTTCGTTTTTTTGGGCCAAGCTTCGCTGCACAGGCACGCTTTGATATTTCTACCTTAATTTGTATAAAATATAATTCTACCGATATCTCTATATTTGTATATATACTTACATATATATATATATTTGTATATGCTCAGTTCATGTATCACGTTGTGTTTAATGCATATAACACGATATGTAGTATATATGTGTATATATACACCAAGCAAATCAAAGGCGGCTACAACAAGAAATAAAATATGAGAATTTGGAAATTCGCTATTTACGATAGTTGCTAAGAACTGTCTTAACTATTTTTCGATGCCTGCATTATTATATTTGTATACTCGTACTATACTTAGTAGGTACTATGCATACACAGACATATTCATATACATATATGTATACCATATAGTATATATATATATATATATATTTAGAAGTAAACATAAGCATGCATGGAACATGAACATGAAAATCAACTTAATATTCCTTATTGTGTAACACAACAAATAAAACGAAATTCAAGAACACAACTGTTTTTTAAATGCTTAGCATTATTGTTATTATTATTACTATTATCATTGATATTATTATTAAAATAATTATTATTTCTATTAATATTACTCTATGACTATTGCTATCATTATTACTACTAATATTACTCTATTACTATTACTATTACTATTACTATTACTATTACTATTACTATTACTATTACTATTACTATTACTATTACTATTACTATTACTATTACTATTACTATTACTATTACTATTACTATTACTATTACTATTACTATTACTATTACTATTACTATTACTATTACTATTACTATTACTATTACTATTACTATTACTATTACTATTACTATTACTATTACTATTACTATTACTATTACTATTACTATTACTATTACTATTACTATTACTATTACTATTACTATTACTATTACTATTACTATTACTATTACTATTACTATTACTATTACTATTACTATTACTATTACTATTACTATTACTATTACTATTACTATTACTATTACTATTACTATTACTATTACTATTACTATTACTATTACTATTACTATTACTATTACTATTACTATTACTATTACTATTACTATTACTATTACTATTACTATTACTATTTCTATTACTATTACTATTACTATTACTATTACTATTACTATTACCATTACCATTACTATTATTATTATTATTATTATTATTATTATTATTATTACTAATATTATCATTGTTAATATTTTTATTTTTCAATCGGATATACATATTTAAGGTTCCCCAATTTAAATATGAATCCATCTCAGGAACCCTGTGTATAGGTAGTCTCTATTTTACGTAGACATACAGCTAGAATAGTTTCCTCATTTCAAATTTGCTTCGCAACCGAATCACTTCAACAATATCAAAAATAAATCGAGGCAAAATTCCATCAATCATCCATTAAGAACAACCATGCAGCAAATAATGAATTCCGAGATGAACTTGCCGGTGATCTACACAATGTCTGTGATCGTCTTGCTGCTATTGATCCACACAATTTTCTCATGGCGACAACTGAGGCAAATGCAGAACAATTGGTCCCTGATGGAGGCCTTCTGTCGATTGGAGCCGGGTACCGTGTGCAGCATTTGCATTGAGTCCATCACGGAAGGCGACACAATTCTGGCCGATCTTCAGCGTCTTGCCTGTGATCATTGGTTCCACAAGATTTGTCTTCGCGCCTGGCTTATTCGCGCCTCGAACTGTCCGAATTGCCGACGTCACATCGATCTACCCAAAGAGCTGCCGGAATTATTTCCCGCTGACTTTGACTTGGACGCTGGCAGCGACAATGACAACGATGATCTGGATTTTTGATAACTCTTCAATTCACTTTGTATTTTCGGCATTATTCGGGGTGCATTAAATAACGCTTTCTTATGTTTTCGGGTTTAAAAGAAAACAATTTGTTTAATTTGGGTCAAAAGATATAGTAGTACATATAATATGTATAATAATTTCGTACAGAATCATCTTGTGGCAATCTAATTTCATTCTTTCAGGTCCATTCTACAATCTACAATCAACGATTTACGCCAAATAAATATACAATTAAAAAATGTATAGTAAAAAATATGCCTAGTTTATAATGAATGAACATAATGAACTACCGATATGCAATTGAATGCAAACAGATAAGTAAAACAAAAATATGTTTAAATCGCAAAGATCGAACAATATTTACTTGATATTACTTGTTTTCTTATAAAACAATGAAATGTGATAACCTTCAACATATTGCAATAATCTCATAAGCAATATTTTTAAAGTGAATATGTAAATGCAATTAGTTTGAATGTGCAATTAAGTGTGTAGCTGCAGTTAATGACATCTCAATTTCACTTAACTTCAAACAAAATGTGTTTACGCTAATACATAAGAGTACTGCACACGCTCTTCGATATGCACTTATCTGCAATGAGCAATTAAACATATACGTATGTATATGTAGAATATTTAAAAGTTATGCTGAGCTGCTTTGCGCTTAACTGCACAATTGTGGTGCCTTAAAAATGATACAATAATCGAACTGCAATAATCTATATATGCAATGCAATTATCTTAAATGCGCTTATGTGCAATTGATAATACATCGATTGTTGTGATTTGTGTGAAAATAGTTAAACCAATATTTAAAATGATACAATAATCGAACTGCAATAATCTATATATGCAATGCAATTATCTTAGATGCGCTTATGTGCAATTGATAATACATCGATTGTTGTGATTTGTGTGAAAATAGTTAAACGAATATTTAATTGCCGTCTTACAACTAATTGGGACTCAGACTTTCGTCGGCTCCGATCGAAGCAGAACTTACTACAAAAACATAAAGTGATCAAATTTAACAAGAATATATAAATCTACAAAAAAAATTGAAGAGTGAATTGGGTGATTGGATGATTGGGAATCCTCCTCCAGCTGGCTTTTAACGCAGCACATACTTCTCCAGGTTGGCATCGCGTCCGCCCATCAAATAGCTGTTGATCCACATCTGGGACATGATGCGAACACCATGTTGCTGCAGATACTCGAGATCCGCGGCAGCCAGCGGCGCCTTCTTCACGTCGACAAAACAATGCGTGGCACCGGCGGCCACATCATCCGATCCAAGTGGCAATTGGGGCTCCAGAATGCATGCGCCTCCGGCACGCAGCACATTCCGAATGGCGGCCAAGCTCCGCTCCTGCAGACTGAGGATGACGCGCTGGTCGCGAAATGCGCCGCCACCATCGAGACGCCAGCGATGCGCTGCCACCGCAATGGGTTGCTCCTCGGGCGTCAGCGGTGGCAAGTTGAGTGCCTTGGGATTGCCCCATTCGCAGAGCGATTCGTCGAGGAAGACGCCCTTCGCATGGCACTGCTCGATGTATTGAATGGTGAGAATCCATTTGCCGGCTGCCATGCAACCGAGCAGCTTCTCGCCGCGATTGGGACGCTCGCACAACAGATGCGTACACTCCGGATCATAGTTGACCAAATTCTGGCACACAGTGCCGCCCAATCCGCGAATGCGTTCGATCAGCTGCTGTCGTCGCTCGTCGTCGTCGCTGCTCGAGATGCTGAAGCACGGCGGTGTTCCTTGGTGCTGCATGCGGGGCGAGGTGCTGGCGCCGATGCCGCTTTCGGAGCGTCGTTGGTCGCCATTGAAGTCGACGGGATCGCGCCAGTCGACCATGTCCTCGCTGTTGGTGCCCAGCGCGAATCCCTCGGACTCGAAGGGCTGCACAAATTGCGCCTGGCTGCGCGCTTGGCCATCGTGATCGCGCTTGAGGCTCGAGCGACGAGACTCGCGGCTCTTGAGGTAGTCGGTGATCTGTCTCAGCTCGGACATATTGTCCGCACTCGACTCCTCGAAGCTGATCTTGTCAAAGTTGATTGTGGCGCAGCTGTTGCTGCTCGGCTGCTCGTCTTGCGGCTGCGTGTTGGGCACAAAGGGCGAGGCGGGCAACGCTGTTCTTCGCTTTGGCGTTGCAGTTGCTGCTTTTGGAGTTGGAGTTGCAGTTGGAGTCGCTGTCTTCCTAGCCTGGAACAGAGTTCTGCCTGTGGGTGTGGATGGCTTCTGTACCTGTACCTGTACCTGTACCGACTGCTGCTGCTGCTGGTGCTGGTCCTCCTCCTCCCCCGATGTGTACTCGATGCCCAGGGTCTCGCAGGTGATGCGCATCACACGCTGTCGTATCACCGCAATCGGCGTGTCCGGCTTCAGCTGCTGCTTGGGCAGACGCCAGCGCCGCTCGAAGTCATCGGCCATGCGCTGCTGGAACTCCGGGGTGAGGCAAAAGTCTGGTATCCCCGGTACGGGATGCTGTGCAGCCGCCTGACGACGATTTACCGGCGTGCACGCCTGACGCCGGATCCGTTCCAGTTCGGGTGTTTGATTCTCGCGCATCTCGCGTATGATCTGACGCACGCAGTCACGTGCTTGGCTCGTGTCCAGACGCTGGGCCACCTGCTCGAGGAACTCAAAGTTGCACGCGCCCGTTCCTGCCCCCGCACGTTGCAGCGGCGTCTGCGGCGAGACGTCTCCGGAGCTGGAGCGACGTCGTGTGCTGGCGAGACCCGTGACAAGCTCCGATATGCGTGGATTGCGCAGCGGCGTCACTTGGTTCTCCTGCTGCATCTGCGGCGGTTCCGGCTGCAACTGTTCTCGCTGCTTGCTGCTGCTGCGATGCGAGAGCGGTGTCTGCTGCTGCTGCTGTTGTTGTTGAGGCTCCTGCGGCGGCGGAGGCAACTGCTTGTTGCTCTCCCTGAGCCGCGGCGAGGCGGGAAACTCGGCGGCACTCGTGCCCACCAGGTAACCGGCAAAGGGAAGCTTCTCGCCACCCTGGGCGCAGTGCAGCAGCCACTGGGCGGTGACCACCGGATAGCCCCACTTCAAGGCACCCTCGTACTTGGAGCCCTCGGCACTGGAGCACACCAGCAACGGACGCTCCTTCTTCACGAACGCCTTGTTCAGACTGCCGCCCTGCAGCTCCGCCAGCGCATTGATGAAATCCCGCTCGAGACCCGCATAGATCGACACCACAATGGTCATGCCCGCCAGCGTGTTGGCCTTCGCCTGCTGCGGCACCGGCTGATGGTAGTACTCGAGGGGCTGGAGGAGCTTGTTCTGCTTCATGCAGGACTCGAGATAGAGTTCGGTGACCAGGTGACGCCACCGCACCGGCAGCGTGCTCACATCGAGCAGCTGCTCGAAGCTGACGATGGCAAAGTCAACGGGATCCGTGTAGCTGGCGGAGACGAGGCATCCCTGCGCCGCCTGGCATTCGCTGACCATTTGATCGTAGAGCTCGCTGCTAAAGCTCGTCGGATGCACATAGACGGTGGCGCCCTGCAGATAGTCCAGCTTGTCAAAGTCAATGGAGAGCGTGCTGGCGCTGAGATCGGGCAGCGCCACAGCCAGAGGAGGAGCAGGAGCAGGAGCTGAGGGCACAGCTGGCGTCACGGTGTTGTTGAGCTGCGTGGAACAGGCGGCGGGTAACGGCATCGCTGGCTCCTGATCGGCCGCATACTGTGTCAGCAGCGATGGCTCCAACTCCGGCTCCGCCTCCTCGGCGGGCAGTTCGAAGAGCTTCTTCTTGATGGGCGCCATCGTCGACGGCTGCTTGAAGCTGTGATTCATGGAACGCAGCGTCCGCTTGCTGCCCGGCGAGGCGATCGTCGGCTCGACGCCCGCAGCATCCGGCAGCGCGACACGATGCGGCAGCTCGCTGGCAATCCTCGCCAGCCGGATGCTCTCGCGCAGCCACTCCAGCTGCACCACCTGGCAGGCGGCGAGCAGTCCGTCCGCCTGCCACTGGCGATAGGCGGTCATGTCCAGCTGGCCGACAATGATGTGCGTGAGTCCCTCGTGCGGATCGTCGTAGCGAGTGGCGCCGCCAGTGTTGAGCACGCGATGCAGCTTCTCCCGCTCGGCGGTCCGAAAGCCGCTCAAATAGACGCAGCAGCCGTCGAGGAAGCTGCCCGCCTGCTTCGCCTGGCGCGGACAGATCTCGGCGAGCGTCTGCTGGTAGTTCACCTGCTGCGCGTGCTGTGAGGTTGCCTGCTTGAGCAGCTGCTTGGCTGCCGAACCGGCGCCGCCAGCCTCAGAGGCAACTCCTGATACTCCTGATCCTCCCGAGTTGCTGCTCTGCGTCTCGTTGAGCGTCGTGTTGTCGCTGCACATGCGTCGCCCGGCGGCGTTAGACATAAAACTGATGCAGGACAGATCCGGCAGCTGGTCGGACGTCTGGTTCACCTCACCCGATCGCTGTTTGGTAGGCGTGGACATCTGCTTGCGGGGACGCACCTCGTACTGTTTGGTAGGCAGTGCGTAGCCACGGGCAGCGCTCTCGAAGATCCACTCCGGCAGCAGGATGTCCTTCTTGAAGCGCAGCGCCGCCTTGTACTTTTCCGAGTCCGTCTTCGATTGCTCTGTGATCACAATGTCCACCTGCTGGGAGCGAAAGGCGCGATGATAGTTGCCGCCATTCTCGTTGACCAGCCGCATGACGGCATCCTTGCGCGACGCCTCCAGACCGCTGCACGTGATGTTGGCGCCAAAGAACGTGGGCAGACGATATTTCTCGAACTGCGGATCTTCGGCGCTGATGTGACGCTCCCAGACGCGCTGCACCCAATCCACATGCATCACTGCGACGCCATTGAGCGTGGCATGCTCGTACTTATTCGACTTGATGGTGTTCGAGATGAGGTGCGTGATGTTGCGGCCAAAGTTCTGGAAATAGTGTCCGCCCATCCAATGGATAAGCTTCTTGAGTTCGTCCTTCTCGCGAGTGCTCACGCCACTCGCAGAGATCTGCAGATCACGCATCGCCGTGCTGTAGATAGGACTGGTGCCCAGCGGAACTGGAGTGCATCTTGTCAAGCAATCGATGATGCAGGGTGGTCCGAGGATGAGTGCCTTTGTGGTTTGCAGCTGCTCGAAGAAATCGCCCTCAAAGCGTGCGATGACAAAGACATCCTGTTTGGTCAGGCCGCCGCCGGCAATCAAAGGGAATCCCTCGCTTGGACGAATTTCCCGGATTTGCGTGTCCGCCAATTGATCGCGCATCAAGCGCAAAGCTTCGGCAAATTGTTCGGCAACAGCGTTGTCGCCGTCGCTGGTCGTGTTGTCTACAAAATATGCGCATATCGTTGCATCCAGGCTTGTGCTCATCCTTAATTATTGATCCTTAGGGTGTTGGTACTATTCTGTTTTTGTGGCTGTGGCAAAATACTCGGGTTTTTGGCGCGTCTCCTGTGTTGTTGTGCAGTGTGTGACCGCAGTTCGCAATTATGCGAATATACTAACGAGATATATCACACTCGCTGTTGGGCACACTTTTCTATGGAAACTTGAGACCTCTTTTGCATTGATATACGTCGCAACAAATTTAAATTATTAGCTCTTGCCACTTGTATTTTTATTTATTTACCTTGTAATTGAAATCAAGCAGCCAACTTATAATTTTATTAAAGTCTACCTGCTATGACTTTCAATTCTTTTTTTAACGTTTACTCATCGATGGACCTCCACTTTGAAATAGTGTTTTTTAGATTAACTGACCGTTAAGTTTGCAATGGCTAACAATTTGAATTGTAATTTATTTCGGTGCTACAACAATAAAATGCAGTCAACAAACATTTCTTTAAATTTCGGAAATGGCAATGCCGTCGAGGTGGCAACGTCAAACTTGTTTGACCATGTGGCAACACTGCATTTGAATAGCAGCCAACTGCCGTTTGGCGCGTAATTTTGAAATCCGTTATCCGTTTCGATTGAAATAAAACACAGAATTTTGTGGGTTTCACTGTACAATATCTATTTATTTCAGTTGCATGCGTTACGTGTAAGCATTATTCAAGATTGCGTTGTCTACACATTCAAGTGTCAATTTGGATTGAAGTTGCTTGCATAGTATTTCGTATTTAAGTAGTATAATTATTGATGCTTAATGCGCTAATTGCTGCTCTTGTGTGTAGTTATTGTTCATTGCTTGTAATACAGTTAATAATAGATAGAATAGAATATTTATGTATGCAGACTGGACTTCTTATTGTACAAAAATAATACAAATCATATTGATACTTTCGTTCCACTGATAGTCGAAATAACAATTAAAGATACGCGTTAATTAAATAAATTAAATACCTTACGAGTGCTAAGCGAAAATAAAATCGTCGTATTAAATGCAGCTGTTAGTCAAATAAAAACTAAACGCTATTTATAGTGTGTGTTGTTATGCTTTGATTTGATTTGATTTGATTTTGGTTCTTAACTTAAGCTCTAGAGACTACAAAATACGTTAAGCAATTACAAAAAAAAAAAAATAATAGTATATTTTAATGTACGATAATTAAATTGACATCAAAGCAGAGACAGAGATGGCCGCTACGTGTGTGTGTGTGTGTGTGTGTGTGTGAGCAGGACGGCATGTCTACGCACAAGTGCGTGCTCTGCGTTGAAAGCGCTTCATGCGTCGATACCAATCGTCCTTCCACTCGATAACTATCGAACGCGGTCCAATTCCCAAGTAACCGGGCGGCGCTTCCGAATCTCGCCCCAGAATCAAATACGATCTGTAAAACATCCGAGAGAGAGAGAGAGAGAGATATCGAAATTAATATAATAATAAGCGCATTAATTTGTAAGCTTTATAATAAATAATAATAATTTTATATTATAAGATGCAAAAGACTAAAAAAAAAACATTGCTTGAAAGCCTTAAGTAGCTCTTGACTTCGCTAAGCACTGGTTGAAATACATGCTAAGTGGTTTGAGTCTTGACTGCACTTAAATCAAAATGTGTATGAACTGTATTTATACTCGAAAGAAATAGAATATAATGAGAATATTATTCAAAACAAATATGCCAAAGACGAAGTTAGAGCTCAGTAAATAGAAGAACCTTAATTAGATCGTTGTTATTTTCAAGAGTTAAACCAGGGATCTTCAGGCTATGTATTTAAGACTCTCTTACCAATTTACCATTAGATCACTGTGATCACAGATTCCAAAGAAAAAGTAAGGTCTAAAGGCTTTTCATATTATTTATGAGTGTTTTAAGATAGTTCGAGAATGAACTACTTTGTGCAAAGATTAGTTTTTATCGTTTAATCGATCGGTATCCGGAAATACTATTTTATCTATAGACTAAGATAGATTTAAAGTCTATACTCCTATTTCAACATGTAGAATACCATATTTGAATTGCTGCAACTTAAATAGATGTTGTCAAAGTTACCTGTTGACTTTAATCCTGGGACAACGACATTCCAAATTCTTAATCGGTATGATCCAGGTCATAGGACCCCGTTTGAGCATTGTATTCGGCATTCCATAGACGCTGCTGGCTCTGCTGCGCTTGAAGACCGCCTGAATTTGGAGATCGAAGCGCGCCGTTTCGCTGTCGCTGCTTTGATAATCGGACGCGCTGCTCCCGCTCATTCCGCTGCTCCCAGATCGCACTTGTCCTGCCCTGTCCGGCTGCTGATCCATTTCGTAGTCCGCGTCCGGATCCATGGCGTGTCGACGCTCGTTGCTGGCTGCCTCGCTGCTCGTATCTCTGCCAATCACTTTGGCCATTATTGCTGCGAGTGTCACAAGAGAAGAAGGTAAGAATATATCCGGAGAGAGAGAGAGAGAAAGAGAGGAGCTTAAGGACTTACCGTAATCTCTTTTGCAGAATTTGTTGAGGTTTAACCTTTTGGTGCTTATTTTGCATTTTTCGCATTCTGCAAAGAGAGAAAGCAAACGACAGAGAGGGAGATTAATAAGTGATTAATGCGACAGTGTAATTAACAAGCACATAAAAGCACAAACATCCAACATCCGTCTGCCCGTCTGTCCGTCCGCCCCTTTGAACAGCCAGATCTCAGCGATCGTCTGTGCTAGAGTTGCCAAAGTTTGCAGGAATATTCATTTAATGATCATGTTAGCCAAATGCATAATAGATTTTTGCCACGCCCCCCGCGTTGCATTTGAAATTCAATTTGCCCGATGGTAGAGCTGTTGCAACTTCGGTTTATTTATTGATCTCTGGCAGACCTTCGACTTGCTGCCACGCCCACATTGACGCCCACGCCTTTTCCCTTAGTCGTAACTGGATGAATGCGTGCATGTTCGTTTCTTGTGTTTGTGTTTACAATTTAATTGCAAAATTTATGTCTTTATGGCCAATGCCAATTAGCGTGTCGAACAACAACAGCAACAACAACAGCAACAGCGACTGCAACTGCAACAGACGCTGCTGATGTTGCTGCTGCAGCAACAATAATATAAGCATTAAGACGCGATCGGCATTACATTAAAGCTGTCATCCTCCAACTCCCCTCTCTACATCCCCTTCATCCCCCTCCTTACAGTGGGGCCTCCTGCTATTGTAAACTAAAATTAGCCAAAGCATTTTGATGTTGTTTCTCTGATTGCAACAATGCTAACTGCAACGTTTGTTGTTTCAGCAGCAATTGCTGCTATACCCTGTATTAATTATTCTTATGGGGTATGCTAGCTTTTGAAAAGATACATTGATACATTGTTGATATCAATCCAATGAACTTAAAACTTAAGTTCAGTAAATTTAATTGACAAAATAAATTTAAAGTTCAGTTGATGAAATGATTATTTCTAATGAGAATGACATAAAATTTAAAAAAAATTTAGATTGAAATATAAAAAACACTTCACATGTTTCGACTGTTATAGACCCTACACAAATTTTTCAGTAAATTAAGTTCGTATACAACAAAATGTTTTCAATCTTGAGTGAAAAATATGAAGAAAACTTTACTGTCTTATATCCAGTATTTAATTTTCAATAAGTTGAAATGAGTTCAAAAACAAAAGGTTTCAAATAAGAAAATTTAGATAAAGTACTGAACTTTTTTTTTTATATATAAATAGAAAGAAAAGATGAACTTTGAATTTAAAGCAACGCATTCTAACAACCTGCTTTAGACTTTTTCAACACAGGATATTCGCAAGCTGAGTAAAGAAATGTGACACTCTGCTGTGGCAGTTGCAGTTGGCTACTTGCAACTGCTGCCAATGTCAGAGACGGCAGCAAACCGAACGTGACACAATTGGACGCATAAACATTGTTTTATATGAGGCACTGCGATCGGGGCGATCGCGATCGATTCATCGATCTATAATGCAAAAGTGAAAGCGGTGGGGTGGGGGAGCGGGGAATTTCTAAAATTGGAGAGGGTGCGCCAACATTTCGAGGCTGTCGCTTGCATTTTGGTATTTTATGTGAATCACTTTGAAAGAGCGTGAGAGGAGGGGGAGCGGGGAGTTGTGAGAGGGGAGAGGGGAGCAGGGCTTTGCCGTTAGTTGCCGTTAAGTGGCCTAGCGATATTTATCGCAGCTATTTGCGGCCCTTACGCTAAAGTGCACTGGCCACGCCCCTTTGTCTCTAGCCTGTGCAATATGTAGGTGAGATTGTGTCGCTGTCGCTATTCTCTCTCTATGTATCTCGACTGCAATCAATTCAAAGTGACTCGTTAATCATTTAATTGTGCATTACATTAACATGTCATTAAATTTCGTATGCAAAATCAGATACGCACCAAGGTCGATAGGGGGCGTTGAGTGCGTGAGTTAATGTGTGTGTGTATGAGTGTGTGTGTGGTTGTGTGTGTGTGACAGGCACTAACTTTAAATTAACTCAAACTCGACAGAATTTCAAATTAATTTAATAAGATTATCAAATTATAAATTCATAATTAATATTCATGTCGAGCAGTCTCGTTCCAGAGCCCCCCACCCTCTAATTCCCCTCCCCCTCCCCCACTTCATCACATTTCTACCGCTTTGCTCTGTTCTCCGTTCGTCTCGCCATCTCGCTCTATCCCCCATGCCACAACTAACACTATGACTTGAAAGCAAGGACCAACTTTTGCGTTCGCTTATGTGTATGTGTGTGTGTCTGTGTGTTTGTGCCTGCGGGCGAATATGTTTGTGTGTGAGAGCGAGAGCGAGAGGGAGAGCTGACCAGCTTTTTAGTGCGCTTCTTGGTTACAAGCGTGCAAACTTCAACTTCCCAACATCAACGTCAACTTCAACTTCAACTTCAACTTGCGTTTCTCGCTCGGCATCAACTTTGCGCTTTTCTTTGCCATTGACAAATACATTTAACTGACTGCCTTTTTAAGCAGCAACCAGAGCGAGATAGCTACACATAGGTGTACACGTGTATGTGTCTGTGTGTGTGTGCGCGAAAGCAAGACGACGCTGAGTAGTTGAAGGCACTTTGACTGAGAATCCCCCATTTGCATTTGATGATGGATGCTCTTCTGGATGGTTGCCCAATTTGCGTTCAGCGAGCATTCAGTTTAGTTTAGTCAAAGTTGTCACAGTTCCTTTTTAGCCGTTTACATTTAACAGTTTTCAGATTGCAACTTTCTTTTTCAACTCTCGCTCAAGTTGAATTTACTGCGTAATATGCATATACAATACAAGTATGTATGCATGTATGTATAAATGTACCAAGAACAAAAAGGAATTAAAGCTTTTACTCTTGCACAGATCAAGCTTCACTTGCTTGAAAGCTTTGCTTAAGATCGAAGAACAGAAAGCTCTGTTTGCGCAATTTGCAAGTGTAGCTTTTTATGGCAATTTGTCATCAGTCAGACGTTGCCGTCTCCCTCTAGCCATTGCAAATAAATAGTTGGGAGCAATTAGCGACGGCAACAGGCAGGCAGCGTGGACATTTTGCAGTGCCGCTTAAAAGCTCATTGTTGTTGCTGTTATTGTTGGCGCTGCTCATTCATGAACAAATTAAATAAAGAAACTTTTTAATACATTTGCGTAGCAACTTGTTGTTGTTGTTGTTGCTGTTACTGTTGCTGTCGCTGTTAGTTGCTTTCTATTTGCTGCTCGCCATTCGCTTTGCCACTTTGTGCAAAGTTTGCTTTGCTTTTTACTTGAGCACGCGCCACCTTAGGGCGCCGCAATAGCAACTTAACATGATGGGGATGGGAGGAGAAGGTGGAGGAGGAGGAGGAGAAGGGAGACGAGGGTTGTGGTTCTTGGTTGCCTGGTTTGGCTGGCGGGCGGCTTTAGCATGATTTATGCCGTTGTGGCGCATTCTGTTTGCTTGTTGCGCTGCAGTTTCTACGCTTCAAACACTCCCCGTCTCCCTCGCACGCCCGGCAACTGTAACTAAAAGTTGCATGCAAACATTTGCGCTAACTGTTAAGTGCTGTGCCGCCCACTTCAACACGACCACGCCCACGTCGACGCCCACGCCCTAGCAGCCCTCTCGCTTCGCTTCGCGCTGTCCGTTGTCTTCTTTTGAGGCTCCGCCGCTTAACCAACAACCGACAACCGACTGCACTTTAGCGGATTTGTGTTTTCTCACCCATTTGAAAGGATTACAAAGCGAGAGAAGCGACGCGGCAAAAGTTTGCCGTCTGGAATAGTTAGTAAAAGCGGCCGCAACAACAGCAACAACAACAACATGCACAAGCGGTTAACACACAGACTTCAACAGAGAGTGAGAGTGAGAGAGAGAGAGAGAGAGGGAACACTTACTTACCCCTGCCGCCCTCGGTGCGATAATACTGCGATTGGGCGGCCGCCGATGAGGCGCCTCGATCTCTGTCCACGCCTCCGACAGCTCCATTGGACTCACTTGGCTCCGGCGCCGTGTTCTGCGTATCCAGCATGTTGATCATGCGCGGCGGTTGCTCTGCAAAAACATAAATCGATAAGTTATCGACGAGCATCGAAAGTAGTGTTGTGTAAGTATCGTTAAATTTACTAAATCTATTCGATTATTCAATTTTTATCCAACTATCGAATTTACTCCTTGTTCATCTTTCAGTTTTATTTTATAATGGCTAGATTATTATTTTAAGGGAAGTTAAGAATATACATTATAGTATTATAATAATAATCATGCGCGGCGGTTGCTCTGCAAAAACATAAATCGATAAGTTATCGACGAGCATCGAAAGTAGTGTTCTGTAAGCAGAGTTAAATTTACGAAATCTATTCGATTATGCAATTTTTATTGAACTTTCGAATTTACTTCTTCTATTTGCATCGTTAGCTTTCAGTTTTATTTTGTTATGGCTAGATTATTATTTTAAGGGAACTTAAGAATGTACATTATAATATTTTAATAATAATAAAAGCTTTAAAATAGTTTATTACTTAATTAAATTTGTTTCATAAATTATTTGAAATGTTTTAAGTTTAGTCTTAAGTCTAGACTTAAGACAACCGTGCTAACGACCTGCGAAGCGAAGTCTTAAGTTAAGACTCTTAACATTGCATTATGGGCAAAAAGTTGCAAAGTGCGGCATTTTTACATTTTTTTTGTTTGTGTTCGGTATCATTAAATTGACTTTATTTTTTGAATTAGAATACTTAAAAAAAAATCGAAAATTATAACCTCATGGTAAGGTGGGCGGGAAGGAAGGCGTGGTCAAATTGAAAAAAGAAAAAATCCGAAATTCTATCTTTATTTTTTAGGTATATGTACAAAGTTTCATGTTTCTATCTTAAAAAATGGTAAAAATGCCGCAATTCGGGACTTTTTGCCCATAGTGCATTGCAATAAGAAGCCTTAACCCTAGCATTAAGGCCAATTAAGCAATCGAATTATGTTTTGCTGGAATGGATGCGCTTTTTAAAACACAAGAAAAATCTTGTGAGATTTCGAATGTTGGTATTGCTTTTTAAAAAGTTTATATTGATGAATTAAAGCAGATTTAAATGAATAAACAGTGTTTTTGCTGTTTTATCTACTACACTATAAATTATTTTCCGGCATTTACTTTTTAATTGTTGGTTACCTAATACTTAGTTCGTATTACTTATGTAGATATGATGAATGGAGAAGTGAAAGAACGACTTACTGATGCAGGGCGCAATGTGGGAGCGACTTTGTTGGTAGCCGCGGGCGCAGCGATTGCAGGTCAATCCGGTGACGCCGTCCTTGCATGGACATTGACCGCTTGTGTTGTTGCAGATTTTGCCAGATGAGCCGATCGGATGGCAGTCGCAGGCTGTAAGGGGGGAAAATGGGAGAAGAACAGAACAGAACAGATACAGAAACAGTTGAAAGATACGCATATATACAGATAAAGATACATTTCAGCAGAGATACAAAAGTTGCCGCTGTTGCAGCAGCAGCAGCAGCGTTGAGTGCTTAATTGAGCTGGCCGCACTTCAAAGCCTTTTTCTCCTCTTCTTCCCAATCGCAAATGCATTCGAGATTGAGCACACACACACACACCAACACACACACATGCCAGTATTGACCAAGATGGCGTTGTGGCGATGGAAGCTACTTGAATTTTACTTTAAGTTACTTTCAAGTTTTCCTTTTCATCGACTTTTTCGTCCCTCTCTCTCTCTCTCTCTTTCGCTCTCTTCTGGACTGCACGTTTATGAGCCGTGGAAATATGCATTAACAGATAACAGAGGCCGAACGGACGGACAGACAGACAGACAGACCCCTTGCTGACCAACAGCGGCATTCATTCCCATTAGCCACTGTCGGGATGCCAAATTGAGTGCACGCTGCCAGTTAAATGCCGGGTCGCGACTGCAGCGAGTCTGCGGTGGATGCCACACGGTTAATTGCAAATGAAAGTGCGAATCTGCTTGCCCCTTGCGGCAGACTTTTACTTGGCCATCCACTTTGCTTTTGGCACTTGTTTCCGCTGTGCCCTGTTCTGCCCCCCCAAAGTCCATTGTTTCACAGCAAGAACGAACCACTCTGACCAGAGGGCAGCTCAGTGCCTCGTGCCTCGTGCTGTACTCGATGAGTGCCCCTTTGACACCACTTCAAGTGAGCGGCATGAGGCAGAGACTATTTCTCGATGTGATCATTGGATGGTTTTTTTTTTTTAACTTTATAAGCTTTTAGTTATGTGGTTTCTGTAAATACATTTTCTATGCTTACAAATCGATTGATGACTAGAAATAAACTATTTTGTATTTATTTAATTGATGCACTAATTGCCACACTTTTTTAGTGGTGACTACTCGAATTTGCAGTGCTTTTATGCCACATCGGATGCTGACTTTAACCTACATTTTTATACCCGATACCCATAAGGTAGATGGGTAGTATTACTTTGTGACTGCTGGAAATGTAAAAGGCAGAACGAATCATCTCCAATTCCATAAAGTACATATATGTATATAGCAATGTCCGTCCGTCTGTCTGTCTGTTCGTATGAACAATTATTTATCAGAGACTATAATAGATAGAGATATTATTGCATACAACACTTGTTATATTTTCAGGCAAATCAAATTTGTTTCGAATTTTGGTCCCTGAAAATCGAATAGCAAACGTAATTTCAAAGGTAGAGATGCGAATTTTAAAGGTACATACAATACTAACTACAGTATTTAAGATTTCTCCGAATTAGGATGCGATCAAAAAGAAATTGTAGAAGTCATTTAAGAAAAACATTTGTATGTAAACAAAAAAAACAATACTGTAATTGGGTCTTAGATGGTTTTGCTGACAATCTGGTATATTTTGCACTTTATGGTATATTTTGAAAATAGTATATATTGTACTTTATGGAATATTTTGAATATAGTATATTTTGTACTTTATGATATATTTGAAATATAGTATATTTTGTACTTTGTTGTATATTGTGAATATAGTATATACCTTTATACCTTTATACTTTATAAAGTTATTTTGAATATTGTATATTTTGTATGTTATGGTATATTTTAAATGTAATACTAGATCAGTCTACTAAATATACATTTTGGTATATTTTAGTTATCTTCGGTATATTGATTTGGTATATTTTCGAATATGCTTTTATTGAAAATAGGTAGCGAGTATCTCAACGTCGAGCACACTCAACTGTTGCCTTCTTACTTGTGTTTTTTTCACAGCCTTTGCTTGTAGACTTGTTGCCTCGGTTTGTGGCACTCACCGCTGGGCTGGGGGAGAGAGCGAGCGAGAGAGAGAGAGAGAGAGAGAGCGAAAGAGAAGCTTGGCGTCTGCCGCAATGTTTTGCATTTTGTAGTTTTTGCAACTATAACACAGCTGTCCCATTTGGGCCACCCCCTAATGACCTGGTCTGAAGTACACACACACACACACAGACACATACACACGCACACACGAACACTTTGATGCACTTTGACGGATGACAAACTCTGGGCTGGGCAACTGTTCATTTGTGTCATGTGTCGCCCAGAGACAACGTGTGAGAGAGAGGGAGGGAAAATGGAAAAGCGAGTGAGGTGGTTTTTAGTTAATAAGCTGCTTTTGGCCACACTTCGAATGAGGTGGCTCAAAGCCTTTTTGCGATTTTACTTGCGCACATGCAAAAAGTTGTTTCGCCGCTGGGAAGCTGCAACGAAGAACTGAGACACTCACTCAAATGTGTGTGTGTGTATCTAGGCTCAACATGTTGCGATGGGTGTTGTGAGTGGGGGGGGGAGGGGAAGGGGCAAGGAGGCGGGAATGAGGTTGCAGCGTGCGTGCAACATTTGGTAATTTAATCCGATTTACAATAAATTAAATGCGATTTATATGCACACAGCGACACATCCGGAAGATAACAACAGCAACAGCAACGGCAACGGCAGCGGCAACAACAATGACAATGACAACAGCGACAGCAGACAATAATAACTTGCCACAACAGCAGCAGCAGCGGCAGCGGCAACAAGAACAACGTGAGAGCGCTTTAACCATTTGGCGCTTGTGTCCATTGTTGGGCTTCGGCTTCGGGCTTCAGGGCATGGCCAAGCTGTCAGATACGGCGAGGGGCGGCGGTAGTGTGGGGGCGTGGCAGCAACAATATGACAACAATACGGATGCCTGCCCCCTGTGTGGTATCTGAACGTGGCAGCCACAAACACACACACACACAGACACACGCAGTCAACTCAACTGTTAAAATAGCCAAGGCAGAAAAAATAGCAGCGACAGCAGCAGCAACGAGTTCATTACGCATCCTGCCCCATATCGTTGCATGATGGCTATGAACTGAACGCTACAAATATGTGCAATATCTCTCTCTCTCTCTCTCTGTCTGTTGCTGTCCTGCTCACACGGTGGCACATCGCTGTCGTTGAGCATATGCTGCTGTCCGTGCTGCGCTTTTTTGCCGCATTGACCAAGAGGCAAGAGATTATGAATTTTCATTATAACGAGCCACACACACACACATACAGAGCGCATCCTACACCCAAGCACTCACACTCACACTCATTCATTCGCAATCAGAACCGTAATTGACATTCACAAAGAATGTAATCGAGTAGCTTTCAGTAATGTTTAGTTTCTAGTTTCCAGCTGCAGTTGCTGTTGCCATTGCCATTGCCATTTGCCTTTGCTCTCTAATGATTGCCACATGCAGCAAGCTGTGTTCATGATGATGATTCATTCATTCATTCATTCATTCAACAGGCAGATCAGTTACCAGACTAAACTACCTTTCACCCATCGACCAACCAACTTACAGACCCGAACACTGACTGACTCACCAAAAAAGGACGAACCAAAAAAGCCGCATTTTGAATCACATGCAAATATTCATATACTCACATTCACACTCACACCAACACGTGCCTTGCAAACTATTCACAAAGAGTTGCAGTTGCAGTTGCAGTTCCCAAATGTAACTGTCACTCGCTTGCTTCGTCAACTGGCAACTGGAAGATGAGAGATGAGAACTTTGCTTGCTCCAATTCGATGTCAGCTCTCAGTTCTCAGTTCACTCGCTTCTCTGGCTTGGGCGCTTTATTAATGGCCTCTTAATTAGCACAGCATCATGTGAATCATGGCCAATGTTAATCAAAGTCGCACTCATGAGTCAAGCTCACATTTTAGCTAACTTTCGTTGAACAACTATTGATATGCGTACAAATTGTAGTTTGCATTAAAAAAAAACAAATAAAAAAGTAAAGAAGTACAAAAAATACCAGATTGATGCGGTAATATTCTTTAAATATACCGAAAAATATACTTAAATGCAACAACAGCTATGTTTAGTATATCGATATACTATTAGATTCTTAATATACCATAGAGTACAAGAATACCATAAGGATTTTTCATAGAACTAAATCAGTGCGATAATATTATTAAAATATACCAATTTAATATACAGAAAAATACTAACATATACCAAAAAGATGTATTTGGTATTGTGATATACCATTAGTACCGCACTTAACATATGTACAGCTCACAATATTCACAAATATGGATATGTATTTAACAGCGACGTAAGTCTGAAGCTCAAAGCAAAAGTTTGTAACAAGATAAAGCAAGAATTGCAGGATGAATTCAAAGATTATGAGAAATCCGTATTGTGAGAGACATCCATCAGCATCATCCATCACACCAACACCATTTGAGGAACTGCAGAATGCAGCGTCAATTTTGAGCGTCTTGATATACCAGAATCGATCTGGATCATCACTCCAAACAACTTCCTGAGCAAGTTGAGTATAACAAACATATTCATGTGGTAAGACTGTGGATGAAGGGTAATAAGAACGTTTGGTTCTGGGAGAATGGCGCCTGTTTTATGCAAATAGACATTTAGTAGCCCAGGTCTTGCAAATTGGACAATTCTTGGGCTGTCAAACAAAGTCGAGAATACGCGAATCTCTAATCTGTAGAGTTCTGCGTTTTATTTAGCGTGGACAAATTCTGTCAATATTATGGATTGTCTTCAAGGGTGACCGCAAGGTTGGGTACAAGAATCTGGAAGGTGTAATTGCCAAGGTATTCGCAAATGGGCTAGTGGAGATATGTATATGCCATGAATCCGGGCGAATCAACCTGTTAACAAATCCGCGGTATGCAGATGAGGAGTGATTATAAAGAAGCCTGGATATATCATCTAATCTTAGTTCTTAAACTACTTTCTGAGAGTGATTGATTAACAAATGATATTGAAATTAATTTGGCAAAAGAATTCTGTTCTTGTTCTGCTTGGTTAAGTCAGAATAACAATTCCAATAGTATGATCGAAAATACTATTTTCTTGTAAGGTAAGAATTATCTCTGAATTGAAGCATTTATGTTAATTATCAGTAATAGGCATCGAATAAAAGATAAAAGAAAATAAATGGCCAATAAAATAATAAAATACTATGAATATAACAGAGAAGGAAACATAATTTTAATAAACTGTTTCAATCAGAATAAAATGTTGTCTCAGATCAGATCAGTCACAATAACATACATATATGTTAATCTGAATGTGTATCGTGCATTATTTGAATATTGAGTGGACTGCCATTTAATTTTCAGGTATGTATTTCAATTTGGATATTTTGTCGGGCTTTAAATGTGTGGATGTGTTGTGCTCTGGTTTGGTCTGTTTTCTGCTTCTGGCCTTTATTTACAATGGTTAAAATCTGTTTTGGCATTTATTTATTTTGCTTGGCTTTCCAAAAATTAATTAACCGAAGTTTCGCTGTGCGCGCTGTGTTTGCACTCACAATCGCCCTGGCAGTTGTATTCACACTTGGTGCTCGCGATGGAAGGGCGGCAGTGAAAGGGCGGACGGGACGGGAGAGGGGGATGAGGTGGGGCGGGGCGGGGTAGAAGTGTAAACATCATAAAGCAAATCAAGCGCAATTTGTTATTGTTTATTTCAACTTTGGGCAAGTGAAGCAACCCACGCCTCAGCCTCAGCCTTAGCCTCGGCATCGGTCTCGGTCTCAGCATCGGCATCGGCATCAACGTCAACCCCAACCTCAGTGTCTCCTCTCCTCACCCTCTTCTGCTTAGCTGACCACAAAGCTAAAAAGTGCGTAACGTAAACTCTAGTCGTCAGTGGCGGCGTCGGCCACTTCCATCAATTGCCATAAAATATTAGCCGAAATTTTGTTGGCCAAGAAAACCAGAAAGAAAAATGGTGAGCAATAAAAAGCACAGCTGCCTCCAGGAAGGGGCCACTTTTCGATGTGGTTGTGGATGTGGATGTGAATATGGATTGTGATTTGTATTCTGTATTCTGTATTCTGTATACTGTATTGTGTTCTTATTTTGTTGCTGCTGTTGTTTGTTATTATTAGCCAAATAGATTCATGCAAAATTTCAAAAGAAACCAAACACACACACATACAGTGGAGAGAATTATGAAAAGATTTCTCTGTCGAATCACAATCGCAATCGCATTCGTATTCGTAATTGAATCGAGAGGGATTACACCTGAGCAAGCGGACACAACTTTGACTGCAGCAGCAGAAGGAGAAGGAGAAGGAGAAGCAGCAACACTAAACAGACCGCGATACATTGTATAAATAACGAGTACCCGAGAATGAATCATTTGCAGCTGCAACAAAAATATGAATGTTTTCTTTTTCGATTGCGAAATGAGTAACTCAACTCAGAGAAGGAAGGAGTCGATTGGGCATTTCCAGTCCAAGTGAATACGCACCAACAGATTGCAGAATATATTTCTTTTGCAGACTGATGTGGTCCACATAATGCTTACTGTATTTTTGTGCAGTATACAAATATTTCAAATAATGGCTATACTATTATATTCTCTGATTTATTAACCGTTTTCTTTATACAATTTATTTCAACACTTGACGTAAATAATCTGTACGTACTATTCAACATTTAAAATAAGTTATTATTTGATATATAGTTATAATCGATATTCGATAATAAAGCTACTTTATTATTAATAGACAAATATTAATAATAATAATATTAAAGAGAAGAACAAAATTCGATACTCTATAATAATCGATCGATCGATAGTAATAATAATCGATTAATCGATAATAATTGATAGCATAGCGCTACCTGTGTGTGATAATAACAATCAATCGATCGATAGTAATAATAATCGATTAGTCGATAACAATCGATAGTATAGCGCTACCTGTGTGTGATCGACGTCACTTTTAAGTGAAATGAATAGAAAATATGCATCGTTTAAAAGTGACAAATATATTATCAATATACAAATTTAATTACTACTCAACACATACAATTACAAGTACCGATGAGAGTAATAATAATTTCGAAAATCGATACTCGATTAGTGAAGTGAATGAATAGAAGAGATTTCAGATTAAAAAGTGTCAAATACTTGTGTGAAATTCGCAAGCAATGAATGAATTTTGAGTAACACTCAAAGTAATGTTCTGAAGATGCATTTTAGTAAAAGTTGTGCATTC
This sequence comes from Drosophila albomicans, assembly GCF_009650485.2. Classification (NCBI taxonomy): domain Eukaryota; kingdom Metazoa; phylum Arthropoda; class Insecta; order Diptera; family Drosophilidae; genus Drosophila; species Drosophila albomicans. The sequence goes on from NC_047627.2 coordinate 11,607,445, forward strand.
GATTGAATGCACTTTCCGATTCCGAATACTCGCTAAAGGCCACTTCAATAAATTGTCTGAAAAGTCAGATGCGATTGAATGGAATTAAATACTTTGTGGAGAGTACGTTCAGTTCAGTTGAGAGTTGTAACGACTCGAGTCGCAGGCTGAGTTTTTGCCGCCTAATTTGTGTGGATGTTGGAGGAGTGCTGGAGGGGTAGACCTCTAGAGCCCCTCTTCTTCGCTTGGCCTATTAATAAATCAATGGCTTCGCACGACGCGACAAAAGTTATGCACAGAGAGAGAGAGAGTGAGGACTTCCTTGTGCTTTGGCAGTGTAAAAACTTTATCGCGGTTGCAACTGGCGTAAAGTTCGCTCAACTTTCGCGACGACGAAATGAGCAAAAGTACATGAAGAAGAAGAAGAAGCAGACTCAAATGGATTGTTACAATTTTGTTGCATGTACAACAAGAAGGAGGAAGACTGACAAAAGTTGCCAGCGGCAGGTGGGAAAGCAAAGGCATGGAAGAAAGACGCGCCGAGAAATGAGACCTCAATTGTATTCGCAAAACTCAGAACTTTGGCGCACTTTTCAAATTGTGCGTTAAAATTGAGGCGCAGACATAAAGGCTATTGAAAATCAAACGATGCGCACAAAAGTAGGCAATGCCAAAGTAGCATTTGTGATCGGAGAGGGGGGGATGGTGAGGGGGGGAGTGCGGAACCGTCGCGGTCCCGTGGAGTCAACGAAATGGCAGCGCCAATTTGACGCTCGAACAATTTGCACAGCTTTAAATGTCAACTCGCATGCAAAATGTCATAATTCAAATCCTGGCCCACGCCATGCCACGCCCCCCTAGGCCACGACGCCCACAAAAGCCGACAGAGAGCCAGAAAGCGTGGCCAGCCTGAGGTTGTGTCTATAGTCTGTCTCTCTATATATGTATGTATGTGTGCTGTGTATGAATGTATGAATGTGATGTGTATGTGTGTGGCTTGCAATGTGTCTATACTCTATACTCTATACTCTAACCCAGTGATGGGGTTGATAAGGCAGTGTCAACTCTACTGAAAGAGCTTCGCGTATCTAAATACGATTTATGGGCGGCTTTAGAGCCCATAAACGTGCTCATATCATTTCTACAGCATCTTGAGGCAGTTATCAATTCCAATCAGCAGTAAAAAACATTCAATTATCGAAGCCTTTGGCTTTCGATGAAGCATCACCAGAAAATAGGAGATGGAATGGAAGATACAATTTGAACTTTGGCTGCATTTAAGTATATAAAACATGTGTAAATATGATTATAAAGAAAACTTATTTTGATTGATTTTAACATTTGGTAGCAACTAAAGAAATATTTGATATTAGCTCGTCAAATTTTCATTCAATATATTCATTGAAATATTTACGTATTCAGAGCTCAGGAATTGAGGAAACCTTTACGAACAAATATTTGTAATAATGAATAAATAATAATTCTAGTTAATACTAGGTTCGAAAATTATTTGCAATCTGGGCTATAATAATGATAATAATTAACTGAATTATCACAATTGAACTCATTTGTAGATAGATACTTTTGATTATTGCTACTATCGATATATCATACTATCGATAACTACTTTTGATTATTGCTACTATCGATATATCATACTATCGATAACTACTTTTGATTATTGCCACTATCGATATATCATGCTATCGATAACTACTTTTGATTATAGCTGCTATCGATATATCATACTGTCGATAACTACTTTGGATTATTGCTACTATCGATATATCATACTATCGATGACTACTTTTGATTATAGCTGCTATCGATATATCATACTATCGATATATACTTTTGATTATTGCTATTATCGATATATCATACTTTCGATAACTATGAATAGTTTGCATTTCAGGGTATTTGCAAAGTCGAGCACACTTTTTTTCGCTGCTGCTTTTTTTGCGTTTCCGAAATTGGAAAATTTGTGCTGGCAACTTTTATTGCTTCGCCAGCGTAAATTTGCTACGCCGCTTAGCTCGCTATGCCTGCCCCTCCCCCTCCTCCTGCGCCTTCTTTTCAACTCCCCCCTCATATACATCATTGTATAGCTGTAATAGATTTTTGTAGCTTAGTTTTAAAAACCATTATGGCTTACTGGCTGACTGAGCTGCCACCTTTGCTGCTGCCCCCGTTCCCCCTTCTGCTGACTACTGACTGGCGACTGGCTTTGATGATAAATGCATTTTCTTGTGGCATTCAATTAAGTTTAGTTGCAACCCTCGGAGTGGAGCGACCTTCAATGCGATGCGCATTTTATGAAATTCTAATGACGTTCAAGCGAGAAGAAACACCCCACGATATGATATGATACGATGTGATATGGTGTGAGTTGAACTTTAACCTCTCACCCACTGATGAGTGCGGCAACTGTTGCCGCTCCCCGCTCCCCGCTCCCCTCCCCCTTCCACCACCTTGTCTAATGGTTGCGTTGGCAACGGCTGCGTTTCATGAACTTGCCACCGAAATGGGCAGTAAAAAAAGTTGCTCCTCTCTCGCACTCTGTGTGTGTGTGTGTAACTGTCTGTGTAACTGTCTGTGTGTGTGTGCTAGATAATTCATGACATTATTTTAATTGCTGCTGCTGCTGCTGCTGTTGCTGTTATTGCTGTAGCATTTCGCACGTGACTTTGTGATTTTATGGCTTTTAATTTCACGTATTTAGTTACGGATATTGTTAATTGTATTCATGGCAACTCCTCCTCCCTCCACCCTCAATATGGCATCGTTTATGATTTGCCATGTAAGTTTGTTGTCCATTGTTGTATTGACATAAACTCCACACACACACACACAGTTACAATGGCAATTTGCGGTTGCATTTTAACATGCTGGGCATCACAACTTTGTGGCAAAGAATGTGCTTAGTTTTGATGCGAATATTCTCTTGATTTATGCAGCGTATTTTATGCTCTGTTGCTTGTTCGTCTTCTTCTTCTTCTGGTTGTTGTTGTTGTTTCTTTTCCATAGTTTGACATCTGAAATTAATGATGCCACTGTGCACGGTGGGCCATAATGCTCCGTGTTCGATTGCAAGTCAGTCGCTTAATAAATGGAAGAGAACCTTTCTAAATTTTATATAATTCTTTTCAAATCTATATTAATCGTTTCTCTTACTTTGGAAAAACTAGTCTGTTACCTCTTGTTTCTCATATTATTTTAATTCAAGTTTATTATAAATATATTATATTTTGAATTAGTTCCAAGTGTAAAACAAGTTGCAGTTTTCATTCTTGGTTATTGAACATTTTTGGACAATACGAAATAAAATATAGGCTAGGAAATTTTGCTTGTTTTATAGTTACTTAGAAGGTTGAAAATAGTGTCACAAAATAACTTTCATATTGTGAACAAATTTTGATACTAAGCTGTACATAAAACAAAATAAATAAAGTTGGAAGAAAGAAGTAAAATTTGTTGCATAAAGTAATGAAATAAGTAGTAAATATAGAAGAGGTTGAAAATAAATAAAACATAACTAGAAAAATGAATTAAAATGTGTTAAGGTTGAAATAAATAAAGGAATAAGTATGATAGTTCAAATAAAAGAAGGAAGTAACTTTTGTTAAGGTTGTCACACAAATAAAAGCAAGCCAACTATATTTAATGTTCAAAATGTGAAAGTTTAAAATGAAACACATTTAAAACGAAAACACAAAATATTCTTTTATTTATTTTTTACACAGTTCACTAAGAAGCAAACTTATTTTTCATTTTCGACATTAGTAAATTTTTGATACTACAAAGAATTTGTATTCAATAATCAAAATATAAACCTAAACAGAAGTCTATGACTTTGTTGCGCTGGACTACAGTGGAGTGTGCTCGACTGTGAGATACATATTTTCAATAAAGCAATAATATATACCGCAAAAATACCAAATATTGCTCCATATTCGAAATATACCATATAGTACTTTAGAAAATCGAAAATGCTTTTGCCTGTTACATACATTTCCTTCAGACACAAACTTATAATAGTTTACAAAATAGCGTATTTCTCCCATAGTGCGGACAAAAAAGCGGAGCATACTTTTTGGGGGTGGCGGCCAGAGAGAAAGAGAGAGAGATTTTAATTATCCAAAGATCTGCTACAGCAACACACTATTATGAATAATGATGGTCAGTCTGTGTGTGTGTGTGTGTGTGTGCGTATGTGTGTGAGGCAATCTCTCATTGGACAAATAATAATATGTAATTTTCCGGTCATTGAAACATTTGCGCAAATAAGGAAATTGGCTGAGCCGAAACCGAAATGACTTTGACAACATGTCCGAGTCCCAAAAGTGTACTCGAGTGTGTGTGTGTGCGAGTGTGTGTGAAGGTATGTTATGGTTTGGCCTTTTGCATCCGTTTCAGTCAGTCTGGCGTCCGTCTCTCTCTCTCTGATGAGTTATGGCTGGCAACGTCTGTTCGTTTGTTCGTCTGTCGCCTGTTCGATGTCATTTTGCTCGTGGTGTCTGTGCTGAGCTCTCAAGTAAATCATTTGAATATTTAAATTAAATCGAAATCATGGCAACAACAACAACAGCACCGACAAAAATGTGCAGCAGCAGCAGCAGCAGTCGAGACTTGAGCTCGACTCTCAGCTCGTCTCCCGGAAGTCGCCATCGACATCGCCATCGACATCGACATCGCTTTAAGGCGATAATTATAATGCGAGACATGCGAGCGGCGCGTGATTTGCAATCTACGAGCAAACTTATGCATCATTTCAAATTTGAAATTTCATATTTTATATTTGAAATTGCCGCTGCGAAATTGGCGAGAAAAGTTTCGCAACGAAATCGAATTATGCGACGCAAAAGTTGTCAATCTCATGTAATAGTATTTTGCATATATACTGAATAGTTGCACAACATAGTATATACTAGATTCTATCATGTTATCAATTACAGCAGATGAAGATATTCCGATTACGATTTGCAAAATAGTTTCTTAATTGCTTCACATCACAAATTTGCAAAGTGAAAAGTCAAAGTGGCCAAGCAATTGGAAATTCAAATGAAGAAATGCTGAATAACATCTTATGCACTAGTTTTGATTCCTTAGAATTCAAGTACTGAGAATATAAATTCTGTTAAATTATTAAAGTGGAAGCACTCCGAAGATGCTGTTGCTTCTTCTGTTTAAGTTTATTCTTAAGAAATTGCTCGCTGCAAATAATTCCACAAATGTTATGTGTTAGCCAGGTATGGACTTTCGCTTGAAAAACACTTTCTTCAGATGTTTATAGTCGATGCTATTTCCACTCGTAAATAAAAGTTTCCTCTTCCGCTGCGAGCTGCGCGTTTTCTTCTGTCTTCTGTGTTGTGTGTTCTGTGTTTGCGATGGCAAATTTATCATGGCAAAATTAAACGAAAATATATTGAGGCAAATTCAATTGCAAAAGGAGAGATGATAAATTGATGTGGTTAAATGCTTGGATTTATGCATTTATTTCAAGGTGCAATCGTATTCGTCTGAAATGTCTATATGGATGGCTCCATCAAAGACGTTTCGCATACGCCATGTGGGCCACTTGTTGTCGATTAGCTGACGCAGTTGCTGCATTAAGCAAGTCGAAGACATGAACAGACATGAACAGACAAGCACGGCAACATGTCCCGACACGCCGAAAGGCGCTTGACTAATTGCAAAGGCAACGTCGCCAAATGGCTCGAGGCGAAATGAAGCGAACCGAAGCGAAGCGACCCAAAAAAACATGACGTAAAACATTTTGCGAAACAAGACTAAGAACAAGAACAAGAACAAGAACAAAAACAAGTGAAACAACACAATGAGCGAAAACCACAATGCAAAAATGTTTTAAACAAATTGCACGCGTGTCAAAATTAAAATGAATAAATTTCTTTCGACGTTGCGAAAATAAAACAAAAACTCAAACCGACAAAAAAATTTCACGACGTTGCAAAGAGAAGCCGCCGACGATTAAACTCATAAAGCTTACATTTCTCTGTCTGTGTGTGTGTGTGTGTGTGCAAGTGTGTGTGAGTGTGTGTGTGCTGCTTGCTTTACTTATTTACGATGTGCGCATTTAGCTGGCCTTGTAAAATTTTTGATGATTGCTGTTTTTGTTGTTGTTGTTGATGTTGTCGGTTGATTTTTTTGGAGTGGATTTTTGTGTGTTGGCTGTGCGTTGTATAATTAATTAAAAATCGATAAGATTTTGATTTGGATTTAACGGCTTTTCAGAATTATGATGCTTAGTCAGCAGCATCGATGTCTTTTGAGAAATGATGACAAATGGGGCGTATACGCAATACGCGCAGCTGGGGGGAAGTTAAGAACTCGAAGTCTCGGAACTAAGAACTCAGAGCTCAGAACTCAGAAGTCGTTATTACATGCGAAAGCGCTTTGTTTGTTTTCATTATTTTACTACTTAAGTAAATTTTTGTGTATTTTTGTTTACCCAACATTCAACATTCTACTATTTGCCCAATTGCAAATACGAAATGTTCGTGAGGAGAATTTTCGGTCTGATTGCGTTCAGATGGACTACTACGACTACAAACGAGTTGTAGTTGGCTCTAAAAATAGTCGATTTAGTTGGCCATCTGCTTTTGTTGGCCACCTTATTTGGTCGAGTTGATTAGCCAGCGCGTGAAAATTATTGCCAGCTCATAAATTTGTGTTCAATTCCTGCTGCTTTCAACTCGCAATTCGAACTCGCAAATGTTTTCTTTCTTTATAAATTGGTGTAACACAAAATGTATATGTTTTGATTAATTAATTAATCGAGTAAGGAATTTTTCAATCAGTTGAACTTACCTTTGCACACCTTGCGATGCGTTAGCGCCTTGGTGGGATCCCGATAGAAGCCTTCTTTGCACTGATCACAGTTGCGTCCCATGGTCGAGTGTCGACAGTTCTGACAAACGCCGCCAGAGCCGCCCTGTGTCAGTCGAAAGATCTCCATGTTGAAGCGACACTGACGTGCATGATTATTGCAATTGCATTCTGCAAACAGAGAGAGAATAAATCAATGAAATGTTCTTTGCATACGACATTGAGCCATCAAGTGATGGACAAATTAAGTAGCTAACAAACAAGCAGCGATGTCTTTATCACTGTCCAATGCGATAAATGAAAATAAATGGTACGCAAATCGGGCTCAACATGCCACATGCCACATGCCACATGCCACATGCGGCAAGCGGAGGCTACTGTGGCTGTTGCCATTGATGACGAGGCCAAGCCTCGTCTCATTTGTCTAACGGCACATTGGCTTCAATTGCATAATTTATGCGAGCAATCATCACTATCAAACTGAATCTGGCGACAGTTCGACTACCGCATCAAGAGTGAGTGAGTGTGTGTGAGTGTGAGTGTGAATATGCATGTGAGTACTCTGGGAGACTATTCAAAACAGCTTATTCATTGTGGTCACTCACTGAGCTAAGCAGAATAGCTGTAGTTTTAGGTTTTATGATTGCAAATCGGCTTATTAATATTTTTATACCCGCTAACCATAGAGTAGAAGGGTATTATAGCTTTGTGCCTGCAGGGAATGGATGCAACAGGCAGAAGGGGGCATCTCTGACCCTATAAAGTATATAGTATATATTTTTGATCAGCCTCAATAACCAAGACGATACACAAATATACATATATAGTCTTAGCTTTGTCTGGCAATCTGGTATATTTTGTACTCTATGGTATATTTTGAATATAATACTAAATGAATAAACCAAATATTGCATTCGGTATATTTTAGTATTTTGCGGTATATCTTGTGGTATCTGGTATATTTCGTACTCTGTGCTAAATTTTGAATATATAAGTATATAAATATACTAAAAGCAACATTTGTTATATTACTTTAAGTTTTTTGTGGTAAATCTAGTATATTTTGACAATTTACCCATCTGGTATATTTTGTACTCTATAGTATATTTTGAGTGTAGTATCATATTAATATATCCTTTAGCCTTTGGTTTAGTTTAAGTATTTTTACGGAATTTTAATTTGGTAAATTTTATGAACAATACCGCATTATTTTGCTTTTATTCAAGATGTGTACCGGGTATATCACAGTCGAGCACACTTTACTGTAGCTTTCTTACTTGTTTTATTGTTTTATTACCTTGCTCATTTATAATTTACAGCGTGGTAAATATTTTATTAAAATACTTTTTTATCTTCCGTTTATTAAATTTGCTTTGAAATTTGTGTAAACTTGAATAAGTCAATCACATTTATATTTATTTTTGGATTTTTGCATAATGAAAACGATTGAACATTATTTTAGATGATTTTGGCTGCAATCATTTCAAATGCAATCGGTTTCAAGTATTTTTTAAATGGTTCATGAATTAGCAGTATTTTTTGGATACATTTATAAATGAATAATTCTCTATTGCTTCTATAAATTATTTTTATCTTAAAATTTCGTTTGCTTTGAAATATACTTTGTGCTTTTACAGTCTTTATAGTGCATACGATAATCTATCTATTTGACTTTATGTCCGACTGCTTCAGGTCTTGGTTCTTTGCAAACAGTTTTGCTATTGACATTCGATGATAACTGCGGACTGAGAATGGGAGAATAGAGTGCGGTTGCCGATGCTGTGTACTGTGTGTGCTGTGATGTTGCTGTGCTGGCATCTTTAGTCTCAGCGTCAGCTTTGTGCCCAAGCTCGAGCTGTCAGTGGCAAAAGCCGACAAAAGAGGAAAAGTGAAGAAGACTTGACTCGCTTTGCACAGTTGGCACTTGTCGCCCTTAGACTAAATATGTATACCCGTTACCCATCGGACACAAGGGTATTATTACTGTATGCAGCAGGCAGAAGGACTCCATCTATGTAGTATATATTCTCGAACAGCAAAACGGATAAAATCATGTTTCCTAAGAACACGTAGATTTCAGAAAGATAGCAAATCAAGAAAAGGAATAAAACTAAACCTGATTTTGGGCACAACTTAAAAGTTATTAAAAAAAAGAGCTACAGCTGGCTGGTCTAAATTTTTTTGGTTGAGAAAAATTGGAATATTTGGTACTCTATGGTATATTTTTTTTACATGTACTAATATATCGATAAAACAAAATGTGGAATATTTTATTAATAAATGGTATATTTTCTTAGCGGTAGTATACTGATTAGCAAATTATGGTTATTTGCATATTTTTAAAAGTATTTTATCGGTATATGTACATAGTTGGTATATTTGAATTGTTGTGGTTGTCAATCCAGTATATTTATCACGCCATGGTATATTTATTATGTAGTATATACACATTAAAAATGTATTTAAGTTTGTAAATTTTTTAAAGTATATTTCTGGTATATTTATTTGGTATATTTGAATTGGTTTGGTTGCCAATCTAGCTTTTTATATATTTTTAAAGTATTTTTAGGTATATTTATTTGGTCTATTTGAATTGTTGTGGTTGTCAATCTAGTATATTTATCACGCCATGGTATATTTACTATGTAGTATATACACATTCAAAATTTTTTTTTGTAAAGTATATTTCCGGTATATTTATTTAGTAAATTTGAATTGGTTTGGTTGCCAATCTAGTATATTTATCACGCCATGGTATATTTACTATACACATTAAAAATGTATTTATGTTTGTTAATTTTTATAGAATTTGTTTTCGAAATATTTTAATTGCATTGCTTGACTTTGGTATAGTTTTTACTCTGTGGTATTATAATAGTATTTTATCGGTATATCAATTCGGTATATTTTACCAATTCGCATTTCAGCTGTTATTGAGAGAGTGTGTCGGGTATCTCACAGTCGAGCAGTAGCTTACTTATTTATTTTTTTTTGACTTGGTTAGCGATCTCGGTTTGTTCAACAACTGTCCACCTAGCAAATGTCCCTCTCAATGCGAGTGTATCTGTGTGTGAGTGTGTGTGTGTGTGTGTGTGTGTGTGTGTGTGTGTGTGTGCACACATGTTATAATTATCTTTCACACATTGTGAGGCGCAGACAAAGCGGCTGCCTGTCGTCTGCTGTTTGAGCCTCAACTCAACTCGACTCAACTCGACTCTTGGCGCGCGCCAGCCGCAGACAAAGTTATGTCAGCGCAAATATTTGAGAGCAGTCGACATGTCGACGAAGGCCATTGAATGCTCTATAGCAGTAGTAACTCCTCATGACTGTGTGTGTGTCAACAAGAGCTGTGTGAGTAAATATTTAGAAGAGCAAACAGAAGGAAAAAAAAATGAGAAGAGAAGAAGGCAAAACAAAAGTCTGCACGGCGTGTGGCTAATTGCCAAGTCAATGACGAGAATGAGCAGCTCAAGTTTCGATTCCGATTCCGATTCAGATTCAGATTCAGAGTTGGTGTTAAAAAATGCTAGATAATTAATTTTAATGACACACTTTACTCTGGCTGCCGACTGCGTGCGAATGCAACGTGATTTATGTGTCAGGCAGGCAGCGAGCATTGTCGATTTAATGTAAATCTCTCAGTCTAGCCGCAGCAGAGATTACAAAATAACAGCGGCTTAAAACGCTGCATAAATAACTGAGAAGAGGAAAACCAAAAAAACCAAAAAAAAACAACCGCTTCATTAGGCCAGTTTTGGTATTGGTAATTAAGTTCAAATTTGATAAGTGAACCCCACCAAAAAAAAAAAACAATGCCAGACAATGAAATTGTCAGTTCGCCCAAACCATCTATGGCTGTATCTGTATCTGTATCTGCGTATCTGTGTATCTGTATCTATGGATTGTCGTTGTAGTATCTGCGCCTCTCTAATTAACTGCCGTTGACTGAACATATTGTTCGAGGCGCTGAACTTTGCAGTACAAACTGGCTTTATGCTTGGGCCCCCAAATCGATACCCAAAACAACTCAGACCCAAAAATCAGCAATTGACAGATTGTCGATGAGGATAGTGGACCACAAAAGTTGGAAGTAGCAGCAACAGCAGCAGCAGCAGAGAAGAAGGCAAACCGAAATCGTTTTAACGATGACTTTGCTAGCTTTTGCTTTTGCTTTGACTGACATGCCACGCCCCCCGCGCCTGCCCCAGGCCCCTCTATGACCGTTGTCCGTTGTCCGTGTCCGTGTCCGTTTCCTGGCAGCGTTTTCAATTTGCTCGCATTCGCAATCGCGTCGACATTTCATCGTTTTATGATTGATTGCGTTCACATCGTTGCTGTGATTTTCGGTTACCAAAATTGTGAATTGAATTTGTGGTGGCAGGGGGCTGGCTACAACTCTGGCTGGCCCAGGGTTGCTGCTGCTCGCGCTTTGCGATTGCGATTGGTGTGCGTTTTGCGGTTGCGGTTTGTTGCTTGTTTGCTTTTGCTTTTGCTGCTTTTGCATTCGCCGTTCTGCGTTTTTCCACTGCAATTTGACAATTTCATCGCAAAATTGTTTTGGTGTTTGTGGCCATGTTCTGTTGTGGCATGCAACCCGTCTGTCCCTCTGTCTCTGTGTCTCTGTGTTTTTCGTGTGTGATTTATCAAAAGTGGTCGATTTACAAATTTTTGTTTGCATGCTTTTGCGCTGGTAATTAATAATTTTCAGTTGGCAAACACAATTGAAAATAATTGTGCTTCAACAGCACACAGAAAAGTCAAAAGAAGACAGAGAGACAGAGACAGAGAGCGACTTATCATCATCAGAATTGTTTTTTTTTATTTCCCCGTTTGAGTTCCTCATAATGTGTGTTCTCATGAAACGCATTTTATGTGCTAAACATCAACAAACCAGCTGTAAAAACTGACTATTTCTCTCATTAGCACATCACATCAGATACCACACACACTTTCCCTCTCTCTCTCTCTCTCTCTCTCGCTTTCTTCTTCTATTTCTTTCTAGTGCAGTTATTGGAATTATGTAAAATCTGATGCATTGACCTATTCCAAGTGGCCCAATTTGAGAATGTTTTTGGTACTTACTAAAAACGAACAAAATTATAGTATATTTATACGTTTACTCTTTTGCATCTTATTTATAAACATTTTCAAGTTAAATGCTCGAAGCAGTCATAAAATTTGCCCCTTCTGTTCTTTTTGTTTTATGCCTTCATAAATTGTTCGCACTTTCTTCTCGGGAAGTCTTCATAATAATACCAAGAAATCGAAATAATGATTGCTGCATCTCCATCTCCATCTGCATCTCAATTTGTAGCTCTTCCTTCTCTGTCACCTCAGTATTATGATGAGTGCAATTAAAATTCCATCGTCTAATGAGCTGACAAGCTAAAAAACTAAATGAAGATGCCAAATGAAAATGCAATTGGAAAATCAGTTCATTCAGTGAATAAACTGATTCCACTTTTCAGATTCGAGATAAGAACTATGAAACTATGGAATGGAAATAGCCAAAACAGATTTGTATTGTATTTTACAACACAAGAGCCATGAAGAGTGGATTAGTTGTTGAATAAGCTCTCATAATCGTGTATAATCGCATCGTATCTATGCTAATCGAACACTCGATATGGAAATGAATTGCTTTTTAGATTTAATAAAGACGCCATCGACTCGCATTGTTGTGGCAAATTCCGAACAGCAAATTGAAGGGCGTTAAGTTACAAATTTATATATAGCTTAATACCGATTTTTAGTGGTCATTTTTGAAACCATAATTTAACCATTTGAATTAGGCAAATATATTCTCCAAAGTGGTGCAATGATTGAAAAACCTTTACACACAAATTTTATTGTTTATTATGTTAATTCAACGGTTGAGTTTGATATACTTACTATATATAGAATTTGTCGTATTTAGTTTAATTTGGATGGGAATAATTTTTGATATTTTATGGATTTTTATTGCAATTTCGAAAATCAACAAGTAAGAAAGTATTTTTCTTCAAATTTACCAATTCAATATACCAAAAGATATTAAAATAAAACGAAGTTTATGTTTGGTATGTCAATATACTATTACGTTCACAATATACCATTGAGTAAAAAATATACCATATACCGAGTTTTGCAATACAGTAAACCCTTATTCGATTAATGAGAATGGAAATAAACTTTGAGATTTCATGGATTTAGATTAGTTTCAACTTAATAAAAGCAAGAAAGTATTTTTACTCAAATTTACTAAATAAATATTTAGAAAAATACTAAAATAAAACGAAGTTTATGTTTGGTATGTCAATATACTATTACGTTTACAATATACCATTGAGTAAAAAATATACCATATACCATTGTGGGTATAAAAGTAAGTACAACTTAACTGCTTATCCTATTAATGAGAATGGAAATAAACTTTGAGATTTTATGGATTTTGAATAAATTTTAAGAGTTGTTTGTTAAAGTTTTATTAGTTTCAACTTAGTAAAAGTAAGAAAGTATTTTTACTCAAATTTATTAAATAAATATTTAGAAAAATACTAAAATTAAACGAAGTTTACGTTTGGTATGTCAATATACTATTACGTTTACAATATACCATTGAGTAAAAAATATACCATATACCGATCTTTGCTGGTATACAAATAAATACAATTTAACTGCTTATTCTATTAATTAGAATGGAAATAAACTTTGAGATTTTATGGATTTTTAATATATTTTAAAAATTGTTTGTTTAGATTTTATTAGTTTCAACTTAGTTAAAGTAAGAAAGTATTTTTGCTCAAATTTACTAAATAAATATTTAGAAAAATACTAAAATAAAACGAAGTTTATGTTTGGTATGTCAATATACTGTTTCGTTGAGTACAAAATATACCATATACCGTTAATATAATTTATCTGCTTATTCTATTATATTTTTTAATCAATTTGTGTATATATCTATCGATTGTTTTACTAATAAGAACTGTCAAATTTTGTGTTGTAATATAATGCAGATTTTATTGAAAGCAATTCGCTAGATCACAAGTTGCGCGCACTGATTGAATTTCAGTCTTGATTTTCAACATCGTTTGCTCTTGCCCCATAATCGACCTCTGGCATTTGCCACATCTCGTTGTTGTTGTTGTTGTCAGCGTTGTTGTTGTTGTTGATGCTTGTGCGACATCAAAAGCTATGGGCATATTTTAGTCACTTCCTTGGGAGTGCAATTAAGGCGACAGTGCAACGCGCGACGGGGCACCAAGCGGAGGAAGAAGACGAGGAGTTGGAGGAGGAGGAGGAGGAGGAGAAGGAGGAGACGCTTGCAGCTTTCGCGTGCCGCAGCTGCAACATTTTCGTTGTCAGGCTGGCGGAGCAGCGGAGCAAAAACAACGATTACAAATTGTTTGCTGCCAGCGGCGGCAAAATAAATAAATACACAAAAATGTCTGCTTAAAAATAAATTGTGTGGAATTCTGTTTCAATTTTGAGGCTGCGCCTTTGAGTTGCATTCACAAGTTGCAGTTGCATCTTGGAGTTGGGGGACTTTGTTTTCCAATTAACGCCGCCAAACGAATTAACATATAAATATATATACTATACAGAGACAGAGAGAGAGAGATAGAGAGGGAAAGAGAGAGAGAGGCAATGTCGATATCCTGCCGCTAATAAAAAACAAAGTTCATGGTTGCAGCTTGGCCCACACACGTACACACACACACACACACACACACTTCTACACACACACTCTTGAGTGAGAGAAGCCAGAGACAGAGAGAATTTATGTTTAGTTTTTCGTCGAATTGCCTTCGTCTTGGTTTTTGTTATTTTATTTAAATCAAGGTACAACATTATTTCAATTCTCCCTCAAATGAGTCTCTTCTGTCTTCTGTCTCTCTCTTCCCCACCCTTCCCACAGTACAAGTATTTTCCTTTCCATTTCGAATTCCGTTTTCGTTTTCGATTTTCGATTTCTGCTCTTTCCAAATTAGTGAAATGCAGCGGTTGCTGCGGAGGACCCCAAAGAAAAACAATAAACAAATTTTCCCAAAATGTTCAGCTTCAATTTGATGTTAGTTTTTCCCAATGACTGAGAGAGAGAGAGCGAGAGATTGAGGTGGGGGGTTGGGGGTTAAATAAACGACTCGTTAAGACACATAAATAAAACGCACCAAGTTTCCTAATTAAGTCGCCCAACACACACACACATACAGCAACAGAAAAGTGGCCCGAAAATATAAACAAAATAGCCGAAAGAGGACGCGATGTTTGTTAACTAACCACGAAGCCTAAATACACTTTTTCACTCAGCTGCCAGAGGGAGAAATATTGTTAATGGTGGAAAGTAATTAAAGTGTGTATTTTATTGGATGATCAAATGATTTTAAAATCATTCGAATGCATACTTTATGATCACTTCATAATTCATGCAATTCCTTATGCAATATTTTCAGTGAAGTGAACTAATAGAATGCATATTTTATGATAAGTTCCTATCTAATGCATTTATGAATTGGATTCGTTCGAGTAATTCAATTAATTTCATTTTTAATTGCTCCTTTAACTTTACTTCTTTTACCATACTATTTTAAGGCAATGGACTAATATAAAGCATTGTTTACGATGACTTTCTAATATAATTTGTAATGCATTCACTTATGTGCAGTAAAGTACATAATTTATTTAATTTATATTTTCAAATTTTTTTAAGTTTAGTTACTTTTTCAATAACAATTCAATGAAGTAAACCAATAAATTTCATACTTTATAATAAGTTCCTAATTGTATTGAAGTAATTTAATGCATTTTTATTTTAATATATTTATTTCATATTTTGACTCTTGGATTTTAGTTAATTGATGAGTACTACCCCAGAGAATAAGTTCCTAAAGTTAATTAGGTAATGCATTTTTGAATGTGCTATGAAGTAATTCTCATTGTAAGTTCATTTTTTTATTTCAGATCATTAAAAAACTTATTAGAACGCACATGTTTTCAAAATTTGCTAATGCAATTTCGAATGGATTATTTTATTTATTCAATTATATGATTACTATATTAAAGTAATGCGGTATAATGTCGATAACGAAAATATGCACTTATCTGCAATATGCAATACAAATAAAAATATATTAAGTTTTATTTATATTTGAAATGTATGCGACTTAACATTTGATAGTGACAACTGCAAATTAATGCCTTAAAAATTATGCAATAATCCGAAATATGTCATTATAGGAAAAGTTGTGTACTTCAGTTAAACTATATAAAATTGTATGCAATTATCTTGGATGTATTAGGCAATTAAGTGTAAATGCATTTTACATGAGTAAAACGTATATAAAGTATTGATCTCGTAATAAATGGAAAGAAAACAACAACAAAATATTTAAAGCAATAAGTCTCACTTATGCGCTGTCTCTGTAGCTATCTCGCTCACTCTTTTTTAAATACTCTTCTTTTGGGGTTTAAAATAATGAGCACGTTAATTGCTTTGGCCAGAATGCAATGTGTAAAAGCGCAACAAAATTGAATAGAGTGTCGAAAACGTGTGTGTGTGTGTGTGTGTGTGTAGGAATGTGCGTGTGTGTAGGTTAGATAAACAAAACAACAGCTAGATCAATAAGCAAAGCAGCCGCGCAGGTGATGCGAAGGCAATAAGAAAGAGCGAGAGAGCGAGAAGAAGATGACGACAAAGGCAACTGAAAACTCTGAAACAGAAATCTGAATTGTGTGTTGCGGTAGCCGCCCGCCTGCTGCTCTCTGCCAGCGTCGCAGTCGCAGTTGACGTTGACGCTGACGTGCAACTCAAGTGTCTGGTGTGTGTGTGCTGTGGGTTTTGATCATTGTTTTGATTGGGATTGAAATTGAAATTGGGATTTGGGATTTGGATATGGATTCGATTGCCAGTTGCCAGTTGCCAGTTCAAAAGATCAGGCGGCTGCGCTTTGCATTTGCATTGTATTCTGCGCGCTTTGTCATTAGACAAGACGAAGCAAAGATGGAGAGTGAGAGAGGGAGAGGGAGTGAGGTGCTACTGAATGCTGATGGTGTTGAAATGTCAGCGGTGCTCACTTGGAGGCCATGTGCTCCAAGTGCGGCAATATGTTTTGTTTAACTTTTGGTTGCTGTTGCTGTTGCTGCATTTGCATTTGTTTGTTTATCTTTCAGGCAACGAGAAATCGTGGAACCGTCGACCGTCGACTATGGAGTGTGACTGTGACTGTGACTGCCCCGCCTTAATTACAGCGCCACACAGCTAATTCAAATTAATGATTTTTAAATACGCAAAATATGCGCTACTGATTTGCAGTTGACAGCGTTCTCTTGTGTCTCCAATAGACTTGTACACACTTGTGTATAGATTGTATTTAATTAACCGCAAAACCCAACTTGAGTCTCCGCTCTCCACTCTCCGCTCTCTTCGCACTCTCCACTGTCAATGCCATGTCGACTTTGTCCTGCCAGATTGCCTATCTTTGGCTGTAACAAATTCACTAGAAGCAGCAACAAGCAAAGCAAACGAACTCAACTTAACTCAACTGAACTGAACTGAAATGCGATGCGATGCGTTCAAAAGGTCAAAACGAGTAGCCCAAAACATAAATCAGCCCACGAAGCGACTCTTCTATAAGATCCCTCCTCTCCCTCTCTCTCTCTCTCTCTTTCTGTCTCTGTCTGCTTACAGTCTTGACATTTTCAATGTCATCTGAGCCCAGTCACCAGGCAGAGTATGCGTTCGTGTACAATGACTTCTTCAAGAAGTTTGTCACAACAGATCATCTGACTAATCAGCATGACGCCCTCCGATCTCCGATCTCGTTCACAGCACCATCTGCAGAATTGTGTGAACTCGTTTTACGCTTCGCTTACATTCGATTTCTTCTAAAGAAGCGCCGATTCTTGGTGATCCTATGTCATGCTTCTTGTACATGTTCACTTGATTGCTCATTATATCATATCCAATGAAAACGTGCCGAATTCTCCAACAAGTGCTCTAAGATTAAATATGAAATGTTTCTTATGTCATGCTCATGATCTCACGCTGCTAATCTCTTGATTTTTCCTACATATATTCCACAATATATAATCATACTTTTCTTTTTTTTAATTTTTGCAACGGATATATATTTTGAGTATTATTATAATCTCAGTTTAATATTTATTTTTCAATTATCCGATTTTCGCAGTACTATTTTTTCTGATAAGCGTTGGTTTTGCAATCTATTCACTTTTCGTGATTATATTTCTCTACATATTATATTTTTACATATATATTTTGAGCATTGATATGATCTCAGTTAAATTACTTATTTATTATATTTCCGATGTTCTTAAAAGTATTTTTGTTTTTGCAAATAATCTTACTTTACTTTTCGTGATTATATTTCTGTATATGTTATTATCAATCTTTTAATTTTGTAAAATTCTTTTCAAGCTTTTGTAAACGATATTTTGGATAGATATATGCAATATTAATTTATTTGTGTTTATTTTCGATATCTGCTGATTTTCTTTTAGATATGTTCCATATTATTTCTTCATAGAATTTACTTATTATCTTTAGATAGATAGATTGTAAATAAATAAAGAATATATACAAAAAAAATATTATTTATTTTTTAATAAACAAAATATTTTTATTATAATTTTGTTTTTTTCTACATTTGCAATAAATATTTTTTCAATTGTTTGAATTCTTCGCTAGATTTACTTAATAAAATTAATGAGATTTTAGTTTACATTTGTGGAACAAAAACAATTCCCATCATTTTAATAATTGATAGATATACCTCAGATAGATATATCAGTTTTTATCTCATTTATTTTAATAGAGCATTGTAGCTTAAAACTTCATCAATTCTCTGTTAATCTTCAGAATAATTCTATTCAATTCTCCATACATTGCATTAGGGTATTTTCACTTCGTTGTGCATTTCTATGAATTCCCTTTTTGGTCACTTTTGCTGTAATTTTTTGTCATTTATTTATCGTATTATATTCTCTTTTTTATTTTTGCATTTTTTGCTTTGTTGCTGGGCTCGGTTGCTTTGACAATTCGTCTTGGAGATCGGTTCGTGTAATACGTGTAAAATCTCCAGCTGGGCGGCCGACAATTCTCTGAGTCTGAGTCTGAGAGTGACAATGGGCTAAAAGGAAGGTAGGAAATTCAAATCCTTTTGTGGTGTGCACAGTTTTTGCCATTTATGGCACTTAAGCAAATTAATAAGAGATGCCTTTTTGGCACAATTGAGGCCGAGAGACAGAGACTTGGACAAGGATGACAGGATGATAAAATGAAACCGGTGTCTGTTTTGTCCGAGTTTTTACTGTCTCTAGTTTCGACTCGCTTACGAATTTTATGCATTTTAATCTTTTCGTTACGCTTGAGAGGAGATAGAGAAAGAGAGCAATAGAGAGGGAGAGAGGGAGAGTAGCACATTTTTATTGTATTGAGGGTCTCGAGGCTTCGATTTGGTCAATTGTTCAATGAGTTTTCCAAGAGGCAGCTGTCGTCGTTGTCCTGATGCTGCATCTACAGCTTCAGCATCAGCTTCAGCTTCGACTGCTGTTGCACATTTTGGCCCGGATCCATTCAGCAAAACTATGCAGCCCGAGTTGCATGCAAAACTATGTTCTTCTGCCCCGCCTCCCTCCGCCTCTGCCTCTGTCTGTCTGTCTGTCGGACTGTCCTTGTTCCCTGTCTCTCTTTCATGTCCATGCAGTTCCCGTGACGCGGCAGCTCTCACAGAGAGTTGCCTTTGCATTTATTTACATTTGCCTGCCGGACAGACGGACAGACAGACAGACAGACGGACGGACGGACAGACAGACGGACAGCAGGACAGATGGAAAGCAGAGCCGGTCTGTCTGGGATGCATTCCCATTGCCATTCATGCAGCCAGCGCATTTTTCAAGCCTTTTTTTTTGGCTTGGTTTGGTTTGGTTTGGCTTAGCTCAACACAATGCAACTGCTGCCGCGTTGCTTCCAAAGGGACCTAACAGGTGTGTGCTAGTGTGTGTGTGTGTGTGTGTGCTAGTGTGTGTGTGTGTTTGCCATAAAGTTGCCAAAATGGAAATGTTATTTTATGAATAGCTCGACAGGAGATTGCAGCAAGCAGAAGCTGCCTTAAAAACCGGGTAAAAACAATAACAGACTTTAAAACGACAGTTAATCAATTAAAGCAAACACAATTGATGAAACTGCAAATGGGTTAAGCAAGTGTAATCCACATTTAGTAGAAGCTATACTGAAGTTTAAAGATCGCGCAGTACAAAGTGGAAATTAAACTCGATTTGAAAATTAATTTATAAACTCACTCGAATTAAGTAAACTACTCTATAAGATCTAACAATGAGAAAACAAAATCTTTTAATGTTTAAATGCAACATATTGATATTAATAGAATTTGCCAACTTTATTTCGAAAAATAATTCTAGTTAATTACCATTTTTTTGGCTATAGAGCAATAGAAAGAATAATTTTTGAGTTACAAAAGAATTGTCAATGTTATCCTCAGATTTTTCTATAATGATCAGTTATTTAAAGATGAGATTGAAGATCGTTGATTGCTGATTAAAAGTTGCAATTCATTTACTACATTCAGAAAATGAATCCCGCTTTATATAGTCAACAATAAATATGTTGCGGTATAATTTTGTTTGTTGTCGAGCGAAAGAAATAATAATTTTCGCTTAATTTCTTCAGCAAAAAAGTTGCCAAAGAATTCTCAAGATAATCCTTAAATGAATCTTTATGCTCTCATTTAGAAATTGGAGATCGCTGAATGTTGATTAATATTTATTTACTACATTTTCGTTTGCGGTATAATTTTGTTTGAATAATTTCGGCATCACTTCTTCAGCGAAAGAGTTGCTAAAGAATTCTCAATATAATCCCTAGATTTATCTATAAAGATGAGATTGAAGATCTCTGCGATTGTGAATGAAATTCGATGTAGTTCAGAGTTGAGTTTGCATTTCTCTGCTGATCGTTTGATCTTGATCTTGCCAGCAAATTGCAGCTTGTGTGTTTCTTTATTAGGCCAAGATGTTTATCTGAAACTTTGGCTGATAGCTCAGAACTCAATTTGCAGCAGCATTTGGAAGCCGTTTACTTGAATCGAGGACAGGCGAGTAAATATATTGTCAGATTTGCAGCAATTTTGTTTCGTTTTTTGCATGACAAACGAATCGTGAAAGTACAAGAAAAAGAGACCAGCAAATCACACAATGACAACAGCAACAACAACAACAACAACAACAGAAATGTGACTCAATAATAATAAGTAAAGGAAATCTGCAACAATCTGTGATCAGCAAATTCTCGATGTTCGATGCTCGATTCTCGATGATCATGATTCCGGCAGCCAAAGCAATTGTTTATTAATATTTTTGTGTGCGAGGTCAAAAGGAAATCAAGCTGCATCGATCGCGTTTTAAGCTGATCTGCTCTGATGGGCAATTGAACCTTAAACCTGAAACTCGATTTGAGACAATGCAATTTGCATATTAAGACAATGCCAATGGCAGCGACAAATATTTTTGCATTTTACCTGTGTAATGCATTTTTTATACCCGCTACCCATAGGGTAGAAGGGTATTATAACTTTGTGCCGACAGGAAATGTATGTAACAGGTTGAAGGAGGCATCTCCGACACTATAAAGTATATATATTCTTGATCAGCGTCAACAGCCGAGACAATCTAGCCATGTCCGTCTGTCCGTCTGTGTGTCTGTGTGTCTGTCCGTCCGTCCGTATGAACACCTAGATCTCAGAGACTACGAGAGATAGAGCTATAATTTTTTTTCGACAGCATTTGTTATGTTTGCACGCAGATCAAGTTTGTTTAAAATGTTTGCCACGCCCATTTCCGCCCCTGCAAATCAAAAAAATCGAATAACAAGCCTAGTTTTAAAGCTAGAGTCGAATTTTGATATATACAATAATTACTATAGTAGTTATGATTCCTGAAAATTTGGTTGCGATCAGATGAAAATTGTGGAAGTTATTAAAGAAATACTTTTGTATGGGCAAAAACGCCTACTTACTTGGGGTCTGAGTTGCTTTGGCTGACAATCTGTTATATTGTGCCGTTTATGGTATATTTTGAATGCAGTACTATATCGATATACCAAATATACCATTTGGTATATTTTTAGTATTTTTGTAGTATATTCGGTATATTTTGAGAAAAATACCGCAAAGTATATTTCTTTTATTCAAAATGGGTAGCGGGTATCTCACAGTCGAGTACACTCGACTGTAGCTTTCTTACTTGTTGTTTGTTGGCTATCTTCGCTTGGTCTAGGCCTTGGCAAGAGAGAGCACAACAATGGGAACAGCAACTAGCAACAGGCATAGAAATTGGCAATAGGAATTGGAACTGCGACTGGACTGCGAGAAGAACAGAGGCTAAAGTTAATTGTTCAGCACAGACAGACAGAGAGAAAGAGAGAAACAGAGAGAGAGAGAGTTGACTTTTCGAGGAAATTAACACTTGACCAGCAAAAGGCAAACTAACATACATACATAACATGGCCAGGACGAAGCCAGGACTGTGCCACAAAAGGCAGCAGGCTGTAGAGATAATATTTATGGGCAAATGACAAGACAAGAAGACAAAAAAAAAATAGCAAAAAAAAAAAAGAAAACAAAAAGCAAATGCCACAAAATATGCGAATGCGAGTATCTTTTGCTTGTTGCGGTTACTTGTATCTTTGTATCTTTTGCCGTTTACTTTATGGCCTGTCTCTGTGTATCTCTGTGTGTGTATTTGTGTAGAGACATTTGCAATTTCATATTGCGAGCCTAGACTGAGTCCAGGACAAGGATTGGGTTAGGGATACTGGGAACCTGGCCAGGCCGGGGACGTTTTTGGTGTTTATTAAATGCTTCGTGGCCAACTCTTGACAAAGGCAAAAGAAAAAAGAAAAACCCTCTTGGGGGGCAGGCATAAAAAAGTCGGTAAAGAGAGGCCTTAACGACTTTTGCCAGTTGTTGTTTTCGCCTTTTGGGCTATCTTTCACTTGTTGTTGTTGTGCGGTTATATTTGCTTCTCGTTTTTATCTGTCTCTCGCTCTCTTTTTAGGTTGTCACATTTATCGCACTTTTATAATTAAAATGAAGAGCAGCACAGAGAGAAGAGCAAGAGAATGGGAGAGAAACTAAAGGCGAGCGATAAGCGACAGCTACAAAATATGAAGCTCAGAGTCGGAGTTGGAGTCGGAGTCGGAATCGGAGGCTTTTTGTGTTGTCTCCTTGGCTACTGCTATCACTTGGCTAAATAATGATAACAATAAACAAAAGCCAAGGCATTGTTGTAAACATTTATTTATTTTTGCGCCTCCCTCCATTTATATATTTTCTTTATTGTGTGCGTCGCTTTTAATAAATTACATATTTATGCATCTTCTTCTTTTTTTTTTAGTAGTGGGAGGAAGCAAAAGAAGGAGAAGAAGGAGGGGAAGGAGAAGCTCTGCGCTGCGATTTACTTGGCTAGTTGGGCATAATTGTCAACCCTGGAGAGCGAGGCAAGATTAACAACTTCCGAAATGGCTTTTTTAATGACACCAATTATGAGTTTCTTATCGGGACAGCAGCTGCCCCCAACAACAACAACAACAACAACAAAACCCACCTCGGACACTTCACTTCTTCTGCTTCTTCATTTCCCAACTTTTAATGAAGTAATTTTTCTCTTGTTCTCAGCAACAGTGGCAAGAACTTCTTGCCTGAGAGGGTGTTTCATTTTTTTTATCATGAGGAGAGATTGCCATTGTTTGGCCAATACAAATATTGTTACATGCCAGGTGAGTCTCAGAGTCTCAGAGTCTCTCAGTCTCTCAGTCTCTCAACTCGCGACTTTCGCCGCTTTCTTTGTCATTTATAATCTTGTTGTGGGGTTCTCAGATTTTATTTGGCTTTTTCTTCTACTGTTTTCTTCTGTTTTATTTTTCTGTGTGTGTGTTTTTTTTTTTTTTTTTTTTGGTAGCACATTGCATTGTTTTGTTGACTGAGGCCTAAGTTTGGGCGTGATAAGCAAACAGATTGGGCAGCTGTGCGATGATACTATGTTACAAAAGGCAAAACTTTACGTCTATGGCATTTTCAACTTCCCAAGCCGAGAAAACACTCATTAAAAGTTAATCTGGCCTTCACACCTTTCACTGCCACTTCAATTGCCAACTGCAACAGCGGCTAATGAGTTGGACCATTGAAATATTTGTCGCCCTTCGCACTTCGCACTTCGCACTTCAATATTCAAATTACCCAATTATATTCATACATACATATGCATGTGTGTATGTATTTATGTATGTATGTATGTCTACCTCTACTCTTAAATATTTATGCATTCAAGTGCAGCGAATGTGGAAGGAGGAGAACTAAAATTAAGCTATGCTTTTGTTTTTGCAAAGTCTAACCCTAAGCAAAGCCAAAAGAAAGAAGAATGACAAAAATATATGTATGTATGTAATGTATTTATGTATGTATGTATGTCTACCACTACTCTTAAATATTTCCACGCGCAATTCAGTGCAGCGAATGTAGGGGGAGGAGAAATTGAAAAAAGCTAAGCTTTGTTTTTGCAAATTCTAACCCTAAGCAAAGCCAGACGAAAGAAGAATGACAAAAATAACTGTTCTTGTTTTAAAAATACACTGATGCTTGTGAGTTGTCAAAAGTCTTTACACAAACTATTTACACACAACTTCGCTTTACTTATTCAATATGCGTCTGCATGTATGCATGTATGTATGTGTGTGTTTACTCTGTCCATTTCAATTTGTTTTAACTATTAATTTGAGCTCTTGTCTTCGATACGCTAATGAAGCCAATGTCAGAGTAGAGTTCCTTCCAAATGGCGCCTTCAATTGTGCAGCGTCATCAGCGAGGTGTCGACTTGCTCAACGCTGCTTGATTAATTAAATGTAATTGAGTTTTAATAGCGAAAAATCCAGACTGAGTTTCCCCCCTTCTCTCTCTCTCTCTCTCTCTCTCACTCGTTTTGTGATGCGGGTGAAGGTCGCGTGGGTGCTGCGAAGATGTTGTGCCAACAACAACAACAACAGCAACTGAAAGAGCATTTCATTAATGACTTAACTGGCGATTGGGAAAGCGGAGTCTCAGTTTAAGCCATCAAGCTGTTTGGCTATGGACCATCAACTCGCGTCTCTCGACTCGCCTCCTCCTCCTCCCCTCTCCATCGATATCTTGGCCCCTCGAGTCTCGAGCTTAACAATCACTTAGCGCATTATTAAAAACGCTTTTTGATTGCGCTTTGGCGTGTTTGGTCTTCGGCTGTCGGCCGATTGAAATCGATAGGCGTTGCTCAGCGCAGCTGCCGCCAGAGAACCAAAGTTGAGATACATTGCCTACAATAGCCAACTTGCAACACTTGCCTCATTCATTTGTTAAGAACGATTTGAGCAAACATATTCATGACATAAACTATTGCAAACGATTTTCATCAAAGTACAAATAAAGTTTAATCAAAGAAACTTTTTGAAAATTTCATTTAGTCAAATACTTAATTTTAAAAACACAAAACAAATCATCTCAGCTAAAAATTAGAGCAAATAAATTAATTTGGAAATATTTTAAAGAAGAAAATACAATAATCGTTATATTATATTATTAATATTTTCCTTTGCGATATGGTATTGCATCTACATATGTACATATCATACTCGTATATCGTATATCATATATATCGTATATCATGACTTCAATTTCTTTTCTTAGTTCGTTTTAGAAAAATCTTAAAATCACACTTAATTCTTTTTAATTTGATATATAATATTTCTTATAATTTTTCCAAAAAACATTTTTAAGCCAAGTGTAAAAGTATGTAATATTTTTTATATTTCACAACTTGATTTTCAGTTGAAACCATTTTCAAATGCATTTTTAGCAAATTTGTTCTTCTTTAAATTCATTTTTATTTTTTGTATGGACATTTTAAGTTTAACAAATATGTCAAATCTATAAATAAATGCAATATTTATTATGTTTAACATTTTAGATTGCATTAAATTTTAGTGTACTCTCAATAGAAACACAAATGAATGAATGACTTGAAATATTTGACAACTAATAATTGTTTATTCATTGTGGCAATGGAATTCCTCTAGCTTAGATGTTTGTACAGCATTTGCAGGTCGTTGCATAGATTTCGATTTCGATTTCGAATTCGATGCTGGATGCTGACTGCTGTGAGTGTGTTTTCCCTCTTGACTTTAATTGACCATGGCCAAGAAGTCGCACTTGGAAATGTCTCAATCAAAAGATACGAAGGGGCAACCCACGGCAAATCTACATAAATTTTTTTGTTATTGTTGTGGTCGATGTTGTTGTTGTTGTTGTTATCGAAGAAACCGAAACTTTTTCTTTTGTTTTTTCCTCTACTCTTCTCCTATTTTTTTTTCTTTCGAGACACGCCCCGCACATAAACAGCTAGTTGTTGTTGTTGCTGTGATAGTTGTTGATAATTTGCATTTGATTATGGGTGTTGGTGTCAATGTTGTTGTTGTTGTTGTTTTCGTTGGTGTTGTTGCTGCGAAAATTGTTCCGGCAAAAGGCTTTGATTTCTAATCTGAACTGTGGCATCTTGTAGCAGCTAGATTAAAGAACGGAAAAGCAGCCGGGAACAAGGGTCTTATGATATTTGATCTCGATGAAGTTGTCAATGTTCTAAGGCGAGGCTGAGACATCTAACATGACATAACACACGTCCATAAGATGCCGCTAATAAGCTCGTTTGCAGCCGAATAAAAAACCGACAGAGAACAACAAACAAACAAAAAAAATACAAAATTAATAACACCAACAATGCCTAGAAGACGTTGACAACGAGGGCACAATTTATGGTAAGCAAGAAAAAACGAAAAAACCGAAAAAAAACGAGGAAAATCAGTAACAACGAACGCGAAGGATGGTGACGACCACGACAAGAACGACAAAAGGCAACTCAATAACAATAAAAATAACAAGATGTCATAAAATGAATAGCCAAAGAAATAACAAGTACCACAGCAGCCAGCAGCCGAAAAAAAAACAACTAAGAAAGCTACAGTCGAGTGTGCTCGACTGTGAGATGCCCGCTACTCATTTTGAATAAGAATATACCAAAATAATATACTTGAAAAATACTAAAAGTGTATATTTGGTATATCGATATGGCACTACATTCAAGATATACTATAGAGTACAAAATATACCAGATTGTTAGCTAAAGCAGCTAAGACCTTTAATAAGTGGGCGTTTTTGCCCATACAAAATATTTCTTTAATAACTCAACAATTTTTATCTGATTGCAACCAAATCAGGAATCACAAAGACTATAATTATTATTGTATATACCAAAATTCGACTTTAGCTTTATAATTACTCTTGTTATACGAGTTTTGTCAATTTATGGGGGCGGAAGTGGGCGTGGCAAAAATTTGAATCAATCTTGATCTGCGTGTAAACATAACAAATGCTGTCGAAAAAGAATTATAACTCTATCTCTTATAGTCTTTGAAAAAAAGGTGTATATATGGACAGACGGACAGACAGACAGACGGAAAGACGGACATGGCTAGATCGTCTTGGTCAAGCATATATATACTTTTTAATGTCGGAGATGCCTTCTTATGCCTGTTACATACATTTCTTGTCCACACAAAGTTATAATACCCTTATACCCTATGGGTAGCGGGTATAAACAGCAGAGAAAGAAGAAAGCCAAATAAATAAATGAATGCATAGCCAAGAGGAAAGTAGAGCCTAACTCTAGGTGGATGAGCAGCATGGAGCATGAAGCATGAAAGCGGAGGAATCGTGACGCAAAAAAAAAAGGATAATTACGTGCTCAAGATTTTTATGCGCCCCATTCAATAATAAAAAAAAAATATGGCTAAAAAACGAGAGAGTGGCGAAAAAAAGCCAAATTAAAGCGAGCCTTGGAGTTGGAGTCGGTCTCGGAATTGCCCTGGGCAAATAAACAGCAACATAAACAAGATATGGCCAACAACCACCCAAAATATATGTTAACCACATTTCAACAAGAGGGAGAGGGGGGGAAGAATGGAGCGAGTACTCGTTGTCAAATGAAAATATTTTGAATCTCTTGCTATCTATTGTTGTTGCTGAATTTCCTTCCCCCCTTTCTTTCTTTTTGTTATGTTTCATGCGCTTCGATGAGTTAATCTCGTTGTCTTTTGGCGCCTGTCAACAGCTCTCTCTCTCTCTCTCTTTCTATCTCTCTATCTCCCACATCGAGATAAACTAAAGCCTATGTCGAATTCGGGAAATCTTTTTGGCCAGCCAGTCTAAGTCTAAGCCTTAGGCCTATTTGCTGTCCAGCTAAGCATTTGCCTGTTAACCCTTTTTTGCCCACAGCTTAAGCTTTCAGGTGCGTCAAGGCAAAGACAACCACCACAGCGTCGACAACCGCACGTCAAACACACACACATACAAATATAAGGGGAGTTTATTCGACTCACTTCAATTTTGAAATACTTTTTCAAATATTTGTGTAAAATTTAATTAAAGTAAAAATACCCAAAATAACATTGGCCCATTTGGGGTTGAGGCAAATGAGCACAAGACACACTCCCAGCAAAAAGTAGAAAAAGAGGAAAAAAAAAAGAAACCAGGAAAATCAACTAAATTAGATTTAAGGTATGCGTCGTGGAGTGGGCACCGAATGCTCTGAAGGTTGGGCTATTACACAGTCTAATCTCGAATAGCTAAAAATAAAGATACGCACTCCACTCTACTATTAAAGATGAGCAATAGTATGGCGATTGATTGACGTAGCGTGAAGAAACTTAATATTATGCTTAAGCATAATCACACAATAAAACAGCCATTAAATTCTGAGCTTGTTATGAAAGCTTTTGCTGAGCCCTCAACAGTAAAGTTCCTCGAGGAATCGCAAGTTGTGAGATCTTAATATCTAATGTAGACTTTGTGACAAGAAAGCTGCTAAGAATCAGAGATCACTTCAAGTAGTTTTAAGCAACTTCAATTTTAGTGAGCTTTTAATATCTAAGTCGAGAAATAGAATCGAAGATAGTTTCAAGTAGTTTTAAGCAACTTCAATTTCAGTGAGCTCTTAATATCTAAGTCGAGAAAGCTACTAATAATCGAAGATAGTTTCAAGTAGTTTTAAGCAACTTCAATTTCATTGAACTCTTAATATCTAAGTCGAGAAAGCTACTAAGAATCAGAGATCATTATAAGTAGTTTTAAGCAAGTTCAATTTCAGTGAACTCTTAATATCTAAGTCGAGAAAGCTGCTAAGAAATTAAGATTGTTTCAAGTTTAAGCAACTTCAATTTCAGGGAGCTCTTAATATCTCAGTCGAGAAAGCTGCTAAGAATCGAAGTTTGTTTCAAGTAGTTTTAAGCAACTTCAATTTCAGTGAACTCTTAATATCTAAGTCGAGAAATAGAATCGAAGATTATTTTCCAGTAGTTTTAAGCAACTTCAGTTTTAATGAGCTTTCGGCGACCCGTTAAGCTGCGAAAGCTTTTCTTTCACGCTGTAAAAAGCTCTGACAATGAGCTCCCTGATTTGCCTTCCTCCCACAATTGTGTTTTGTCCCAAAAAACTTTTGCCAGCTTTGAGTTAATTACAATACTTTGGCTGACCCAAAGGTGAGGTGGAACACCTGCTGAAGACCGCAAACTTTGTGCGCTTTGTAAGAGTTGTAAGAGTCTCATCATCATTATCACTTGGGCATTGTCGTCATCATTATTGTGGCTGAGCGTTTTCCATTCGCTCGACAGTTTCAATTTTAATTGCTTTTGACGTTTTGCTTCGCATTTCGTTTGTGTTTTGGGCCAACTTTGAAACAAACCCAACTCGCCTCGATTCGATTCGATTCGAATTTTATTTATTTGAATTCACTTTTTTTCTTGTCGGGGTCTATTTTGTTGTTTGTTTTTGTTTTTGTTACTGTTGAGCCTCTGGGGGTCGGCTGCCTAACAAATGTTATAGCCGTCATTTGTCTTGGGGCAGAGGGAGCAGAGAAGAGGGTGGAGAAGCGTTTGGCATGTTGCAATTTGGTCAACTCGACTAATGAGCTTTTTATTTGACAGCGTCTCTTCGAGTGTGTCCCTTTGCCACGCCTTTTGGCCATGGCTAACCCCAATTTTCAATTCGAATTTGAATTCCCCAGCGTTTTAGCATTCCCAATGCTCCACACAAATTGTGTGTGTGTGTTGTTGTTGAAGTGTGTCTTGTGTGATTAAACAACTTTGGCACCTGCTTTGGTCCGCTGCAATTTGATTGCACCCCGCTCGATTCTCTTCACACTCTCCACTGTGCACTCTCCGCTCTCCACTCTCCGCTCTCCACTCTGCACTCTTCACACCTACGCCAACGTTGACTTTGCTGTCGGTGCTCCACCTTCTTCTTCTTCTTTTTTTCTTCTGTTTCTTCTTCTTCTGCTTTGTGGGCCACTTGCGCAACATGTTCGCTGTGCTTTTGCTTTGCCTCATTTACAGTTTGCTGCTTTTTTCCTCTCGTTTAACTGCGGGATAAATTTGCTTGCTGACAGCGCCAACAGCAGACCATCAGAAGCCCCCAAGGCAGCCATAGACATCCATGATTTAGTGGCTTTCAAATTACGAATGTGATTACGATTACGATTACGTTTTCGTTTACGTTACGTTTGCATTTACGTTTACGAGTTCTCTTTTTCGTTTTCTGTGCTAATGCTAATCATGCAGGGAATTCCTTTGCTTGCTAGCTCATCAAATACATATAGCACACTATATTGTGCTATATTCTATTTATGATAAATGCATTATTTTTAAACTGCATAGCAAGCGCATTTATTGTGTTCAGTCATTTGAAATGTTTGTTAAATTTATTCAAATTTCTTGCAGACAAAATAATAGTTTTTAAAAGTGATTTTAAAAGTAATAAATTTGGTATTTATATTTGTATATTTGTATATTCCATTAATAACTATTATTGTTCAACAATAAAATTGGATTAAGGCGCAGTTTCTATATCATAAATTTGGTTAAATAAAATATAATTATAAGCAAACTAACAAGTTGCAAAACTGCGGTATTCTCTTTAAAATATACTAAATTAATATATCGCAACGCTCGAAATATACCATAGACAACAAAATATACCAGTATACAATAATTTGTAATTATTTCTTCTATATTTAGTATATTGACATACTATATAACGTTTGAAATATACCATAGACAACAAAATATATCAGTATACAGGAATTTGTAATTATTTCTTCTATATTTAGTATATTGACATACTATAACGTTTGAAATATACCATAGACAACAAAATATATCAGTATACAGTAATTTGTAATTATTTCTTCTATATTTAGTATATTGACATACTATAACGTTTGAAATATACCATAGGCAACAAAATATATCAGTATACAGGAATTTGTAATTATTTCTTCTATATTTAGTATATTGACATACCACAACATTTGAAATATACCATAGACAACAAAATATACCAGTATATATATCATCGAAATCAACTAAGACGCTATAGCAGCAGTTATTTGTAATTATTTCATAAATAACTTTACAATTTTGATTTAAAACGCATTTGTGGGTGGAAATGAGCGTATCAAAAATCGAAAACAAACTTATGATAATTTGTGTCCAAAAATTAAATATCCAGCTCTGATAGTATCTAAGATAGAGGTGTTCATACAAATAACCTAGCACTGCTATATCATCACGACTGATCAAGAATATATATACAAACAAACTTCACAACTTTTTAACGCGACTTTTTCAACTATGTCTTCATCTCTTGGATACAATATAATAATATCATATTGACAGATAATCAATTTTCTTTACTGGGTTCAATATTTGATAAATTGTTAATTATATAGTAATTATTCATTTGCATTTGAAGTGATTTGTTACACATTCGAATCATCTTAATTTGTGTATGGAAATGCCTCAACTAATAAAGCTGTTGCGGGAGGCATAAAAAGTAAATGAAGTATTTAGCACAGCACAGCACAGCACAGCACAGATAACATTTTCATCATGTGGCACATGCGGCTGCACCTTGCAACAATGAGAAGAAGGGGCATGGCAGCGGAGGTGGAGGTGGGGGCTGCAATGAAGGGTGGTAAGTTGCATGTTCAAGTGAGCAGTTTGAAGTTGCAACTTGCAAGTTGCAAGTAGCTGTTGGGCAGCTGACGCCTTGATATCTGCCTGCTGCATAAGTGAACACCATGTGTTGCTGCTGTATCTGCTGCTTTTGTTGCATGCATAAATCTGTTGCATGTTGTAAATGTTAAACAACAACCTCGACGCCGACGTCGATGTCGACGTCTTTTGGTCTTTTTCATCTGAGTTGCATCTTTGGCGCATTTGCGCTTCAATGCGATTTATTTGCCCGTTGTTTGTAATGCCATTTATTGGTGTTGTTGTTGTTGTTGCTGCTGTCGTTGCTGTGGCTGCTGCTATTTGTGTTGCTGCCGTTGCTGCTGCTGCTGTTGATGTTGATGTTGCTGCTGTTAAATGCTTATTTACATTACGTTTAGCGGCACTTGACGGGCGGCTCCTTCGGCTTTAGTTACAACAGCAGCAGCAACAACAGCAACAACAACAACAACATCGACAGCAACAACAACAACAACAACAACGGCAATAGCATCTCCATTTCCATTTCCAAGTGGCAGCTTCGCATGTTTCCCTCGTTGGGGCGGCAACTTCCCAGCAAAGGTAAAGCAGCAAAAAAGCACAAAAAAAAAAAAATGAAGAAGCAAAAAAAAAAAATAGTTGCCGCTGCACAAATTTTGATTTATGTTGGCGCTGCCGTTGCCGTTGCCATTGCTGCTGCCACCGCTGCTGCTGCTGTTGTTGCAAGTCTTTTTTTTTTGGCTTTATATGCCATACATATCATTAGCCAAGCACAGCGCATGGGTTGCCCGAAAAGTTGCTCAATCGAAGATGATGAAGATGCATTTTAGAAAACTTTGCTGGACTTGAACAAAACTCAATTTGATTTCATTGCTCAAGCTAAGTGACAATTTTATACACAAGTATAACAAGTTATTTATATAAATATGTTATTTAAATTATTTTCATTGCTATTAAATTACTTTGTTTACCAAAAAAATAAAATTTGATTAAATTAGCTATTTGTAATGAATTTAAATTTGAATTTTCAAATTAAATTCGAGTGTATGATAAAATAATAATATTGCATTTAAAATTTGAAACTTTAGTAGATCTGAATTTTATTTTAAAATTATATTCAAGCGTTAAATATAATAATTCAAGATAAAAGATATCTTAAATTTTGAAAATATATTCAAACGTCAAACTTTTATAAAGTTTTAACATTTTTTAGCAATGAATTTGAGTTAGCAAATAAATCAATATTTTAGACATAACTAATTTTTCGATAATATATTTACATTTTTTTGGAAGTGAATTTGAATTTTTAAATTACATTCAAGTGAAAGATAAAGTATTTAAATTTTTGGCAGTAAATTAAAATTTAGAAAGTATATTGAGGAATAATATATGAGAAAATTAAATACTTTAGCAGTGCGACTTTTTCAATTTCTGTTTCATTATGAATTGGAATATAGTCTTCATATCTTAATATTTAACTATCATTTATTGTGATCAATATTGCACTTGAAAGGATGAAATGATTCTTATTCTCTTTTTGCTTAAGCATTCTCTTAAGTATTTTATCTAAAGTAAGAATATCATTTCAGAAAATTATTTTGAATTCTTTTCAATATCTTTCATTCTTTTTTGATTTACTTATTTTATCTTGCGAGTGAGAACTTCGTTTTGAGCAAATTTTTGTTGGATTCTACAGTTCCTCAGCTAATTATATGCACAACTTTAGAAGGAACCCTCGCTGGTGGTATATCTCTTTATAGATCCGCAGTGGCACAGCATAATCGTAGAGTCATGATATACCATCTTCAGCAGACTGTGCTTAGTGTTGTCTATTGTTGTTTCCTTGATGTTGCAGTTGTTGCTGTTGCTGTTGTTGTTGTTGTTGTTGCGCATGAGCAACTTTAGACTCGGGCAACAGACCAAAAACGAATGTTGCCTCCGTCTGGATGTGGATGTGGCTTGGCTTGGCTTGGCTTGAGTTGACTTGGCCAATGCCATTCCCAGCTTCGATTTAACATTTCGCATATTGCCAGAGCGAGACAGAGAGAGAGAGCAAGAGAGAGAGAAAGAGAGGGAGTGAGGAGAACAAACAGAAGTTGGAATTTTGAATTCACAAGAATCGTTTGTGCCACAGCGCAAGTGCAACTGCAACTGCAACGTTCAGCTGTGCAACAATAAAAGAGGCAGCAACAGAGAAGGAAAAGAGGCAGCAACAGATGTTGTTGTTGCTATTTTTATACAAATTTATTAGCAACAAAAAATAATTTAATAGATTCCATGAATCGCCAGACGCTGAAGACATCTTCACTGCTCTCCCTCCCCCTCCCCCTCACCCCCTTCGCCATTGAAGCCTCGCTTAGACGTCTTTAAGTTGTTGGTTCCTGGGGCTGTTGTTGACATTTGGACATGAAATATTTGGCGTGGCAGCCTTGCCGGCGCCATGAGGTATGCAACAATCTTTTATGCCCTTTCTGCCACAAGAAGATGCAAGCGACTTGTATGTGTGTGTGTGTGTGTGTGTGGGACAAGTCAGGGGCCAACGAGTGACCCTAGCCCCTGATCCAATTAACTGCTTACACAAAACACAAATGGCCAGACAAATAGAGAAGAGGAAAGAGGCGAGACAGACAGACAGACAGAGAGAAGAGACATGGACAACAGACAAGCGAGCAAACAGACAAACAAACAAACAAACATTCATAGACATATGCCCGGGTCCAAGTAATAACAGTAAAAATCAACGCACGTCATTCGTCCTGCGTCCTTACGACTGCCCCATGGCTACACTTCAACAAACACACACACACACACACACACACTAAGTACCTCACTCTTCTACCTTTTGGCATTGCTCTTTCTCTCTCAATGCGATTCCAACAACTTTGGTAACTCAGCTGAACACGGCAATTTCTTGCTGAAATTTCTTGTCCGGTTGTCCTACGTTCGAATACATCCAAGAGTCAGAGTTGCGAAAGTGTAGAGCATTCAAGTTTCGTTTTACTTACAGCCACTTTTCTCCCTCTCTCACTGTTCTCTACCCATTCACCAGGTTGCCTTTTGCTTTTGACGTGGCCTGATGAGCCTGACGCTTTGCTTTCGCTTTGACTTTGGCTTTAGCTACAGCTTCTGCTTCAGCTTCGGCTTTGGCTTTGGCTTTAGCATTTTGGGGTTGGACACGACCCGCATATGTAACGTTATGTGCATAAAAAATAATCATAATCACTTGAAAGCCCAGCCAAAGCCAAATCCGAGAGAGAGATGAAGAGTGAGAGCGAGGACTAAAGGCAAATAAAGGGTCGACTGGTGAATGGTGAATGGTAAATGTCGAATGGCAAACTTGGCGCTTCGAGCGCTTTGAGCACTTTGCCTCAACAATAAATAACAACATAAATTGCAACAAAATGAAGCAACAGCAGCAGCAGCAGCCACGTGATGCTGTTTGTACACAAATCCTTTAGTGGATGCATTGTTTACCAACTTCCTTTGCTTGCTTATTAAAAATATTGCTAAGTGAATTTGCCACCAAAAATAACAAGGACACAAAACAACTGAGAATCTATTCTGCCCCATGTTCTAATCCTAATATACTCTTTCATAACTTTATAAAGACATTGCTCTTTTAATGGCATACTATTTTCATTAATATTTATATTTAAATGCCAAATGTGAATCTAACATCAAAAGTCGCATTTCTTTATTAATTTGTTTTTTCTTATTGATTTGACTCATTAATATAAAGTGACATTTATATTAACTTCATATTTTTCTTAATTTAATAATATCAATAATTGCACAAGCCATGAGGCAATTATCTGCAATGTGCAATTCAAATATTCATATTTTGCGATCTATTTTATTTTCATAAATAAATATATAGAATTGAATGCTAGGCAAGATTCTCTTAAGTGCATTTATATGCATTGCACTTAAGCTGCATCTCATCATTTATGTACATATAATATTACGTACATATGTATATGCAATTATCTGTGATGTGCAATTATATGTATGTGAAATTTGGGCAACATTTTAAGCAATTATTTTTGATGTGCAATAAAATGTAGGTGAAATTATTGCGTTATTGAGAATAGAAATTTTTAATGATAAAATAATTTGAAGCAATTATCTGTGATGCGCAATTAAATGTGATATTTTAGAGGTGCAATTAAACGTAGTTTGCAAATATTGAATTTATACTGTATCAATGCAAAATCTCTATAAAAATCCCCTCAAAAATAATTTGATATAATTATCTATGATATGCAATTAAGTGTAGCTGCAATTATAGATGATTTTGTATCATACTTCAAATAAGAATACAAATGTATCATCAAAATAATTTAAAGCAATCATTTTTAAGTATGAAAATTATGATTCTTAAATAGAATATATTATATATTCAATTATGTAGAAACTTTATTTATTTATTGATGGATTTTTTAAGTGACTTTTCATTTATTGTAATAGAAATTAAATTTGAATACTTTTTGTGTCTAGTTATTGCATGTGTTGTGGTAAACCTTTTCCGAAAGCCACAAGACTCTTTGGGGAAGAGTATTAAAATTCATAAACATTAAACAAATGCCAACATGGCACAGGTATGAACCATAAGGCGAGGACAGAGAGAATGGAGAAGGCGCATCCTAGAGCTGCGTGTGTGTGAGTGAGTGTGTGTTAGCCAGTAAATCAGAGCGTATGGCAATGACAGCCTCGTCACAGACAGCGGCCGCCATGACGAATGGGGCAACACACACACACACACACACGCATTCGCACACACACACACGGGTCTCCAAACTGCCCGGCTCCCCCAAAAAATCTGCCCAATCTCCCCAGTCTCAGAGTGTCCCCAAATCCCCGAGACGCAAAGCTGCTGGCACTGCTCTGATGCTGATGGAGATGCTGTGGTACTCCCATCTCTCTCTCTCTCTCTCTCTTTCACTCGCTCACTCTGATGCGCCTCGAGGCGCCTCTGGACGCGTTTTTTCCCAGTCGTTTTTTTCGCACTGAAGTGCGCATTTGACAAGCCCAGTAAACAACAATTAAAATGACAACGGGGCGAGATAGAAAAAGGCGAAAGGATTTTTGCACGTTTCGCTTTCTTTGCTGTTTTGCTATTCCCATCGACGTTGTTGTTGCTGTTGTTGCTGCCCAACCCACAGCGGACAAGTGAAAAGCCCCCCGAAAAAATGTAACTGATGAAATCTGACAATGAACCAGACGAGCAACGAGATGAGATACGCTGCGACATCTACACGTATCAGAGTCCAGCGTCGAAATTATAGCCACAGGACATGCAGAGGACATACACACACACACACACACACACACACACACACACACACACACACACACACACACACACACACACACACACACACACACACACACACACACACACACACACACACACACACACACACACACACACACACACACACACACACACACACACACACACACACACACACACACACACACAGCAAACATAGAGAACACACAGAGTACACAGAACAAAGCAGCCAAAATCAGCGACTGAGCCGCAGACACACACACAAAACAAAATGTGGCAAAACGGGCCCAAAAAACAAATGCCCAAAATACCTTGTTTAAAAAATGCCCAAAAGAAACAGAAAGCAGAAAGCAAAAGCAAATCAACTTTCGCAGTCATCGAACGAAAAAATGATAGCGAACTATGCGAGGCAAATAACTTGAGGACATGACAATGCAATTTCGAGCGTATGTTCAAAGCAAATCCAAAATCCATCACAGAATATCGAATCGTTGATGTCTAGGGGTTAATAGATCACAGTGGGCAAGTGTTGAGCATACGGAAATAACTCAACAGAGATTGAGGTAGATTAATTGTTTCCATTTCAATACATGCAGCATACGATACCACACATCTTTCTTTAGTGCAAGCGATGAATCATCGTTAATAGTTGGGCATCCTTTATTAACTATTCCATTTT
Source organism: Drosophila albomicans (assembly GCF_009650485.2). NCBI lineage: Eukaryota > Metazoa > Arthropoda > Insecta > Diptera > Drosophilidae > Drosophila > Drosophila albomicans. Next base: position 11,645,383 of record NC_047627.2, read on the forward strand.
TGATATCAATATTCTAGTTTTGCTTCTGTTGCGCATTAAAATCAAAATATATAAAATCAAACATTACGAAATCAATCTTTGACGTTATTATTGAAGTAGCTTACGATATCACATCTCTAATGTAAGCGATGATTCGTTATAGCATATGAGCACTCTTTTTTAACTCTTTTCTCTTTAATAAAAATGTTGTAAGTGGTCAATAATATAATTGTAGAATAATATAAATAATAATATTAAATAATACGAAGTCAATTTTTTATGTTTTTAGTAAGGTAGCATACGATATTACATCTCTAATGTACACGATTATTCATCGTTAAAGTATATGGGCACACTGTTTTAACTCTTCTCATTTTGGCGAGAGATTTATGAGTTGGTTGTGTTGCTCTTGTGTCTTAAAATTGAAACATGTATAAAATCAAATAATACGAAGTCAATCTTTTGTGGTTTTTTAATGTAGCATACGATATCACATCTCTGTTTCAAACGATGAATAATAATTGAAATCCTTAAATTAAGTACATGTGCGCTCTGTTTTAACTCTTCTTTTGACGATCGAATATTAGAAATGCAATCCTCATAGTTACAATAGTTTTAATTGTCAATCGATGTTCTTTAGAAAGAATCAAATATTTAAATGTTTTAGATGCTCATTAATTTATTTGAATTATTTTACACATCCCAATTGAGTCATAAACTAGAGTTTGAGCGCATAAATCAGATCAATGCTTTTTAATTAATATTCATATTTATGCGCGGCATATAAATATTTATTTTTAGGAAACGCTGCTCTCCATAGCCTTGAAGCACACACACACACACACACACACACACACACACACACACACACACACACACACACACACACACTCTGCTTTATGATAGGTGACGCATCGCATCGTTTGCATTATATTCATCTAATATATACAAATATTGTGCTGTGTATTGGTTCATTTGATTGGACAAATTGTTTGGCTAATTTGCACGGCATTTGGCTAAAAGCCGTCGGCACATTTATCATGACGCGTTCAGCATTAGAGCGTCCATCAGAGACGTCAGTGGGCAACAACAACAAGAATAGCAGACAACGCAAACGCAACGCAACGCAACACAACTATTTATAGAGTGCGCCACACGGCGTATGAGTAATGTCTTGATTTGCCAACGGCTTAAGATTTAAATTTATTTATTGCCCGACTGCTCACTCAACCTCTCAACCGCACAAGAACAGAACAGAACAGAACAAGCGAAGACGAACTCAACTCAACTTAATTCAACTCATCTCATCTCATCTCGTCTATTTTAAATTTAGCTGCCTTCTTCGTTTTTTTTTTATTATAATGCAGGCAGCAAAAACTATTTCTAAATCTCGCCAAGTTGTTTTTCCTGTTGCTGTTTCCCCTCTTCTCTTCTATTCTTTTTTTTTTTTTGTCTTTCTCTTTGCTTTTTGCAAATGTTTTAGCGCCTGTTTTGTGGCATGAAATGTGGGCGCAGCCGTTGATAGCCGGCAACTGTGCTGCTGGAGAATAAACGGAGGCGGAGACGATGATGGGGGAGGAGGAAAGGAAGGAGGAAGGAGATGGGGTTGGGGTTGGGGTTGGGATTGGGGATGGAGGCGTTACATTTGTGGGCCAGCTTGCATTTTAATTATGATGAAGTGCTGTTAATGTGCGTTTGATTGGCGCTGATGTTGCATCATCCGGAGGCGCCACCCTTTTTTTCCCTTGATTTGCGGCCAAGGTGAAGCTGCGAGCTGATGCAAATGCAAATGCAGTTGCAGCTGCAGCTGCAGCTGCTCATTAGCCAAAGTTTTACTTAGGCGTTGCTTGATCCTGGCTTAATCTTTCATTAAAACGAATGTTGGCAAAATAATTTAAGAAGTAATTATAAAGTTCAAGTTGTTTGTGCTCGCAGAAGTTAATAAAGTTCAGCAAGAATTTGCAAGCAAATAAAACAATTTTATTTCTGACCAAACAAATCTCAAACATTCATCTATAATTAGAATTCCTGTCTATTGCGAAAACTGAGCTCAATTAATTGTTTAATAAAGTAATTTGCACATAATCGTTAAGTCAAATGAATATAAATTAAGAATTTGCTAAATGCTTTTGATTAATTGAATTGTACAACAACAAGAACAACCTAAAAGTGGAATAAATCGAATTAAAACCAAATAAATTTGGAGTGAATTCAATTTAAATGCAAAATAGATCATTAATCAGCCACAACAACTTCGTTGATGACCACAAGAACAATAATCTTCACTTTAAAGTTGTGCTCAAAGAAATATGAATTCAAGTTATGAATAGTGATTATGCTTGAGAAGAATTCAAGAATCTTCAATGATTTGTGGCATGTTTATACCCAATTACCCATGGGGTATTATAACATTGGAGAATAAGTTATTATAGAAAGTATTTTATATAGCTTAAATAGTCTACCGCTATCGATTGAAATTCTGGTATATTATATATTCTATGGTATACATTGAATACTATTTACTATACTATATCCATATAGTAAATAGTCATCAATATATTTCAGTATTTTCGGTATATAAATGTAGTATATTTCGAATATATGGGTATCTCTTTGGTATATTTTATACTTTATGTTATATTTTAAATACTACATACTATACTTTATTCATATACTAAATAGTCATTGGTATATTTCAGTATTTTCGGTATATTAACGTGGTATTTTTTAAGAATATTCGTATCTCTTTGGTATATTTTATACTTTACGGTATATGTTGAATGTAGTATCCACATACAGAGTATAGTCACTAGTACATTTGTGTATTTTTGGTATTTTTATTTGGTATATTTCATATATTTTATACTCGATGCTATATTTTGAATTCAGTAATATACTATATCCATATACCAAGGATCGTTATCGATATATTTAATTATTTTCGGTATATTGATTTGGTATAATGCATATTTTATACTCTATAGTATAGTTTGAATGTAGTACTATGGTATATTCATATATTAATATATTTTCATTTGGTATATTTTATTGAAAAACGGTATCGGGTATCTCACCGTCGTGCATACACAACTATATTATTTTTTATATGCTTTATAATTAATTTTAGTTATACACATCAATGAATATTCATATTTTATTTGCGTTGAACATTTTGACAGTGAATGGAAAGCATATCGAAAACTTTGCCATGACGTTAATTACCTTGATCTAAGCGTGATCAGGAAAATTCGCTGTCTTGGCTAGTAATTGCAACACATGCGGGGGCAACATGCAAATATTATCACAACGCGCCTGTTAGTTCTCTAATAATGCCAATTACACGTACTTCTCGTTCACTCTCTCACACTCTCTCTCTCTCTCTGTCATTATGTGCTAAAATGCAGCCCCTTGTTTCTCATCTGCTTTTCATATGCCGGCAAATCTGGCCACGCAAAAATTTTCCAATTTTCTCGGGTTTTTTTCTCCCGTTGTTGCTGTTGCTGTTGATGTTGCTGTGGCTGTGGCTGCTGCTGCTGCTGTTATTTTATTTGTTTGCCAAGGCTAGGCAGTTTGTCCATTTCCCCCTTTGTTGTAGTTGCTTGATGGTTGTTGGTTGTAATTGCCGGCAGTTGTTGTTGTTGTTGCTGTTGTTGAGGTCACATTGAACGTCAAAAGCAAAAGTTGGCAGCGTTAATTTCGCTTGCCCATAAACATGCAACATATGTCCGTGCTGCAAGCGGGGCGTGGCGGGGCAAAAGGGTCGCGCCTGCCTGCCTTATACCTCATGCCTTCTGCCTCTTTGCCTCTTTGTCTGCCACTCGCTGCATTTGCAACCCTAATAAAGCAACGCTGCCACACGTGGCCTGCCTCTGATAACAGTCGCGCCTCCGCCCCTCTCTTTCCTTCCCTCTGACCTGGTCGAGGTCCTGCGATTGCCTGCCTGCCTGCCTTTGTCGAAGTCCTGCGCTCTCCTGTGCTGTCCTGGAACCCGTGATTTATGCACTAAACAAACTGTCCGTCCGTCCGTCTGTCCGTCCGTCTGACTGTTTGTCTGTGCTTCGCTTGGCTCTGCAAAAAAATGCAATTCGCAATTCGCGTTCGCTGCTTCTGCTGCTGCTGCTGCTGCTGCTGTGGCATCTTTGGCATGTGGCATCCACGCGAGACACGCACAGAACATGCCACTTGCAGCAAGTGCCACAAAAACATTGACACATCGTTCACAAGGCCGCAGCGCCAAAGCATTTCCCTCCGTCCCCTTCTCTCTCTCTCTCTTCCACTGTCTCTGTCTCTGTCTCTGCAGCAAAGTCGAAGAATGAGCGCTGAAGAAATCAAAGCAATCCTCCCCGAGTATTATGAATACACTCAAATGCACTCAGACTCGATTTCATTTCTTTTCTTTTTTTTTTTGGGAAATGCTTATCAAATTAATTTCGCTAAATTCGCGTTTATTGTTCGGGCTCAGCGAGAGAGTTTAGAGGGTTAATTGCGAGGGTTTATTTCAATCTCTCTCTCTCTGTCTCTCTTTCTTGGTTTCTTCAGCTATTTTTAGGTATTGATTGCATGTTTGTTTGTTTATTTGTTAAAGGTAAAGCCAAAACGCAACGCGAGGGTTGCTCCAGCAGTTGCAAATTGATTGAAAACGTTCGCTGCATGCTCTCTACACGTGTCCGCAGTTGTTCAATTATGGCTAAGCCAAATCCGCAGCACAAACAATTTCTCCTCCCCCTCCATCTTTGCCTCCCACGGGACATTTTCGTTTATGAAGCGCGCTTAAAAAGAGCAGCAACAACTCTCCCCCCTTCTACCCCTCCCACACCCACACACACACAACTTGCAACAACCCCCGCAACATTTGAAAATGCCATCACCAAATTTTAAGACGAAAACTAAACACACGCGACTGACGACGTCCTCAGGATTGAAATTGAGTCGTTTAAGCCGCCTGCTTTCCTCCCCACTTTCCCTCTCCCTTTCCCTTTCTCTTTCCCCAATCAATCTCCACCGTTGAAAGTCAAAATCCAACAAAGGGGTTTCGTCTGCTTTACAATAAGTCAGCAGACCGAAATCACTCCAAAGGATTCTCTTCCTAAACTCACATCAAATAAAATACAAATCACTTAAGTAACTCTAAAATAAATATATTTTTCAAAAAAATTTTTAAATTTAAACTAAATTCAAATTGACGCACAGATCACATAAAAAATATTTCAACAAAGTGAAGATTTCCGTATTTTATAAACACATAAATTCCCAAATTTTTCCCAGACAAAATAGCGAAAAATTCACATTGCGATCACACAGATAAATCAATTCATTCGCCAAATCTCCGGAGACAAGAATAAAAAAAAACAACTTTTATGTTTTTCTCAAGTTTTATGGACACATGAATTCGAAAATAAACTTGAAATTGACAAACTGAGCACATAAATTGTAAACAACATTTATTTGTTGCTTGTGTTGAAAAACACATGAAAAATTGAAATGCTTTTGATCGATTCTAATAAAGAAATTAACTTAATTATATGCATCATATTTTTCCACAATGATTTCCATAGACAAGCAGAGAAAAATAATTAAAAGAATTTCTTTCGAAGTGAATGAAAAATAAATTAAATTGCAAGTATATCACAATTTCATATTTAAATGGAAAACAGTGTGTGTTGAGATCGAAGTATAATTGAATATTTGTCAAATTGTTGAAGTGATATTAAAATAATTATGAAGAATATGTGTATATATGATGATATAATCATAGCAAATATATGAGTAATCTTGTGATTATTCCTTAGCGAGTATTATTGTTGAAAATAGGTTTCTTTAAGAAATTGATATTTATAAGTAAGTTAGGGATTCCTTTGCTGCAGTTATTATTAACGTGAATAGATTCTTCTTAAACAAAGAATATATCTTTTTGTAATCTTGAGACTATCAGTTGTTATTTATTGAATAGTGAAATGAACATCTCATGGACAGTATTCTATTCCTATTTAAAAAGGTATAATAGAACTTGCTCTAAGATAGACGTAATATTTAATAAGACAGTCAAAATGTATTGCAGTGTTATCATGGAAATATTTGACTCTTAGAATTGTGATTACTATCACTTCACACTGTTATAATAGTTATCTCACCCTTTAAGATTTATTAAATGCAATATTTAATACCAAAAATAATAGAAATGCGAATTTTTCGCAGTGTAATCATGGTTTACTAGGAGAATAGTTAGACTAATATCATAATTCTCATTTGATTGCATTTCATTCTATCAAATTTGGTCTCTCAGATATAGCGTATGATATAAGGTGACATATTGAATACCCTTTCGAATAGTAATACGAATTTCTCAAAGTGTAATTATATGAATACATTGCTTATAGAATTGTAAGACTTGTGCCAAAATATTCCATCAAATAATTTTCACTCCCCAATATGCAATACACCATCTAATGTATAATAGTAATAGAAATGTTTCTCTCAGTGTACTCACGTTTGCACTCGTTGGCATCACGGGCCGTGGCTCGTCCCCAGGGTCGATCGAAGTAGAAGGGCTTGCAACGTTCGCAATCGCGTCCCGCGGTTGTGGCGACACTCGCAGCTCAGCTGCCCATTGGCATCCGGGGGAGCACTTGGAGGCGTGGCCGTTGCACTTGCAGCGTCCGCCCACCGAGAAGTCGGAGACGGCATAGTGCAAGCCACTCGCCGCTGCTGCTGCTGCCACCGATGTGGCGCCATGTCCTTCGATGGTATTCGCCGCAAGTTGCACGCTGTACTTGCCACTGCGTAGATCCATGGGAGCATCAAGCGAAAGCAGCTGCGGATCTGGTTGCTGCAGCCGATGGAAGACGATGCGTATATCGGTGGCTGTCACCCAATCCTGCAACACGGGCGATGAATCAAAGTCCTTGGCCGAGGGGCGACCGTCGAGAACGCTGAAGGCAATGCGCGAGGCAAGTCCTCCGTTGGCGGCATCATGGCCATGCCCATGGGCGTTGGTGCAACGCGGCTCCTGCTCGTTGTGCTTGGTCACCGTGGTGCGACTCGGCCGCCCAAAGAGGCGGCGACACTGCGAGCTGTAGTACTGAAAGGGTTGCCAACTCTGTCCGTAGTCGGAGCTCTTGTAGATGACGAGGGAGTCGGGACGCGGGGCATTCGGGCAGAACTGGAGTATGACGTAGGTCAGCTCGTACTTCTTGCCCAGCGAGAGGGTGAGCGTGACGTTGTCGTTGCCCGCGGAGGCGCCACCAACTGGGGCAGATCGCCAGCAGGTCACGTTATTCGAGTTGTTCAGATCGGTGAGGAAGCGTGGCGAGAATTGCTGTGACTCGCAGCTGTGGCACTGCAGTTCACTCCCTCCTGTTGCGGTTGCGGTTGCAGTTGCGGTGGTGCCAGGATACTCGCAGTAGCGTTGTTGCGCGCCACAGGTGCTGCTTGCCACAACGGGGGCATCGAAGGCGGCGTTCACAAAATCGGGGATGCAGTACTTGGCTTTGCCGTATTTGTCGCAAGGATCCTCGGACGAGGATATCTTCGTGGCCACAATGGCGCCCAACGTGAGCACACACAAAACGGCGCGCAGTTGCAGTTGCATGTTTCACTTTTACTTTTACTTCCACTTGCACTTTCAACAAAACAACAAACAATAAAAAAACAATACAAAAATTCTCTTCTTTTGGGTGTTTTGAGCCTGATGCGCAGGCTTAAGCTCGCTTGCTATCTTTATCACTAACTGTTTTTGCACTCTCTTTCTCTCTCTATATGTCTCACTAAGCGTGGTGCGTTTATTATCGCGCGCGATTCGCGTAGGCTGCGCTTGTCTTCGTTTTTTCGCTCGGTCGGTCTTCGTTACGTCAACTCGGGCTGCCAGTTCACAGTCGACTGTGTAATCGTCGTGCACGAAGCGCGCGCGCTAGCCACGAAGTCGCTACGTTCTCTTTGAATGTGTGTGTGTGTTGCCTGATGCTTGATCGCTTCTGCATTGTGTTGCTGGCAGCAAATGTTGCCAAGCGCAAGCAATGCACAGCATCCACATTTGTTGCTACACAGCATGTATGTTGCTGACGTTCAACAACTCACCACGATGCGCTCTCTCACGCTCTTTCGGCCTCACACTTGCGCTCTCTCGTGCATGTTGCTGACTGCTTGGCAACATTGGCCGCTTGCAGGTGGTTGTTGTTGTGTGTATGTGTGTGCTGGCAACATTTTGTATTTTGTATTTTGTTTGCGTTTTGCTTTTGCTTGTGTCCGCAATTATTTTATTACCCACTTGGCGACACATTTTGTAGCTTGTTGCTGCTGCTGATGCTGATTGTTGTTTGTTGTTTTTAAGCAGCCATCAAATTGCGTCCAGCCTGGGCACACTGCAAATCAAAATAAAAGGGCACACACACAAACAGACACACGCACTCACATGCATATGGCTGTGTTTACATTTCGATTGCTATCGATAATGAAGTCGCCTGCGAGGGCTGAGGCTAAGTTATTAACTTGTCGTTAATGAAAATCATCAATTTTGAGCGAGAGAGTGAGATGATGGTGAGGGGGAGTGGGAGGGGAACGGCGAGAGAGGCGTGTAATTACGTGATGCGAGTATGCGATGGCTTCATTAATGCCATCGTCGTCGTTGTTGTTGTTGTTGTTGTTGTGTTGCTTGTCTTGCCGCAGGTTGCAAGCACCTCTTCTCCTGCCATCCTCCTGCTCTTCCTCTTCCAGCTTTGCCTGCGCTTCCCTGATAAGCGTTTCACTTTCAGTTCCTCTCTCTCTCACACTCATTTTCGCTCCGTCTCTGTCTCGCACAATGACCATATGCCATTGTTTGTTTTGCTTTTGTAATTAGCTGCTCGGTCTGCCCCAAAGGGGCGTGGCACTATCGTCGTCATCGACGTGGGCGTAGGCGTCGACGTGGGCGTGGCCCGTTGTTACCCGCAAACAATTCCACGCTACGCTAATTGTTCAAATTCTCACGTTTTCGAGTTCAAGGGTTTCCAGTCTGAACAATCGATTCGCTTATCAATTGACCGATTATTACACTTTATTGTATCATCTGTTTAGCACATCTACATCAGCAGCTATTATGCAACATGTATTTGACTCAACAATTATCGTTATCGATAAACTGCGACGTATTCCATACAATTCTGTTGCTCCGTCTGTCCGTCTGTCCGTCTGACCACAACTTTGAATGCATCTAACTCAGGAATTATAAAAGCTAGAGATTTCAAATTTGTAGTGCACATTCCATTTTAGTCTAGTTAACTGTAAGCAAAGTTTCAGAATTGTACAAAATGCAATTAGACACGAATAGAACAATGAGTGAATGAACATTTAATGAATGTTTCCTTATTCCGTACTAAACGAAATCTTGCAATCAGTAATATTAATATATATATGTATCATATATATATATATATAATATGTTGCACAATATTGTCTGTCTTACAGATTGAATTTTTATAACTCAGAAGAAGTCGTGACTCCATAATTGGTATATAGATTCCATTTTAGTCTAATAATCTTTAAGAATAGTCTGAGAATTTAAAGTAAATGAATTGAAATAAACATTAAATGTAGTTATATTTGTATTTAATCAAGTTATAGACTATAACCAATTTTTTCAAGCGTTTCAGGTACTATACAAATTTAAGAAATTGTGTTAAAATATTGTAGAAAATGAAATGAATATTTCCGCTTGCTGTTTAATTACGATTTTATTATTCCAACAAACTTCTTAATGTCTAATGAAATATGTGTACACAACAAACAAGTAAGACAGCTACAGTCGAGTGTGCTCGACTGTGAGATACCCGCTACCGCTAAAAAATTATAGCTCTATCTCTTATAGTCTCTGAGATCTAGGTGTTCATACGGACGGCCGGACGGCCGGACGGACAGACGGACAGACGGACATGGCTATATCGTCTTGGCTGTTGACGCCGATCAAGAATATATATACTTTATAGGGTCGGAGATGCCTCCTTCTACCTGTTACATACATTTCCTGCCGGCACAAAGTTATAATACCCTTCTACCCTATGGGTAGCGGGTATAAAAACATCTATATATCATTTTAAATACGAGTATGTACCTCAAAATTCCATCCATTAAGAAATTAGAAGAGCAAGAAACTTCAAATTTGAAATTTATTAGATCAGTTATTAGGATAAGTTTAGCTCTCTTAACATAAACTATGAGAGTGGAAGAAAATGTATTTATGCAGAATATGAATAATACTAGACTTTAATAATAAATAAACTACACCTTTAGGAATAATACAATATATTTTACATATATATGTATATTTATAAAACAGATTTTGATATGAATCACTTTATGTTTATAAAATTCTCAACTGTTGGGCTCACTTTATAAATGCATCTTAAATTATAAATTTAAACAAAATACATTTAAGGAATGGAAATTTCATTTTATTTAACAAATTGTAGACTACAAACAATGATTCTTATATATATATGTATATATAACAACATTCCAAACACTCTTGATAGTAGACCGTGTGTGTGAATGGCTTTGTGATTTGTCTCGCCATCTCAACAGATGATTAATTATGTCTGCTGCTGGTTTTCAAATGCTCCGCAGGACAATTAACTAATGTGAATTTAAATTGAAGACAAACACATGCAAAGTATTCAGCATTTAGCAACTGAGTGCCACAGCAAGATAGCATCTGCTGCAAGTTCAAGATAATCTTCAAGTGCAACCAGAACCAGAACGAGGACGAAGCCGAGTGTCCTTTGCCTTGTGTTTCGTTCAGATTGCAGAATGAATGTGATCAAATCCTTTCCAGCAAATGCGTGACAACAATGTTAATGTTAATTCCCTCGAATTATGGTTTGCACTTGAAACTCAAACAATTATCTGTGCCACAATCTCTCTCGCTCTCAGTCTCTAAGGACACTCTGCAGTTGGTTCCCTACACTTGTTTACTAACTATCTATCTCTCTCTTTAAATATGTTTGTGTGTCGCTCTCTGTCTCTTTCGTTCCCGCTGTTGCATTGTTTTTAGAAAATTGGTGGAAATTTGGCACTAAAATGTTGCCTACAATTAAGTGAGTGAAATTAATGCCGCCCATTAGAAAGCTGATTAGAGCGACATAGAAATCGAAACAGAGACAGAGACAGAGACAGAAACAGAGGCAGAGTGTTGCAGAGTACCACAGTGGGCACAGTGGGCTGAATGGCCATTTTCGAAAATTGTTTTTCCACTTTTATAAGTGTAGTTTTTATTTATTCGGAGTGAGTACAGTTCACGACTTATAATTCTCTTGTATAAAATAGGTTTTCTCCCTTTTTTATTTATACTTTAAATTAAAATTTTACACAGAATAGAAGTACCTAAAAAGAGTAGTTCTAATTGTAAATGTTAAATATTTATATGTAGATAATATTTTCACATGAAACTCTTAAAAATTATAGATACTTCCATAGATAATCTTACATACTTTTTAAAATTACAAATCAAGCAAGATTTTTCTCCAAGTTCTCATCATTGCAGTATGAAGATGTTCAGATAAAAATCATGCATTGCAATAATTAAAAAAAAGATTACGAAACTTTTAAAAAGTGCAAGACTTTTTTCAATTGTCCTTTTGTTATTATTATTTTATGTATACAAAATGAAAGATCTTAATAGCTTGATGAATCTTTTTTGCTTAAAGCGGAACATTTATTGGCTTGAATGAATTTGTATTGCTCCACAGTGCACTGAGATTAACATAAATGCGTATTCTTGTGTACATAAGATATCTTAATAAATCTGAATTTATAATTTAAATCATGTTAATAGAGTTTATGTTTCTTTACTTGTAATTCCTTGCTGGGAATTATCTCCTTAAGATTTATTAATATGTTCAAGTTAACAACAAGTATTATATGTTTATCAATTATAGTTATTTATAAATCAAGTTTTTTAACCACTCGATATATGGAATTGTTTTCTCTAATTAATTTTAAAACTATATGAATAAGGCTAAGTGAAATATAATGTAATATAGTCATATTACAATCATAAAATATAGTATGATAAATGTTTATTCAATGTGAATTCTAATTGCATGACTTATTTCTCCACAAAAATAATCATTTGCCCCATTGTGCAGTGGGATATTTTATACTATAATAATAATATAATTTAACAAATGTTAATGTAATATAAACTCAAATTGCAGTACTTTAAAAACATTATTTATTTGACCATGAAAATGAGCATTTGCCCCATTGTGCATTGATATATGTATATATACTATAATATTAATGTTCTTAGATAAATGTTAATGTAATATAAACTCTAATTGCAGTACTTTAAAAACATGATTAATTTGCCCATCGAAATGAGCATTTGCCCCACTGTGCAGTGGGATATTTTTATACTATAATAATAATGTTCTTTGGCAAATGTTAATGTAATATAAACTCTAGTTGCAGTACTTAAAAAGCATTATTTATTTGACCATAAAAATGAGCATTTGCCCCACTGTGCATTGATATATATATACTATAATATTAATGTTCTTAGATAAATGTTAATGTAATATAAACTCTAATTGCAGTACTTTAAAAACATGATTAATTTGCCCATCAAAATGAGCATTTGCCCCACTGTGCAGTGGGATCATTTGATGTCGTCATATGTGTAGTTGCAGTCCTTATCCTCTAGTTGTCTAGCTGCTTACAGCATGTCATCCCACACGTCGAGAGATGCAATAAAAGAGAGATAGAAGAGAGTGACAAAGAGAGGGATAGGGAGAGACAGAGAGAGAGATAGATAGATGGGGGCGAGTTCATTTCCGGTTGCTTTGTTGTGGGGCAGCTGCCTTCATGAAGCTCAACTGAAGCCGAGTGTTATCAGAACTTTTGCCTTATTACCTTGGTCAGTGGGCGTGGCAGAGCAGAACAGAAGGGGAGTAGAGGGAAAAGTGGAGGGGGGAAAACTCTTTGGCAAACAGTTGGCAACTTTGTCGCCTAATGAAAATTGCATTGTGTGTGTCGCTGTATTGGGATTTGGATTTTGTGCTTTGATTTTGATTTAGAATTTTGCAGCAACAGACAAAGGCAACTTTGTCCCGTTCTCATTCCCGTTCCCCTTCCCGTTCCCCTTCCAAGTTGTTTCCAGTTGGTCAAGGCGCAAAGTCCAAGCGGCTTTCTGTTTGTGTTTGGCTTTTTTGTTGTTTTCTTGTTTGTTTGTTTGTTTGTTTTTGTTGCCCGCTTGTTGTTTGCCTGGTTGGCTGGCGGCAAGATTTTTAGATTATGACGCTTTGTCGGCTTTTGTGCTCTCTCAGCTCTCAGCTCTCAACTGCTGCTGACTGTGTTTACTTGCGCCTTGTCTCCAACTACGATTCAAACTCGCTTTATTGGCGACATCAATAAAATACTTGCAGATGCACATAGGAAAAAGGGGGAATCCCCCAATCCCCCAATCCAGCCCACCATCACCTCTTGCCACCCACTTTCCACCTTCTTTCTTTCCCAGCCAGCCCAGACTCGAGGTCAGTTGTGTTTTTTGGCCAACATTCTGTGTTTACAGCCATTTGTTGAATTGTTGTTGTTGTTGCTGCAGTTTGTATCTCGTTTTTATTGCCATGCGAAAGGCCGCGAAGGTAGTGGAGAGGGGGGGGGGGAAGGGCCAAAGGGGAGGGGACAGTGCAGCTAAAACGCACAGATAGATGGCTAGATTCCTATCAGCGTCAATAAATAAAGTTTTTAAATGGAACAAGAAAATAAATATATGTCTCCGAGTGTCTCCTTGTTGTCACAGACGCAGACTCAGCCTCAGACTCCGACTCAGAGTCTCAGACGCACACGCACAGTGGTCCACAGCAGGTGAAATTGTCTTGAATTTTAGTTTGATATTTTAAATGAAATTTGCAGTTGATATTCGCATTTACTGTCTATATAAAAACTTGTTCAACTCAATTGCTTCTTAATTGCAGTAAATAGTATTAATTATAATAAATAATGATAGATAATATAGGGCTAATTAAATATATATTTTAATAATAAGAAATGTAGTATATTAATGCATGAAATATCTTATTACAAATATGCGAAAGCTGTGAAATTTAAAATTCTTCCCTACTAAAAAGATTATTAAAAAAAAAATAAGAAAACAATTGATGTAGCATTCCAGTTTAACTTTTATTACATTAAGGAATAACTAAATAATACATGTACTTAAAACAAGTTTTACTAAAATGTATTACATTAGTTAAATGATCTACAACAATGGGTAGAAATAAAAATTTGAAATAGGTTTCGTAGCGAATAGTTTATTAAAACAAATGTGTAAATATTTTAAAAATTAAATGAATTAATAAATAATTATGTAATACTGGTGTAGAACAAAATGCATTGCTATAAACTAAATGCAGTTTAGAAATAGATAATTTCGTTAATTTTATTGTTTTCAATGTTCTGTTTCCGAATTTAATAATTTAATGTACTTTTGTGTTACTAAAATAACATCAAATTAGGCGATATTAAATGAAGCAAATAAAAAATTGGGTTTTTTTTATAATATTTGTATTTTAAATTAAATAATAATATTATAATAATATATAATAAGTATGAGGATTAAAACTCTAAATAATGTATTATTATATTATAATAAAAAAATTGTTTATAAAATAATTTTATTATAAAAAATAAAACTCTAAATAACGTTTTATTATATTCTAATATTAAAATTGTATGTAAAGTATTGATATGTATTATATTTTATGGCTTGAAATTCGAATTCATATTTATATTGAGAATAATTGCAAGTTTGTTTGTGGTCTGGAATTCGTGAGCATCTACACATAATGACAAATACAGCTATTATTATGTATGGAAAAGGAATATGAATATGCCAAGAGCAATCGATAAATGTGATTTATGCATATCGATTTGGCTCTCAGCCAAAGTGCATCGATCAAACCACTGTGCGACAGTCTGTGTGTTGTGCACAGTCTTATTCCTTCCTTTTTTTTTTCTCTTGTGCCACGGCTTTTCATATTGAAAAACTTTTCGAGTATCTATCTAACCATTCTCTTTCTCTGTCTCTCTCTCTCTCTATCTCTTCCTTTTGCTCCCACGACTCGTTGCAATGTCTGCTTGGTCTATTTGTTTATTTGTTTGTTTGTTCGTCTGTTGCTTCCACGCTTTGTCTCTTGTCTTGTGCAATATGCTTCGTGTCTCTTCGAGTGTGTTGCAGTTGCAGCTCTGCTGCAGCTGTGTTGCATCGAGTAGTCCACCTACATACATGCAGCTACTTACATTGATTTTATAATTAGCCATGTCAGCAGCAGGAAGTAAGGAGCGAAGGAAGCGGAAGCAACTTGCCACACAGAATTCAAAGTCAACTCGTGGCCATAAAAACAGCCAATTACCTTCAACTCTCATTAAGTACTACTACTTGAAGAGAGTGGGTGGAAAGGGGTGTAGAGGGGGGAAGAGGCAACTTTGGCCAAAGGGCTGCCTCTGTGTTAGCTGACCGTTACAATCGAATTAGGCGTCGTTCGCAACGCTAAATGCAATTAAAACTAGAAGATGTTGATTACATTAGAAGTGCAGAGGCAGCCACGACACCGACCAACTGACAGAGCACAGCATCAGAGGGGGCAGAGGGGGCAACTTGCCACAGTGGGGCAGGTAGAAAGGCGAGGCGAGGCGAGCGCGTGCGCCGCCTGAGAATTTCAAACATTTGCGACGCGACGCGACGCGACGCGACGTCGACATTCTCGCTGTTGTCATGCCCCACAAAGTTGCGGGCATGTCCTTGCCCCATGCCCCTTGCCTCCTGTTGCCGCACTTGCTGCCGGCTTTTTGTTCATAATTTATCCCTTTTTTTGGCAGCTCTCGCTCTGTGTGTGTTTTTGCTCTCGCTCTTCTCTTTTTTTTTTAGCACGTTCAAGGAAAACCGCTTGAAAATTGTTGCGGTTGACCAGAATTATTTTTTATAACCAAACACACACACACACACAAAACGCGAGGCAAAAAGCAACAGAAAAGTTTGTCAACGTCGCGAAGGCAGCCAGAGAATGGACACCAAAAGAGAGGTAGAGCAAAGGGAAAGGGAAAGAGGAAGGGAAAGGGGAAGCTGGCTTTGTCAGCACAACAAGGCAGCCATCAGTCATGTGTGTGAGTGTGTGTGTGTGTGTGTGTGTGTGAAGCTGGTTGGCTGAGCATAAATCTGAAATCCGTACGCTAATTTGTGCATGATAAATTATTTATTCCAAAATGGAAGTCAACAGCAACAACAACAACAACAACAAACAGTTTGTGTGCAAAGTGGGAGTACAGAAAGGGGAAGGGGAGGGGGAGGAGCTAGTTTAGTATGAAACAGTCGTCACCTAATCCCTAGAAGTTTTCGGGCAACACGAATCATTCATAAAAAATGCTTTGCTGCAAATTGGTTTCTCCCCATTTTCCCCTTCAATTCGCTTTTAGCATTTCGGATTTCAGATTTCAGTTTTGGCCACAAGCTGCAGGTAGCACACATGCATTACAAGGGGAAGGGGAAGGGGAAAGGAAAGGGGCAAGGGGAAGATGCCTGGAGCCGTTGGCTTTCGGCGATTGCATGAATATTTGATGAGTTGTTCGAGCTGGAGTGAAAGTTTTATATGCATAATCCGTGACAAATGTTGCGAATTTCTCTGGATTTAACCCCCTCACCACTCCACCTCTCGCTATCCATACCTAGAAAGGGGTTCGGGCTTACGGTACGTATACGTGTTTTGTAGAACGAACAAGCTGGATTACAGCTAAAGCTACTTACTTAATGGCCATCGATAGTAATTATTCAACAGACACGTTTATGCCTCATTTCAACAGTTGTTCTTCAATTTAGATTTTCTCGATTTGATCACGAGTGTTGCAAGTTCATTCATGCCACTTCAATTGCGCCACATTACTGCAGGGAGTGAAAAGTCTTTGAAAACCATAAAGAAATTGAATAATCATTTTAATATTTACAATTGACCATCAAAAGTTGGTTAAAGTCAACTAATGACTTAACAATTTTATAATCATGAATTTTGTAATAAAATATTTTCCATATCTACTTTAATTAATTCTAAATCCAAATTTATGCAATTTAAGTGCTGCAATTGAAAAGAAATGTTTAATACTCCAAATTCACAATAAGAAATTGGATTAAAATAAAAAAAATTAATGCCATCTTTACTATCACATATAAAATGAATGAAATTCTTCGATCTACTTACTTAACTTAGATAGTTATGTTGGAATTAGTTAATCCTAAAGTTATTTGATATGTTTAGTTAATATGCCATTGAAACTGTTGAACTATTTTATGAATTGTTTGATTTGACATATCGCATTTACATCAACTCTTACAGTTACAATGATAATAGTATAATTAATATACTCTACACAAAAACATCTTAAGTTAGTAATAATATATAATATTTGTTAGTAATCGAGTTCATTATTATTGTAGGACTAACAAACTAACATTTATTTCATTTGGTTTTCATTCCCCACAATTCATTATATCAATTTAAACATTTTTGGCGACTGGGAATGGATTTCGTAATTAAAAATGAGTTATGTGATAAAGACTTCTTGACTCTGACTCTTCTTCATGTCTCGTCATTTTCATATTCTCATATCGATAAACTGTGGTAGACATAGAAATGTAGAAATTGGAATTCAAATTCAAGGATATCTAACGCTCTTCTAATACTCATAAATGTTGTTTGTAGTTATAATTACTTGAATTTATGTTATTATATGTATTATGTTATATTTACATCCTAGTTGCGGACTCGTTTAATTTTAATACTCGATGTTATGCATTTATGGTAGTTAATTCTTACAAGAAAACGAAAAAAATAATGAAAATAATAAAAGAGTTCTAATTTCTTTAGTTTCTTGTATGTATTATTAATACTTAAATATTACATTCACGAAACTGGAAAACTTTGAACTCTATTAGAATAATTACATTAACTCTTACATTATATTCAAATTTCAATGGATACTAGTTGACTTCGTAGTTATTCGATGTAGAGTAATTATGAAATTGAAATCATTTTCCTTGATAACATTTTGGGTTGCGTCGTTTTAGTGATTTTTCTAATCGCAGTAGCGTAAAGTAGTAAATATATAATACAATAAATCATTAAAGTATTAAGATTGAAGTACACTATAATTCTTATTATCGACATAAAAATTCTTTTCCAATTCACATTGTTTAAATTAGTTATAATATAAATCCTTATTCTCTATTATTGTAATATTTACGTATTAATAATATATTCATTAAACTGGATGTAGAGTAATTATGAAATTGAAATCATTTTTTTTTATAACATTTTGCGTCGTTTAGTGATTTGTCTAATCGCAGTATCGTTTACGGTAGTAAATTCATACAATAAATCATCAAAGTAATGAGTGTTAAGATCGAAGTATATTTCTAATGCTCTAAATAAAATTTCTTTTTCAATTCACATTAGCTATAATATAATTATATAATATAAGTCTTAATTCTCTATTATTGTAATATTTAAGTATTAATAATATATTCATTAAACTGGATGTAGAGTAATTATGAAATTGAAATCATAATGTAAAATTTTGAGCGTTTTCAGTGGAGTCGTTTAATTTGGATAATCGCAGTTGCATTTATGATGGCTCAGTTGCTGCAGCTGCAGCTGCTGTTGCTGTTGCTGCTAAGAGCTGCAGTCATCAGCTAATTGATTCAAGATGCAAAATGCATTAAGCCAAAGCTGCTGTGGAGTGCTGGACGCAACTTATTGACCAAAATCCTTGGCCATAATCAGCTTCTGTTGCACTCAAAGTCATTTGCCTGTGTAACTGGCCAACAGACTGTGTGTGTTGTGTCTGCATTCAAAGCAGTGTTTGTATGTGTGTGTGTGTGTGTGGCCACTTTGTTGCCCTGCAGCTTTGGCAAACACTTGGCGCCAGCTGCTGCCTTTCATTTGGAGCTCATCAAACGGCGGCCACTTTGCTGGAAGCATTTGTTGGTTCAGCTCCCTCTCTCAGTCCCTCTTTCTTTCTCTGTCTCTGTCTCGCTCTCGCTCTCGCTCTCTTTTGTTGGCACCTGAGCTTGCCACCTATTTGGCTGCTGGCTGCTCTGGCTGACTGTGTTGGCTGCTCAGGTGTCGGCCATTGTATTTTCGCCTGACGCTGCTGTTTCAATTAGTGCATAGGCGACGCCTCCCTCTCTCTCCCTCTCGCTCTCTCACCGTCTCGCTCGCACTCTGTCGCCCGCCATTTAACCCGTTGGCCACTCATTAGCAGCGCTTGCAGCTGCGGTTTTGCGGTGTTCCCATTGCCATTGCCATTTCCATTTCCACTTGCATTGCCACACGCTTCGTCGCCTCTATCTATCTCTCTCTCTCTCTCTGTCCCTCTCTCTTGCTGTCTGGTTAGCTGACAAGCTATTGTAAGCCTTTTGCCAGGCTCACCTCTGGCTCCTGGCTCCTTGCTCATTTTGTTAGCCGTTGCCTCCGTCGCCCATCAAATGTTTAATTATTTGCCATTTTTCGTAGCATACTTTTGTGCGTCCGCCATTCAAATTGCGTCTGCTTCTCCCACTCTCTCAGTCTCTGTCTCTGTCTCACTTGCGCTGCATGCTTTGTGCATTTATAATCATTTTTCATAAATGTCTGACCGTTGGACAGCTTGAAGCACATTTACTGTGACAGCTCTCAAAGGATTAGACGTGTTTCACATTTCAAAAGCCAGCAGCAGCAACAGCACAAAAAATGCAGATAAGGACGAGGATGACGATGAGAATGAGGATGATGATGACGATCATCCAGGACAATTGTTCAACTTGAAGTTGCTAAGTTTCTCCCTTAATTTCCATCTCTTTCACTCTATATAATTCTCGCTTTAACTTTATCGTTCGATGGTTTTTGACTTTGCACAAAAACTGATATAATCCGCTTACTGACAACAACAACAGCAACATCGACACATGCCACGCCCACTTGGTTTTTAAATGCCAATTGCGAGAGAGAGAGAGAGAGAGAGAGAGAGGATGTTTTGCACCTGGTCGGGGTAATTGACGTTGTCAGAGATTATGCAGAGAGCACATCAACGCTGTCGACTTCAGCTTTATGGATAGCACCTGTTAAAAATAACAACAACTTGAGGCAGCAGCATCGTTTGTCTGCCTTGTTTTTGTTAGTCCAAAATTTAACAATAACAACACAACACAACACAACAAAACAATAACAACTCCACTCCAAACTGAAAACTCAACTCGCTCCCTCTATCTCTCTCTCTCTCTCTCTCCCACTCACTCGAAATAAACAATAAGTTTGCTGGGAAAATCAGCTAAACATTAAATTGCAATTTAAGCGCGATTATGTAAAGTAGTTTTTAAAGCACTTAACACGTCATTTAGACACGACTTTTAAATAGTTCTCTTCTCCTATCTGCGGCAGCGTTTTGATTGAGTTTAAAAAGTGTTAAAAGTTAAGAGTGTTTGCATAAAACGAGCAATATTTTTATGCTAATCGTTGAAGTGCTGTTTGTGTAAATGTTAACGTAAGAAATAATATCAATAATAGGTTATTAGTTCTTTAAAAACATAGATCAACTTTACAAAGTGCTTTTAACGTTTTAGTTTTATTAAAAAAATTAAATAAATATCAGGTATTATTGTTTAAGATACATATGTAATTTATTAATTAAAATAATAAAATGTTTCTACATGTCTTCAAAGATATTTCTTTTGTTTTTGCTAGTCTTAATTTTATTTTTAATTGCTGTAAAATTATTTTTGCAAATAGTTAAAAAGGTAATAATATATTTAACTTAAAACATAAATACATAAATATAGTATATAATCTAAAAAATAAATATATCAAATTTCTTAACTTGTTTTGAAATATATTATAAATTGCTGTTAAACTAAGATAAATAAAAAATATGGAAATAGGTATATATTTAAGTTTCTGGCCTAGGTCACTTCTAGCCTTTTTAGGACCAATTGGCTATTTCCTAAAAAAAGTTTGGACTTTTATCGATAAAAGCTCCATACAACTTTTTCATGTGCGACCACGTTTGATATCGATAAATGATTAATCAAAAACTTACCTCGGCAGAAAAATCGAATTAACTCGTGAACACTTTCGAGCAATAATTTTTCACAACTTTCGACTTGGATTATTACGACAACAGTGGACCGATGAACTTAAATCTTTGTAAGGCGATGAAGTGCCGTCCTATAGCCCTGTGAAAAACTGGTTTAATGGATTCTATCGTTGCCGATGCTCGCTGTTTGACGAAGGTTGTGAAGGTCGTCCAAAAACAGACGTTGTGCCAGAAAACATTGATGCCGTGCGTGAACTGATAATGCTAGATCGTCATGTGACACATCGTGAGATAGAGGCATCCTTTGACATTTCTTCCACCAGAATACATTCGATATTGCATTAACACCTGGTCTTAATAAAGGATTGTTCTCGTTGTATCCCGCACAATTTGACAATTGCTCAAAAAAAAGCTTGTGTGGATTGGTTCAAAGAAATTTGGAAAAAATACATTCCCTGTGCTTCAAAAGACATTTATAAGATCGTCACAAGTGACGAATCATGGATCTATGGTTATGAGCCCAAAACAGAATAGCACATCAAGGAAAAAAGGCGTGGTCATCTATTTTCGATGTCAGATGATGTTGTTAAAGCGTTCAAAAACCATGTTTTGGAGGTGCCTCTATCATAGTGGAAAAGTGCTTCGACAATTGGTTTGAGCGCATTCAAAAGTATATAAATCTTGCTGGAGAATACTGTGACAAACAATAAATCCATTTTTTTTGATAAATATTCGCATTTTCATTATTAGGCCAGAAATATAAATAGCAGCCCTCGTAGTAATACCCGTATTGTAATAGTTTTAGTTGTATTGCAGTTTGCTATATGAAATAATGGGTTGATATTTACTTCAATGAATTCATTTTTATGTACTATATATGAACACACTTAAGCTAATAAACAATAGTTAAAATTTATCAAATATGTTATATGCTATGTTATTATTACAGTAGTTTTTAGTATTAGTTTTACACATAATATAATTAAGATTTACTTAGTTGCAAAAATAGGTAGTATAAATTTACCTAATGAAATTTGGCTTAATTGAGATTTGGTAATTATGAAATCAATTTAGTTTTTGTGAAGGTTTTGCTATGAAACATATTTGAAAAATTGTTATATTCATCTTACATAACTAACATTATAAATAAATAGATAAATCTTAACTGATTATAGAAATATTGTAAATATGAAATTTTTTGTATGTGGTTTAGTTGATCTCCAAATAAAATTATATAAACAACAGCCTGCTCGTATTTCAATTATTGATAGCTAATTTTGTTGATACACAAAGAGTCTTGAATTATGTTGTCAAAATTGACTCCAGGAGGTAAATTGTGAAATAAAGTTAAAAAAGCATATAATAAATTTAGATTGGGCATTCCTAAAAATGCAAGAATGCAAAAATACAGAATTGTAGCAAAATCTTAAATCAATATCGAGCACCCTAAAATTTAGATTTGTTTTATATTTCTTTCTCTGTTTATAGACTATTTAAAATTACTACACATATGTAGTTACGCTTTCTTGAATGTCTCCTAATTTATTAAGAGCTCGAGCTAAGACTTTTTTGTGGACTATTGCAATAGGAAATAAGCAGATTCATTGTAATAATTATCAATTAATAAACTTTGCTGTGCAAATCCGCGTCAAAATTCCCAACAAACTTTGGCCCAAAATATTGTGTCGTGTAACGCAATTAAAAGACTTTTGGCAATGGGCCATGAAGTCGCAGCAGATACTTTAATCAGTGGCAGGTGGAGAGAGACAGAGAGAGGAGAGAGACAGAGACAGAGACAGAGAGAGAAAGATTGAGGGGGGGAGTGAAAGAGAAAAGAGACTTTGTTTTTATGTGTGTCTAATGATGCGTCAATGAAACGCTGCCTGCGACTTTTGGCCGCATCACCAAATGAAGCGTCATTAAGTAATAAGTCTTTCAGCCATATCCAACTCAAATCCAATTCCAGACTAAGGCGAAGGCGAAGGCGAAGGCGAAGTCCGAGCTTGGGAGAAAAGTGGCGCGCAAAAAAGTTGAGCCAAAAAGCTATTAAACGTAAACCGCCTTCCTCTTTGTCTCCTTCTCCTTCTCTCGTTCTGTCTAAAGCGCTTAACGATTTCATTAGAGGAGTGGGAGGGGGAAAGTTTAAAGCATGGCCAACTGAGTTTGAGACTCAGTTTGAAAGAAACAGTTGCCAAGTGCTGCTGCTGCAGTCAATCAGTTGCTCTCTGTCCGTTTGTCCGTCTGTCCGTCTGTCGTCAGTTGAAGACGTGGCACTTCCGTTTGTGCTTCAAGTGCATCCCCCTGCCCCCCTCTCGATTCGTGCCCCATCCTTAAGCTGAAAGTGCAACCGACGTAGCAACGACGACGCAATATAAACTCTGAGCAAGAAAAATGAGCATTGCACCAAACTGACAACACTTTTTTTTTCGTTTCTGTATTCTATTCCAAGTGTTTCTCTGCTCTGCTCTGCTTTTGATTTGGCATCGCATCGCATCGCTTTTCGTTTTTGTTGCGGCTGCCGCACAATAGACGAGCCACGCCCCTGACGCCCTCACAAACTTGCCGCCCCTCAAGCTTCTTGCACTTTTCTTCTGCCTTGACGTTTTGTTTGCCATTTCCGCCTGGACGCGAAAAGTGGTTTCTATTTATTTATTTATATGTAGAATTCATAAAAATGAATCGAAAAAGAAAAGAATGACTGTAAATTATTCATTTTATTCACATTTTTGCAGAAGAATTTTATGATATTTTTGGTGGGAACTTACCTTGAAAAGTCAGTTCAGAAAATTGTGCGGAAATAACAAACTTAAGTTAATCCTTTCCATGGATTACTTTTATTTGATTGTTACTTAAAAAAGTGTTTTGTTTTTTATGATTAAAATTTTAATTAAGGAAACATTATATGTTAAAGAAATATATCAAATGTGCTTAGATTGGAAATAAATGCGAAGATAGATTTGTTTTAATGCTTAAAAAGTATTAAACAAAATGTAATTTAATATTTACAATTTCAATGTTCTGATTTTCACATGATTTGTGAAGGAAAAATTATTTGTTGCACTAATGAAATATACTGAAAATACATTTATGATAAATAAATTTAGTCCAATGTTGCAATGAACAAAATATTTTAATATATTTGATTTAATAATTCAAATTTGTTGTAATACATTTTCCGTTTTTTCACATTTTATTTGCTAAATATGCTTGCGATGAATATGAAATGTA
Organism: Drosophila albomicans; assembly: GCF_009650485.2. Lineage (NCBI taxonomy): Eukaryota > Metazoa > Arthropoda > Insecta > Diptera > Drosophilidae > Drosophila > Drosophila albomicans. Next base: position 11,669,674 of record NC_047627.2, read on the forward strand.
CTGAATATATACTGTAAATTGCCTTAAGGTAAAGACATTTGTTTTAAAATAATATCTATTAATATTTAATACAATATTTGAAATTTTCTGTTCAAAAATACATATATTTAATTCAGCCATTAAAAATGGAACACAATTTTAACTCTTTTCACTAATTTGTTTTTCCACTTTTGCTTCTTCCTTTTTTTCTATTATTTAAAATCTTTATCTTTAATATGCAATATAAATAGGACAATAACTACTATGATAAAAATGAATAGTTATTTATTCACATTTCACAGATTCCATTGCAGTTCGAATTGCAATTTTACTCTGACTGCAAATCGATGAATACTTTAAGTGTTTGGTGGAAAGAGAAAAGAGGAAAGAGTGAAGGGAAAGCAAAGCTTTGTGTTCGATTGTCGATGGTCGAGCATTGAGCATTGAGCATTGAGCATTGAACATTGAATATTGCGCATTGAGCAGTGGATGGAAGCATTAGATGTGAACGATTTGGCAGCTAAGCACGTGCTAAGCCGTGAACTACCAAAGGGATTAGCCGGCGAATCCCAATAGAATTTTAGGCTTCTGCACAGCTTTGTCAGAACAAAGCAAGCGCCAAAGGAGTCAACGCCGCAGGATGGCTGAAGGCTGAAGGATGAGCATCAGGTGAAGGCAACACTTGGCTATCAACATTTATGTTAAGTGGCTTAAAGTGCTGCAAATTATGTGAAAATAATATATGTACATTTTATGGAATTCATTTGTAAACTGTCTGTTTATTGCCAATGAGGAAATTAAATCTAGTTTTCAATATAAATTGTGAAAATCATATTACTATTTCATTTGTTTTATCCAATTTGATTAAACAGTATTTTGGCTAACATTGATCAAACTAAATCGAGCTTTGTACTTACGATAATAATAATGCTATGTTATTATAATAATATGATATTAACAATAACCAAAAATTTAAAAAAAATAGTATTTAAAATATGTAAAGTTATTTTTATGTATGTAAATGAGTGTTAAAATCCGGACTAAAATGTTCATTAACAATTATAGCCTCTCAAAATTGACTATAAAAAGGTAAAATCTTTATTCAAGTTCAAAATATTGTGTTCGCGATTTTTAATATTCCATCAATGTGTCGAACTGGCTTTTAATTAATTGGTCAAGCAAAACGATACCACAAAAATATGTCATGTTAAAGCTTTTACAAATAATAATTATCATTATTATTGATTTCTATTTATTTACAGCATTATGCACAGCTACAAATATGCTACTCTAATATACAATTAAAAAAAAAACCCTTCATACATTAATACCTGCGTTTGCTTAACAAAACTAAAAACAAAGAGAAAATGTTCTGATTAACTTCGCTTATTAGCGGCGTCAGCTGAACTAGTCGAAAATGGCAGCACTGGCACTCAAATGGCTGCACTGGCCCTCAAATGGCAGCACTGGCAGTCTCATGGCAGTACTGCACTTTGGTGCGAAACCCGATTTGCACGGAAATCGGCCAAAATTGGAGACATGTTCGTCTTTCGCGCACTGTGCAAGCTCTCGACATATCGCTCACTCGCTCACCTCACTCGCTCTATCTCGCTCTTTCAATTTTGATATTTCCATACAAATTTGTCTTGTTTTCTGTTGTTACGCTAATAATGTCGAACGCTTTCTTAGTTCTAAGCGCTGCTCTGAGAGAGCTTACATCCAAAAGCTTTCTCACGAGCTTTCTACCTATGATCCGCTCTCACTGCATTTTTGCGTGGTGGACAACAACAAACACGCTGGCAAGAGGCAATATTGAATATTCGTAAGCCCGCATTTCGCATTGCAGTTTTTGAGCGTGCTGTCTTTTGATATTTACACTGCTGCTCTGAGGTTAAAGTTCTTTTGTTATTTATTATTTTAATGAAGATTTAAAATGAAGTTGATAAGCAAAAACTTGTGGTATTACACTTTAAATATATTATTCAAATTATTGTATACATTTAAAGAGAGTGTGCTTTTCAAGCATTTTCTTAAAGCTACTCAAAACATCGTGAATTTTTCTTGGTCATTAGTATAGACACACTTAGGTTTTTACATTTTTTTATAAAGAAAGTAGTTTTTATTTTCATTCAAATTTTTAGTTGGTATTAATATTTGGTTTATTCAGTATTTAGTTTTGTTTTCTTTGTTAGTAATAACTTAAATAAATCTGTCTATACAAAATGTACAATACCTCTAAAGATTTCATAACAATAATCATAAAAATAAATCAATTAAATAAACGTCTTTATACACTATACATACGTAGCATACTGTAAAACTGTTTTAATATAAATTCAAATATTCACACACACACACACTCACACACACACACATACGCATACATCGATTATCCTTTGTGTATAAGAGCACTTAAAGATCTGTGTTAGAAAATTTCGCAAGGACTTAATGTCAATTTGCTTAGGGGCCAAGTTGCAGTTTCTTCTGCCACACACACACACAGGCATAACACACAAACACACACACACACACACACACACACACACACACGTGTGCGAGATGAGCTTAAGTATGTGTGTGCGGCGAAAGTTTATAATCCTTTACGGAGCTGAGAACTAATTGCAATGTAAATAAATTACAGGCGACATCAGCAGCAACAGTCAGGCCCCAATTGGCCCCGCCCACCGCCTCGCCTTTGCCTCCCCCTCCGACAATATTTCACTCAATATTCAAAAGCAGCCAAAGTGCAGTCTTCTCTCTCACTCTATTGCAGCTATCTCTTGCTCTTTTTCGCCTGCCTGCTTGCCTGCCTGTGTCGAAAAACGCATTCAACTCGACTTAACTAACTATTAAGCACTACTTCAAGTTTTACACAGGATATATGCATGTATTTACACTCGTTGTCCTTGCTGAGTCCCGTTTCCAGCACTGACTTTGTTCTTACACTGCCATTTCAGGCACATCAGCTAAGCGAGCAACAACTACAGAATTTAAAAAAAAATTCAAAATTTAACTAGTAATTATTTTAAAATTGAAGTGTATAAAATATGACGAAATTGAAACCAACTTATATTATCTTAAAATTTTATTACTTGGTAATTATATTTAATTTTTTGAATTTAAATAGTGTTTTATATTTTAGTAACTACTTGGTATTAAATATACTTTTAAGTATTTTAGACATTGTAAATAAATAATAGCATAATATAAAAGTATATTATAACGATATAAACAAGATCAATAAGAGTAATTAAGAATGTAATGTAAGATAATAATAAAATTTCTTATATATTATAATGATATATATATTATAATGATATATATTTATACATTATAATGATATAAACAAGATCAATACGAATAATTAAGAATGTAACATAATGTAAGATAATAATAAAATTTCTTACATTGCATCTTTCATTACATTCTTAATTATTCTAATTGATCTTGTTTATATCATTATAATATACTTTATATATTGTACTATTTTTATTTTAGTATTAAGTAGTAGAGTTAGTTGGTATATTTATCTAATATTTATTTAATATTATTCTCAGAAAAGGTCAGCCAGTGCTACTAGATTTACGCTAGTTTATAAATGAACTTATAATCTAAGTATTATAATAATAATAATTTATGAGAATAGTAATTGTACAGTTTGATAAATTTGATTAATACTGCTTCCTGCTACATTATAAATGACGACTTCTGCTGCTTCACTTCAACTTTTTATGACTGACGATTTATTTTTAACAATTGATGATCTACTACTGTTGATGATCTCTTAAGATCTCTTAAGATTTAATGATTTACTCTTGTTCGTGATCTCCTTTTAACAATTGATGATCTACAACTTCTGATGATCTACTGATGACTGAAGATACCGATAGCTTCGTGACTATCGACTTGCTAATGTATCGACTAGCCTCCACCGATATTACGTTTATATGCTTGAAATATTATATTCTTTCTTGCAATATTCTATATTATTTATTCATTTATACTTTTAACGTTTTTAAAAATATTTATTAATTTTTGGTTAAAGTAATCAACAATTGTATAATCTTAGAATTATTGTAAGTAAATGAAATGATGTGAATTACCAATTGAAAAGTGATAAAGTGCTATTAACAAATAGTATTATCATTGCGAAAATAGTAAAAGTTATAGCTTTGAAGAGCATTCAGAGTTCGGTGAGTTGCTTTTTTCGTATTTGGATATTTAGTTGTTTTCACTTGTAGTTTGTCAGCGTCGTTCGCAGCTCGTCCTTGTCGTTGGCATTATGACTCTCAATGTAGTCTGGCTGTGTGTGAGTGTGTGTGCGTAAGTGTGTGTGTGTGTGCGTAAGTGTGTGTGCGTGTATGCGTCGTTGTCCTTGTCGATTTACATGAGTTGCAATTAGTGTGCTCTGCTGCAAAGCTCTTGTAGCTTTGGCAACACTTTTCAGCCTCCCGCCCGACCACGCCCCCTGAACTGCAGCGCACAAGAAAAAGCGAGATAGAGAGAGGCACAGAGAGAGAAAGAGGGGGGTGGCATGTTGGTCGCCTTGTCCATTGTTTGCGGTGTGCTATTGTGCTGTCCAAATGTGCCGGAAAGTGTTCGGCCCGGTGTGATCCTTGCTTCCTCCCTTCCCCTCTCTCTCTCTCTCTATCCCCCTTCTGTCTAGGTCTCTTTCAGTGCTTGCCTCGTGCCGCGTGAGCTTGTGTGTATACAACTCATGCCTATCACTTGCATCCGGCTGGCATATCCGTTGGGCAACAGCTTTCAGCTTTTATGGCTTTTAAATAGTTGCATGCGAGACTCCGCCTCTCTCTCCCCCTCTCCCTCCCCCCCACTCTCTTCATCTTCGCAAGTTTGGCCACTTGTGACAGGTTCTTGGCAGGCGCCAAATTTATGACTGTATTAAAGAGTTTCCAAGACTTTTTGCCGCACATAATTTTTGCATAGTTTCTAGCGCCCCAAAACTCGACTCGAGCTGTTGCCCAAAGTTATGTGATTTAAGCGACAAAGCAGAGGAGGAGAGAGAGAGACAGAGAAAAAGAGAAGAGAAACAAAGAGACAGAGAGAAGCTAGCCAGCTTTAGCTTGGGGCTTAAAAGTCCATCATCAGAAATGCGAAGCAAGCATTAGCAGCTGCTGCTGCTTCAATCTCCAATCTCCTGTGTCCAGTGTCCTGCCCCATACTGTGGCTGCAACACGCAACTGTTGCAACTATTTAAATGTTGTTTTAAGCCTTATTGTTGTGCTCGGTCTGGGCTTGTGTGTGTGTGCGCTTCCTGTTGCAGGATGTGTCGCAGGATATGGTCAATGTGGGTGCCCAAGTGCAATGTGTTGCAACTTGCAGAATGTGTTGTAGAACATTGTTGTTTGCAGTTTGCGTCGTCAAAACAACAACAACAACAACAAGCACAACTCATGAGTGCCGCAATGATACTTGAGGCAGCCTCCTCGCACTTCATTTGCTCTTGACGAGCGCAGATAATGCACGCGTTTTATGTTGCCACAGCAGCAACAGCAGCAGCAACAGCAGCATTAAGGACACACACTCGCTCCTTTGGCATTGTTGGGGCTTAGTCAACTTGAAGTCGAGTGTTAGTTATGGCCAGCTCAGTCATCAAGTCTCGTTGTTGCCACTGTTGCTGCTGTGGTTGCCACTGTTGCCACTGATGTTGCTGTTGCTGCTGTCGTCTCGAGTTCTTATGTGAAGTGCACTCTTTATGTTAATAGTTGACACTAATTAGGCATGTTTGCACAACAAAGCGCTCCAACGTGTGCATGTGTAGGCAGACGACGTGGCGTATACGTATTATGTTAAGTCCAACAAACAGCACAAAGCCTTTGTTACACACACAGAACAAGAGAGAGACGGTCTACAGTATGTACTGCCTAATAGCGTACGTAAATGACTCAACGATACAAACAGTGCTTTTAATTATACATTTATTTGAATTATTAACCTTAAAAAAATAAATAAATCAATGAAAATATAAAGACTCGCTTAACAATTTGTCTGAAACTTAAACTTGAAAAAATTATTGTAGTAAATGTTTTGAAACTGTTTTAAAACTCACTTAACAGCCTCAACTTGGATCTAGAAAATAGGCTGTTAAGTGAAAAGCAATGCGAAGTGAAATTCTCTGATGTTTCTAATACTTTGCATTAATATGTTGATATAAAATTATTTTTTACTTAAACTTAAATAAATAAATAACTGGTTAACAGCCTCAACTTGAATCGATAAAATTAGCATTTAAATGCAAAGCAAAGCCAAGTGAAGGTAGCCAAGGTATTAATGTACATTTAATTGGGCTATTATTGATTAAAAAGAGGCATTTAAGTGCCAAAGAGTAAAACAGCTTGTGTTATACATTAGTATGTTAGATTATGTTCATTTATTTGCAACTTCTATTGAAATAAGTGAATAAATGATTTCAACTTCTGAGACTCACTTAACTGACTCAATTTGGATAAAGAAAAGTGGCATTTAAGTGCAAAGCTAAGCTAAAAGACTGCCATGTGCTTTCCCTGCAACTATTTCTTTCACCCAAAGCAATTCGTTGCAGTCGTGTATCACTGTACTTGTGCACAGCAACGGCGACACCCACATTCACACTCCCAGTCGCATTCACATCCACATTCACATTGTCGTTGTCATAGTTCTTGTGCTTGTTGTCATTCTGCTGGCTGTTGTTGCTCCACATAATACGGTGTTAAGCAGAGAGCACAACTATTACTTAATCATTTTAACCTGTTTAAGCGGCTTAATGTGCCACGAGTGTAGCTCTCTCTCTGTCTCTGTCTCTTCTCTCCATTTCTGTCATTGTTTCCATCGCTATCCTTGTCGTTGGTGCTGGCAGTTTTCCCATTTTCCCCCACAAAGCTGCTCTCGAGTGCCACACGAGCTTCTTAAAAGTCACTCGAAAGTTTAGGCACACACTCTCTCCCCTCTCCCCGCTTTTGCCTTTACCCCTCTCCATCGCCATCTGCATCTTCACATTTCTATTATCCCTGACTGCTGCTGCCACACACACACACACACACACACACTCGTTACAGTTGCACAAAGTGTAAAACTAGCCGTGGCTTTGCAACAGCAGCCACGCCATTGTCTGCCACAATGTGTGGCACACTCATTCACTATTCGCTATTCTCCATTCTCCATTCGACTATGCAGATATAGTTACTCCGCAGTCACCGCGATTATGTTTGCATACTCTTCCACATCGCGTCAATATACTTTGACAGTTTATTTATTTGCATATTCAATTAACTAATTAATTTGTATTTTAACAAGTTGGTCATGAATTAAGTTTTGAATTTAGCTTGTTTCTTACTTGAGAATTGATTGTTTGTAGTTATTTTCAAGCTAGCTCTAATTAAAGTGTTTATCGAGAGCTCAAAGAGTCAGCTTTACTCAAAGTAAACAAATGTTTTGGTATATGTTTTTCTCAGTTTAGATAGAGATTTATCCATATGTAGTTTCAGCTTTAAAAAGAAAAGAATTCATCACTAAAATCACTCGATGTATCAAGGGTCTATATTCATATAGATATGTATATCAACATATACTCGATAGAAGGCTATTATAACACAAATTTGTATAGCAGAAAATTTATAAAACAGGCAGAAAGAGACATTTCCGACCTCATTAAGTATATAACATATATTCTTAATCTCCGTTAACAAAACAGTCTACATTATTTATAATACCTCATAATTTGGTTGCAGTTAGATAAAATTTGTAAAAGTTTTTGAAGAAATAAGTTTATACTGCTAAAACAAATGCTGCAATTGCTTTGGTTGACGATCTGGTATATTTTGTGATTAATACTATACTATATTGATATACCAAATATTGAGTTCGGCATATTTGAGGATTTATTTCATATATTAATTATATTTAAAGAATAATACCGCACTATTAACGTAGTTCTATATCGATATAACAAAAATTAACTTCGGCATAGTTTAGTATTTATTTGGTATATTTAAAAAATAATACCGCACTGTTTTGCTTTTATTAAAAAAAGGATAGAAGATATCTCTCCGTTGAGATTCAATCTAGATTTCTTACTTGCCTTACTTTCTTGAATAATTTTAAACTCATAAAAATGAATTCACTAGCATTGACATATGTATATGTATTTATAATATTGTAAAAATTTACAGTATTATTAACTTCTAAGATTTGTCATTCTGTTGTAATGAATTTTTGAAAGTAAAATAAATAAAAATACGAAATAAAAAATTCTTTATTCGCTTCGAATAAGTAAATTGTCTAGAAGAAATGTTTCTTCTTAAAATTTAGAATTACCTTAACGAGAAAGTGGTTCTAATTAGCGAGTGTTTGCTGTAGCAGGGTATTCCGTAGTCGACAACACTCGCAGAGCAATTTCAGCTGCTTGTTAGTTTAGTTTTAATAGCAACTTTGTATTCGTGTTAGGTGCTTTTTGAGCCACCTCAGCTTGCAGTCTGTAGTGTGTGTGTGTGCCTGTGTGTATGTGTGTGTGTGTATACAGATGTATACATATGTTGTGCTGCTTTGGTGCCTGCTGCTGTCGCCAATCATGCATCCGTTTTTGTTGCTTTTAATGAAATTTTAATTTGCTGCGGATATGCGCAGTCAGTGAGCTTGCGAACTTGGACTCTCACAGCTCACAGCTCACAGCTCACAGCTGCCTCAACTCGAGTCGACTCGACTCGACTCGTTTAGGCCTGAGCTCCATCTTCCATCTTCCATCTTCATGTGCCCCTTTGGCACTTCATCTTCATCCCATCTGTGTGCGCCACACACACAATTACTTAGACTTATGTATGATTTATGTCTATGTCTATGACTCGCTCTGCTCTCCTCTGCAGTCGCCTCTCTCTCTCTCTCTTTCTCTCTGTGGAGGAGAAGTCTCGACTCCAGTTCAGTTCAGTTGAGTTGAATAGTGTTTTGTGTTTTCTGTGTTTACGGCAGAGGCGCAATAATGCATTGCTACGTTGAGGCGATTCTGATGTTTAGCCTAATTTGTAGCGCATGTGGCAAACAGAGTGGGGCATGCGGCATGCGGCATGAGGCAAACGGAGTGAGAGATCATGTGAAGTTCTTCTGCTTTTTGGCAGAGTCATTTTTTAACACGCATGCGGCTTTGATGTGTTGCCACAGTGTTGATTGATGGCCAAATGCAAAGTTTGATTGAACACTGAACATTGAACACTGAATGCCCCCAACTAGTGAGGAGTCTCTCTTTCTGTGGCATGCGGCATGCGGTTGCCGTTGAACTTTTGTGTTTAGAACTGCAGCAGCCAAAAGAGAGTTGTTGCCCGTAAATCGTAAATCTTAAAGTGAATTGAAATTTGAAAATTGCTTTATGGCCTGCTAATGTGAATGCTATGCAATTGAACTGAATCGAAACTTCTCTTCTTTCCCTCTCTCTTTCTCACTGAACCTGATTTTCATTGTGTTTCGTGAGTTGGCAGAAATGATTTGCGAATTCTTCAACTGACGAGTCTCCATCTCTCTCTCGTTTTCTGTAGCAGTCGTAATACAATCAGCATTCAGCATTCGGCATTCAATTTTCACTTTTTATACCAACTACCCATAGGGTAGAAGGGTATTATAACTTTGTGCCGGCAGGCAGGTCTCCGACCCTATAAAGTATATATATTCTTGATCAGTGTCAACAGCCGAGACGATCTAGCCATGTCCGTCTGTGTGTCTGTCCGTCTGTCCGTCCGTCCGTATGAACACCTAGATCTCAGAGACTATAAGAGATAGAGCTATAATTTTCGACAGCATTTGTTATATTTGCACGCAGATCAAGTTTGTTTCGAATTTTGCCACGCCCACTTCCGCCCCCGCAAATCAAAAAAATCGAATAACAAGCGCAATTTTAAAGCTAGAGTTGCGAATTTTGGTATATATAATAATAAATATAGTAGTTATGATTCCTGAAAATTTGGATCGGATAAAAATTGTCGAAGTTATTAAAGAAATACTTTTGTATTTACTACCGTCTATGGTAAATTTGGAATGCGGTACTATATCGATATACCAAATACACCATTTGGTATATTTTTAGTATATTTGGCATATTTTAATAATAATATCCCAAAATATATTTTTAGTATTTTTGTAGTATATTTGGTATATTTTGAGAATAATACCGCAAAATATACGGCTTTTATTCAAAATGGGTAGCGGGTATCTCACAGTCGAGTACACTCGACTGTAGCTTTCTTACTTGTTTTATTCGAATTTCTGGCTCAACTAAATTTTCTGCAATGTAACGGCAAATGAAACACATAAACAATTTATAAAATGTATAAATGCATAAAAAATGTAAAAATGATAAGGCAAATTTACTGGCTTCTCCCCAAACACGGGGAAAAGCGACAGCGACAACAACAACAACAACGACACTCGCGGCATGACAAGCTGACATGGATTGTTGCTGTGGCATCTGGATGAGAAGCCTCAGCTCAGAGCTTCCAGCTCCCAGCTGACTGCCAGCGATTTGTATAAAGTTCCCGTGTGCCGGGGGAGGAAGGGGCGTGGCACGTGGTAGGCGAAAGCGAAGGCGTGTGCGTTACAAGACAATAATTGTGAGTCAAGCTAGAAGCAGCAGCAGTAGATTTCTGTTTTGAGTGTCGCAAATAAATGTGATTACATCGCCCTTCTCCCTCCCTTCTCCCTCCTCTACCTCCATCTCTACCAACAACTGCTTAAGGCACACGGTAGTCACATAGTCCAGTCAGCCAAGCCTGGCAGTCAGTCATCCTGTTTGGTAGTCATCCTGTCAGCCGGGGGAGTCATTCAGCATTCACCATTCAGCATTCAGCATTCAGAAGTGGAGCCCAAGCAAACTCCTGGCAGTGATTTGTCACTTTGATGCTACTCCATGTTGTCATTGCCGTTGTTGTTGTTGTTGCTGTTGTTGCTGTTGTTGTTGTGTGGCTCCCATAAATAAGCATCTGCAGTTGAGCCAGCTTCTTGTAGCGATTGTAGCCATAAGTATCTCATCCTCATGATACAGATACAAATCTCTCCATCTCCAGCTCTATCTCCAGCTCCATCTCCAACTCCATTTCCAACCTCCAGCTCCATCTTTGTACCTGCAATTGTATCTGAATCTGAATCTGCATTTCTTCCACCGACTGCCAAGTCATTTAATGGTCAAATCATTTCCCATCGAACTCAAGACACTCTCCAAATGCACTTCTATATAGTATTTAATTTATTTACGATGTTATTTTTCTATAATGAAGCTAAAACATACAACTTTATATGCACTTAAAAATATAGTTAATTATAGAGCTTAAATTTAAACCGATTTATTTAAGCAGTTCATATTAATTAGACTCATATAAGTAGTAAACATTTAACATTTTCAATTATTTTCATGTTATTAATATATTATATCGTTATACCAAATACATGCTTCGGTATTTCATACTTTTTTCGGTATATAATAATACCACACTCTTTCTGTTTTATTAAAAATTAAGAGCGGGTATCTCACAGTCGAGCACACTCTGCTCTAGCTTTCTTATCTTATCGAGGCTCTCTTTTCTCTTAACTCAAATGTAGTATTAAATACTAGATTTAATATAATAAATAAAAAATGTATATTAAAATTTGAATAGCTTATGCTTTTGGTGCTTTGTATTCAATGTAATTCAATCTAATTTTGTATTATATGAATAAGTTTTAATGTAGATTTCAGAATTTATGTCATATTCATGAAGTAAATATATAAATCATATTACAATACTCTCACATTATAATTAAGTTTGTTTAATTTCTAGTTCTAAGCCTATTTTATTAAAAAAGGATTAAATTATTAAATTAAAAACGAAGATTAAATATTAAAATTTTCTAAACAAATTTGAGTTGGATTAAGGCAAAAAAATGTATTTGATATCCACTAATTACGTATTTTCATAAAAATAGTAACATTTCAAAGATCCTCTGATTGATTTATTTTAATGAATATTTTAATAATTCAGCAGAGAGATTACATTGAATTCTTTAATTGTTAAGACATCTGTAATAATAATGCGTGTTCCTTATTTGTTATTTGGATATATGTATATTCAAATTCCAGACTATGCCAATTAATATAGCATATAAAGGATCATTTAAATGATAGTAATTGGATGCATTCTGTGCAGTCGTAAAAGCTGTGGAGTGGGAAGAGGAAAGAGAGGAACCTTGCCTATAATATTACCAATTGCAAAGCCTAGTTAATTATGCGTAATTGTTGAATCACTGAGTGGAAACATGATGCCTCATGCTGCAACGAAACGAATTATTGGAACATATTTATGGAGTTAACTCCCCCATTGGCAAGCCGAAGCAAGCGACTCTCCCTCGGTATTGTCCGGTTGCTGGGCAACGCTTCTTTGCTGGCTGCTCAAGTTGCCTGGGAGTCGCGATATGCCCTTGCCCATGGACACGACGATTGCAGGGTATTGGGTATTGGGTTTCAGCCCGCCGGCTGAAATATATCTGTTCATAAATTTCGCGCCCGTGAAATCTGTAATATAAAAATTGTCTACTGTCTGTTATTTTTTTTGTTTTTTTTTGTTTGGTTCTTTTATGATGTTGTTGTTGGTTTTGTCGCTTTACTTCTTCTTCTCTCGTTTTTTTTGTGGGTTTTGAGAGAGGAAGCTGCTGCTTAATAGACCAAATATTGAAACGACTTGGCACACGGGGGTGTCTCTTGTCTCCTGTCTCTTGTCTCTGCAATGTGTGTGTGTGTGTGCAGGGTGGTTTCATCACCCACCCTCTGCTGTTTCCCCTCCTCTCACGCAATTCCTCTTCGAGCATTCGATGCTGTATAATGGGCATTTCATAGACCATTGACCAGTGGGCGGGGTGCGTGGGCGGAGGCGGATAACAGCGGTCGCTCCAGCAGCTGATTAATTGGGTTCCATGATGCTTCTGGCTACTCTCTCTCTCTCTCGTTGTGGATGCTGCTGTTGCTGCTGCTCACTTGCTGCATGCGTTTAATACGTTTATTAATTACATTCCGGCCGACATTGTCGCTGGACATTGGCCAAGGCACGAAAAATGTTTTGCGAAAGGTTCAACAATGCGTAAGTAATTGACACACACACACACACACAGACGAGTGAGCGAGATGGCTAGCGATGCCTTGGCGACAAATTTAAGTTCATGTCTCGCTCTAGCGTTCGTCGCTTTGTCGCCACCCTGGCGCCACCTATCGCATATTTGTGCCAATTAATTTGTTAAATAAACGCATTTGTCCCCGACGCTGCTGCGTCGCGACGTCGCTGCCGCTGCTGCTGCTGCTGCTGCTGAGGCGTGCGTGCGCGTTAATTATGTGTGTGTGTGTGTGACAATGTGAATACGCATTTACATGTGTGTGTGTGTGTGCACTGGTATGCGTGTTAGTTACGGCTGCGTAATTGCAGAGAGCAGCTCACATTAAGCAACGTTCTGATCCCCACCTGACCAATTGAGTGAGCCTAGAGGGGGGAGGGAGGGAGAAGCGGCTGCTGTATGGCTGAACATTTCTTATTAATTGATTGGTATTGGCAATTGGCGCAACTGCTGCAGCAACAGCAGCAGCAAACGGCAGCTGGCGACTCCTTTTTTAATTGAATTCCACGCTCCGCATTTTCCTCTGTTGTTCCCCAAACGCATTTTCATAAATCAATTTTAATTGTAGGTAATTATTGGTAAAACTTCTCTTTTTTTTTTTTGTTATTGCCGCTGCTGCTGCTGATTTCCATTTCTCCCCAATCGCTTGCTCTCGGCAATCTGTGTGGCATCATTAATTGTGCTGAAATTATTATCATAATCGGTCCATTTAATCACTGTTTTTCCAGCAGTTTCACACTGCCAACACTCCGCTATCCACGATCGACTGCAGTTCGACAAATTTACGTAGCTTAGCTTCATATATTTGTTTGTTTGCCAAAGACTCACTTAGCGGCCTATATTGGCGGGCATAGTTGTGGCTGTTAAGCGAGGATAATTTATAAGTAAAATGTATTTTCATTAAAAATTATTAAGATAAATGCAGTTTGTCACATTTTTATACCCGCTACCCATAGGGTAGAAGGGTATTATAACTTTGTGCCGGCAGCAAATGTATGTAACAGGTAGAAGGAGGCATCTCCGACCCTATAAAGTATATATATTCTTGATCAGCGTCAACAGCCGAGTCGATATAGCCATGTCCATCTGTCCGTCTGTTTGTCCGTCCGTCTGTCCATATGAACACCTAGATCTCAGAGACTATAAGAGATAGAGCTATAATTTTTCGACAGCATTTGTTATGTTTGCACACAGATCAAGTTTGTTTCAAATTTTTGCCACGCCCACTTCCACCCCCGCAAATCAAAAAAATCGAATAACAAGCGTAATTTTTAAGCTAGCTTTTTTAAGTTGCGAATTTTGGTATATACAATGGTATATATATATATGGTATATTTTGAATGGTGTACTATATCGATATACTAAATATACCGTGTGTTATATTTTTAGTATTTTTACAATATATTCGGTATATTTTGAGAAAAATACCACAAAATATATTTCTGTTATTCAAAATGGGTAGCGGGTATCTCACAGTCGAGTACACTCGACTGTAGCTTTCTGACTTGTTTATCCTTCTATTCATCACAACAAAAGTACCTAATTACCCATTCTTTTAGAAATATAACGCTTACCTACAAATTGTTTTACCTCACTTAACGGTCACTATTTATTCATTCGTTTTGGCAGTTAAGCAGAGATTATGTTGCCGTGGGTTTCCCTTTAAGATTTTCTATTTCACATTAACGATAACATTGTTGGAAGTTAGCAGTTTGTTTTATTATGTCTAGTATAAAACTATTGTGCGCATTGTCATCAAATTTCTTAAGTAATTTAATGATTGTGTAAGTGAATCACAAACAGCAGCAATCAGAAAAGCAGAAACAAGTCATACCATTCATAAGTCAGCGTACGTAACTATACTATAACAAAACAGCAATAAAAAATTCATAACAAAAGCAAATACGTCTGAACCTAAATCGAATATAATTTCAATATACTTATTTGCCTTTCTTACATTTTGTTGACCAATTCTTGCAATTCATCTGTTCTTTCTTAACTTTGATTTCATTCATTGACGTCTTTCTTTGCTTCGATATGTTTCATTTTCTAAAAAATATATTAGTTACTTATTATTTGCATCGACGTCAATCTCTACAATAAATTCAATTGTGGCAACAACACTTTTTTTAACCTCGTACTCAATGTCTAATCACGCTTCTATTCGCATTCCAATACATATTATTTAGTAATAATAACAAGGAAGAAAGCTACAGTCGACTGTAAAATACCTGTTACACATTTTCAATAAAACTTAAACAGTGAAAAACAAGTAAGAAAGCTACAGTCGAGTGGGCTCGACTGTGAGATACCCGCTACCCATTTTGAATAAAAGCAATATATTTTTGCGGTATTATTCTCAAAACATACCAATTAAAAAAAATTTTTGGGTATTATTATTAAAATATACAAAATATACTAAAAATACTAAAATATAACAAATGGTATATTTGGTATGTCGATATAGTACCGCATTCAAAATAGACCATAGACGGCACAATATACCAGATTGTCAGCAAAAGCAAATTAGACCCCTAGTAAATACAAAAGTATTTCTTTAATAACTTCGACAATTTTTATCTGATCGCAACCAAATTTTCAGCAATCGTAAATATTATAGTTATTATTGCCGTGGCAAAAATTTTAAACAAACTTGATCTGCGTGCAAACATAACAAATCCTGTCGAAAAAAATAATAGCTCTATCTCTTATAGTCTCTGAGATCTTCATACGGACAGACGGACAGACAGACAGACGGACAGACACACAGACGGACATGGCTATATCGTCTCGGCTGTTGATGGTGATCAAGAATATATATACTTTATGGGGTCGGAGATGCTTCCTTATACCTGTTATATACATTTCCTGCCGGCACAAAGTTATAATACCCTTCTACCCTATGGGTAGCGGGTATAAATACTAAAATACTACTGCATTGAAAATATATCAAACAACTGTTTTTTGCAATAAAAAATGATTTCATAAATAACTTTTGCAATTTTTATCTTATCGCTTTGTTATATTTGTTGATGCTGATTAAGAATATATATATACTACATATACATGCGCTTATCGCTTTTAATTCTGAGCGTATATAAGACATTTTTGCGTTTGATTCCAATTCCAGTTTGTACTTTGAGAGGAATGGAGAGAAAAATTAGACGGGAAGAAATCTCAAGCTACCTTAATGATCAATTTGTAATTCAATAAATTGCTCAATACGCGAAATAATGTTAATATTTTATTGTAGTATATTGGATGTGGTCACTATTCAATTGACTACAAAGGAACGTTGGAGGATGGAGACGTAGTGATCAAAGCAATTAATGTAATCGATGATAATTTGCTGTTGATCAAGAAAGAAATTCGCATATTGCGATCCGTTTATCATGAGAATATTGTGGAATTTGTTGGCTATGTGATTGACTTGCCCAAACTTTATTTGGTCACAGAATTCATCGGCTCATCTTTAGACAAAGTAATCCATAAGAGCACTGATCCATATACAAATGACCAGGCCATTAACTGGATGCTCCAAGCAGCCAAGGTACCTACTATAAATATGAATATATAGTGAATACTAGGATTTATTAAATTTGTATATTTTCTAGGGTCTTCACTATCTGCATAGTTTAACGCCGAAGCTGATTCATCGTGATGTACGGCCTCATAATTTGATGATTGATCAAGAGAGAAAAGTGCTTAAGCTCACGAATTTCGCCAATACGAATATAATGGGAAAATCAGAAGCTTATCTGTACATGGCACCTGAGGTAAGCTTAAAATAAATAAATACGATTATATACATTGTAACTCTTCTTTTCTATGCCCAGATTTTCGAAGGTAATCGATTCACTGAGGAATGCGATGTGTTTAGCTTTGGAATAACTTTTTGGGAGGTTCTCAGTCGTAAGATTCCATACAAAGATAGTCCGTCCAATATGCTGACTTTAAAAAAAGTGACCCAAGAAAGTATGTGCACATTAATTACCAAAATTTGTTTGATTCCATTCATTTTTTATTTCATTTTTCAAGATCTTCGACCCCCATTGTTGGATATATCAGAGTGTCCAGAGCATATAAAAGTGTTGATAGAAAGCAGTTGGAGTCCCCAGCCAAAGCAACGGCCGAAAATGAAGAAAATTATTGCTGCTTTATGAAAGAGCTTCATTAACTGGACTCTATATCTATTTATAGTGTATATATCCATGAGCTGGACTCTACATCTATTTATATATGCTGTCTGTTGTAAATAAAACGCTGGTCGAATGGATTCAACGATCTCTACATCACTAAAACTTTGTATCATATTATACATTTCACTGGTTCGTCCCATCCTTGAGTACGGATCTCTTGTCTAAAATCCCCAGTATAGTGTTTATCAAGATAAGATTGAGTCAGTGCAGAATCAATTTTTGATATTTCCTCTTTGTAGTTTAAACTGGAACCCTAATATTAGATTACCGCCTTATCGCAGTAGACTTTTATTACTACCTTCCTTCTCTTGCTGACCGTAGAACTATGCAAGTTGCTGTTTTCATTCAGAGATTAATTAATGATGAACTAGATTCTTTGGAGCTGTAAAGCAAATTAGTTTTGCAGTTCACTAGGAATTTTCTTCCTCTTCTTATTTCACGTAGAACTACTAACTTTGCTTTGCCATAATCTCTTCTTTCCTCCTGTGTGTGAATTATAATAATCTCAATAACGTAGTTTGCTTCAGTAAATCTATTCCTCTGCCTAAAACCTTATCATTAGCATATTTATCGAGTATTTAATGGTTTTCTATCTTCTTGTACATATATCCGAACATATTTTGCTTCCCTATTAATGTAGTATTGTATTACTAAGGTATTTACTTAACTGTACAGCATCTTTTAATCTTTATTCGCGGTTTTCGATTTCGATTTTGTTCGCGCGTCAACAAGTCCGTATCGTATTTAGTACGACAATGTCCAAATAAAATCAAAAAAATAATATTGTATATATTTATATCGTTGTTCTCACTTATCAACTGTGATAAATATTTTAACATTTCTGATATAATGAAGTTTTCAATGATTATTCACAGAAATCTTAGCATGAATTTCAACCAAGTTTCATCAAAGACATGAACCATCTCATGAAATATGCAACTAGTTCGTTAATAAACGCTAGATGTCGCTTTAGATATCAAAATTTTTGCCGTCATATTCGAGCTCTGATTCATTCATTTCTCTGACTAATGTCATCTAAGAGTTTAGTTTTGCATTTATTGAAAATGTGTAGCGAGTAAATCACAGTCGAGCACACACGACTGTAGCTTTGTCTTAGACAGTCAATGTTATAATAATTTATAAACAATTTGACAGTAAACATTTTGAGCTGCATAGATCTGAAGCAATAATTTTGTTGAGTGTGTCCAACTTCAGTCAAACTTTTTTTTATTTTTTATATTTTTATATCAACACTGAATATTTTGAAAAATAACGTTGATGGAAAAAGAGATCATTTATCATTTTAATAATATTCACATTATTATAACATTAAGAAAATTTTGAAATATTTTGAAAATTGCAAATATGTATTAACATTTGAAATAGATAAGATTTCTATATTTTAATGACTATTAAGTAAGAGTTAAGAGTTTATTCCATCACTCTGAGAATTTCAAAACTTTTAATAATTTGTATGGAAATAATTGAGCAACAAATTGTGGGAATAGCTGAGAAAACTGATGACTGAAATGCAAAGAATTAATTTACATATTCAAAATATAAAACCGAGAACATTCAGAGTATTCATTTACATATTCGAATAGGCAAGAGCCATAAATTGATGGCACATTTGATTGGCAAACTGTAAAGATACCCGGATGATTGCTGTTCAGCTGTTCAGCTGTCTGTCGAGCAGGACTAATTCAATAAAAAACTTTCTTTTACTGTTACTGCGTTGCTCGGTTGCTCGGTAATTTGTCATAAGTATTTTTCATATTCGATATTTCACATATGCCAGAGAGAGCAGTCGTATTTTATATGCGGCACTTGGCCAATTGCTCCAAGGAGGCCAATTGAAATTGAAATGCATGTTCTCGCTTTAGTTTGAGTTCAAGTTTCATGGCCACTTGGTGGGGAGAGCAGACTGAAGTTGAAGTTGATATTGAAATGCTGCATGAATTTGTGGCAACTCCTTCTCCTCTTGCTACTCCTTGAGCTCAACTCTAAGACTCTGCTCAGCTACTTAGTGGTAGTAAATGATGCTCTTTGTCTTGGACTTCACCTTAACTCGAGTGGCACTTGCCTAAATGACCACTTGCCTTGCTCCATCTTCAGCTTCTGTCCTGTAACCCTAAACTCTTGCTTGGTCCTTACTCCTTTCTTGATGCTGTTGCTGGGGCACACCATCTGTTTCCATCTGCTTCATGTGGCACATTTCACATTTCATATTTGCGGCAATTGCGAGCACAGTTTGTGTTCTGCCATTTGTCCACAGCTTGCCTCCCGTTTTCCTATCCTTTTTTTTTTGTCTTTGCTCATAACCGGCAAATACAAATGGCCAAGTTTATGGCTTGGCCATTTCAATTTCATGCAGCTTGACCACCACATTTACAAAATGCTTTCCCTCCCCTCCCATGACCCTCTCACATCCCTCTCTCCACTCTTCGGGCCTTTAAGATACTTGAGCCACAACTTTTTGCTCCTTACTTTCTCAATTTCCACAAGGCACTTGAACACTTCTTCTGCTTCTTATGCGCTTCTTATTCTCGTTTTTTTTTTTCAATATGCTCGCCGCATAGTCCGTTGGCTGTTAGTTGTTCAAACTTTAAGTATCATTGACCTTTTAGGGGGGCGGTGGTGGGTAACAGATTTGTGGTGGGCATGGCAGCGACGATAGGCGCAACAGTTGCCGCAGTTCGCGTTAAGCGGCGACGGCCCAGAAAATTACCTTAAAACATAAACAAGGCGAAGATGGAGATGGGAGAGGGGGAGGATGGGAAGAGGTGGGTAGGGGAGGAGGGGAGCGTGCCAAGCTACGTGTGAAAATAATGAGCAGGCGTGCTTAGCACAATACCAGCAACTGAAAAGGTGGCGATGGGGGAAGGGGGGGATACCAAAATGAAAGGGGTGAGAAGCTGAAATCCAAACAACAAAATCGTTTGTTGTGTGAGTGAGCGAGTCTTCGCGTGTGTGTGTGTGTGTGTGTGTGTAGTGAGAAAAGTGCAATCGAAATCCCAGGAAAGTCATTCTCGTGAGTCAGGCTATATGTGTGTGTGTGTGCATGTGCGTGTGTGTGTGATCCATCATTCAGTGGCTAAACAAACAAAGGCAACGAGAGCAACAAAGAGAGCAGCATCTAGAGCAACTTGGACGTTAATTTGCCGTCGCCGTCGCCGTCGCCGTCGTCGCTGAAAATAAAAATTAATATATGCCGCAACACGTTTTCACTTCCCCAAAAGAGACAGAGCGAGAGCGATAGAGAGAGAGACAGAGAGTTATACGATTGAAATAGAGTAAAAGAGAGGCGAGTGCTTGTTGATTTTAAGAGGTAAAGAGTGGAAAGGTGGAGCAGGGGAGGGGAAGGTGGAGAGCAGAAGAGTTACGCAGCTTCAGTTTTGAAAATAGTTTCCGCTGAAAAGCAAAAGAACTTGCCACGCATCCACGACAACAGCAACAACAACAACAGCAACAACACAATAGCCAATCGAACCCCTTCCTTCTCCTTCTCCGCCCTCTTATTGCATGACTCAGCAAAGGCCACGCCCACTAATTACGTGTAGTGCGAACAGTGGGCGGGCAACAAAGAAGTTAATTTGATTTGTATTCCTGCCACTTGCCTGCCACTGTAAAGTAAATGCATTAAGGATGCACTCCCTCTCTCTCTCTCTCTTCCTCTATCTTTTATCACTATCTCTCCTTTCACTACCTTTTGGCAAGTTTCATGCTTCGCTTTGCCAAACCACTTCGCTGGCAACTAGAAGAAGTGCAAGTGTCATTTTAAATCCAAAGCGAATGCCAGAAAAAAAAAACAAACATAAAATAAATCGAAGCTGAAACTATTCACTGTACGAAAAAGAAGAAGTAGATAAAGAAGAAGAGGAAGTGGAAGAGGAAGAGGAATAACAACAACTTCAGATGCAGTCGTGTGTCTATCACGTCCATCACTTCCTGACATTGTAGTCTTCATTTGAGCACCAAATGAACTCGCTCCTGCACTTGAAGTATTTACCGCAGGGCAAACTATTTCTTTGTCTGATCATCTACTCTTTATACGTACATATATAGAATATATATACTCTATAGTACTACATACTTTAGCTGATTACTAGAATTGACTTGTAAGCACTCGCTTTAATAGCATGTTTAGCAAGAAGTCGCTAACGATACTTTATTTGCAAATCTGTTAATCTCATAGTATAGTATAGTATAGTATAGTATAGTATAGTATAGTATAGTATAGTATAGTATAGTATAGTATAGTATAGTATAGTATAGTATAGTATAGTATAGTATAGTATAGTATAGTATAGTATAGTATAGTATAGTATAGTATAGTATGTATAGTATAGTATAGTATAGTATAGTATAGTATAAGTATAGTATAGTATAGTATAGTATAGTATAGTATAGTATAGTATAGTATAGTATAGTATAGTATATAGTATAGTATAGTATAGTATAGTATAGGTATAGGTATAGGTATAGTATCAGTATAGTTATAGTATAGTATAGTATAGTATAGTATAGTATAGTATAGTATGTATAGTATAGTATAGTATAGTATAGTATAGTATAGTATAGTATAGTATAGTATAGTATAGTATAATATAGTATAGTAATAGTATAGTATAGTATAGTATGTAATAGTATAGTATAGTATAGTATAGTTAGTATAGTAGGTATAGTATAGTAATAGTATAGTATAGTATAGTATAGTATAGTATAGTATAGTATAGTATAGTATAGTATAGTATAGTATAGTATAGTATAGTATATAGTATAGTATAGTATAGTATAGTATAGTATAGTATAGTATAGTATAGTATAGTATAGTATAGTATAGTATAGTATAGTATAGTATAGTATAGTATAGTATAGTATAGTATAGTATAGTATAGTATAGTATAGTATAGTATAGTATAGTATAGTATAGTATAGTATAGTATAGTATAGTATAGTATATAGTATAACATAGTTCTATTATGTTTTTACGAAGCATGTTTATAACTACAACTGCGATTATTTACAATCATGACTATGATTTTAGTTTTATATCTTTTTTATGAAAACCTTTAAACACTTTTCTTAAATTTAGTTGGCAGGTAAGGAAGCTTGAAGACTGAGTCTGAGTGTGAGTGCGAGACTGCTTAAGAATAAGATATAACGATATCCGAGCGAACTGTAAACAAAGCACAAACAGCTGGAAGAGTGTCACACGAAATGAGCTGTCGACGTCGTCGTCGTCGTCCTCGCAGGATGTTTAGACGTGTCTTACGGCAAGCTTGCGACAAGGAGAATGGAGAAGAGAAGAGAGGAAGGGAAAGGAATGGGAGCAGTGAAAAGGGCAACAACGATGAGACTAGACAACGCGACGAGATAATGTGCAAACTATGCACAACAGCACAGCATTGCAGGCACAGTGGGGCAAATGCAATTGCCGAGTGCTTGGCGCTTGCTGCGAACATTTCAATCGAATGCGAAATAATTTCTTAAGAGTCTCGCTTTGGTGAAAGTGTGAATCTGTTGAGTTGTTGATCGAAAATCAAAGGATGCATTCGCTCGACTGCCCTTGCCTCTTGTATGTGGAACGTGTGAACTTAACTCAAGAGTCGTTTCCCCCTCGCTCGCTCGCTTCTTCTTTCTCTATCTCTTTAGCTGTCTCTAGCGATTTGAACGCATTGTGCAATGAATTGCATTTCGTTTTTGTTGCAGTTGCCGCATTCGTAATGAAGACAAGTTCCTGCCGAAAAAAAGAACATGAGACGACATGGGAATGGAATGGAATGGAATGGGCTGGCACGGAACGGAATGGAACGGATCAGGTCCATGTTTGTTTGTTTTTGTGTGTTTGCCAGCTTGTCTAACTGTTTGCCAACTGTCTGGGCCAGCAAACAGGCCAGGCAATAAAATAAGCAACAAAATGAAATGAAATGAAATGGCTGCAGACATTGGCATCTTGGAGACTTGCCACCAGTTCTCCTCCCCTTTCTCTCTACCGCTCTCTCTCTCTCTCTGCTTGCAGGTGCAGCGAGGATATATGAAGCTAGTTGAAGCCCAAGGACTGTTGTTGTGGGCGCATCTTCAGTTCAGTTCAGTTCAGTTCAGTTCAGTTGAGTTTTGGGTTTCTTTCTATTTTTCTCGCCTGTCGCAAATAGTAAAAATATTTACCAATAGACATTGGCGTTGACGTTGGCTGGCGATGCTGATGCTGATGCTGACTCAACTATCCCACTCAATCTGCAGCCCTCTTTCTCTCTCTCTCTCGTTCTGTGTAGCTGTCTCTTTCAGTCTCTTGACAGCTAACGAGTGGCCTTTGAGCGGCACGTTCGTGTTTAGACTCTTAACACATTTTTCGGTTCGCTTTCATTTCGACTCAAGTGCAATCAGCACAAGGAGATGGACAGCAGGACAACAAACGGGTCGCGGACACTCTGCTTCTTGGGTTAGGATGCGACGGGATGCGATGCTATGGGATGTGGCTGCCTCTGCGTGGCACGTAGCACGTTGTCTCGCCCAGACAGTTTGCAAACACAAGACACAACGCAACTGAATACTGAGGATGCGGTTTAGGGAATGGAAGGGAAGGGAACGGAAGGGAGGGGGAAGGGAATGAAAAGAAGAAAGCTTTCACTTGACTGTGCGTCGTCCTGCGACGGCTTCCTGCGTCCTTCCTTCCGTTGGGTCTTCAAGATAAAAACTAGTGGATCAGCAGCACTTAATTACATGAAACGAAAACTGTTAACATTTCGGGCAAAGGATATTGAAGCAGGGAAGCAGGGGCGGGGCTGTTGCCTCAGCTTGATGCAAACCGGATTAGAAGGGGGTCTAAGTGGCCAGGCCATTGTTATGGCCTAGGCTCATAAAAGCATTGAGTGATGGCATGTGACATGATAATCATCGTCAGCACAATAGACAGAGATAGGCTAAGACACACAGAGAGAGAGAGAGAGAGAGAGAGAGAGAGAGAGAGTAAAACGTTGATGCGTGCAGTCATCAAATTTACGGGGCGTGGCCGGAAGTGTTAATTGACCTAATTGCTGCCCGAGCGATTGAAAAGTGCAAATGTAATCTGGCATAAATAAGTATTGCAATATTTATGCGACAGTCATCAAGCTAAAGAGAGAGAGAGAGAGAGGGGGGGAGGGAGAGAGGGAGAGAGAGAGCAATGTACTCAGTGACCCACAAAGCCAATGGCCAAAATGGTTGAGAGGGAGTCGAAGAGAGAGAGAGAGAGTTGAGGCTGCAGATGGAGTCGGAGTCGGAGTTGAAACCGTTGCTGAAGCTCTGCGTTCGCAAGTTGTATAATCTGATGCGATTTTGCGATTTGTAAAGCGAACAAACAGAGAGAAGCCGCTTTTAAAAATGCAACAACAGCAAGCACCGATGTGTATGGGGGGTGGGGTGGGTTGGAGATGGAGATGGAGAAGGAGCAACAGCAGCAGCCGCATCAGGCAACTGCCATAAAAGGAGCTAAAGTACAAATCGTTGTCACATGTGAGCCGCATTTTTATGGCCGCCGGCTTGGGAATTTCTGCTTGTGCCGCCTCCTGCTGTTGCTGTTGCTGCTGCCCCCTCTCCCCACCACACCCCACCCCTTGTGCTTGTTGCTGTGGCATCAGGAATTTATTGTGCACGCTGTAAATGGTCAGGAGCAGGCAGAGTTTTGGGCATCCCATCTTCAATTCAGTTGCAGTTGCAGCCTCACACAGCTCAGCCAACAACGTCCTGTTGCCACAAGCCGCAAGCTGCTGTTGCTCCCATTCAAATGCGCAACAGGTCAACCTGCAACTTGCAACTCCAGCAACTCCAGCAACAACTGAGGCTGAAGGCGCTGCAATTTTTATTGCTTTCACAAGAATCGCTCGAGTTGAGGCCCTTAAAAGGCCACTCGCGGAATGCATCTCGGGGACATTGCGGCTGCGTCTTGCAACATTGCAGCACAGCTGTGGCACAGCGAGTTCGAGGGGAGCGCAAGATGATTCAATTGATTGATTGATTGATTGATTGATCGCCTACCATTGCCTCCACCTTCTGTGCGCCAGTTCACAATGCCCAACGACAAACGACAATGCTTCAAAGCATCATCAGCAAGCAGCAGATAAGCGACTCCCCCCCACTTGCCACTTTCCACTTGCCCCGCTTGCCCCACGTCTCTGTTTGTTGTCGCTGTCGCTGACGTTGAAGTCGCGTCTGCTGTGCCTCCAATGTTATCAGCAAAACAGCTTGAGAATAACATACTTACTCTATATATAGTATAGAGATCTCGTGACGTGAGCAAACTCAGTTCCATGCCATTGTTGATGAATCCATTATTCGAATAGTTCACAAACAGAGCACCAAAGGAACTACTTACTCCCACCGTCACCTCCATCGCAAAAGTAAACTGTATGCATCAATACTTCTTTCACAATGTCTGGAAATTTGAGTGGATTACTTGCAACCTGTGAGTTAATTAACAGCTGGCGGAGTAACAAATACTTTTTAAATAAATTGCTTAGTGAGAATTTGAATTTGAATCTAGAATTTCAAATATTATAAAGTACAACATCATAATCTCAACAATAGAAAGTGTCAGTACTTTCGAAGTACTCTGAATCAGCTTAGAAATTTTTATTAGTATAGTTTTTATAGTGAGCAGCAAATTAGGAAAACAATATCATTATTAAATAGGTTTTTTTTTTTTAGATTTATTGATGTAATAAGGAATTTAGCCAGTAGAACAGCATCATTTCATCAACATACTATAGAGAACTTATTCATGAGAATGTTGAGTTTAAGTTAGTAGAAATTAGATTTCTACACAACTTGTATGCAAATATATTCGGACTAACAGAGTGTGAATAATTCCTCGATTATAAACAACTTTGGAAACATTGATTGATATTGTTATTTTAGTTCAAGTTCTAATTGATTTACGGATAAATAACATTTTCGTTGACAATGCTAAGAGTAAATTAATTATTGTCGAGCCAAAATTGCATATTTGAATAAATGAATTCAATTGGAAATTTTTAAAATCAAGTAATCATTTATAATAACAAGTTTTATCAAAGAAAGTTTAGTTTTTTAAGCGGTTGCTGTGTTATCTTTTAAAGACAACGCTTTTGTTTTTGTTATCTCTGAATTATGCTTGGATAAAACAGAAAGTAGAACTAGTTCTTTATTGAATGAGTGCTCATTAGCATCAAGTGGCGTCGCACAGTGGTTCGTTGCATTACTTAATATATAAATACAATAATATTTCTTAAATTTGAAATCATAAATAAAATAATCATTTAAGATTTCCCACTTGCGAATGTTATATTTTTTCTTAATCTTATAATTTAAAAAAATATAATAATTTCAGTTTAAAAATAAATCAAAACTATTTAATCTTTAAAGAATCTGTTGTCAAGAAGAATACAATTTATTTATTGCTAACAATTTCACTGCTAAATTCGACTTAAATGAATAAATTAATGATTTTTGGCCCACACACAATTTGTTGAAAATACAAATTTTAATTGTTTAGACAATCTTTGATATTAGTTGTATTTATTATTATTAAATCATTTGGTAGTGATGCATTTATGTAATTGTTATAAAAATCAGTTATGTGAGTAATTAATATATATTTTCGATTGAGTTGAGTAATTCTTAAATGAATTTAACTTGAAATTAGAAACTTAATAGAACTTGTGCCACTGTGCGACACTCAAATAAGGTGAACAATCGTCGACTGATTAGCAAAAAGCAACAACAAACGCTCAGCATCCAGATGCGAGTTATGAGCTGGCAGGCAAAGTCCAAACATTGATAAGAAGAGGCAGGTTGAGAAGATGACGATTTCACTTTCGAACCTTTTGCACATTGCTCTCGGCATTTGGAATCTGTCGCTCGATTGCTGCGGTCGATCGCTGCGTTCGTTGACGGAACTCGAAACTCAAAACTCGACTTGACTTGATTCTGATTGCTGTGATGTGGCCACAGCGTGTGCAACGTGCCCTGGGGCAAGTGGCGCCTTCGCTGGTACGTCGACTGAGCGCACGCATCGTGGATGAACTGTACATCGAGGTGAAGCCACGTGAAGCTGCCAAGCCGGCTCTCACCTTTCCTGGCATTTGGTTGCGTGACAATTGCCGCTGTGCCTCGTGTTTCCACGAGAGCTCGCAGTCGCGTCGCCTCGACTGGGACAACTTCGATGCCTCGGTGCGTCCGCTGGCGTTGCATGTGGATGCCAACTCGCAGCAGTTGCACGTTCGCTGGAGCGATGCACACGAGAGCAGCTACAAACTGGACTGGCTGCAGCGGCGCAGCTTCGCTGGCGACAAGCAACAGGAATACCTCAATGAGTTCTACCGGCCACGTCCCTCACACTGGGCTGGCAAACAATTCGATTCAATTGCCCAGCGCTTTCACTACGATCAAGTGATGTCCGAGGATGCGGCACTGCAGCAGTGGCTCCAAGCTCTGGCCATCTATGGTGTGGCGCTGCTCAGCGGAGCGCCACTCGACGAGGGCGTCGTGCGTCGCCTCGCTGAACGCGTTGGCTTCATTCGACGCACAACCTACGGCGAGGAGTTCATCGTCCAAGCCAAGCCGGGGGCACAGAACTATGCGTATTTGTCGCTGCCACTGCCACTGCACACAGATCTGCCGTACTACGAGTACAAGCCCAGCGTGAACATCTTGCACTGTGTGGTGCAGACGAAGTCGCAGGGCGGCAGCAATCTGCTGGTGGATGCCTTTCACATTGCCGATCGTCTGAAGCGAGAGCATCCCGCGGACTTTGAGCTGCTCAGCAGCATCGATGTTGACTGGAATGATATTGGCAGCGAGGATGGACGCGAGTTTCACAACATTTGGCGAGCGCCCGTCATCTGGTAAGTGCAGAGAACATCTATTGGCATATCTCACTTAGCGGTCACAATTATTTCGCTTACAGAAATGGTTATGCTGCCTCACTTAATATAATTTCACTTAGCGGCCATCATTATCTCGCTTAGTGGTCACACTCAAAAATGATTAAACTTGTAGAAAAACAGTGAAACAACCACAGAAATAGTAATGCTGCCTAATCTAACACCTTTTGGCTTATTCACCACCATTATCTCGCTTAGCGGCCACAAGCAATTATGTGGATATTTGAAGAAGAAATTACAGAAACCACAGAAACGGTTTTACTGATTTATTGGAAGACTTTTCGCCGAGTAGTAAACAGTACCACACTTAGCCTTTACAAACAAAGATGAAAAAACTTGTAGAAACAGTTGAGAAATAGTTAAACAGTTTTATTTGCAGTTATTCGTATTTTGCTTAGTTGCCATTTCAATTTCGCTCAATAGTCAAACAAAATGGCGATTAAAACTTTAAGAATGAGAATAGAAACACACAAAAATTGAGCAAAAATTAACAATTTTTTGCTCAACGTTCTTCGTTTAGGAAGATTTTACTTAACGGCCACACTAAATTGAATACAAAATGTGCTTAGCTGCATACATAACAGTTACGTTAAAACGACAACTTAAAGAAATGCATAAAATGGACAGTAAATCTTGGTTCAGCTTAGCAGCCAAATTTATTCGGTTGCATTTGAGGTCGCTAAGCGAGATATGGAAATGTATTGATTCTACATCCGACTTGTCTAATCTTTTTCGCTTTTCGACAGCTTGGATGCCTCTGGCGAGTACACGCGGATCAATCATAGCGTTCCACAGCGCGACAGCCACTTCAATGCACCGTTGGAGAAGGTGTTGCCCTGGTACAAGGCGTACGCTCGCTTTGTGAGCATGGCCCAGAAGGATGCGCATTCGTTCAAGACGCAGCCGGGCGATGTGCTCACCTTCAACAATCTGCGGCTGCTGCATGGACGCACTGGCTACGATGACAGCGAGGACAATTCGCGTTACATTGTTGGCGCCTATCTCGATTGGGACATTATCTATTCGCGTCTGCGTGTGCTCAAGAAGCGTCTGAATGTTGCCAACTGAGTCCCACACCCTTCTCCCCTCCCCCTCCCCTCCCTTCCTCCCTCTCGCCATCGCTGCTGCCGCTAAAGCAGCTCATCCTCTGCTTAAATGCGCTAATAAAAGTCAGCGACATATTTTCCAAGCCATTTGTGGTGAGCTCATTTGAATAGTTGCCCAAACTCAGCATGCTGCTTGCAACTTGCCACTTGCCACTTGGCACATATGCCAGCCACGCCCCTTGCCGCCCACTGCCCTGGCTCATAGCCTACCTAATTCCCCATGCTGCGTTCTGACTTAGCCCAATAACCAAAACACCAAAAAAAACACAGAGCTTGCCAACGGGTGACACTTTCACATACCCGGCATTACATTTTTTTTCACATGCTGTAAATATAATACTGAATATCATATGCATGATAATATTTGAGAGTGGTTAAATAGCTATACAAGTAATAAATAGTCTTGTAATTAATAAGTTAATTTTATATTATATTTTCGGCTACTAATTATTAATAAAACTATATTAAATAAACAAATAATAAATAAATGTGTTAGCTCTAAAGTTTCTGTCTTTAAGAGGTGTATGGAAAATGGCAAAATAACCAAATAAGTAATATATATATTATATACATATATATTTTAATAAAACAAAAAGTTCATGTTTGACTTTAGTTTTATATGGAAACATATGTTATATATAACCAAAAAAAAAAGAAACATTCCCATTTAACTTTCCACATTAAAGAATCATTCAATTTCATATGCAAACTACGATTTTAAAATATTTATTACAAGCACCATTCGCTATCTGATTAAAAAAGATATGAATTTGTTTACTTATAGTATTTAGTATATTCATTCTATATAAAAACAAACTATTAAGCTAAGTTTCGTATTTTACACAATTGTACTATATCAATAATATTGATGATGATGATGATTTCGTATTGTAATCAAACTCGCTAAAACTAGATTTAAAATGTTAATATTAGATTTTCGAAATCAGCTTTAATGGCATGTATTTTTTTTAGATTATTGCCAGCAAATATTCCATTTTCCAGATTGATATCCATATATTCCTTATCCATTTTCAGGTTGCTCTCAACTTTGTTGACGCTGTTAAATATGTTGTTGACTTTTTGGGATGCCTGTAAGCATTCGGGATGCCGGGTATAGAAATCCACAAAAATGCGACGTCGTCATTGGCAGTTAAAGCAGCTCAAGCGCGAAAATGAAAAGTTGTAAAAAATCATGATGATCCTGGGCGCGTTGTTGCGGATTATTAGCGTCAGGAAGCTGACAAATCGCTTGTGAAGATGATTGACAGCAACGTCGCGTTGCCTCGCTCTAAAGGATGTGTTGTTGTTGCTGTTGCTGGTGTCGCCAATTGGCCAAGGCTTCACCGCACTGTCCCCCTCTAGCACCCCCTCTCTTAGGTCTCCCCTTGCTCACCGTGGCAATGATGACGACAACACGACAACGACATCCGCATTCGGTAAACATGCAAATTCGCCTGGCTCCTAAAGTGTCAAATATTGTCAAGTTGTAACGTCACTCACGGAAGTACCTGGCATAGCACTCAACAACTTGACGCCCCACTTCTCCCTCTCCCTCTCCCTTTCTTCTTTCCCCTTTCCACTCTTTTATGCCACACTCAACACACTAGACGGCATTCAAGTTTGGAGTGCATTAACCTTTAGCAAATGCCGTTAATCGCTTAACACTCGCGCATTGCTAAGGAAATTCCCCCAATCTCAATTCTCCATTCACCATTCTCCATTCACCATTCTCAATCCCCAAATCCAGACCGCAATGAATCCCAGTGCTTGAGGCCTCATATGAATGCTGCTGCCTCGACTGAAGCGAGGCGAACTTTCTATGCCAATTTCTTTTGAATATTTTATAGGGCTCCATTATGCCTACTTATGTCTTGTTATAGTAATAAAATAAAATTTAAAAAGTGAGCTCAGAGCTCGGGACAGCAGCAGCAGGCAAAACAGCCAACAGCCTGAGGGCGACCCTTCAAAATCGTTAAGAAAAATGCGAATGCGAATGCGAAGTGAGTACGAAACGTCTACAGTAGCAGTTGAATAAGACGAACAATAACTGGAAGTGGAAATGGAAATGGAAGTGGAAATAGAAGTACAACTTTATGTGGATGTGAGTTCTTCAGGAGTAGGAAACGTTGTAAAAAGAACTCTGGCAAGCCAAGCAGCAGCCTTAGCACCGACAGCTCTGAGGTCTGAAAACATTTTTCAACAACAGCAGTTACAACAATAATAACAGCAACATCAACAACAACAACAACAACAACAATTTAAACGCCAAAGGAGTGAGAGCAAAAGTGAAGCAACAAAGCTGAGACCCCAGGGAATGCAGGAAGCTTCAAGACTCCTGAAATTTTCTATTGGAAACTGGCAACTCGACTCATTCAAAGGTGCAGAGCTACCTCGCCTCGAAAGCGTGTTATTATAGAGTAAGCATGGATAATTAACTATAACTCATATTTGCTTACTTCATATTTATTCTCACTAAACTTTTTTCTTAACTTAAAGTGTTTTTGCTGTAAATCAATTATAGTTTTCTAAATTTAAAATTTTATAATTGCAAAGCTTTGACAATAGTATTGTACAAATTAAAATAATATTAATATTATTAATCACTCAACCCAAACGGCAATTCCAACATTTTTCTACCATAGTTGACACAATTGTATCACAGAAGTATAACTTCACTTTTATGACATTAAATTGAGAGAAATTTGTTATTTAGATTTTTTTCATGAACATTTATTTATAGCATAAACATTTTTCTCAGTTTTTGCCTAAGGTTTATTTCAAGCTAAGCGAATGGCTAAACATTTGTAGAATTGACATAAATTTAAAATATAGTTAAATAAAAATGCTTTATGTGAGTGTGTATTAAAATTTATAAATAAATAAATAACACATAACAATAATAATGAGTAATGTTAAAGCAAATGTAATCATACGTATTTCATTTCTGTGATTTTTATAAGTTTATTCAAATATTCATTCATAATTTGTCATTAGACTTGGGAGTTTAAATACTTTTGTATGTTTTAAAAGTTTATGTATTCGAATTCTAAATGACACCAAGAAAAACTCTCACATATTTTTAAATATTGCAATATTAAAAGAAATACATTCATCTAAATACACAGTTTAGTATGAATTGATACTAAGATCCAAGGTCTAATAATGTAAAAAAAAAATTAAAGAAAACTTTTTTATATAGATTGAGCCGGTTCAGTAACTTAGTACTATAATAAAACTTTATAGGGAAAGCCATTAAGGCCAAAAGTCAAGCTATTATCATGAGAACGTACTTCAAAAGTGAAAGAAAGCATTGAAATTAAAAATTTGCGCCTTTGGGATAGGCAATGTTTTTTTTTCTTTTCAGTAATATGACCGAACACTAAAAATTAATATATGCAAATTTTGATAAAGAGTATAAATAAATATAAATATATTTAAAAATTGATAATTATTATTGAATTTGCAAAGAAATTAGCATGATTTATGATTAGTGAATTTCCATTATATAAATTTACCTATTAGGGACAATAGAATTTGTGTTTCTAAACATAAATAAATTAGTCACAAGCACATTATTAGAACCTTCAATTCATGCACAAGTATTATTAAGTATTATGGAAGACAAAGAACAGAAAAGTTGAAGTAATATTTAGATATATTCAAAATTAATATCATTGCATTACAAACATGATTTATGAAATAATATTGGATAAATCTCATCGGCATTTCTTTTTATTAAAAATATTTAATGTTTAACATTTAAAGAAACTTTCAAAACTTTGCTGCTGAAAATGTGAGAAATCACTTTTTGCACATGCCACATTCTACTCCATGTAAAGATTCTTTGTGGCGTCCCAAGAACTATGCCACAAAATGTGGCCACAGTCATCTGCAAGCGGTCAAATGCAGAGCGATGTGCGTTGCATACTTTTGGGTGATCGACGATAGAAATGATTTGACTAGCGAATGCGTGGCATATGAATGCATAGATTAAGCGAGTGCAACAGAATGTTGCTTCGGTGGCATGCAACAAGGAAAAGCAGTAGCAGCAGCATCAGCTTCCGGGCAGCGGGCAGCTCATCCTGTGCTCCCCGAGCATGCATCATGACGCCCAGACGGAAAGCGTAAAACTTCCTTTGCACAGACAGAGAAGAGAGAGGGAGGTGGAGAAAGGAGAAAGGAGAAAGGAGAGGAGAGAGAGAGAGAGAAGGCAAAGAGCGAGTGCAAAATGAAAAGTCTATAAAAAAGTTTACTTTTTTAATACTTTTCGCATTTATATGTAATAAAAATCTTGTAAAATGCGCCTTTTTTTGCACTTCACAACGAGGAAGAGTGTGTGTTAGTGTGTGTGTGTGTGCGCCTGGGTGTGTGTGTGTGTGTGTGAATACAGCATTCAGGGTTCAGTGCAAAATTCTGTTATACTCGAGTGCCGCTGGCAACAACAACTATGACTCGACTCGAGTCGAGTCTCGGGCAACTTTCTGTGTGCTGTAACATTTTGCAACAGCAGCAGCAGCAGCAACGGAGGCAGCAACAACAACTTGTGGCAGGCAGCACTTGAATTCCGAACAACGTAATTCCAACGTCCTCCAATGGATCCAGCGAGTGATGACGATGCCAATGCCAATGCCTATGACGAGGACGCTGACGCTGACGATGACGATGACGATGACGAGGATGCTTCTTAGCCAGAGCTAAGCAGCTCCTGAGGGGCAAAGCACAACAACAAAAAAGAGAAAAAAAAGTATAGAAAAGAATAAGGAGAAAAGGGTCTGGCAACTGGTTGGGACAGGACAGGACAGGACAGTCGGGGATTGCTGCGGTCGCAGACTGAGCACAACAGAAACAACATTATTGAAGCAGAAAAGGTTTAATGCGGCTTAAGCTTCTTCCCCTCCTTCCCTTCCCTTCCCTTTCTCATTCCCCCCCTTGCTTGGCGTTGGCAATGGAAACGCCAATCGGCATTGGTTTCAGGTTTGCTTTTTGGGCTTTGGTTTCTGGTTTTTGGTTTTGGCCATCGCATTTCTAGCCATGGCAACCCGGGCAAGCGGAAGCACTGCAAATCGGTTGCTCGGTTGCTAGGTTGCTCGATTGCAGTGTGGCATGCTTTCAAGCTGCCACAAATCCAGGATGCCTGGCCTGCGTCTGATTGGCCAGCTAATCCTGTGCATATCTCACCCGTGTGCCATTGCCACGTGTAGCTCCAACTCCAACTCCAACTCCAACTCCAACTCCATTCTAATTCCTCTGCCAATGCGTAGCGAATTCAAATTCGCCACATTTTGCCGCAACTTTGCTGCAGTGTTTAATACACTAAAAGCTTCGAATGGGGCAGCCAAATCAGGAAGTCAGCAAGTGAGCAAAAGGCATTCACAATTTTTCAATTTTTCACTTTAATCAAATTAAAATTCATTCGTCGCGCTTATGAAGCGTGCAAATGGAGCTGCCACTTTTTTTGCTTTTGGGGAGGTTGCTGCTTTGTCCTTCCTCCTTGCAGGCAGTCAGTTTCAGCCTATCCATAGCAGAGGCAACAGCAACAGCAGCAAGAACAGCAACCACCCAGCCAAGTGGCGCTTTTTGTTATACCCGCTATCGACAGGGTAGAAGGATATTATGAGTTTGTCATCTGCGATCCCGTAAAGTGTATAGCCTTAACTTTTGTTTGACAATCTGGTATATTCCGTATTATATGGTATATTTATAATGGACCAGTATATCCATATACCAAATATAATATTTTAGTATTTTATTAGGTATATTAATTATTAGGAATATTTTGTTTTATGTTCCGTATTCTATGGTATATTTACAATGGAACAGTATATCCATATACCAAATAAAATATTTTAGTATTTTATTTTATTCGGTATATTAATTAGGTATATTTTGTACTCTATGAATTATTCGGAATGTAGTATACCAAGTTTAGTTTATTTTGTATTTCATTTGGTATTTAAATTTGGTATATTTTTAGAATAATAACGCATTATTTATTATTTTGGATGTAGTATGTTCCGAATTATATGGTATATTGAAAATGTAACAGTATATCCATATACCAAATATAATATTTTAGTATTTTATTCGGTATATTAATTAGGTATACTGTGTTCTTTATGATTTATTCGGAATGTAATATTATACCAAGTTTAGTTTATTTTGTATTTCATTTCATATATTTTTAGAATAATAACGCATTATTTATTATTTTGCATTTAGTATGTTCCGTATTATATGGTATATTCCAAATGTAACAGTATATCCATATATTTACCAAATATAATATTTTAGTATTTTATTTGATATATTAATTAGGTATATTGTGTTCTTTATGGTTTATTCGGAATGTAATAGTATACCAAGTTTAGTTTATTTTGTATTTCATTGCGATATATTAATTTGGTATACTTTTAGAATAATAACGCATTATTTATTATTTTATTATCTTGCATGTAGTATGTTCCGTATTATATGGTATATTGAAAATGTAACAGTATATCGATAGTTTTTAGTTGTTTTAGTATTTATATATATTTTATTTCTATTTATACTTTATTTCTATGTATTATTTCTTATATATTTTATTTCTATGGTATATTTTAAATGTAATAGTGTACCAAATATAGTCTTTGATATATTTTAGTATTTTATTCGGTATATTAATTTGGTATATTTCGCTTTTATTGAAAATGCGTAGCGGGTATCACCTGCTTGTTGTTGTTATTATATATTTTAGAAAGCTGATTCAATCGGGCTTTAATTTGCTTTGTTTTCCATGGTATATTTTGAAAGTATAGCCTTCGGTATGTTTGAGTATTTCGGAGCATATTAAGTTGGTATATTTTAGGAATAATACTTCACTTTTTTGCACTAGTAGCGGGTATCTCATAGTCGAGCACACTCGATTGTAGCTTACTTAGTTGTTAAGTCTTTGCTGTGGGCCAAAACTTTGTCTGCTGCTGCTTTGCATTGCGGTCTGCCAGTTGCCTTCCAGTTGTCTTGCTTTAACGGCTGGCTAGCTTCACTTCCCTCCCCTCCGCCTCCACCTCCACATCGGCATCAGAGATGTGGAACGCTGCAAGGCATTTTCGGCAACTACAATGAATGTACATTTGGGCGTGTGCCGAAGGACGCAAACTTGAAGAAACTGAATGCAACAGCAACAGCAGCAACAGCAGCCGCAGCTCGTTTTGCAACCCTTGAGGCGCTGAAATTTGATAAATATGCGTATTAGTTTCAGTTGCCGGCTCATGGGGCAAGCAGCAGCAGAGAACAGACATCAGACAGAGACACGGTTGCACGCTTTCGAGGACATGCCCAGCAGCAGCAACATCAAAAACTAAGCGTCCCCTTGAGAGGAGGGGGGGAAGTCGAGAGTCGGGGAAGAAGATGGCAGCAATGTTGCTTAAATTGCGCTTTAAATGAATTTTGCTCTTTCTTTGCTTATTTCATCAGCTCTGTGATTGAAAATTGATTCACTGCCCGTTGCCTCAACGGCTGCTCAAAAGTATGCCACATCAATCTGTTGCCGACGCTTCGAAAAAGGACCAAAAGCAAACTTCGGACAGAGTTTTCACTTCCCTTCAATAGCAATAGCAAAAAGGAAAGGAGCCAACTTTCATAACTCCAGCAAAATCGTTTAGAGGCAAAATTCTATAATCAAAACTGCAGGTAACTTGTGCACAATAAATGTTGAGCAAGCGCAAAATAAAATCCTTTCAACTGCAGAGTAAAAAATACAGCACAACAAATTTCATAAATTATCTAATGAAATCTAATAACTTATTAAACGGTTGTGCACTCAAGTAT
Organism: Drosophila albomicans; assembly: GCF_009650485.2. Taxonomy (NCBI): domain Eukaryota; kingdom Metazoa; phylum Arthropoda; class Insecta; order Diptera; family Drosophilidae; genus Drosophila; species Drosophila albomicans. The sequence continues at coordinate 11,706,781 of NC_047627.2, forward strand.
AACAACAAATAAATAAAAATGTATCTATTAAATATAAATAGGAAATATCAGCATCACAATTAATCTAACTTATTGCTTAGCTGTCAACCTAAATATTAAATTAATATTAAAATAAAATCTAACAAATTTTTGCTTAGTTGCGGCACTCAACATAACTCTAATTTTGTTGTATTGCTGCTCATCAGGCAACCAATAATATGAGTTATGAAAATATATTTCAAATACTTACTTTATATATCAAATTCGATTATCCATGAATATAATGAAAGTTGAATGAATTATGACGTTTTTAAAGGGAAAATATGAATATTAACACTTTTAACATCAAGCTAATTTTAAAGAAATTTTAATAATTTACAATCACTTTTAACATCAATCTATTAATCTTATAGAGTATTATTAATTATTATTATTAGTAGCTAGCATATCCGGTGATCTAACTTATAAGGTAAATATCAATATACTTTCATAATTCGACTTTATAGAACTCTTTTTTTTAGATCTAATGAAGTAGAAAGACTTGTTAAGAGTCAAATTTATGACTAATAAAAATTGAAATCAACTTTTAGTTCAATTTCAATTCAACAAAGTCGCAAAAATCTTAAATTTTTCATTATTTTTTTGTTCCTTGTAAGGTTTTCGTATAGTATATAAAATACTCAAAAAGATAACAATCGATAACAATTCAAATTAAAAACAAGAAGACCATATTAGTTGAGGAATTTCTTGAACTTGGATAACTAAATTCTAGACTACTTCTATTTGTAATTTAAAAATATGTAATTTAGAATTGTAAATCTCTTTCCATTGGCATTTAAAAAGTGCAATAATCTCTTGCTCATGTTGGATGCTTCTCTTGTAGTTTTTAATTTTATGCTGTGGCAACATAAAAAGTGTTGAAGGAAAAAGAGAAGAGCAACTGTTTGCTGAGCTGAAATTAAATTACATTGTTCAGAGTCCAAGCTGGGGGAATACTTACCAGTTAGACTGTAAACCCCAAGCAGCAAGTGCAACAACAGAGAGAGCGAGTACTCCAAATCGGAGTACAGCAATAAGTACTCCAGACAACCAACTAAGCAACCAACCAACCAGAAATGAAAGCAAAACTCGGTCTCAACCATTTTAATTTCGTTATTATGTATTAGCAATTTTGTCCACTTAATTCGATTAAACTTTGTGTTTTATTTGCTTTTCTGTTTTCTCGTGTTTTTTTACTCTTTCAAGTACACATAAATGATATATATGCAAGTATATATATATTTATTCTTTTTGTTTTTTATATATATATAACTTGTTCGGCTTGTCTTTGATATATACGTGTGTGTGTGAGTGTGTGTGTGTTTATGTGTGTGTATTTACTTAGTTCTTGTTTGCCACAAAAATTGCATATTTCTTTATTTATTTGCATGTCTGTCTCTGTTTGTCTTCTGTCTGTTTTTTATGTTTTTTACTCGTAATAATAATAAGTACATAATTGCTTGTATGTGTGTGTGTGTGTGTATTTGTTTAATGTTAATACCAACTACAATACTTTAATATCAGACAATGTTGTTTGCTTAATTTCCTCCATTTTTCGGATGCTTTGCTGTCTATTTCCATACAACATAATAATAATAATAATAATAATTTGCAATAAATATATATACGTTTTTTTTTTTTTTTTTGTTTCGTTTACGTTTTTATGGCTTTTTGAGTATTTACAAAAAATCTAAGAAAAAAAATTGATGCCGTTTTTTTTTATATATGTATATATATATATATTTGTTTTTTTTTTGTGTTTTTTTTGTTTTAGTTTTCAGATATATTTATATATAGTGTGTGTGTATATATAATGATGTACTCGTATATATGCATTTAAATAGTGTTTATGTTATTATATAAAAAATTGTATTTTCTTTGCAATTTTTTTATCCTTTTATTTTAATTATTATTTATTAACTTGCGTTTCGCGACACACACAAAGATAATAATAATCGTAGGTTGTTAGTGATAAAAGTTTTTTCTCTTAAAAAAAAATACAAAAAAATTTCTATTAAACTTGGCAAGGGTATGTATACATGTGTGTGCGTGTACGTGTGTGTGTAGGATATGTGATTAGTGTTTGTTGTTGTTGATGTTGTTGCTGCTGCTACAAAGAGTTGCAAGCACAATATGCTCAAGGCAAACACACAAAAGCGAAACCCACAAAAGTGCAACAAAATATTGCCAAAATATATTCACAACTTGGCCAAATGCCAAAGCTCTTAACTGACTTTTACCATTTCATTTGCGAGAATTCTCTCTCTCTCTCTCTCTCTCTCTGTCTCTGTCTCTTTTGCTGTGTGTTTTATTAGAGCAATTTTGTGAGTTGCTTTTGCCTTTTGTGTCTGCCTTGTTTAACATACAAATACATTAAGTATTTATTTATGTATATATATATTTTGTTTATATATATATGTAGATTTAAATACATATATATTAGACAACAAAAAAAAAACGCAGCTCGAAACTTCTTTGCTGCCTTTTTCTTTCTTTTTTTTTCTCTCTCTCTCTCTCTTATTCGCTCGCTCTTCCTATCATAATTTATAGTTAAAGAAAAGTGTAAAAAAAAATAGATTGCTGAAAATAATAAATATATACGGCTTGACATATCAACTAATGACTAATTTGGTTATGTTTTGTTTTTTTTTCTCAGTTTTAAGTACTTTTTGTAGTTGTTGTTTTTTTTTTTGTTGTATTTTCTTGTTTTTTTTTTTGTTTTTGATGTTTGACGCGGAAACGGAAGTCAATTTGTCAGCTTCAACTTGGGGTACAGAAATCTTAGCTGCATGTGTGTGTGTGTGCGTTGTGTGTGTGTGTGCCAAATGTAGTTACTTCAAAGCTCCCATGTGTGTGAGTGTGTGTGTGTGCGTGGGTGTACGTATGTGTGTGTGTGCGAATGACTGAGCCTGACTTTTTCGCGCTCAACTGGCGCACATCAATTTATATGCTAATGGCGCCTGCAAGTTATTTAAAATACATATGCCACGCCCCCCTACCCCCACCACATCCACCAAGGGGAGGAGAGAAAATAATAATAAGAGAGCGACAACAACCAGCAACGAAAAAAAAACCAATTTATTTAAATATATATAAATGTTTTTACATATATGGAAACGTGGATAAATCAATATGGTTTTTTTTTTTTGTCATGGCCGCAGCACGCCCACTGGCCCACGCCCCCCGCCTGTCCGCATTCAGCATTCAGCGCTCGTCATGTTGACAAAATTCAGTTAACGCAAAATCTCATTTAAATATGCATGAAGCCAGCGCCGAGCGCAGACCAAAGCCACAATTGAATTTCTCTCGCCTCTCGCCTCTGTTTTCTTTTTTTCTTCGTCTGTTTTTGTTGTCGACTCTATTTTGTTGTTGTTGCAGGACACTTGACAGCCTGTGTGTGTGTGTGTGTGTGCAGCCAGAGGCTAATTATGCACACACACACAGACAGACAGACAGAAAGAGAGACAGATAGAAATCTCAGCTTAAAGGTCGCAGCATGTTAACTGTCCAGTGGCTGTCCAACTGTGCAGTGACTGCCCAACTGTCCAGTTGTTGATCAGCTGTCTGTCTGTCTGTCTGTTTGTGCTGTGCTGTGCAGTTGTTGCCCCATTTTGATTTATAATATGTATCATGGTCACGGTCGCCAACTGTGAATGACAAAAGCCCAACAATGCGAATGGAAGTGGGCGTGGGCGTGGTCGAAATACGAAATACGAAACATGAAAATAAATTCATTAAAGCATTTATCAAGTTCGACACTTGCCTGTCATATATCATGTTATGTTACACACACATTTCGAGTTTACCCCTTTCCCCCTCCAGCCCCCCCTCCGAAACATGTTTAATCCGCGGCCCCCACACTCGAAACACACAAATAAAATCGTATAAAACTGAATAAATGGAAACAAAAAAAAATACAACAGCGAAAAATGTATCAGAATGTGTAACTGTGTAAATGCATACGAAAAGGGGTCAGAGGGGGACAGCTAACATATCACTCTCCACTCTCCTTCGCTCCCTCTCTGGCTCGCTCTCTCTCTCTCCACAAAGTATTTTTTTCAGCGCTTCATGTTGTTTCTCTCCTTTGGTTTTTTTTTTGTTGTTGTTGTTTTGCTGTTTGTTTTGTTGTTTAATTTGTGTAACGTGTTTCATGTTGTTTGTCTGTGCAATGCGATGCATGTCAAGCTTTTCAAAGAGAGCACGTTCACAGTGAGGCCTCGCTGGCATGCACCACACGCGAGCTTCACTGTAAACGCAGATTTCGAGATTGTGGCACAAACAAGTTTCCCCCTTCCCCATCCCCTTCTCTATCTCTATCTCATTCTCTTTTCTTAACTGATTTGCATGCATAATTCAAATTGAAAATTAAATTCAAATAAATGTATTTTAAATTAATTTTATGGCTGCTGGCAGCAAATGTTTCGCTACCGTTGTTGAGTTTCCCTTTTTTTTTTTTGTTTTTTGTTTTTTGTTTTTCCCTCTGCAGCAAATTGTGATGCAAAAGCGCGTGAAAAACAACTAACAAATGGGCATAAACATCTGCATAATTAACAGCAAAACTGTTTGCATACATTTTCCAGAAAAATGAAAAAACGAAATACATATATTTAAAAACAATACTGCAGGTGGAAGAGGCAGAAAAAATGCAGAATAAATAAATAAATTGCATATTAAACTGCCGTTAAAAGCAACAGTAAAGCTGAAAAACAAACGCCACAAAAACAAATCGAGACAAAAAAAAAAAAAAAAAAAAACGTGTGATGCGTGCGATATGCAAAAGCAAATACGAAACACAAAATAATAAAATAAAAGCTGCTATTAAGGGTACTCAGTGATTAAAGAAAAAAGAGCTTTTAAATCGAAATTATAGAAATTTAATTACTCTAACAAATTGCAAAATTTGCATTTCCATTTCCTGAATACCCCCAATGTTGCTGGAGGCCTGTTTGGTTTATGACTGCACTTATGTGTTGACTATGCCTGTTGTTGTGCTTGTCTACTCATAACCCACAACCCATAACCATATTCCATATTTCGTATTCCGTATTCGGTATTCCGTATTCCCCTCAGTCAGTTGTCTTCACACCGTTTGTGGACACGTCTCCTGCTCATCTGTTGTTCGTCTGGCCGGACACGCGACACAGCAACATTAAACATTCAGCTCTTTTCACACTTGTTTCAAATTTTTATAACTGTTTTTTATGGCCTTCCGCCACACACACCCATTCGCATTCACATTCGCACACACACACACTCGCAGGTTCGTTGAAGTGTAATTAGCATTTGGCGTGCTGTTGAGTAGTGTTGAACAACAGTGTTATATAGTGTTGAACAGTGTTGTGTAGTGTTGGGAAGTGTAGTGTTGTATATAGACTAGAATGCTTAACTAAACTGTGTGGATTCATTGTAGGATTTATTAAGTATCTTATGGGAAAGTGGAAGAAGGATTCCGCTATGTGTAGTATAATCTCTGATCTGTTGTATATGTGTATGTGTGTGTGTGATTAATTTATAGCATGATGCCGAAAAAGGTCAGAAACTTGAGTAAACTGTACAATTTATACAAAAACTGATACCTAGCCAAGTGTATGAAATTGAAATCCGCTCTGACATATTCCGTTTCCGGTTCGATTCAACTGCATTTGCGTGCTCGCCGCTGGAAGCGCTTCATGCGCAGCGACCACTCGTCCTTCCATTCCAATACCACCGAACTGGGTCCAATGGCCAAATATCCCGGCGCTGCCTCCGAGTCGCGTCCAAGTATGAGATACGATCTACGTCGAGGCGAGAGAAGTACACAAGAAAATGAAAAAAAAAATAAAAGCAAATTAAAAATGATTTCATTCCAAATGTGTTTTTATTTTTCGCAACTCACTTGTTTAACTTGATCTTGGGGCACTGACACTCGATGCTCTTGCGCGGCACCAGCAACATCATATTGCCACGCCCCAGCAGCGAACTTGTGGTCCCTGACATCGGATTCCTCTTGAAGATGGTCTGAATGTTGATCTCATACTTGTAGATCTCGTTCTGTCGCTCAATCGAGAACTTCTCGGTGCTGATGTCCTGCGATGCGCGATCGTGGCCAATCACCTTTGCCAGCAGAGCTGTGGAGGAGTAAAACACATATATAGATGTCATCTCACGGTCTTTTTTGTTAAGAGATAAGTGTGCATTAAGCATACGCACCGTAGTCTTCCATGCAGAACTTGTTCAGATTCAGCTTCTTGGGACTGGCCTTGCACTTGCCGCAATCTGTGAATGTGGAATGTAAGATAGAAACTCGCTGTAGTTGATTCGTTGCTTTCAACTCGCTCCCTTCCTTGTATAATATGCTTTGGAATTTTTGCTCGCCGTTGTTAACATTATAGCTTTGATGGCTCGTTAATGGTAACTCGTTAAATTAGATAACTCGTTACTGGCAAGTCATTTAATTAGATTACTCGTTACTCGCAACTCCTTAAATTATCGAACTTGTTAGTGGCAACTTCTTAAATTGGATTACTTGTTATCAACAACTCGTTAAATTATATAACTTGTTACTGGTAACTCGTTAAATTAGATAACTCGTTACTGGCAAGTCATTAAATTAGATTACTCGTTACTTTAAACTCGTTAAATTAGATCACTAGTTACTGGCAACTCCTTAAATTATCGAACTCTTTAGTGTCAACTCCATAAATTGAATCACTTGTTACCAACAACTCGTTAAATTAGATAACTTGTTACTGGTAACTCGTTAAATTGGATGTCTCGTTACTTTCTCGTTACTCAACTCGTTAAACTAGATCACTCGTTACTGTCAACTTGTTAAATTATCTAACGCGTTACTAGAAACTCCTTAAATTTGATTACTCGTTACCTGCAACTCGTTACTTTAGCTGACTCGTTTACTGCAAACTCGTTAAGTTTAACTACTTGTTGTTTGTAACTCGCTAGTTGCAGCTCTTTACACTTCACATGCTAAATGAATTGATACTCGTTGTTGTTATTAATTGCTCACTCATAGCTTTTAGTTTTTCACTTGTAACCAGTACACTTGTTACTCGTTAGCTGCTGCAACTAGTTAATCTTCAGTTGTTACTTCTAACTATTCATTGTCTATTTTTTAATTGTAGCTGGTAGTATCTTATAATGTATCTTAGCTAATCATCGGTCAAGGCTCGCTACTTGTTAGCTGACGTCAACTCGTTAATCTTAATCATAAATTGCGTTGCCACTTGTTGCACGCTACTCGTTAATTGTTATTCATTAGCTGCCATTCGCTACTCGTTAGCTGCCTGCTTCATGCAACTATCGACTTGTTACTTACACTTTTTCATTTCCTCAGCCTGTGAACCGCCGCCATCCTTGTAATCGCCATTGCCCCCACCTCCTCCTCCGCCACCGCCAGCGCTCTCCGCTTGGATCATATTCGCGTTGGTGGGCACTTCTGTTAATTGCGAGGGTATTATTGAAAGGGTAAGAGAGGGCGAATACACAGAAAGGGGAGGGGGACACTTACTTATACAGGGTGCAACATGGGAGCGTGTCTGCTGATAGCCACGAGCACAGCGATTGCAAGTCAACCCAGTGACGCCCTCCTTGCAGGGACACTGACCACTCAAATGATTGCAGGTCTTGCCCGTGGAGCCAACGGGATGACAGTCACAGCCTAGATAGAGAGATAGAGAGAGTGGGAGAGAGAGGGAGATGTAGAGAAGCACACTCATTAGAGACATCTGTCCAGCTGACAGTTAACTAGGCCGCTGATTGATGAGCCACAGAGTTCACGGTAACTATTCACTTACGTTTGCAGACTTTGCGATGATTGGGCGGCTTGGTGGCATCCCGATAGTAACCCTCGCGGCAATAGTGACAATAACGTCCAGTTGTATCGTGCTGACAGTTATAGCAAACCCCGCCGGACACACGACCCGACAGCTTATACAGCTCCAGATTGAAGCGGCAGCGACGAGCATGTCCATTGCACTGGCACACTACAAAAAGAGAGAGATAGATAGGAAGAGTTATGAGTTAGTTGAGGCGTCATCAAAATTCACTTAACTTAAGACCTTATAAATGAGCAGCTGATATTATCGTTAGGTGGATTTGCAGTAGCAGTTATAGTAGTAGTTAAAACCCTATCCTTGAAAACTTTTTCCTACACCTTTCACTGCTTCTTTCCGCATACCTGCAGAGAAATCTAATCATTTAATGGCAGTCGTCGTTTCTCGCCTCGCACATTTCATAAATAATTAATAATCATAGATATTTTTACGTGCTGCCAGCCTGCTTCGTTTTTTTTTGGTGTTGTGTTGTGGATGAGGGCTCAACTTCTCCGTCTCCGTCTCCATCTCCGTCTCTGTCCCTGGCGATGATTGATTGTTGGCTTGTGCGGTTGATTGATGAAAACACCCAACCAGTCAGCTACTCTCTAGCAGTCAGGTGCTGTTCTGCTGAGTGCGTTGCGACTTTTATCGATTTTTGACCAGCAGCAGAAGCTGACCAAGTCTCCATTCGAAGGGTCAGAGTGCTGGCTGGCTGGCATTGGCATCCTTAACGTCAGTTTAATTAGTTGGCCAATATCATAAAATAATTTTAGCAACTAATTGGCAGCACTTGACTGCAATTTATGTTCACAGCGTATTCTCTGTAGCCTGTGTTCAGTGTTGCCCCCAGTGGCAAGGCATTAAGCGTGATTTATACAACACAACTCATACAGAAAGAGACAGACGGACAGACAGACAGGAAGACAGGGAGACAACTCCTCACTGCTGGTTACGTATGAGATGCCCACGCAATTCGATGTTTGACTTGCAGACGCATGAGCGCCTGCTTTGTGTGGCTAAGGGAATGAAAGGGAATTGAAAATGGAATGGAACGGAACGGAACGGAATGGAGTTGCCCAATAGTGTCCCCTGGCTGCTTCCCTGACTGGCTGGCGACTATTGTGATGGCTGTTGCTTCATATTTTTCATATCTTATGTCTGCATCATCGACGACGACGACGACGACGTCGAGCCTGACAACAATGGAGACACAGCAGTCCGGTGTGTGTGTGTGTGTGAGGAGCGAACGTTTGCTTATTTGGCAAATAACAACAAAGGCCAACGACAATGGCCAAATGCGACAGGGACAGGCAAAAGAGGAGGCGAATGGAGGCGAGGCGACGCCCTGGAAATACTTATCGACGAATGTTATCCTTGCAGGCAACTCGCGGAACATGTGCCCCCAATGCTTGTGCAGCAGTCATCCGTCAACGAAGCTTCCTCTCATCCTCTTCTTCTCTCTGTCTCTTGCCTCTTGCCTCTTGCAACATCATTGTCGTCATCGGGCATCGTCATCGCGCAAATTAAAATGAATTTTATATCTACTTGACACTGCAGCTGCACAGTGGAGCAAACTACACAATGCTAAGGTGAAAGTGAGAGCGAGAGAGAGAGAGAGAGGAGAGATAGGAGAGCGACAGAGAAGAGGAGACACTTCCACACGCATTGTAAATGAGTTGATTTTGCGGCCTCGTTAAGCTGCCCCATAAATATAGACTTGGCCAACTCTGATGATGCTCTCAACTGAGATGATGATGAGTTCAGCTGAGATGGATTTCCAGCGAATATCTGATGGCATAAATTCCAAATTCCATTGCCCCAGACACAATTGGGGAACTCGAAGCACATTCAAATATGTGACGCGCTCTCGATGATTAGCTAAAGTAGCACATAAATTGTTTCGATTTACTTTTTTCGGTGTATTGTTTTTTGGGTTGGGTTGGGTCTGTTGATGTGTTGATGTGTGTGTGTGGGATTAACTCAAGCATGTCGGCCTATACTACACTCTATATACTGTCTGCATTCTACAGTTTACAGCGTCTGTTTTTTGGTTTGTTGCTTGATTCCACGCGACGCACTCAATCAGCTTAATTGGAAACAATAAAACGCATTTTAACGCGAAATTTTCTTTACAGCTCATTTGATTTTCAATGCTCCGTCGCCAGTTTTGGGAACTACTTCTCATCGCCCTCTCAACACATTGCCCCATTACTCATCCCAGCTATCGACTTGTTGTTAACTTATTGCCTTGGAATGGGGAATGGGAAATGGGGAGTGGGGAGTGGGAGGGGAAAAGTTCGCCAGATCATTGGCAAAAGATTTGCATTTCCCGCTCACATTTTCACATTCGCATCTGGCAGCCAATTTTTGATATATGTTGTGTGTGTGGGGAAAACAAACAAATTTACACGGAGAGAGAGAGAGAGAAAGAAAGAAAAGTTCATAATTTTGCAGCCTTTTTAATTAAATGCCAAAGCCAAAGTGTGGAAAACACATGCAACATCCAAGGCAAAGCAAAAGTGCGAAAGCAAAAAACATGTGAAAATCATTTGGCAGCATGCGAAAGAGTGCGAGTGTGAACATGAATGTGAGTGTGAACATGAATGTGAGTGTGAGTGTGAGTGTGAATACCCAAACCAAAAGACCGTGGGACAGCATCGACAGATAAGCCGGGACAGCAACAACAACAGCAACAACAACAACAACAGCGACAGGGACCGGAATCGGGACCGGGACTGCGATTGCGAGCCGTTCACAAGTTATGCGGCCGTTTGTTGTAAACGGCACAAAAATTATGGGCGAAAAAGCACAATAACAAAAATAAAATACCAAGCAGGCCTGAAAGGCTGAAAAGCCTTGGCCACACCATCTCTATAAACTGGCTACAACATTTCTACATTATTTTCTTTTTTCTCCAATATGCAAAAGAAAAAAAAGAGAAAAGAAGGCGGCACTGAGTCGCAGTCCAATGCAGCAAGTTATGGCCAACAACACACAAAAAAGGGGGCGTCTGGGGCAAAGGGGCGTGGGAAGGCAGAAGGCAAGATGTGATCGAATTGCGAGTGTGGGCTAAAAGAGGCGCCTCACTTTGATTGCTGTAACAACTTGTGTAGAAATTAATGCTATTCAGATGTAACACAAAGATTTGCCAAATCAAAATACAAAATACAAAATGTGGAGAGGCGAATCGCCCCCGCCCCCGCCTCCACCTAATAGGGCATCTTCGTTTAGATTTTGGGGCGTGTCAGCAACATAATTTGCACTCTTTTCCCTTTACACATCACACATTCGTTTTCCTTCTGGATTTCCTTGGCCATTTTGCTAACTGAAAAACCGAAACCGAAACAAATTTCACTTTGCCAGTCGCACTTCATTGCCAAAAGGTTCTTGCTTCGCTTTTTTATTATTATTATTATTATTTTTATGTACTCGCATTTTTATTTTGCTTTGCTCGAAAGAACGATTTGCGTGGTTTGTGTATTTTAGAATTTGATGTGATTTGAATATTCAATGATGCCCATTTCCAGAGAGACACAGATTGGAGAGCGAGCGAGCGAGCAAGAAGCCCGAAATGGAAAAGAATCAAGTGATGCGTGAAGCGCGTCGTCATCTTCTCCCCTCCTTTTCTCCCCCAACCACTCTCCATTCATTCCATCGCATCTTTTGCCCCGAAAAAAAATGTTCTACTCAACTCGATGTTGAACCGTTGGCGCTGACAGCGTCGCAGCGTCGACGATTGGCATTGCCTCTAGAGTCAGCAGTCCACACTCACACAAACACACACACACACTCACTTCTACACACACACAACATCGATATGTCTTTGGCCAATGATTTCGAATGTGTTGCGACGCATAATTTTATTTATTTTTCAATTTCGCTGCCCACTCTCCACTCTGACTCTCCACTCCAGCCCTGTCTAAGCTCTCTCTCCGCTCTTTCTCTCGCTCGCTCTCCACTCTTTTGCGTCCTTAAGCACTTTGCTTGCTTATGAGCTAAGGCTGTTATGATAGCCCATCTGTTGCCCTCGCAAGTCTCTCTCACCTCACACACACACACACACTTACATATATTGATGCTACTTCTAAAATGTGTTGACAATTTGTGCGCTCTCTCCACTCTTCCCCCTCTCTCTCTCTCTGTCTTGCACATTTTGACTGCAAATATTTTTGGTGGCCGCTTCAATTTTTGGCTTGCCAAAATATTTGTCGGTCGACTGGCATCCAATATTTATATATTTAGCTTTCGAGTGCAACTCTCTCACAAGCAAGCAATCTATGCATATAGACATACTACAGTGAGCACTCCAATAAGAGGATTTCACTTGATGACTGAACTGAATGTCTCTCTTCATATTTCCAAAATTCGAGACTTTACTGTGTGATTTTTCAAACATTAATTTCTTTCTCTCCCTCTCTCTCTCTCTCTTTCTCTGTCAAAATTCTGACATTTGCAGTGGGTGTCGATTTGTAGTTGTTGTTGTTCTCATTTTGTGCAAGTAATTGGCGTGATGTTGTTGTTGTTGCTTTAGCTGTTGCTGTTAATGTTTGGCTTGCCACAATTGACACCCCCGCAAAAATGCGATGACGACTTCGACGACGACGCCAACACGCGAATTTGGCAAACAAATTACCAAAAATGCATTGAGCCAAATTGCACTGCAAATCGAAGTCAAATCGCAGCTCTGAGAGAGAGAGAGAGTGAGAGGGGATCAAATGTGGGTTGGAGTGGTGTCTATAGATGGAAACGAGAGATGGCTAGATAGATGGATAGTCGACATGCCTGGGCGTTGATAATTGAATTGAAAAGTTTCTCGCCGCACTTTTGGCATGCGAATTGATGGGACAACAACAACAACAACAACGACAGCAACAACAACGTCAACGAGAAGAACAAATCGCGAGCCAACAGAGTTGAATAGTTGAGGCGGCATAATTTGTGGCATTGTGCAACAGCAGAGGCATGTGGCAGATCGTATAGCTGCATAGCACAATCAAAGAAATAAATCAGTTTTAAATCCACACAAAAGTAACAAGTAAACTCCCCTTTAATACTCTATCCAAGCAGGTAATGAAATTGATTTTTTCCAAATTTATAATTATTATTACGCATTTTGATGTTTATTTAATTACAGTGTATTTGCGATTCGTTTGGCTTAAGTTGTCTCTGCTTTTTATTATTATGTGTATGCAGTCTTCTCATACATTAGCATTGTCACTTGGCTGGAGTCTGGAGTCTAGAGTCTAGAGTCTGCGGCTTGGATGTTTGCAGCATTTTCATAAGACATAAATTCTGCGATTTAGCTAAATGCGCTCTACGGACTTTTGCCGGGTAATTTGTGGCATGCCACGCTCAGTCTGGGTCTCAGTCTCGGTCTTGGCCTCAACTGGAGCGGTTTGTTGTGTGTGTGTGTGTGTGTACGTGTGTGTGTGTGTGTGTGCAGCGAGTGAGCATGCAAAAAAGAAATAATACAACAACAACAACAAAAAAACTCCATTGGCATTAAATTACACTCACTGCAGCCCAGACCAAGGCGACGTTGCAACTGCGACAAGCTCATATTGCTTTATGTGCCTCCTTCCTCGTTCCCCTCTCCACCCCCCTCTCTGGTTGTCTTGCTTTTACAGCCTGGTTATGCGCTTTTAATGGCACATTTTGTAAGTAAATTGCATTAATTTTATGTCTAAAGCGCACACGCTTCCCCCCCCCCCCCCAAAAAAAAAAAAACGAAAGAAAATGCTGAAAATGCTGAAAATGGCAAGTGGAAAATTGAGAAAAGAGCTGAGGAGAAGAAGAAGAAGAAATGGAGTTGCTTCGTATGACACACGGCCAATGGCGTTGTCAATGTGCCACCGATGATTGAACGATTTATGAGCTGCAGCCACCGCAACTGCAACTGCCACATGCCACATGCCACATGCAACATGAGATGCACTGGTGGGCTAACCGGTTTCACTTTGCCTCATATCGCAATGCAATTAAAAGCAGATGCACCATTCCCAACTAGACAGACAGTCTCATCTCTAATACAACACGAATCGATTCAAAGCGATTCGAAGCGAGTCGCCATCGATTGGCAAAACAAGGTGGAAGCAAATAAGAAAGCTACAGTCGAGTCTACTCGTTTGTGAGATACCCGCTACCCATTTTTAATAAGGGCAAAATATTGCGGTATTATTTTCAAAATATACCGAAATACTAAAAATACTAAAAATATACCAAATGGTATGTTTGGTATATCGGTGTAGTACCGCATTCAAAATATACCATAGACGGCACAATATACCAGATTGTCAGCCAAAGCAACTAAAAGCCCTAGTAAGTAGGCGTTTTTGCCCATACAAAAGTATATCTTTAATAACTTCCACAATTTTTATCTGATCGCAACCAAGTTTTCAGGAATCATAACTACTATAGTAATTATAGTATATACCAAAATACCAACTCTAGCTTTAAATTTACGCTTGTTATTCGTTTTTTTTTAATTTGAGGGGGCGGAAGTAGGCGTGGCAAAAATTTGAAACAAACTTGATCTGCGTGCAAACAAAACAAATGCTGTCGAAAAAAAATTATAGCTCTATCTCTTATAGTCTCTGACATCTAGGTGTTCATACGGACAGACGGACAGACGGACATGGCTAGATCGTCTCGGCTGTTGACGCTGATCAAGAATATATATACTTTATAGGGTCGGAGATGCCTCCTTCTACCTGTTACATACATTTCCTGCCGGCACAAAATTATAATACCCTTCTACCCTATGGGTAGCGGGTATAAAAAGGTTTCTGTGTGTTTCTTTGCCCGCAATTGAGGCCAAGGTACTTAACGAGATCTCCGATAGAAATGTTACAACTCTCAACCTGTTCAATAGATCATTAATCGCCGCTCATCTGCTTACGATTCCAATTTATAGCCTCAGCTCAGCTCAAAGAGATCTTTTCACTCAGCTGTCACAGCTCAGCTTGCACTTCGGCTTAGATTTCCCCTTCGAGTGCCAATTAATTGCATTTCCACACCTGTTTCCGAATCGACTTGAAAGCAATGCAATGCTTTTTGTCTTTAATTGCCAATTATTACGACTTCTGTGTATATTCAGTATATGCATAAATTCTTCGCAAAAACATTTATTGTCCAACACACAAATCTAATCTCATCAATTGCTGAGTTCTGATAACCGTATTTCTATTTTACGATTGTAAATAACATTTGCAGACTTTCGAATGCACTTAATAAAATTACTATTCGTGGCAATTTTATCAGCTTTTTTTTTTAGCTTTTTATGGGGAATTCAGCGGATTTCTCGACGAGTGTTTAGTATGCCAAAAAAAACAATTCGAGGAAGGCAGTGAGAATCCCGCTACCGATTTTCAATTGAAGCAAAACAGTTAGATTTTATTCTTAAAATATACTAAATAAATATACCAAAAAAAAACTTATATATTTCAATGTTAAATATATTTCGTATAACCAAAATACCAAAATATATAAATGCTTCATATATTTCGTATACCAAATTAATATACCAAAAAATACCGAAAATACTTCAATGATTTTGTATAACGATATACTACAGGGAGCAATATACCAACTTAATATAGAAATACTTCCTATATTTTATATACCAAATTAATATACCGAAAAAATACGTAAATATATAAATGCTTCAATGATTTCGTATACCAAAAAATACCAAAAATGCTTCAATGATTTCGTATAACGATGTACTACAGGGACCAATATACCAACTTAATATATCGAAAAAAATACAAAAATATAAAAATACTTCATATATTTTATATACCAAATTAATATACCAAAAAATACCTAAATATAAAAATGCTTCAATGATCATAGACCAACTAAATATACCAAAAATGTACCAAAAATATAAAAAATGTTTCATGGAATTGGTTTATCCTTAGACTACAAAATGTTAAATATACCATATCATTAGAAATATACCAGATTGTCAACGAAAATAATTAAAATGCGAGCATTTCTTTTTTTTTTTTTTGCCATATATAATCAATTTCATATATAGATAAGCGATCTATAAAATACTTTATTATATATATTTCCTGACCGAACAAAAGAGTAAAAGTGAAAAAGTCTTTGAAATACTTCTGATGTCATCGCTTTCAATATAAAACATTATAATGCTAAGAAAACAGTCTATCATATATAAATTGATTCATTTTTAAAAGGTGCACACTTTGCACTTTGTACTTCATTCATTTATAATATAATAATTTCGATTTTGTAAAATATTCTATAAAGAACATAACTTGAAGAGTGCAATTTATATTAAAAGCACTAACTTCAATGTTATAAAATATGCTGAGAAAAAGCATGAAAAGGCTTTAAAACATATTTACAATAAATACGCGTAAATACTATAGATAGTTATCTATGTGTGTATGTGTGTGTGTGGGTGTGTGTGTGTGTTGGCCGTAATACTGTTGTGTGTTGCTTTTGCTTTTGTCTTTGTCTGGCATTTATTCTGCAGCAGCAGCAGAGTCAGCTAACAGTAAATAACTGAGAGATTTGTATATTTTGTCGAATGATTTTGCGTGTTGCGAAAAATGCAGAGGCAAGTGCTTCAAATGCAAAACTAAAAGCTCTCACGAAGTCTGTGTGTGTGTGTGTGTGTGTGTTGGTGTGTTGGTGTGTGGCAAACAAAAGCTGTTGGAAAACATAGAAAATCCCTTTGGAAAACAAAGTGCAGAGGCAAAGGACACACTGACAGATGCAGCTAGAGATATACTGAGATACATTTGCCATTTGCTGCACAATCTGCATAGCTGCAACAGCAGAAGCAGCGGAGGAGGAGGTGGCAGCTGCAACACGCTGTGGCACAAAGGCACAAAGCAGCACTGAGAATTGTTATGGCTCTTCTAAACGTTCGTTACGTTTAGAGACTTTGCACCTAAAACACATTCGAGTTCAGTTCAGTTCAGTTCAGTCTCGGCTCTCGGCTTACGGCTTACGTTGGCTTAGGGGGCGTGGCGTGGGCGTGAGCGTATGTGTGGCAGCTGGCTTCAATTGTCGCGCGACTGCAGTTTTAGCCCAGAAACATAAATATTGCAATTTATTGCTAAAGCCAAGCGGGCAGCAGAGGCAGCTGAAGCTGAGGCTGAGGCAAAGCTCGTTGCCACAATGACACACAGAGAGTGCGAATGTGTGTGTGTATGTGTGTGTGTGTGGAGGCAACTCGAGGTGGCACAGCATAATAATGCCTGCATCCTTGGCAACCACCATCATCATCGTCATCATCATCATCATCGTTATCATCATCATCGGTTAACATCAATTCACAGGCTCACAGATCCGCAGTTGATCCGCAGCACAAAGTTGCGCATACGCCACGTGTGACACGGCTCGTCGCACGTCGCACGTCGAACGGACACGCACATGAGAACACGAAATGTATTTAACTTAATTTAGTTGGAGTTACTTAAAAAAGCTTTTAAAAGTAACACAGCGACAACACAACACACAAAAAGCAAAACGCAAACACAAACAGCAAACAGAAAACAGAAACACAAAAAAAGGCAAAGCGAATAAATGGCAATTGTTTTCGCAAAGTTTACGCAAGCGTAATACCCTGTATATATAAATTATGATATTTCAGCTAGCATTCGAAACAGTTTTTGAAGCATTTTCATTACAAAAATTCAATTTCTAATTAAGGCGGAATTTTGTGTTCTCTTTCTGCCTTGACTTATTTATTAGCTGCAACAATAAATTGTATTTCTTTTACGATTATAAATAATAAGAAACTGTATGCAAATAATATTGTTACTGTTTTAATGAAAATATTACAATCCTAACTGTATTCAGTTTTTTTTAATATGCTTTTCACTATTTTTGTAAGTAATAATTTTATTTTTGCTGACTTCTTTTAAAAGAAAAGCTTTACTTAGATCTCAGGTTACAAGCTTTATTGTTTGTTTTTTTTTAATACCATTTTGTTAAAAAGAAAAAAAAGTAGATATAAAAAAAGTATTAATTTTGTCAAAATATAAATAAATTATAAAAATTTAATAAATTAAATAAAATAAAAATAAGCGCAAGTAAAGCACAACAATTATGTTGTAATTATTATACTAAGAATTATTTTATGACTTATTATTATAATAATATTTATTTGCTTGATTGTAGTTGATTATATAATGGTTATTAAATATATATATTTATATTTATTATATATATATATGTTTAAATTTTTCTTTATATGTTATTTATTGTTAAAAAATCGTTTTTCTCAAATTTGGTTTTGGTTTTATTTTTTGACTATTTGCTTGTAATGAATATAACAAGCATAGAGGCATAATTTATTAATCATTTAATTTATAAAATGTATAATATGCACAAAAATTTAAATTTCTTCGAAAACATTTCAAAATACCCTTTGTTGGCCTCTTTTTAAGGGAGCAGAGAGTACAAAAAGGAGAAATGGAGAGCACAAAACAGAAAACTGTGTGCCCGAGTGAAAAGCAAAACTTTCATTCAGCCAATTCAACACACACACACATGTATACACACACACACTCATACACACACACACACACACTCGCTGCCCTTAAGCCTGGGCAAAATACGAGTGTGTTGGATAAAATGGCTAAGTGAGCGATGAGCGATGAGCGAGGGGGGTAATGTCGAAGGAGGGAACGTGGAGGCGTGGCAGTGTTGAACGAAATTCATTAATATGCACATATGTAGATTATATGATTAAAAGTATAACAAACACACTCAATCTGCCTTAGTTGTTGTTGTCGTTGTTGTTAAATAAAAGTTTCTTCTTTTCTTTTTTCGCTGTGGCAGTTTTCTGGTATATTGTTTGCTGTGGATTTTTACATTTCCATTTGCCCCGGCAAAGCACTCGAAATGGAGCTGAGGAAGTTCTGCTGCTGCTGCTGCTGTTGGTTGCTGGTTGTTGGTTGCTGGTTGGTAACTGGCAACTGGCAAATGCTTCTTAATGGAACCGAACAAGAGTCCAAAGTTTGAGCAGCAAACAAGCAATGAAAACACAAAACACAACACAACACATCAAATGCTAGAAAAGAGTTTACCAAGATGGATGACTGTGGGGTGAGTGGATAGTGAGTGGGTGGTGAGTGGGGGGTGAATGGGTCAGGGGAAAGGGGGGAAAGAAGATGCTGTAGTGGCACATGTGATTAGAGCCACGAAAAGCAGCTAACTAATGAGGGAAAGAGCTGAGTTGAGCTGAGTTGAGGGATGCGGCCAAGCCGCAAGGATCAAACAAGCTGTAAAAAGGGATGAATGATAAGTAAAGACACAGTGAGAAAGGGAGAGAGGGGGGAGGCGACTGGTATATTTGTTTGCCTTGACTAAACTATCTGCTAATGAAAAACAAGAGCGGATGTAACAAACAAAACGACGCAACCGAAAAAAAGCGAGCTCAAGTTTTGAAGGCAATCCCATGCAGCATGTACCACCCCCCACCCCCCACTCTCCCCACCCCATGCCCCCTTGACAGCCCTCAGGCATGTGGCCCTCAAAGGGTTTCACAAAGTTATTTGTTTGCCCAATGGAAATACATCAAAATAAATGCGAGCCAAAAGCGAAACGAAGTCAAATGCAAATATGAAGCATGTGACGGAAGCGTGTGTGTATGTGTGTGTGTGTGTCGGTGTGTGTGTGTGTGTCTGTTAGTGTGTGAATGTGTGTGTGTGCGTGTGAGTGCCATTGATAAATATATGGGCAAGGGGCCTAAGCAAATATTTGGCACACTTTTTGCCAAGAGCGTGCTGTTGTTAACACCCCCTTTCCCCTCCATCCCCCTATCACCTGACCGTAGAGGGAGAAAAGTTCACAGCAGAGAAGAAGAAGAACACAACAACAGCGAAAACCAAAAAAAAAAAAGGCCAGCCAAAAATGTAGACAATTTACCTGATGTCAAAAGTAATTAAACGAAATGCCAGCGACAGCGACAGGCAGCAACAACAAATTCCTGAATTTCCCACGGCGGCATGACAAATAACAACAACAACTACAACAACAGCAACAACAGCAACAAGAGCGAGAACAAGAGCGTCAGAAAAAAAAGTGAAATTAAAAAGAAAAGCGCTAAATGAAAAAGTAAAATAGCAAAAAAACAAAATGGCGTCGGTGTTGCGCAAACTTAATAATAGTGCCAAAAGGTAGCCAAAGGGTGAGAGGGGCTAGAGAGGGGCTAGAGAGGGGCTAGAGAGGGGGTCAGCAGCCACAACTTTCGACAAGAGCTGCGAAACACAGCGAAAAGAAATTTTCCAAACGCAACGCAACGCAGCGGGAAAGTGCAACAAGAGTTGACAGCAGTCAAAACAAAAGTAAAGAAAGTAGCATGGAAAAAACATAGCGAAAGATGCCATTTCTGAATTTTAATGGAACCCGATCAAAGTTAAGTAATTAATGATAGACACACACACACAAAGAAAGGAAGAAACCTTTTTAATAATAAAGATAATGGCAAATATTCCCAGCTCTTAAATAGTTTCAAATGCATTAAAGAAGAACGGGGAATTGATTATTAAAATGTTGATATTAAAAGCGATTTATAGCTGCAGAAGTAAAGCAACACTTTTTAACAATTCCCTTATTGTGGTCAATGATATATTTATATAACAATTAAATTAAACAATTATTTAAATTAACTACTAAGCACATAATAAGCAAATATCATAAACTCAAATAGTATGAAGACCGAAATTTTGCTGGCTTTCTATAGTGTTATACTGTAGAATTTATTATAGCATATTGGAATATGTACAACTATGGTAAATAAACAGAAGTTATGCCAATTGAATTATTCCATTTATATGAAAATTAAACTATATATGACTTATATCATTATGGATTCAATAGGTAAAATGTTGAATATAGTATTTAAGTATTTAATTATACCATACTTATTTTGTATACTCAATGTATGAATGAATTCAAAAACAAACAAGTATGTTAAGGGTCAGACAAAAAGTAAATACATTTAATTCTTATATTCATTAAAAGTATAAAATTGTATACTATTATAGTTGATAACATATACATATAAATATATGTATATGTATTGAACATTTCAAAATTAATGCTCATCTGTGAAATATTGAAATTGCTTAAAATAGTTGCAGCTCCGGTTAGAGGAAGTCAAGAGAATAACTGAACTTCATTTAAATTATTATTCAAAGATAAAGTTTTTAAAAATAGATTATTTTAAAGTATCATCATAATATACATTCAACATTTATAAACTAATTTTCATTTGCAGAATATTTATAAAATTGAAAACTCTAAGTCAGCTCTATTAAGAGGAAGTCAGAAATAAAATTGAACTTTATAAAATACATTATAGAGTAGAGTAAAACAGATATCAATATTCAACGCTTAATAACTGATTCTCATATAAAGAATATTTAAATTTATCAAGAGGTAGTTTTTTTTATACACAACATACAGACAATCATCGGTCACTTTATGCTATGCATATAAGTATTTTATCTTGAAAAGTAAAGTTCTAATTTCAATAAGAGTCGAATAAATGATTCGTGTGCGTGTGTGTGTGTGTGTGCGTGTGTATCAATCAGTCGACTCTATAATAATTTCCTGGAAGAAGTTTCGAGTCGAGAGTTGAGTCATTTAATTACCTTGGTAAAAGAGACACACACACACACATACACACACACACAGCAACGGGCACTAAGCAAACTCTAAATGCAAAAGCAAAGTGAGAAGAAGTGGAATGAAAGAGGGAGGCAAAGGCAAAGGCAAACGCAAAAGGGCAAAGAGTAGAGGAAAGTTGAAAGTTTGCCAGCTTTTGTCTGGCATTGAAGGCAGCCTTATAGCAGTCAGCTAAAGCAATAGCAACAACAACAGCAGAAGAAGTCAACAGAGCTGGAAAAAGTGTAATGAGAAAAATTTGTGAAGCAGCAGCGGCAGTGGCAAAAGTTGAAAACGGGGGCGACGACGAACCAAAAAACAATAAACAACAAAACGTGAGGCAGGAGCAAGCAAAGGACGAAAACTTTTCAATAGTAGTGTGACAGTGGGCGACAACGACAACGACGACGACGACGACAACAAGCAACAATTTTGCGCTCTGCTTTTCCGTTTCCGTTTGAGCAACGTCTTTAAAAAAAAAGTGTGTCGTCTTTAGAGCAGCTTCGCTCGCCTCCTTTGCTTCAATTGACCTGATGCCTCTTTCCCCTCCTCCTTGCTGCTACTTGTCGCTGACAGCCACTGTAAGTAGCTGTGTAATAAAATTACTTTTTAAGTGCGTTGCGTACCTGCAGCAGGAGAGAGCAAAATCAGCTACATCAACTCCAGACGAACGCGACGCGACGCGCTTCATTTGCCCCATGGCTATGAGCTCTGCTCTGCTCTGCTCTGAACTTGCAACATCGAGACAGAGAGAGAGAGAGCGAGAGAGATAGATAGTCGTGAATTGGAAGCTAGCGTCAAAGTCAAAGTCGGAAGTCATTTGAATTATTTAGCACAAATGACGGCAGACAGTTGTGGCGTCTGCGACATTCACTTTACACTTTACACTTCGCACATCGCAGCACATCGTCTTTAACATTTCCTACTCCGTTTTCACACTGACAATGCGGCGTATGAGCAATGCCAAAAAAATACATATTTGCTCGACGATGATAAGTGATAGAGAGCATCGAATTGATTTGTTGCCGCCCAGTCGAAGCTATTGAATTTCTTGCCGACTGCTGTTGATGTTGTTGTTGCTGTTGCTTCAGTTGCTTCAGTTGCTTTCTTGTTGCGTTTTCCCATTGCAAATTAGCCGACGAACTTTCTCGTAAATCAGCGCAAAAGTTTTTCACTTCGTTCTTCCTATTTTACTTTACTTTTTTTTATGGCCAAGACGCTGGGCGTGACAACAGTCTTTGGCTGGCCATGGCCATGCAGGCCTCTCGTCTCACCATGGCCTCTTTTGGTCTGCAACTGCAATATGGCCCATAAAATATGTTGCAAATTATGAAATATTTGAAACTTTGGCGCAGGATGCTGCGACGCAGCGCCATTTGCCTAGAGACCCAGTCAGTCCCCCCCCACTCCTCCTCTCTATCCTCCCTCAAAAGTATCGACTTGAACGTCGTCTGGGTTGCCGCCGCTGTTCGTTATGGGCATTTAAGTTTTCATAAGTTGCGCAAATAAATTTTAATCGAAAAATGCGCCAAGGCAATAAGAAAGCAAACGTTCCAGGACCATCTCAGCATGCTGTCAACTGGGTCAGCAGCTGGCCAGCAGCAGACGGGGGAGACAGAGGGGGAGGCGGGCAATGCGACAGCTTAGAAAACTGCTGCAGGGGGGCAGTCAATGGTGCCTGGAACTGCAAACAGCCTGGGAATATTCACAAGTATCAATCGGGGCCAACGAAGTCAGCCAAGCTGCAGTCTACAGGACACAGCACACAGGACACTGGACACAGAACACAGGGCACTGGACGCTGGAGCGCATAAGGCAATCTGATCAGAGCTATCAAAGGGAACACATCAATGAACAAGTAATTGTTTCGCATTTTGTGGGATAAACAAGACTTTTATTGCCGCACGTTGGGCGCCATTTACAAGGATGCGCCTTTGAAGCTATATGTGCATGATGAAATAGATGCTTTATATCAAAATAATGTTAGATGACGATGATTAATAATGATAAAGGAAAGAAAATAAAAAACTGATATTCCAAAGTGCAGACAAAACGTTGTGCACTTGTGTTAAAACATAAAAATAACAGAAAAATGCCATTTAACAAAAACAATGTGCAAGCAACCAACTAACAAAAAGGAATATGCAAAAAAAACCTTTACGTAGTTTTTTTTTCGGTTGCACTGCTATTTCAAAATTCACAGCTGTATGCAATTAGCGCACGTTGGGCGCCATAGAATAAACATGGCAAGCGGTTGACTACTTCAAAGCTGCTTAGTTTGAAAATGCAAACATTTTACGTTATAAATAAACATTATTTTCAATAGTTTATAAACGAACATAAATGAAAAATATGCAAAAGATTTGAATAAATAGATTTTGAAGTTCGGAAATTTCTTTTTGAGACACCGCAACAATTGGCATCTTAAGTCACATTTGTTTAAACGGTGTATTAGCTTTTAAACGAGCACTTCTAATCAATGCAAAAGACTGAATTGCCTTTTTTGGTGGCTTTTCTCGGTTAATTTTGCATTCTCAAGCTATTAAATAAAGAATCCACAGACTTGGCGTATGCTTTGCTCAATCTGTACTACAATTTCAGGCTTATTTACTTAGATGAAATCTGTTGGGCCCGCAAATATTGGAGCAACCAAATGGCCAGACAATGAAGTCTAGTCCCAGGACGGTGCGTAAACAGTAAATGAAAACGAAACGAAGCAAAGGGAAAGTAAAGCAAAGAAATGGGAACGGGAACGAGAACGAGAACGGGAATGAAAAGCAGCAAAATCAGGTTGCTCTATGTGTGTGTGTGTGTGTGTATGTGTGTGTGTTTTTCTTCTCGCTTAAGTTTTTTTGCGTTTGCGTTTCGTTTGCTTAGCAAATTGTGACTCTCATTGGGCTGCTTAAATTTTGTTATTTTCTCTGTTCTCCGTTAGCTGCTCGCTCGCTTAGCTCATTTGCGCTTAGTCCTTCCTCCTTTCTCCTTTCTCCTCCAAGGTCCGCGTTCATGGTCCGCTGTTTATAATTTTTCGTGCGGACGTCGCATTTATAAGACTTACGGCTGGGGAAATCCTTTTCTCGCTCTCCCTTACTCGCTCTCTCTCTTTCTGTCTCTCTGTCTCTCTGTGTTCGTGTTTCCTTTTCGCTTTTCAGTTAGAGCCTGGGAAGTTGGCCGGGTCTCTGGGGCTGATGTTGCAGCAAACTTCAAGGCGCGCACATAAAATTTAATTAAGTGCAGCAACAACATCAGCAACAGTAAACAGTGAAAATAGTAGTAACAGCAGCAAACGCCAGCAACGCAGCGATAGCAGCAACATCGTTTATAAAATTCACATAATAACAATAAATTTTAAAATGCGCCTGCCAAGCAGAGCTCCAACGACGTCGACGTCGCAGCCAGCAGCGGCAGCGCAGTTGCCGTTGGGGTATTAAAATTTATCGCCGGTTGCGTAGCACGCGCAGAAATTTTGCGTGCCCCAGCAGCAGCAGCCAAGTGGGTGGCAACTAAAGAGTGTGTGTGGAGCAAAGAGGAAGCTGAGTTGCACAGCAGAAGATTGCGCCTTGAGGAAGCTGCCTCAGGAGGCATCTCGATGGATGCTGCTGGAAGACCGTTCGGCTGTGTCTTTTTATTTCACTTAATTTTATTTCTATAAATTGTGCCACATATGCTCAAAGCACACACACACAAACACACACACACACACACGCAGTCTAACCAAGCGAAATCATTTGTCTGTGTGTCTGTTTGTTTGGCTGGTTTGTCGGTTTGTTTGTTTGCTTGCTTGCTGCTCGTTTGCTTGGCTTGCTCATTCATTTGGTGCGCATTAATTACACGACACGCATACGCCGCGTTGTACGGGGACCGAGGACGGAGGCATCATTTATTAAAAAGCCAAAAAGAGAACGCTCCTCTCTCTCTGTGTTCCTCAATCGTTGGCAGGCTCATGCTTATGCGCATAATTTCAGGCTGGCCAAATTTCGCTTACATGAGAAGAAGATAGAAATGGAGCTTGAGTTGGAGACCGGCTGAGACCATTGGGATTTACTTGGTAGTTTCGTCTCAACATCGTCATCATCATCATCATGATGATCATCATGTGGAACTGGTGTCTGGCCTCCTCCTTGGCATCCTCGTCAACACAAATGACTGTCTCATGTTATCTGCTAAGCTGTCTTATATGTTTGCCCTGCCACATCTCCCTGACGCATCTGTTTGCGTGTTTATCTCTCTCCCTCGCTCTCTCTCTCTCTCTCTCTCTCTCTCTTGTTCTGTCTGTTTGTCTGTCTGCCCTGCTTGTGATTTCGACTTTGTTACTTATTTAATTTGTTGCTTATTTGCTCAGCAGCAACAGCTCGAACACATCCACGCACTTGTTTGCATATGTTTAACATGCTTTCCTCTCTCCCTCTCCCTCTCCCTCTTTCTGCCTCTACCTCTGTCTCTTTCGCTCATTCCCTCCAGAGCTGCTCCTGAGCCAGCTTACTTATGTTTTCTAATGATTTGCCAGCCTGCTAATCAAATTGGTTGCCCCGGAGTCTAATGGCATTACAAATGATGCCTCTCTCTTTTCCTCCCTCTCTCTCTCTGTCTCTCACAAGTGCAAGCGAGATGCTCAGCTGGAGACAGAGACAACAACGAATACTCTGAAGGAGACTCCACTCCATAAATATAAAAGCATCTCTACTTTGACCAAAACAGATTTGTATACAAACGTAGTCGAAAATCGATGCGATGAGAAGCGACGACCAGCAAAGATGCAAACTGCCTCTGAGAAAACACTCACAATTACGAGTACTCGCATTTCTATTCACATTCATCTAATGCAATCAAATGTATCAAGATGGGATAAACAGTGTCTACCAACTAAACATTTACACACAACTCTTTGCATTGCAATCGAATTGAAAATGAAAAACTGCCAACAAATAAATGCAACTTTTGTAATTAGTTAATTTACAATTCAATATTGAAATCAACACAAATGATAGAGCTTATAGAGAGATGTTAAAACAGTGTGGCCATATATTTAATTTATAGATTTCAGCGAGATTCGTCGTATACATTAGAGTTGCGATATGCTGCATTAATAAATACAAATATTATATATTTATTTATGTTAATAAGTAACAAAATGGCAACTTCAATTTTTAAGCCAGAAAAAGTCGGGCTAAAATAGTGTGACCATATGCCTAATGTATGGATTTTACCTTTTTTCATCGCTTATATTAGAGATCTGATAAAGTTTGCTTCATTAAAAAATCTGAATTCATTTATTTTACTTTTTATATAAATATTTTAATACGAAACAAAAATAAAAAAAAGGCAACTATTCACAATACGTAAATTAGAAAGAGTCGGGTTAAAACAGTGTGACCATAAACTTAATTTGTGGATTTTAGAGATAGAGTTGTGATTTCGTATACTAAATATATTCCAAATCAACCATAAATTAGCTGAAATATATGATTCCATTGTAGTACAAGCCACAAAAGCTTAAACCGAAAGTGCTTTAGTTCGGGATTTCTAATTAAATTCACTAAAAAGTTCATTAAAGCAATCTGTAGACAATAATGATTTAATGAAGTTAAAGCCAAGAAAATATATATAATATATGATTATGCGAAGTGAAGTTGCATTTATCTTGCTCAAGTGCAAACACAATTTATTTGCAGTCTGTGTTATTAAAGTTGCATCGCAGTTTGGCGCGTCATAAACGTATCTAGAACATAATCGTTTGTCCCTTTGCAAACGCACACAGAGAGAGAGGGAGAGAGAGAGGGAGGGGGAGAGAGATAGAGTCAGAGGCGTATTTGAATCCACACAAATCGTGTGATGTGATTCAAAGTACCTGCAAAGTGTTTTTCTCCCCTTTTTCGCTCCTCTTCTTTTTATTATTTTTTTTTTAGTTTTTGGTTTTTGGGTGAAAGCGTCGACGAGGCAACTCGATGCGATGCAAAGCGATGCGATGGTGATGCGAATAAATTTGTGGCATGCATTTGCATGCGGTGCACTAAATAACTGCATGCAACCATGAACATGCGAGCAACCACCTTACTTGCCACCCAATGTGGCATAGCGAGTGAGTTGCAGCCAACAGCCAGCTGTCGGTGGCAGGCAACGCGACGTTGCGTCGCGTCGCGACGTGCAACAAAATGAAATGAATGAATGCGAAAAGAAAGCAAGAATTATGTGGCAACAGGATGCGCTGACATTTATCACCTCGGCGTCGCTGCAACAGTCACAGTCACAGCAACAGCAACAACGACAACAGACTGAAGACTGAGGAGACGAAAGACCGAAAGAAAGACAGACAGACAGTCGTGTTTACTTGAGTTTTTGGGCGAGCAAAACGATTGCAGGTAATGTTAACTCTAAATGCAAAGTTGTTAAGCTGCTCGACTCTTTGATTATGACCCAAACTGTGACGCAGGCAGCGACGCCGAAGCAGACGCAGGCAGCGACTGCGTGTGGCAGCAACATTAGCATAAATTTCATGCAGCTTATACGCGCATATGAATAAATTATGTCCGCTGCCGTTTGCTCTTCTCTGTTCTCTGTTCTCTGTTAGTTGCCTGTTAGCCATAGTCCCTGCTCCCACTCCTCCTCCTCCTCTTCTCCCTTCTGTCTGTTCTGTTATTTATGTGTAGCGGCTACCAAAAAGTTGGCGCAAGTTGTGCGAACAGCAGCAGCAGGATTGGGACACGACTCGTGCCAGGATAATCGCTGCTTAGTGCAGTCGCGCGCATAACGCGCCGCCATTGATAACCAGGCGTGTGCCCCTATGCCTAGCTCCCCCTCACTTCTCCCCCTCTCACCCCTCACTCCTTCTCCTCCTCCTCCTCTCGCAGTCAGTCATCTTCAAAAGCTCATTGAAGAGCATTCAAATTGAATTTGCATGCAGGCAACTTTTGTTTACTTTACGGCAGCACTGAAATCAAATTTAAATCCGCCGTCGCCGCTTGCTGCTTGCTGCTTGCCACATGCCGCGCATCCCGCTTGCCACATTACATGGACGAGCGCGCAGCGAGCAAAGCGCGAGCAGAAGAATCCAACAAAACCCAGCGAAGCGGAGAGCCAAGCAAGTTGCCACCCCACCAACAACAGCAACAGCAACAGCAACATCAGCTTATGTTATGTACTCTACCTTTTGGGAAAACATAACCACCACAGTCTACGTTGCCACCGCCTCACCCGCTTCACCCGCTCCACCACCTTAGACGTCGCTCAGGTGGCAGGCCCAAAAAAAAAAGGAAATACAGAGTGAAAAAAAAACTGTTTGAAGTGTTTCTGGCTGGCGTTTCTGGGACGAGAGAGAGAGAGAGAGAGAGAGACGCTGCCAAATTATTTTTATTTATTCGTGCGTTTAACAAACAACAACGAGCGAAATTAGCGCTCGCTAGATGGCGCCACTGTAAGGATTTATGGCCCAAAATGCCAAAATACTGCGGCCTTGTAGCAAATTGCCAAGAAAGGCAAACAAATGCGCTTACAAAATCGTTTATGGAGTTGGACCACCAAGCTGTTCTCGATCAAAGACGCAGCAGCAATTCAAGTACAAAACCTCAAAACAAATGTTAAATTTGCGTTTCCTTCTTTTCTCTTTTTTTTTTCGTTTTTTTTTTTGCATGTCCTTGACTCCAGCGACAAGATTATTTCTACATTACATTTCGCGAAAATCTCCTTAGAGCTTAAGAGGGAGCGACTTTTACAACAATTTATCTTTGGGAGGCTTTGAAGGAGTTTTCCTATTATCTAGAGCTGGCGATAAACATGCTTTGACAACTGGAATCTCAAATCTAATTCAAGTCAATCAAATGGCTTACACCTGGTTTTAAAGTGCATTAATATTAAAACCCATTACTTGACATCTTTGTGTTGTTTCTCAAAATTCGCTAGGACGTTTAAGGCAAAAAGAAAATCTCAGAAAATCTGATATGAAATGATATACATATAGCATATGAATTCAATTATTCACACTAATTGATTTATTGAACTTAGCGGAACTGCAGAAAATATTTTTACTATCAAAAAAGAAATAACTTGGAAATTTGTAAGAAAGTCATTTTCAATAAGAGCCCAAGAGTGCTGTATTTTTCTTAAAATATACGAAATTCATATACCAAAAACTTCTTAAAATATACTTAAGGCAATTTTATGTGAAATAACTATTAAAATATATTAAATTGCTTTATTATGCGGTTTTAATCTTAATGTATACCAAATGAATATACAAAAAAAACCACTAAAATATACCGAAGGCTTTTTTTGGTATATTAATATACTAAGACAATACGCTAAGTGTTGTTTACTATTGTTTGATTCTATTATTGATTAAATTGCTTTACGTCATTTTGCAAATAAATTTCTAACTAAGTCTTATGCTTAAAATTCTTGAATTATTTTAGAATAGATTTTAAATTTTGCTCAGCTTTATTGCGAATGAAATTCAAAAGGCGAATATGAATTAAATGGCATAGAATTTGCAGAAATTGTTTTTTTTAATGTATATTCGAAGTAAAATAACTTTATATTTAACTTCAATAAGAAATGCTTTATTAATGTTGTAGACAGATGCTAAATGTTATTTTCAAGGTATCACATACATTTTTATTTACCCACAAAATTGTTTGGTACTTAAATATATTTCAAATCAAATTGTTCACACATTGAATTCCTGAATTATTGTAGAAATTTGGCAAAGTTTGCTCAGTTGATGTGCGTAATAAAAACCGATTGGAAAACGCAAAAGTAGAATTTGAATATAAATCGAATAGAATTTGCTCCAGCTTATAGTATCTACAATGTACATAGTCAGCTGCTGACCAAGTAAAGTACTTTGTAATCGATATTGAACAATTAGATTAGAGATTTGCATGCTGTCGAAAGTACGTGCATAGATGCGGTAGATGGCGCCACTTTACGCTGCCACCACGCTGATTTATGACCCCGTTTATGGGATGTATGCAAAACTGCGGCCTTGTTTCTCCCATCACATTTGGCATTCGCCAACTTTGCACAAAAAAAACACACAAAAAAAAGCAGAAACAACAACAAGAGGGGAACAAATGTTTTATTGGGCGCGTTTGGCAGCTCATAAACCTCAAGCAGCTCACAAACCGAAGCCCCATTGAGCCGCCCATTAACCTCAACGTGTTACCTGGCACATGAATAAATCAAAGCCTTCACACCATGCCCCTTTTCCCCTTCCCCTCCCCTTCCCCTCCTCCATTCCCAGCACAGACCTCATTCAACTGGCTGATGATAAATGTGAGTGTGTTCGCTTTGGTCTTTCGGGTTTTTCATGCGCTTCACTTGCGCCTTCGCCTTCACCAGCGTCTTCGATTTGCTTAACAAATTTGTAAGATTCTTAACACATTTGCATATTGCGTAAGCGAGAGGAATCTCCCCCTCAAGCCCCGAAACTCCAACCCCAATCGCAATCGCAATCCCATTCCTGGTACTGTCTCTATTTTTATATTGCATGCTGACTGCCTGACTGTCTGTCTGTTTCCCTTTTCTCTCTCACTCTCCCTCTCTCTGTCTCTCTGTCTCTGTCTCGCTCTGGCTGGTGTCAAGTGTGGAAATGCTGAAATTCCTTGACGACGTCTTCAACTTGGACTCTTTCTCGTTGTTGTTTTTTATTCGATATCGGTGTCGCTGTCAGTGCTCGAGCTCTCCTCATTGAGTTGCACAGTAATGACGACATTTCCTTCCGACATTTCCAAGGCAGAGTTGCGCCATCGTTTGCGCTTTTTATTGTCATCGTCAGAGTTGCCACCCCCCACTCCCCTCTCCTCACACACACTCTGCGCAAAACCCTTCTGTCATGCATGTACATGCCACTGACAATGAAGCGCCTTTAAAAAGGATTTCGGTATTGAGTTTATTTAGCTTTTACGCACTTCCAGACAAGAAGGCGTGTGTAAAAAGTGCCCAGAAGTGTCGGGTGGGGTCACATTGCTCAATCGAAGTTGCTCAATAAAAAATGTGCTGGAATTTCCTCGACATTTTCACCAACATCAACGCCTTGTCCATCATCAGCTCCTCCTCCTCCTTCTCCTCCTCGCTCTGCACTCGACTGGACACCTTTTGTCTCTGGCATTCGAAATGACTTTCGACAGCTTTTTTTTGGCTGTCGTAAAGTGTTTGGCATTCTTATGTTGGCGCCGATTTATCTGACACTCAATGGAATTGACCAGCATTTGTTTAGTCGCCCCCCAGAGTTCGTGCAGCAATCGGCAATCGCATTTTGAAGTTGACAGCCAAGCTATGCGCCAATAATTTGCGGCTAAACAAACGCACATCCTTCTCAGCACCCACATCAACTTCCGACAAGTCACAGGCAAACTCTTGTGGCACACCTCGCAGATGTCCTGTGTGTGGCAACGTGGGTTGCAGCCTACGCAAGGCAGTTGCAAGTGCAACACACACTTTAAAGGCCAGCATCAATTTGCCTGTCAATTTAAAAAGTTCTTGACTCTCTCTCGCTCAAGTTGTCTCCACTCTCGATTCAATTCGATTCGATTCGATGCGATTCGATTCGATTGGCAGCTGAACAGGCATCTTCGGGATTTAAAAGCCTTTTTCATTTCACATAATTGACGTACAAGCGACTCACAACAAATGCTGCTGCTGCTGCTGATGTTAATAAATACGAATACGAATACGAATTCGAATCGAGCATCGAGTATTCTTGCCAGCTGGCCGGCAAACTATTATCGATTATCCCATAAAAAAACAGGTCAACTGATGCTGTGACGTTAATGCTTCGGCAATGTCAGCAAAGTGCCATTCATGTGTGATAATCCACAATATATATTCTTTCTGCTTTTCTCTCGATAACATATTTCAAGAATCTGTGTTGAATGTTATTCACACAAACCAATTAAAAAATAAAAAATGATTTGCTGGCAATTTCAGTATTTTAGTTACAAATCAGAATTAACATTATTTGTATACGTTTATTAGTATATTTATTACATTGCCTATGTCATTTTCATCTTATACATTTTGTAGATTAAAATTCGAGAGCTGAGCTTGTGGTTCATTTATATACTTCTATTATAAGTTGAAATCCTCTATGAAGTATACTAAAAATAGTATAGAAATTATACCGAAAATAGTATATTTAGATCTGAGGTTTTTCATTTTATATATTTTCCAAATTCACAGACTCTAAACTAATAGATTTGCTTTTATATTTTAGATAGAAGTGTTAACTTCCCCAGTTGTATTATTATTAATTTCTAATTGTATTTAAGTTCTCTAATATTGTATTTAATATTTCAGTTAATAGTATTTATTTTGGTATTTTAGTTTCAGAGATAAGAATACATATAAATGTTATTAATTAGCAATTTCATAGCATATAACATAAATATGTATATGTGATTGCTTTAATGATTTAATTATTGTGAAGAATTCTTCAAAATATATATGTATATATTATACAATCATTTTTCAAAGACTTTTTCAATTTAAAGTTTCAATTCTAAGCCAATTTCTAGAAACTATATATCAATCAAGAAACAAGTTTACTTTTATCTCAAAACGCCAATCGAAGATTAAAATCGTGTTTTACTTACTTTTCTAAATTTAAATCTTGATTATCGAAAAGTTCTCAATCTTAAAGTAACTTTGCTGCAATTTAACATACTAAACGATTAATCATAGAACTCTATAAAGACAAATTTTGAACGCATTCTCAACTGTTTTGTCAACTGCCCGAAGCTGTGTTTCACTTCGCTGGCGTTGCATAAATTTGAGGCATGAAGAGACTCCTTCACTTCACACAAACTTGCCACTTGGCAATTATTAATGTTAATATCTTCATTACAATTCATTGTCGTGTAGTTTCCTGGCCAAGACCACGCCCCAAGCCCCTTGCTACCCACAAAAAACAGTGTGACAAGGAAAGTGAAAAAGCGTTGCAAATAAATTAGCGCTAATCATTGTCAGTGACTTTGTTAAAGCTGCCCGAGCCCGAGACTGAGACTGAGACTCTGTCTAACGGGCTGCCATTAAGTAAAGCGGCTAAAAACGCGCGTGAATCGCGCGCAAATCGCGAGCGTCCATAAATTATGTTTGCCGCGATTTGTGAAATCAATACAGCAAATGACGGTGGGAGGAGGGAGAACGTCGAGGGCGGCCGTTGACTTTAATCGCAGATGGGTGGCTGGCTGCTCTCAGTCGGGAAGGGGGCGTGTCAAAGTGGGCGTAACGCGTTGGGCGCCCACAAAAGCTCGACTCGGATTGAAAAGCCGAGCTGAGTGACTGCAAATGATACTTTAATGTGACAGGCGGACGTTTGCATAGTGCGGGCGTAAGGACAAGGGTAAGGATAAAGGGATAAAGAAGAGAAGAAGAAAAAGAAGGAGAAACCGAGTATCGCTGTCAGCATGCTGATGATTTTTGCACCTCTTTTTTGCGCTGTGGCTTTTTCTGCTCTATTGCTGTCATCATGAAAAAAACCTCACACACAGAGAGAGAAAGAGAGAGAGAGAGAAAGCGAGAGAAGGACAAACTATCGCCTGCTATTCTTTGGTCGCCTTTGCTGTCGCTCGTCTCCTTTTTTTGCGTTTTAATTCCCGGGGCGCGCTTTCAACGCTTGTCATCTTACCGCTAATGGCGGCTACATGTCAACCACTCATCTCGGACTCCCGTCTCTGTCCCCCTTCTCTGTCTCCATCTCCGTCGCCAGCTTGGCTGGCTGCTCGTTTCGCAGTCATTCATTCATTCACTCTGCGCCTCTGCCGGGCACGTCATCAACAGCAGCAGCAGCAGCCGAGGCTGAAGTTGCACCCACAGACGCTGGCAGGATGAGCCGCTAGGTGGCGCCACCGCCGCGCGAGTCCGCATGGCGACGACGTCAAGCGTGAAATCGCTTTGCCAGCCCAACAGAGAATCAACCAGGCAACCAGCCACACAGTCACAAACAGTTCCACAGCCTCAGCCTCAGCCTCAGCTTCAGCCTCAGTCAACCTGTCGTCATAAAAATTTTTATACATAAAAACAAACAACGGCAGCAGCCGCCTCCGCCTTCGCCTTCGCCTCAGAGGTGGCATGTGGCAGGAAGAAGTTGCAGCAGCAGCAGCCGCAGAGGAAGAAGCGGCGGCAACAATGCGACGCCGCCAACGTTGAGGGCGTTGCATGGCAAACCCCAAAGCATTAACAACGAAACCAAAGAACGAACACTCAAATACTCTACTTTATCGCTTAAAAGCTGTCGAAGATCCTTAAGAACTTTTTTAAAATAAAATAATAAAATATTGAATATGTACTTCAAAAATAATTATCAAGTTGATTATAAAAACAAAAACGTAAAAAGTATGAGAAATATCAAACTATTATATTATTATATTTTATTCAATTATTAATAAATATTGTATTTTCATATTCATATGTTCCAATGACAATATATAAGCAAAGAACATCAGTATTGAATAAAGAGTTCTAATAATCGTAAGGAATAATAAAGACTAATATTGAAAATTCGATTTTATGTGCGATTTTATATTTAAAAACTCATACTGAAAACAAATATTGTAAAATAAATGCAATATTCGAAATTGAATTTCGGAATTAATATGTTAAAAGTGTGTTTCAAACATTGAAAATGAAATTCTATTTTGGAAATGGAAAAAGAGATCCAATATATTCTATTTATTTTTATATTCTTTATAAAAAGAGAGATAAATATTCTATATAGAATATTGAAGCTGATAAAAGCAATATGTGTGCAATCAACATAATCTTTCAACATTTATTGTAATAAATGACAATAACGATAAATATTGAACAAAAATAAATTGTAAATTAATTTATTACCTTTTCTAATATTTTAGTTGTTTTTATTAGTAATAAAGTAAAATATTGAAAATGAAATGCAATCAAATTGAAACAACTTCCGAAAGTTGAGACTACATTTATCTCCTTTTTATGCTACTTTATTTATTTATTCCTATAACGAATAATAAAAATCAAATGTAAATTTCAACTTATAAAAGTGTCTCTATGAATAAAGTTGTTTTACATTCATCTCTATTACATTTTATTAACAATAGAACACTCGAATATTTGAACTCATAATCTCAATCATCCTAAATATTATTATTAAAGAATAGATTACAAATAAATTGATAACCTAGCGTGAAAATACTGGCTGTTTTGGATGACATCTTAAATAAATAAAACTACTCTCAAACGTAGCCCAAAAGCTGAGCAACTCTGAGCTCTGAAAGGGCAGCCGCAGTGCGATACGAATTTGAAACGCTGCATAACGATGGTGGCAGGTGACACAGCGTTGCACACAGCACACAGCACATTGCACAGCGGAAGGTTGCATACTCGCTCGCAGCTCGTATCAGGAGAAGATCGCTGCCAGCCAAGACACAGTTTCACTAATGAGTTTCCGTCTGTCTAGTTGCTGTTGTTGTTGCTGCTGCTGCTGCTGATGACGTCGCTTAATAGCCAAACGATAGCAAAAAAAAGAAAAGAAAAATGAAGGCAGCTTGATGAAGGCAACTCAACTTGACTGCGAACTGCGCTGAGCGGAGGCCGTTAAATATTAGCAAAATGAGCTGCATCTCAGGCTGGCTGCAACTGCATTATATCCGTCATCATTCAATGTCATTAGCGGCCTCATTAATTGGCCAGCCAGCCAGTCAGACTTTTATATCCGTTCCGTTTGCCTGTCAATTGAGTGGCAGAGTTGTTGTTGCTGTTGCTGTTTGCCGTTTGCTGTTTACTGTGACAATATAAACAAGGCAAGCTGACAGTCAGTCATTCAGCCAATCTATCAGTGAGTCATTCACGCGCTGACAAGTCAAACAACAAGGCAACAAGGACAAGGACGTTGCTGTCGCCCCGTCACAACAACAATGGACAGACAGACAGAGAGACAGACAGACATCAGGCAGGAACAAGCTAATCCCCAACTGAATTTCAGCAACAGCAGCAGCAAGAGCTTGCCAACGACAACATTGGTTAAGTATCTTGAAATAATATTTACACTTTACGCAAAAGACTCAACGCAAACAGCCAAAGAAAAAGATGATGATGATGATGATGTTGCTGTTGCTTTTGCTTTTGCTGTTCCCAGCAAGGCTGCTAGTCAAATAAGTTAATCGCTTTAGCAATGCAGCTCGCTTCAAGAAACAACAGCAGCAACATCAGCCAAAGCAACAGCGGTCAGCACTTGAGTTAAATTGTGAACCGGTTAACAACAACAACAACAACACTTCTACAACTGCTGCTGTCATATTTTTAGAAACCCCTTCTAGACATCCCTTTGAGTGCAATCCCCACCATGCCATGCCACAGTCTGAGCATCATACGCAAAACTATTTTTAAATGACATCGACGGCAGACAAAACGGCGCAGACGACGCTAAAGATGCAAATGGAGCAGAGCAGAAGTAAAAGCAAAAGATGCTCTGCGAACAAAAAAAAAAACAATCAACGAAGGAAGCGCAAAGGAGTCTTTTCTGGACAGTTTTCGGATACACTGAGAAAAGAGACTAGTTTTTAGAATTAAGAGCATTTATCTTAAAATTGTGTTCTTATATCAATAATACTTTAAGAAAACTGCCAAGTTATCTAACTAAATACTAGGTTTAGGTTACAACCTTATCGAATCCACCGAAATTCCTCTTAAGCTTTTATCCAACGTTCAGACAGACTGAATCTGTTCCGAAGCATTCTTTATTGTAGTCTGAGACAATCTGGTATATTTTGTACTTTATAGTATATTTTGAATGTAGTTTGAGGCAATCTGGTATATTTTGTACTTTATAGTATATTTTGAATTTAGTCTGACACAATATGGTATATTTTGTACTTTATAGTATATTTTTAAAGTAGTTTAAGGCAATATGGTATATTTTGTACTCTATAGTATATTTTGAATTTAGTTTGAGACAATCTGGTATATTTTGTAATTTATAGTATATTTTGAATATAGTACTATATCGATATACCAAATATAGCATTAGGTATATTTTAGCATCTTTGCAGTATGTTAATTTGGTATATTTTTAAATATGATTTTATTAAAAACGGTATCTCACAATTGAACGCACTCAATTTGTGGTTTTAAAAAACTTGCTCTCATATCAAAAATGTTCTTGAAATCAATATGTGTTTATCAACTTCGAGATTTGTTAGTGTTTGACGCACTTTAGAAGAAAATTCTTTATACTGAGACCAAAATCTTGATTTTAGTACATTTATGTATTTCTTCAGTGTAGAAATGCCAAGCTGTTGCCATCGACCTTAGGTAAACCGAAAGCAACTGCGACTGCGGTCAACCAGCCTCAGCCTCAGTTTCAGATTCAGATTCAGCTTCAGATTTGCAGTTGCAGTCGCACTTGAAGTGAAATTGCATTTGCATTTGAATTTAATTGAATTGCATTGTTTCAAGGCGCCGACATCGGCATCGGCATCGTCTGCAAAGTTGACGTCATTTCCCTACACAAGAAAAGTGAAATGCATTTTTTTGCAGTTGAGCTAGTCGAAGAAACTAACACGCTTTTATCCAATTATTATGCATCTAATTAGAAATTTTGCATACATTTAATGTGCTTAATTATCAATTGTCTCTTTAGAGAATCTCTCAATAAATATTTCAATTTATGAAATATTTCACAGCAAACATTTAATTATCTCATCTGCATATTAAGCACTAAATTGTGATAATTGATTATTGTGCTGATTAAAATATTGAAATTTCATTTGCAAACAATTTCAAATAACTGCAATCAGTTTTGAATAAATTTTAAATGAGAAGATAACAATAAGAATAATTAGTACAAGTAACTTTGCCTTTTTGTTATTATCTTTTTAAAGTAAAATTCGAAATTTAACAATTAAAATAACTCAATATAAAAATGAGTAATTTTACATTGCAAAATTTATATATTATAAAGAACTTCATACACTTAAGTTTAAAACTTGAACCACAATTTTTCAAAATATTTATCTCTTACGAAGCTCAATATTAAAATAAGTCACAATTTTATATTAAGCAAAGTTTATATATTCAGAAAGAACTTTATATACTTAGCGCTGATTTTTCAATGTCCTCATAAAAGAATATTTTAAAGTGAATTGAATTGATAAATAACAATCAATGAATTTTATTTCGAAATAAACTTTCTGTCACTTTAGGGGAACATTAAACAAATCTGACCTTAAATATACAAGTTGAAATTCAATTCATTGCAGTATTAACAATAAAATTTGAACTAAATACTTAACTCTACATTCGATGCTAGTTAAAGTCAAGCTAACTTATATCTCCGTCAAAGTATTTTGCAGATGATATCGGGTATAGTTAAAGCGCTAAAGCTGCTAAAAGCATTTCGCTTGCGACTCTTGTCATCTACTAATGAGCTTCAACTGCAATCCACTTGTTAATCGTAATGCCTGCTGATAGTAAAAAGCATTTGGAGCTCATTGTTATGGCGATTTCAGCTTTTATGACTGTGAGACGAAGAGTCAAGAGTCAAGAGACGAGAGTCAAGAGTCTTGAGCAAATAGATTTCGAAAAATGTTATAATTACGCATTAGGCCAACTTGTCTTTGGCTTTGATGTGGTCTGAAGAGTCTGGCGCTGGCCCAGACCTCATGGCTCCCTCTCTACCTCTCTCTCTCACACACACACACACACACACTTACACAAGCATATCCGTTTGTGGTCTGGCCTTTCGACCAACACTTTTGGCCCTTTAATTGGCCAATTTGACGTAGCGCGTATTTCTTTGTTGTGCTGCTTTCTGTGTTTCGTGTTTTGTTTACTTTGACACCGCCACCGAACGAGGGGCACACAGATACAGATACAGCTACAGATACAGTTACAGCTGCAGATACAACGCTATTTCATTTGATTACAATTTGAAGGGCTCTCACACAGTCTGAGTCTAGCTTTGACTTCAACTCTGACTCTGACTCTGACTTTTACGTATAATTTTTAAAAAAGATAATTGAAAATTAATTGCTTTGGACAGCTGAACATGAACAGAGACAGAGACAGAGTCGGTGGCAGAGGCAGAAATCTCGGCAGTTGAAACGGGTTATTTAATTAGTTTTGACGCGCCCAATGTTGCCTGCCATGCGACGCACGTTTCGTGTGGCTGCAACATTTGGAGGCGTTGCCCCAACACGCGATCGCGATCGCGATCGTGGTCGTGATCGTGGACACCTAACATTCCCATAACGGAAGCCATCACATCAATTGATTGCATCTCGAAGCAATCTTCTAATAAACTTGTGCGAAAAGTTCAAAGGCGAGTGGAATACAAATGAGTTGAGAGAGAGTGGGAGGGAAAGGAGAAGGGGCAGTTTAACGAGTGGACAATGGTCATGTCTGCATCGTTTAAGTGTGTGGGCGTATGCAGCTGAAGTGGGGGGCGTGGCCATGGCCGTGGGCATTTGCGCAAAACGACAAAACAAACAAGATTTCACAATCAGCGATGACCCCATCCCAAGTCTCTCTCGCTCTTGCTCACAAAAGTGTGCGTTGAATGCCGAGTTAAGTGGCAGGACACACAGGCAAAAGGATGCAGGATGCAGAGAGGACAGCGGGGGACAATGACACGTCCAGTTGCTGCTGCTGCTGCTGATGAGCTTGAAAAATGGTAGCATGCATGTATTCGCATGCAAATGCTGCCAACTGCCAACAATTGACCAAATCGGACAAACAGGAGAGAAGTTCTCCCTCGTGTGCTTCGCTGTTGCCTCTTCTTAACGCCAGGGGGCGTTGTCTACTGATTTCACATGACAACCTGCAGCAGAAGCAGCTGCTCTTCCTAGCAAGATATTTGATGCTGCTGCTTCTGCTGCTGTTGCTGCTGTTGCTGCAGCCATAGGCCATGCAAGTGCACAGTTGTCAACTGTAAACTCCAGTCAGCCAGACAGCAGAGGCAAACAGGAGAGACAGACAGACGGACGGACGGACGGACGGACGGACGGACGGAAGGAGAGGAGACTGACCAGCTAACTGAAAGTAGTTGAGCATTGGAAACTGGGATTTTGTGATTCGAATTGGGTTTGAGACTGCGTGCAACGATTGTGGCTGTGCAGCAATTGCAAACGTTTGTCAAGTTTAACGATCGCCGCCGGCAACGTCTGTGTTTCTGTTTCTATTCCTGTCTCTGTCTCTGTCTCTGTCTCCATTCACATCTCTCTGAAAATAGTAATTGAAGCGTCAAGTTTACTATACCTAGGTTATTTTGCCATATGCCAGCAGCCAATTGCATTGTGAACTTATGTGAGCAGCAAAAACATGCGCAGCCACTTAAAAGAACAGTTGCCACTTGGCAGAGAACAGTTGCAGCTAGCGATGAGAACAGTTGATGCTGGATTAAGAACTATTTAGCCAATTAGAGCAATCAATCATGTAATGGGAACAGTTGAAACTCAGCTAAACAGTTGCTGATCGATGAGAACAGTCAGTCTATGCTAACTGCTAAGAGAGAACAGTTCAATAGTGAGAACAGTTAATGATGTGCAAGAACTTTTGCGAGAACAGTTGAAGCTATGCTGAGAGAACAATTGATGCTGAGATCAGTTTGATGCGTGACAAGTCACGCGTGAGCATTTCACACATCGTCACGCGTGACTGTATATATGTGTGTGTGTGTTTGTGTGTGTGAAGCCATGCGTATTTGGCGGCTAATTATGGCCGCATTGGTTGGGTGTGCATTGCCCGTATTGCGCATACGACACGTTGACCCACTTCGGGGTTAGCATATAAATTATAATTTCTCTTTGTTGCTTCTGTTGCTGTTGTCATTTGTTGTTAAGCGCATTTTCGGCTAATTAAAAAAGAGCGACAGCAAACGCAAAGGAATGGTAAAGAAGGTGCAGATACAGAGAAAAAGAGAGAGAGTGAGAAAGAATTGTAAGAAGAATGCAAATTAAATGAAGAAAAATGCGCCACGCCATGCGGGCAATAAAACAAAAAGTGCCAAGGGAGACAGAGAAGACATGGAGAGAGGGGTGAGGGACGAGGGGTGTGTAAACAAGCGCAGCTAAATTGAAGAAAAAATCAGAAACAAAAGCAAAACACTTTAATGAAAAAAGCAGCCAAAAAGTGAATGACAAAAGCAAGAGACAAAATCAGCGGGAGACGCAACAGCTGCCCATCAAAGGAGCCCAACGAAGTGTGGTGGGGGGGGGGGGGGGGGAGGTAGACAAAGCTAAATTTGAGGTATTTTCTTCTTCTTTTCATTATTATTATTATTATTATTTTTCATACAAAAGCAACCGCAGCAACACCAACAACAACAGCAACGATAAAGCGTCGGCAGCAACGTCAACCAAAATTTCATGCTGACAAATTATGATTTATGCTGCAGCTGCTTGAGTTGCTGCTTCGTCGTCGTCTTCTTCTTCTTCTTCCACATGTTGCTGCTGATGGCGATTGTTGTTGTTGTTGTAGCTGACGTTTTGTCATTGTCGTTGATGTGGGCGCCGACGCAGCTGCGACGCTGAGTTGGTAACCAAAAGCCTTTCAAATTGTGTAGACAAAAGCCAAAAGACTTTCCACCTTCCCCTTCTGCTCCAGCCACCACCCGCTGGCTGGGCGTCGTGTCACGCGTGAATCACGAAGATGCACTCAAGTCAAGGGAACAAGAAAAACAAAAAGGTTTAATTAATCGAAATGATAATTTCAATACTCGACATCACATTTTTCGTATTGGGTCAATCAACAAAGCAAAGGTAAAAGCTGCTCACGCGTGACTCACGAGACTATACAGAAGAGTTACAACGTGACAGAACATGACATTTCACGCGTGATTTACATGAATTATCAGACTTGACATAGTTGCAAATGTCAAACTGATATCGCAAAAGCAGAAAATTGGTACACGCTGCTCACGCGTGACTCACGACTCTATGGAAAGAAGTTACGTGGCATGACAGAACATGTCATGTCTTAACGCACGCTTGAATCACGTGAATTATCAGTCTTAAGAAGAGCTTGACTACAAGCTGATATTGCAAAAGCAGAAAAGAGTTAAGTGTTAC
Organism: Drosophila albomicans; assembly: GCF_009650485.2. Lineage (NCBI taxonomy): Eukaryota > Metazoa > Arthropoda > Insecta > Diptera > Drosophilidae > Drosophila > Drosophila albomicans. The sequence continues at coordinate 11,749,295 of NC_047627.2, forward strand.
AGGCAGCTGCTCACGCGTGACTCACGAGACTGTTGGGAAGAGTTACAACACGAACAGAGCATGACATCTTCACGTGAATTGTCTCTCTTAATAAGAGCTTGGCAACTGCAACTACAAACAGGTATCGCAAAAGCAGAAAAGTGTTACAGGCAGCTGCTCACGCGTGACTCACGAGACTGTTGGGAAGAGTTACAACACGAACAGAGCATGACATCTTCACGTGAATTGTCTCTCTTAATAAGAGCTTGGCAACTGCAACTACAAACAGGTATCGCAAAAGCAGAAAAGTGTTACAAGCAGCTGCTCACGCGTGACTCACGAGGCAATAGTGAAAAGAACATGACATGTCTTAACTCGTTATTAACGTGAATTATCAGACTTAACAAGGGCTCGACATAGTTGCAAATGTTAAACTGATATCGCATAAGCAGATAAGTGTTATAAGCAGCTGCTCACGCGTGACTCACGAGACTCACGGAAGAGTTACAACACGAACAGAACATGACATGTCTTAACTCATTATTCACATGAATTATCAGTCTCAATAAGGGAACAGCAAACAGTTGCGCGACATCAACTACAAAAAAGTGTCACGCGTGAAGCACGAGTGTATAGAACAAATACGTGCAAATCACGCGTGACTCACGACTTGAATATTGTGGAACACTTAAAGCGCAAAGCAAAGATGCGCTTCATTTAAGAGCTCAACTCAAGAGCGAGACTCTGTCTGGCGTTATGCTTTGTGCATCGCATTGCTGCAGTCAAGCTGTGGCATCGCTTTGAGTGATTGCACTTTATTCAAAGACATCCGATAGCAGACATCAGGCATCAGCAGCAGATGGATATGGATATGGAGACAGAGATAGGAAGAGCGAAAGAGAGAGAGAGCACACTGATTGCATCATTGATTCATTCAATCGTCCAGTTATTCATGAACATGCACACAAGCACTCGGAACACAGTTTGAACACACAGTTGAACAGCCGGTGCGACAAAAATGTTCAATTGCGGTGTGTCGATTTATCCTTTTGAATTGCCGCCACACAAACACAAACACAAATACACATGCACATGCACATGCACATGCACATCGAAAATGTAACATATGGAAATCAATTTATGTATATCAAAAGGCAGTCCAAAAATCATATTAAAACATGCCCCCAACTCCGTTTCAGCATCTCTCTGATATCTCTCCATGGGCAATCGCCACATCACATCGAATGCTTTGCTCGTCTTTTTGCCAATCAACTGCTGCTCGTTCAGTCAATGAATGAATAAATGGCAACTGTAAATGAAAACAATTCAAATTAAACATGGCCATGGGCCAGGGACAAGCCATCGACCATCGACCATCGACCAGAGTGGAACCAATGGATGAGCCCAGCCAGCCAGTCAGCCAGCCAGTCAGCCAAGCCACCAAAGAACCAACTTCTCTGCCTTCATCTCTCATCTCATCATCATCATCGCTCTCTGCTCAGTTTTGTGTGGCCATGTGCTTGAAAACTGCAACAGAGGCAAAAACTTCAATGGGTCCAAACAACAAATGAAATAAAACAAAAATAAACACAAAAAGCAACAACAACAACAACAACAACAATAAAAAAAGCAAAGCAAAACAGAACAGAACAGAACGGAACAGAATAAAAAAAATCATCATCAAGTGTACTTCAGGCTAATATCACAAACGCAATTACACGGCGAGGGAATCGGTTGGGAACTGGGGCAGCTGGGAACAGTTCCCGCTTTCGCTCTCTCTCTCTCTCTCTCTCTCTCGCTCTAACTCTCACTCGCTGGTCAGCCAGCAAAACTCTCAACGGCCAGGCGAAAATGTGTTTTTTGTTTGCAGCGCAACAAAAGCAATTGCCCATTGAGCCATCGAGGCAGGCAACCAGGATGCATATATCGAGGACTAGGAACAGTATCTCGACCAGACGCTATCCCCACCGACTGCTGCCACAGTCCTCGACACAGCCAGCAGCCCCATGGGGCATGGTCATTGTGGCACATTCAATACACACACACACACACACACAGTCACAGAGAGTCCAACTAATAATAGGCAGGTACTTGGACTGAGTGAGCTTTTGTCTCTCAACGGTTCACAGGTAGCAAAAGTTTTCTCCTTCTCCACCTCGTTGTTGTTGATGTTGATGTTGTTGCTGTGGCCCGCTGGGCAACTTAACGGAAGCGAGCAATTTAGTTGCTAAAAAGACTCGCCAAAGAGTGCCCAACTCCCTTTCTCCTTTCTCCTTTCCCCATTCACCTTTCGCCTTTCCACTGCTCCCAACTCCCAGCGGGAAACGTAGACAGCAGACAGCGATTGAAAATCTATTGGTATTGGGAAATCCCCTTAGCGGCAACTCTGAGGGGCAGTCCTTAGAACGACATTAAAGGGCAACTTTGGTAAATCGATCACTTTAATGCGATGACTATAGTAGATAAATGCGTAAATCAAAAATACCAAAAGCAAAAGTACAAATAGACAGTTCAAATGGGGTCTGTGACTCAGAAATACTCATTGTTTTATCATTAGATGTCGAAAATGTTGTATTAAACTTAAATGCTTTGAATCTATTTGTACATTTGGTATTATTATTTAATTTTTCAGACACCCTAATTGTTCCGATTGGATTACGAAATTGCACTTAAATCTCATTTCTTATTGGCTTAGCAAAAATTACGTAAAATTTTAGTATTTCATATAAATGCATTGCATCTAACTGCACATTTGATTAAACTTTTTGTTTATTGTGACATTGATTGTATAAATTATTTTCAATTAAATCGACCTTCTACGATTGATCAGTCTACTATATATGAATAGTGACACTTCAATAAATAATATAATCGCATTAAATTGTTGTAATCAACTTAAATGCATTGCATCTAACTTCACATTTGGTTAAACTTTTTGTTTATTGTGACATTCTAATAGCTTTGATTGTTTAAATTCTTTTCAATTAAATCGAATTTCTACTATTGATCAGTCTCTATAAATAGTGACACTTCAATAAATAATATAATTGCATTTAATTGTAGTAATCAACTTAAATGCATTGTATCTAACTGCACATTTGGTATTAATACTTAATTTTCGAGGCATTCTATAATTGCTTTGATTATATTAAATATTTGAATTGCGACTCATATTCAATTAGCAAAGATATTCTACGATCGATTTGTCTGTATGATGAGTGGCACTTAAGCGCACAGCAGCTAATAAATTGCAGCAAATAATTTGCGATTATTATGACTGTTAAAAGTTCATACATAAGTGCACATCTTTGTAGCATTAAAATTTGCCACAAAAATAATTTTATTTTAATTTGAATTTAATTGCAGATAACTGCCTCATTTGTGTACTACTTATCGATATTATACTTTAATTGACTCGTAATAAAAATGAAACTTGATTTCATCATCGATTCTCGAAGTTTTATTGTTGTTGAAGGTCTGTCAAATTAAAAATGCAAAATTGTCAGTCAATATCGTTAATATTCATTGAGTTGGCCATTAAATTTATCAAAGGGCCTTCTGGAGGCAACCTTTTGCGTTGTCAGGGCAGAAAAATAATAACGAGTCTAAATGGTTATTAATTAGATGGACATTGCTGAATGTGCATTGATCTCTTTCGTTCGCTTTTTTCCCCCTCTCTCCCTCTCTCACTCTTTTTAGACTTTAAGCTGCGCCAGTTAGAAGTCTCGTCTCTTTCTAACTCTAACTCTGCCTCTTTCTAGCTCTCGTCGTCTCTCTCTTCGTGTGCGTAATTTGCGCGCTTTGTTTTAATTAAAATTCAAATGCGTTGCAATTTCATTAATTACCAGACAGACACACACACACATGGACACTCAGACATTTGGTCAGATATTGCTGTTGCCACTTGCAGCCATTTTCCATTGGAGGCTTTTGAAAATGGCGCTGACGTGACTTGCCCCTCACTGCTGCTGTTGCTGTTGCTGTTGGCCATTGCATGCCAGCAGCCAAGCGAAGCATGAAAGCAAACGCATTCCCATCAACTAAGCGAATAGCTTTCTCTGCCCCTCTCTCTCTCTCTCTCTCTCTCTCTCTCTCTCTCTCTCTCTCTCTCTCTCTCTCTCCGCTTGCTGCTCGTTTGGAGCGGTGCACCACATTCGCACGTTGGCCTCCTGGTGTCTCGCATTGTGTCCGTTGCCCGTTGCATGCTGCTGTTGCTGCTGCTGCTGCTTTCTATGCTCTGTGTGTGTCAGTCAACAATTCAATTAACGTGTTGATGATTTTGTGGCATGCAACATGGCGAACGAGTCCTGCCACTCACTCACTAACTCACTCGTCCTGCACTTGCCACAGTGCCACAATGCCGCAGCAGTCTCTCTCTCTCTCTCTCTCTCTCTCTCTCTCTCTCTCTGCTCTGCTCTGCTCTGCTCTTGTGCAATTTACGTTACAGCATTTTAATGAGCAATTGATTGCAATGCAACACTGCATTCCCTCCCCATTTTCTCCTACCTCCCTCTAGCATCTTTATGCCTACTTTGCCGCGTCAATTTGTCAATTAGTTTGTCAATTGTTTTGCCACACTTTTCGCACACACTCGCACAAATGAAGCAAAGTCTAAACTGACTGACTTCATTCAAAGGAAACTCTTCTCAATGAAGCCGCAATTAAACAAATGCTTTGCTCTGCTTTTTGTCTTCCCAATTGTCTCAGTTGTTGTTGTTATTGCTGTTGTTGTCGCCAGCGGCAAAAATGCTTAACACTTTCAATTAAACGCATTAATTTTATGGGGATTATGCGTTGGGATACGATAAGTAGGAAGCAATGGCCACAGCTGAGAGATGAGAGCTGAGAGATGAGAGCGAGAGCGAGAGGAGCTGTGTGGCATGCCACATCGCTTCGCATCGCATCGCATATCAAATTTAATTTGCTCATTTGCCCTAAAAGCTTTTAATGTGTCTTGGGTGGCAATGGCATCGCTCGCTGTTTCCCTTTTCCCTCTTCCTCCCACCGAAAAGTTCTTTGCCGCTGGCCGCATAGTCGAAATAGCTAAGGAATGAAGCGAAGGAAGTGGAAAGCAGGATGGGGGAAGGGGGAAGGTAGGGGGATGATGATGATGATGGTGCTACCTAGCGAGCTGCTTGCTTACCGAGCAAAAATGCGCCCCTAATTAAATTCAATATTAAATTGAGCAAAACGCAATTAACTCAAAAAGCGCACAGAGAGCAGCAGCAGACGTTGGCAACGTTGCCACATTGTCAGACTGCCAAACTGCCAGACTGTCAGACTGACAGACTGCCAGACAAACTGACTGGCAATACGCCACTCATAGTCCTGGCCATGGACAGATTTCTGACTTGCCATCTGCGTTTCGCTGCGTTGCGTTGCGTTACGTTACGTTACGTATACGCCGCGTTTGCAGCTGAACTGTGATTTGGCCCCAAAACAACAAGACGACACAGAGTCAGCATTGTTGTTATCATACAACACAGTGGATCACACTCGCATGTTATTTCGTTGCATAAACTGTGCACATAATAAATTACAGATTACAGCAAGGACTTAATTATATATTTGTGAAAATTTATTGGCTCTCGGTATCTACAAAAATTACTTGAACAATCTCTTTCTATACTTTAAAGAATTAAGTCTTTTTAGAATTTTGAACTAAAATGAAGTTTAAATAAACATTGCTAATCAAATTTCTGCAACAATTTCTTTCTATACTTTAATGAATTAAATCTTTACTGCATTTTGAAATAAAATTAAACTTAAATGAATGTTGGTAATCAAACTTAAATGCACTCTTTAGATTTGATGTGAATCCACACAAATTTATTAAACAATTTCTCAATATACATAAAATAAATCTTGACTTCTATGTTATATCTCAATATGATTATCACGACAACAATTTCTGTGTCATAATATCGAATTTTTAACATCATTTGAATAATATTTGATGTGTTTTGCAAAATTAATATAATATATTCAAAATTGACAGCAGTGATTTATATGTCTAAGCATATTTCAAAGGTAAATAATATATTTAAGATAATTGATATTTTTAAACATTATTTCTAACGTTATTTGATAAGTGATCAATTTGAAATAGATGAACATGATTTATATGTCCATCCACTTCATATTTAGAAGAGATTTCTTTAAAATTGAGAACAGTGATTTGAATTTAAATAATATTTCTACAAAATAATTGGCATTTCCATCAAAGAAAACGAAATAGAGAGATGACAATTTATGTAGCAATATGAGGCAATAATTTTTGCACCACTGTGCGGCCAACTGTCATGTTTATGAGCCGCCGACTGCCTCCACAAGCCGTTAGCTGTTGTTGCTGCCTCCGCAGTCGCAGTCGCTGCTGTTGCTGTTGATGTTGCTGTTGCCGTTGCTCTTGGTTGCTTTGGGTGCTGCTGATGTTGCTGCTGCTTCTGTTGTGGGGGCGTTGAAACAATGCGCACACACAACGAAGGACACAACGAACGCAGCAGCAGCAGCAGCAGTTACATAGATAACAATTAACAACGTTTTCCCCGTCTGGTCGACTGTCCGTCTCTCAGTCTCTCCGTCCGTCCGTCTGTCTGTCTTTCTGTCGTTGCGACTGTGTAACCCGCTGGCTACGTTTTGGCAATCTAAGATGTCGGCAAACATTTTGTGTGCGTGTTGACGTTGCCACAACGGCAGCAGCAGCAGAGGCAGCTGAGGCAGCATCAGAAGAGTCGATTGCGAGTCTGATGTGTGCCAGCGATAACAGTGCGCCCTAGAGGCAAAAACTACGAGACGAGAATACTTCTCCCCGCCCCAGCTCCCACACACTCTCCCTCTCTCCCTCTCTTCACCGCCCACTCTCGCTCGGATCGGAGCAGCAAAATTAATGTCTGCTAATGATTTGTGCCGGCATGTTGCCCTCGCCTGCCACGCCTCTCTGTAACACATGCCGCCCCCAGCAGCAGCAGCATGCAAAGTGTTTAATGTTTCATAACTGCGGTGGAAGAAGGAGAGAGAGACAGAGAGGGCAAAGAGAAGAGGACAGAGAACAGATCAGAACACACACACAACAAGCAAAAGCAAAGCAAAGTCAACTTGCAGCCACAGCTACTGACGTTTGCCGAACTGCCCCAGGGAGAGCAGACAGAAGCCAAAGGAGACAGAAGACAGAAGAGCAAAGAGGCAAGGGGCAGGTAGCAAGAGGAGGAGAGCAGTAGATAAACTAGAGGCAGGTGCACAACACAACACAAGACAACACAACACAGCACAGAGCAAAGCACAACTGGCGTTTGGCATTGCAATCTCACTTTCAGTTGTCAGTCAGTCGGATGGACAGAAGTTGCATATGTGGAGCGCATAAATTGTCAAAGTATGTACATATGTATGTGCAACACAGCGGTGCACAAACACAAACACATGTGTGGCCACATTGTCAACGCTGCTTGCAACTGGTTTTCTTCTGTGCTAATGAGTTGGCATCGCAGGAAACCGTTTTTTAACTGCACGATCTCCATGAATTTGTTATCGATACATAATTTATTGTAGATGCAGCATCAGCAAGTATTCGCTATTGATTTATTACCAAAAAAAAGTTCATCTATCTATGCGATAACGTTTACAGTATTCATCAGATGATGACATACATACTTCTTTTATAAACACTTTAGATTTAATCACATTGGTTATAAAGAAATTCACATTTTTTGGTATGTTTTGTACTTAATGGTATATTTTGAATGTAGTACTATATCAATATATCAAATTATCATTCGGTAGTAGTTTTGTAGTATATTAATTCATATCAATTTATATTACTATATAAATATACTAATTATAGCGTTTGGTATATTTTAATATTTTTGTGGTATAGTTATAAAATAATACCGCTCTAGTTTGCTCTTATTCAAAACGAGTGGCGAGTATCTCACAGTCGAGCAAACTCAACTGTAGCTTTCACACTTGTTGTTATTAAGATTGACTTCCATAATTTTAGATCTTTCCTTTTGACTTGCTATGGATTTATTACTGAAGAATACATCTATATATATTATATTATATATACCTGCTACTTTACGCGAATATTACTCATTAGATGATAATCTAATATATGAACTTCTTCTATATGTGTACGAATATAAGCGCATTAGTTCTAAAGAAATTGACATCATTAAAATGGAGTATGATGAACAGCATGTGAAGGAGAAACTTAAGGTCCTGTACCTTGACTTTCGAAGATTAAATGAAACCAAGGTGCAAGCTGAAGAAGCCAAGAAGAAAAAGACAAATAAGACAGTTGCTTTTGCTGACAACGATGTCTCCTCTAACAGAGTTGCAAATTCTCCAGCAACGCTCGTGGCACGTGCCTCAAGACACTGTTCAGGCATTCCTTGAGTTGTCCAAGGAAGTGCATCGAAATCTGCAAAGTGTTAGCGGAGCATCTAAGCGAAGAGAAGAATGCGTTTAAGGTGAAACACATTTCGAAGTGCAGCTATTCGAAGTACGGATTGAGATGAGGCTGCTCACACTTGTCTGGTTGTAATCACACGCATGCCACAAAGGATATTTTCATGTCCTCGGTTATCAACTGTTGTTCTTCACGACATAAAATTGATTTATTAAAGAGTGAACGATACTCGCATCACACTGTTTTAAGTTAGTATTTAGGTCTGTAATTATTGTTGTTCTTTGCGCAAGCAAACCCTTTTTCTTTACGCCGGCTCGGTTTGAATGGCAAGTGTTGCCTCAAAGGGTTCCATGACCATCCATCCACTTAAGCTGAACATTATCAAATTGATTCAGAGGCCAGATTCAGATCATAGATTTGCGTAAGAAGAAAGCTTAGACTCTGATCTGAAGGTAATAAATAGTATATTAACATTGAAGATGATTACGTAACATATTTCTCATTTCTGCATTTCATTGCCAGATAACGGCACGATCGATAACATATCGAAGCGCAGCGTAGCCTTAATAAAGCCAAGAGTCTTCTGAAGTAATTGCGCTTTGTAAACATATTAACTTTGAATAACTTCATATATAATAAACGGTAACATTAATCTCTATATATTCTAGGTTAGAATGGAGATCACGGCATGATCGATAACATATCGAAGCGCAGCGCAGCCTTAATAAAGCCAAGAGCCTTCTGAAGTAATCATTTTGTAAACATATTAACTTTGAATAACTTAATACATAATAAATGGTAACTTTATTCTCTATATATTCAAGGTTAGAATGCAGATCATGGCGTGATCGATATTCGATATGTTTCACAGTGCGGAGCTAATGAAGCCAAGAGTCATCTGAAGCAATCACATTTTCGAACTTATTGACTTCAAATAACTTAATATATAATAAACGGTAACTGTATTCTCTATATATTGTAGGTTAGAATGCAGATCACGGCATGATCGATAACATATCGAAGCGCAGCGCAGTGCGGAGCTAATGAAGCCAAGAGCCAGCCACACCCTGTCCTAATGGACAGTTGTTGAGCAGCCCATCCCCTCGAGGCCAGTGAGGCAAGTGAGGCAAGCGAGGCAACTGCTCTCATGCATATTTATTGACCACACATACTGCTGCCACGCCCCCTCCCAGCCCAGCTGGCACGTATCCACAACATATATATGTATGTAGATAGATACACTCTGGTGGGTGTTGCCACCAGCGAGCGATGTCGATGATGAAGGAGAAGAAGACGCTCGCCGTCGCCGTCGCTCTCGCAATTGCAATTACATGAAATTTTAGCTTATAATTTGATTAAACTTTTCAATTACAATATGCAATGAAGTTGCCAAGCGCTGTTGTGTGTGGCAACAACTGGCGTGGCAAGGTGCAGCGAGGCGAGGCAAGTCGAGTCGAGTCGAGGCGTCTGCCCTCGCCTGCTAATTCCCACAATTACAATTTGCTGGCAAGCAATCAAGAGACTAGTCCACAGACTGGACTTGGCCAGACCGAGAGAGACACACAGAGTGTGTGAGAGAGAGAGAGAGAGATAGACCTCCCAGGTAAATGGCAAAAGCACCTGCAGCTGCAGCAGCGGTAGCGGTAGCTCGGATTCCATCAGAGAGCTGGCCAAGTGCCAGAGCAGAAGCAAAAGCAAAAACAAACGAAGGTAACCAAAAACTCGCCAACTGTCAGCAGTCTGTAGTCTGTAGTCTGTAGTCTGCAAATCTAAAGTCTGCCTCGTCTGGCAGTGAACATATGGCCAGGCCTAGACTTGATTCTGGACTCTAGTCTCCTCTAGGCTGACTCAGAACACGCCCTCTGCTGCTCCGCTTTCCCCGCCCCTTTTCGCTCCTTCCTCTCTGTCGTCTGCGTGTGGTTCATAATCTTAAATTGCCACAACCAAGGCAACAACAACAACTGGTTGCCTCTGCTTGGATGCTTGCCACGTACGTGCTCATGTGCACAATGCGATAGAATTTTCCTTTTTCTTTTACTTTTTCCGCTTCTCTCTTATTTTTTCGTTGTTGTTTTATTTTAAAAATGTTCCTCTCTCTCTCTCTCTCTGTGTAGCTGCAGGTTAATCTAAATTAGAAAAAATATGCACGCAGTCAGCGCAGAGTTTAACTAACTCAAAGGTAAATAGACAACGCTGCAGTCGCCGTCGCAGTCGCCGTCGCAGTCGCAGTTGGCGTCAAGCGTCGACAACTCTTCAGTTGTCTGTGTGCATTGTTGTTTGTTGCTGTCAAGTTGTTGCCATTGCCACATGGCAAAGGCAAAAGCAAAAGCCAAGCAAACTTTAAACAAAACTTGGCTCAAAGCTGCCTCGTTCGCTTGGTTAGAGATGCGCAACGCTTCACAGTCACAGTCACAGTGACTGCGACTTAAAACGGTGACTGCATAAATCGGATTGAATATATTCCCAACTACAATTCCAGAGGCAACTTCCTGTCTTCTTTCGTTCGTGACTCTCGTCTAAATCTCCATCATTGAAATTTCGCCCCAACATAAGAGGATTTTCATTAAAGCGCATAAAAATGTGAGCGCGCCCCTTTCATTGCCATTCCCATGCCCATCTCATTGTTGTTGTTGGTGTTGTCTGCATGCCGATACACAGAGCAAGATACAAGAGACAGACTTGGAGACAGTAACCAACTCGTGTCTCAGTTTCGCAGTCACACACACACACACACACACAGACATACAGAGACAGCAACCACAGCCGGAAATGCAAAGGCAAATACGAGCTGCTGCCGAGGCAGCGAAACGCGCGTGCCCCAAGAACGATGCCACAACATTGTAAGTTGTTGCTTGTTATGGCGTCGCCTGCCTCCCCGTCTCTGACTTGCCTTGCCCTGCCTTTCCTCACCTTACCTTACCTTGGCCTTTGGCCCCAAAACCAAAAAAAAAAAAAATCAACAAATAAGAGAGCTACAATCGAATGTGCTCGACTGTGACATACCCGCAAACAACATTCAGTAAAAACATTACGGTATTAATCTTAAAATATACCGAAATAATATACTGCAAAAATACTAAAATATAATACTGTAAGCATACTAAATATACACATATCTGCATATCAGTAGAAGCAAAACATTACGGTATTAATCTTAAAATACACCGAAATTATATACTGTACAAATACTAAAATATAATACTGTAATATGTGCTCGACTGTGGCATACCCGCAAACAACATTCAGTAGAAGCAAAACATTATGGTATTAATCTTAAAATATCCCGAAATAATATACTGCAAAAATACTAAAATATAATACTGTAAGCATACTAAATATACACTTATCTGCTCGTCTGTGTCATACCAGCAAAGAACATTCAGTAGAAGCAAAACATTACGATATTAATCTAAAAATATACCGAAATAATATACTGCAAAAATACTAAATTATACCTAAGACTATATTTGTTATATCGATATAGAACTATATTTAAAATATACTGTAAAGTATAAAATACCGAAAAAATACTAAAATGCACCGAAGGGTATATTTGGTATATTGATATATAATTACATTCCGAATATACAAATAAAAATACCTAAAATTCTATATTTTGTATATCGGTTTAATACTGCTTCCCAAATATACCACAGAATGTAAAAATACAAAAATATACCAAAGGCTATATTTGGCCGTGGCAAAAATCTAAAACTCACTTCATTATAGCTTTTTTATATCTCTATCTCTTATTGTTTTGGAGACTTTGGTCTTTGGTGTGATCAAGACTATATGTACTTTATGGTATTCTGCCTGCTACATACATTTGCTGTAGGCACAAAGTTGTAATACCCTTGTAGCCTTTAGGTAGCGAGTATAAAAATGAAATAGTGAAAAAGTGGCGACTAAAGGTGAGCGCATCTTTAAGGTTGGATTCTGCTGCTGCTGTCATTGAAGCGAACGTGTAATAAATACAACGCAACAGCAACAGCAACAGCGGCAACATCAGCAGCAACAGCAGCAGCAGCAGCCACATCGCCAGCAGCTAGATTGCGAGGCAAAGTCAAGTACATCGTACGCTGTAGTATCATTTGCACGTACTTGTCACACGGCCTACAGTTGCCGCTGCATGTTGCAGCTTGGCTGTTGACATTGCTGTTGTCGCTGTGCCTCCGGCTGTCTGTGTTTCTCTCTCTCTCTTTTCTTCTTGCCCTGTCTACACTTTATGCCTATGCCAAATCTCATTTACAGAGAGCGAGACGAACCTTTGGCTTGACCCAAGCTCCCATTCGCATTATGTCCAGTTCGCTGGGTGCGCGTCTTCACTTCCACTTCGGGACATCTTCCGAATGCTGCACACTTTGCATAAAATTAATATCGAGCCACTGACTGCCTCCATCCCATCCCTTCCCTTCCCTTACCATCCCTCTCTTCCCTCTTTCTGTTCTGTTCTGTTCTACACTCTTCATGTTTCCGACAGTTCATTGCGAGTATTTTAACGGTCGCCACTTCCGCCGACGGGCGCCACTTGGATCCGCCTCGGCATAATTCGCTTTTTATGTTAACTTTGCCATTTCAAATATTTAATTTTGAAAAATAATTTATTCATTTCCGGCTGCCTCTCTGGACCGAGATCCGAAGTCAGCGTCACGCGTCGCCCTGTTGATGATTTTCTTTCTTTTTTTTTCTGTTTTTTTTTTTTTTTTGGTCGCCTTATTTTCGCTTTCAATTCAGACTCGCTGTGTTTTCTTTTTTTTTTTTTTTTTTCGGTTTTTTGGTGGCTGCCCAACCGCAATTTCATTTTGTTTTGTTTTGTTTTGGCCGCCGGGTGGGAAATTGAAACTGAACTGTAATCAAAGCGCGGCTATTGATGTCAACTGCTGACTGACTGACTGCCTGCCTGCCTGGATGGCTGACTGGCTTCTCAAATGTAAATGAATTTCTGCATCAATTCATCGGACGCACTCGCATTTACAATATGAATTTCAATTGTGTGGAGAGCATGATAACGAGCATATCTCTCACTCTCTCTCTCTCTCTCTCTCTCTCTCTCTCTCTCTCTCTCTATATTCATCTCGAGCAGATGAAAATGGAAATGGGAGATGGCAGATTTTAGATTGGAGCTGCAAGATTGACGCTGATGAGGCTTGAATCGCTGATGAGAAGCTGTCGCAATTCTCGTCGTAGTTCAAGTAGTAGAAGCTCCTTAACTATGTGAGCGAATAAATCGCGTATACGCAGTGTGAACAGCGCACGTAATTGTCCGTGCAGTATTCGCATTGTTTGGCGAACACACAACAACAACAACAGCAAAACAAATAACGAAAATGGCAAACAACAACGAGCAACAACACACACACACACACACACACACATACACACAACAAAAAAAATGCACATAATTAAGTTGACGCTCAAATTGATTGCACACAAATTTGTGCGCAGCTTAAAAGTGAATTCGATTTAATTATCGCGTATAAATTTCAGTCGTGCCACAAGCCCAAGCTGCCAATCAGCAGCAGCAGCAGCAACAGCAACGAGGCAACAACAACGAGGAGGCATGCCACATCGTGTTGCTGCTGCAGTTAATTGTGTGGCTTTGCCACAAAAACCAGACTCGAATGTAATACTCGATGGCGAATGTGTTTTGTTTTGTTGTGTTTTCTATTTTGCAATTGTGCACGATACTTTAATATTGATGGCATCATTGAGTAATTGATAGAATTTCCACAATTGATGACAGTTTAGACTGTCGAACTTGCTCTTTAAAAGCCAAGTGCAATGTCTCATATCATACACAACACAATTCAAATGTCAATTTTGTTGTTGGCTTGATTTGATTTCGTTTTGATTTGATTTCATTTTGATTGGCTTTGATTTATTTCTACTTGGACAGCGTTGAAAGGCGTTTAAACAATTGAAGAGAGGCTAATCCTATTTGTGGCATAAGGAATTATAAATACAACAAGATGATTTGATGCAGCAAAAGAAGTGCCGACTGCTAATTGATTAACATATGCGATATTCGAAAAACATGAGATTGCACTTGCCAAATGGTCAGTTTATCAATTATTCATTTGTGCTTTTCTTTTTGTTGTTCTTGGTAACTGTTAGTTTGTTTAGTCGCTTGATTGTTGGATTGCATTCATTGATTATTCAGTTGTTTGTTTGAGTGGCGATTAGGTGAGAAGCAGACAAGGAAAATGTTTGATTTACGACTCAATTAATAAGAGTTGTCTTCATATTAGAATGGACAATATATCAAATATAGTGGCGGTAAAAATAGAATTCGATCTATATTAAAATAGAGATTGGTAAGGAAATTGTCTGATTTAGAAGAATATGCATGAAATATATTCACTGTACAAAGTAAATGCCCTTTAAAGTAGAGATTGTTAAGGAAATGCCTGATATATTATAGAAGATTAATAACAGTTGTCTTCTTAATGCATAAAAAATGGAAAATATGTACGAAATATTTTCTCTGTAAAATTAAATTCGCTTTAATGTACACTGAAAAAGTCCAGATTCTAAAATCAAGAACATCCATCTCAACAATTTATTTCAGAAAATAAGCCAACTTAAAGATCAAATTATTGAAACCAAGAACATTAATCTGAAAAATGTCAAGTTTTCAAATAAGTCTTGAAATAGTAGATTTTGAGGTAACAAAATTCTCGAATTCTAACTTTCATCTAACTTTCAGTATTTTCGTTTATTCCTCAGTTAATCGAGGTTTGTAGTTTCAGACAATCTGGTAAATTTTGTACTCTATCGTTATACCAAATATATCATTCGGTAGGTATATTTAATCCGATACATTTTTGGAATATGTATGGAAATATTTGGAATAGCACTCGGCATATTTCAGTATCATTTTCATTATATTAATTTTGGTATGTTCTTAGAATATGTTTATCATTCAGTATTTTGCAGTATTATAGTATATTTTTAGAATATTTTTCTTAATTCGAGCGTGCTTTTGCGGCCATATAACTATACTTATTAATAAGAACTTAGTTGTATACCAAATGATCTTGAAATCAAGTTGTGTCTTCTAATTTGACGATCTTGTCGCAGTTTTTAGTATAAATTTCTTGGTACTAAGACCAAAATCTGGAGTTTAGAGAGACGTTTTTTCTGTGGGAAATATATTTGCTGTACAAATTGAATTCGCTTTAAAGTCGCTGTCGCTGTCGATGTCGATGCGTATCTATTTCAGATCAACTGTCTGTCTGACGACTGACGTTCAATTTAAACCTGGTCACGTTTTGGCATTGTGGCTTTTGGGTTTTCTGTCAACTTTTCTCTCACTTTGTCGTCAGCCAATTTGCATGCAATTTTATGCAAAAAAAAAAAATAAAGCACACAAAACAAATAAAACGAATTGTTGACTATTAAATGCCAGCCAACAAATGCGCAAAATGGTTGCAAAGCGGTCCAAAAACCAAAAAAAAAAAAAATTGGTTAAATAATAATAATAATAATAATAGAGTACAAAAGAAATCGAAACAAAAAAAAAAAAACAATTAAGAGCCGCACGCAAAATTTGCTTTTCTATAAAAGTTTTTCCCTCTCTTCAAATGTTATGCAATTTGTTGCATCACAACAGCAACAACAACAACAACATTAATGAAAATAAAGCAGACAACAAATCAGCTGTGAAGCATTTTAATGAAGTCAAAATGCGTGAGCTTTTATTAGTGCATTTTATTGTTTATTATTATTATTTTTCTTTTTTTTTCGCTCTTCACATTTTATTATGATTTCATTATTGTTTATTCAATTTTTGTGCTCGTTTTTATTTTGTTGCTGCTGCTGCTGTTGCTGTTGGTAGCCTTTTGTGGTCATAAATTATGCTGGAAAACGCGCTTGAAAATTGCATTTACATTTTGTGTTAAATATTTAACACTTCAACTGCGAGCGAACGAATGCGAGTTTAATTAGCTGCATTTTATTGCCATGGCCATCGCCTGACCTGGCCTGGCCACACCCCCCGCTGCTGGCGTTTGGGCGGAACTCATTAGTTGTCATGCACTCAATAAATGGCCGCAACAATACATCATTTAAGCCTTCATTAGTTTATCGGCCAAGCGACTGGTAAAAGTTATTAGCGACAGTTTAAAATGAAATTGCTGTTGGCCCTTTTGTTGTTATTGTTGCTGTTGCTGTTGTTGTTGCTGTTGTTGTTGCTGTTGTTAACATATTCATTTGGAAGTTAATGAACTCGTCAATTAGTTTGCCATTGTCTGGCTGCCTGACTGCCTGACTGCCTGACTGCCTGACTGGACCAATGACTAATTACACATAATATTATTAATAATATTGCGTGAACTCGGTTGAACTGCACTTGAAACAACTGCTGAAAATCTAGTTTGCTGCAAGGCACTTTGCTTTTGTTTGTCTAATTACTTAACAAGAACTTTCCTCTATCTACCTCTCTCTCTCTCTCTTCATTCTTGTCAACTGACACTCTCCACAGCCATTTGCCATTCAACTCCCATTTGGCCAACTAAAACTGTTCAACTGCTTCTGCTTCTGCTTTTGCTTGGGCTTCCTCTTTTGACTTGCCGATTGCCAAATACACAATGCGCTGATGACTCTTTGCCTTTTAGCCAAGCTGGCGACGAGTCTCTCGTCTCTCGTCTCTCCTCCCTCCTCCCTCTATCCCTTCTCCCTCCTCCCTAAGCTTGTTGCTGCATATTTCTGTTTCTGACTTTCTCAAGCAATTACTATTTAATTTGCGCAAGCATTTTGCGCCAACTGCGGCGCATCACGACAGCGGCAACAGTGGCAGCTGCCACGCCCCCCTTTAACGCTACTCGTCTTACGCCCAACAAACTGTTGGCTGCTCATATTGCAGCCTCCATCTGAGTCTCAGTCTCAGTCTCAGTCTCAGTTGGCTTCTCTCTGCAGTTGTTCTTTGTTCGCCGACAGCTTCTTTTTTTTCTGTCGTGTTTTTTTTTTGCGTTTTTTGCGTTTTTGGCATTTTCGATCTTGTCTACGTTTGCTGACCACAAGCCGCTTAACAACAACAACAACAACCGCCTGAAGGTGGCCCCCACGCTTTTTATTTTGCGGTTTTTTTTGGTGGCTGGACATTCGACGAATACGACGCGAGTTGAGTTGAGAGTTGTATATGGGGAAGTCACCGCAGTCGTCTACTTAGTCATGTTTTATGGCTCTTTTGGCTTTATAATTTGTCCGACAACAGCTGCGCCACAGACTGCGCCTCACCTCTTCTCCCTCTCTCTCTCTCTCTCTCTTGATTTGCAGCATTAGCCCCTGATCCAGTTTTCAGTTATGGCCTGGCCAACAAAAACTTCAAAGCGTTTCGCCTTTTTGGGCTCTTTTGGGTTTGTCGTCGTCGCTGAGGTTGCTCCAATTAGTTGCCAAATGTTTTCTTGTTAAATTCAAATTGTAATTTTATGATTGCGACCAAATGTTGTTGCCCCAACACAAAACACAACGCACAACACTCGATGGCTTCTTCGGCAAGCTAATTTATTAGTTTTGTGCTCAATGGCCAAAATGAGTTTTAACATATTCGAATTTCTATGCTTTTTATATTTGTATATGGCTTGGGGCAGCCTCAAGAATTTCTACACTCCCCCACCTGCTGTGCGTGTGTGTGTGTCTGTGTGTGTGTGTGAGTATATTTAAATTAAATTCTTTTTATTGTGTTATTTTTGGTATTGCGAAGAATACAAAAAAATAAAAATGGGAAAAAAAAAGTTTTGTTCTCTTGAGCTTTGTTTGCTTTTCGAGCATTTCGTTTCCATATTTTTGTCTCTGTTGTTGGCCAAACATTTTGCTTTTGCTTTTCCTTTAGCTTTTGCTTTGTTTGTTTTATTCTGCAGCGTTTTCCTTTTGCTTTCCGCTTTCATGTGCCGTTGTCGGTTACGTATTTTGTTGTTGTTGTTTTCATTTGGCATTGTTTTGCTTTATTTTTGTTTTGTCGGTTTGCTGTTTTCCTTGTTTTTTTCTCTCTCCTCTTTTTTTTGGTTGGTTGTCTTTGCCGAGGCGAGGCGCCTCAAAGGAGCGATGCGCCGCAATCCGCAGTCCGCAATCCACAATCCACAATCCCGCAGTCCGTGGCACTTCTGAATGAGGTTGCAATGACTTCGCTGTCTTCGCTGACCGACTTTTCGATGCTCTCCATGTGGCAGGTGGCAAGTGGCAGCTGCTGCTGCGGTTGCCATTCGATGAGTGATGAGTGTATTCACATGCCAACAAATATTTGCGTTTGTTTGCGTGTGTGTTTATTCAACACATTCTGACACTTTAACACTTACACGAGTGCACTCGCATTCATATTCATGAGTGTATTCATATTCATTTGGATGAATATACTGCGTATTTGTTTGTTTTCAGCTGTTTAAGTGTTTCCCTTCGTTCTAACACTAATGAATACATTCGAATATGAGTGTATTCACCAATACTCATTTGATATTCATAAATATTACTATATGAGTATATTGAAATTCAGCTCTTATTTATCTACCTCAATTAGTTTGGTGTGAATACTCATGAGTGTATTCGAATATACATTGAAATACCCAACTAGATACATAGTCATAAGCACTCATAGAAGAAGTCATATTTATGAATATCAAATGAGTGTATTCACCAACATTCATTTGATATTCATAAATATGACTATATGAGTATATTGAAATTCAGCTCTTATTTATCTACCTCAATTAGTTTGGTGTGAATACTCATGAGTGTATTCGAATATACATTGAAATACCCAACTACATAGTTATAAGCACTCATAGCTAGGTAAAGTAGGTAGACTCATGAGTGAACCCGAATGTGAGTGTATTCAAAAATTATAATCACTTTATATACACAAATATCCATATTTAGTGCCTAACAGAGTAAATACTTAAAAGTATTCAATTGCTATTCAGAGGCAAAACTCATGAGTGTATTCGAATATGATGGAGTACTCAAATAATATATAGTTAAATAGCACATAATCATAATATACTAATTTGCTCTGTGTGAATACTCAACTGTATTCGTTTACTTATCGTCTGACATATTCATATGCTTAGAATATTTCTTTGAGGAGAAATATTCATACCACCTGCACTCATAATTATTCATAGATCGATGTGCACAATCTTTGTGTATGTGTTGTGTGAGTGTATTCGCATATTCGTTGTGTCTGTCCATTCACATTTTACGAGTACATTTTACATTTTTCTCCTTGTACTCTCTTGTAGTTGTTTTCGCCTCCTCTCTTTTTATGTTTCACTTCTTCTTCTTCTACTATTTTTTTTGTCTGTTTGCATTGAGCTGTGCAAATTAAATTGCAAATGTGTCTTGCTCACACTCACACACACACACACATCCATTTACTCACTTGCACTCACTCGTTTCATTCATCGCATCTAAAATCCATGCAAACGACGCCGCCGATGCCGATGCTGCTGCCGCTGCCGCAGCAACAACCAAGAACCAACAACCGACAACAGCAGCAACAACAACTATGCACTCACACACACACACTCACTCACATACTCACACTCGCATTCACATTCACTCACACACAGATTGCAGTTGTTTTTGCTGGTTTTGTTTCATTGTGCGCTATCCTTTTACTTATGCCTTGTGCCCCTGCCATTTGTGTGTGAGTCTGTGAGTCTGTGAGTGTATTCGTGAGTACATGTGTGTGAGTGTGTGCTTAGCTGCAAATTGCAATTAGTGTTGACTTATGTTGAAGTCATCGTGCACCAGTTTCTGTTCATCCCTCCCCCCTCCCCCCCAATGACGTTTCTCCTCTTCCGTTCCCTCTCTCTCTCTTGACACTACAATTCTCCCACATTTGTGCCTCACGCTTGTAATTGCTGTTGCTTTCGTTGCTCTTGTTGTAGTAATTATTGTTCTTGTTGCTTTTCGACGCCATCGCTGCAATGTGTCCATAAAAAGGCATTTGAGGTTGCAGCCAAGTGCAGTTAACTAACTCCAAAGCACTTGGTCATCCAAGCGATAGCCAAAGGGCACAGTTGGAGAGAAAAAACCGAGAGTGACAGAGATAGAGATAGAGAGAGAGAGAGAGAGAGAGAGATTGCTAAACGGAGAGCTTTACCAATTGTCTGGCAACGACTTAAAATCAATGCCAAATCTCAATCCTTAACCTCAGGCTGAGCCAAAGAAACAACCAGACAAGGAAAAACCGAGGAAAAAAGCTGCATTCACGCAGACGTTGAGATACCCTATACTAAGTAATGAGTTAGTCGCTATTCCTGTTCAAAATAATAATAAATATATAGCATATGGAAATAACTTTCATAATAAAATAATCACATTGTTCTTGCTCTATAAATGTTTAATAAATTTATTATTAGACATTAGACAAATAAAGTGGAAATAAAAGTAAAGTGAAGTCAAGTAAGAATAATGGAAACAACGTTCATAACAATAGCTTGCTAGTTAAAATGAATTCCATTTAAAGAGTTTCTTGGCTAATAAATGTTAAATCGAAATGATGTAAAATGATTCTCTAAATAATTTCTGTTTAATTTTAAAGTTTACCAAATTTAATTATTGTTGCAATGTAGATAGATAAATAAATATAATGTATACATAATTTTTAAAATTATCATGATATTTGATTGCTAAATAGCAAGCTACGCCATGATTTTCAGCTCACTAGCTCTTTTAGTTCCCAAGATATACCCGTTTAAACTAACAGTCAGACGGGCAGACGGATTGAATTTTTGCATAGAAGAGCTGTGTGCCTAGTGCATATTGAAAGCAAGTGGCGGCATTTTAATTGTTGCTTTGTTCTATGCCGATGCCAAAGAACTGCAGCAAGAACAACAACTGTGATTACATTGCTAAAGAATCGTATATTGCGAGTAGAGAAATAAATGTTGCTTAGTTGGTTGCTTAGTTCAGCTCAGTTGCTTGGCTGTCTAGTCGGTTAGTTAGTTGGGCAGCCGCAGCAAAAACCTCATTTAAAAGCAATTTTCATTGCTTTCCACCAGCTATGGCATGGTCACAGGGGGGAGTAAGGGAACAAGGGAGAAGGGGAAGGGTAAGTGGGAGGGGAAGGTGTACAACTACTACAAATCGAAAGCTCGTTTACAATGTTGAACCTTCTCTCGCCTTTTAGCATAACTTGCAGTGTCTAGTGTCGCCCCCTGCCCCTCCTGCTGCTTTCTCACACCAAGTTACTCCACACTCCCTCCACACCCGTCTCCACCCAACAACACCTTCCCCCCCTCTCCACGGTTGTTGTTGTTGTTGCGCCTGGCGCAGCCACAAAATGTTTTCAAATTCACATAAATTAAAGGCACGGAAAAACTATTAAAGCGTTTGTCGTGCCCTTAGTAAGTGTGTGTATACGAGCGTGTGTGTGTGAGTGTGTATACGTGTATGTGTGTGTGTGTGTGTTGGTTAATGAAGAAAAATAGATGAGTGTTTGAGGTGAGCAACGGCAGCAGCAGCCGAAATGTGCTTAAAACATTTTATGTCTCTTTGCCTCTAGTCAAAGAGCGAGTGTGTGTGTGTGTGAATGTGCAAGTGTGCGTGTGTGTAAGCTACTGTATCTGCCCTCAGCCCAGACACTTCTTCAGTCTGCGCTCTAAGCAGCGGGGTGCCCAACAAGGGGGGAGATAGAGAAGGGAGTCACTCATTTGTGTGCTCGCTTTGATGGCCTTTTTGCTGGCTGTCTTTAGCTGTTTCTCCCCACTGTACGTGTGTGTGTGTGTGTCTATGTGTGTGTGTTGTTTGTTAATAAGTTGCAGCGATTTGTCGCCTGTCTGTTGCTCGACCCCAACACATGAACACGCACACATGTAAAAAGAGTGTTAATTACTTCCAATTGGAATTTTGGTTAGTTTATAATTTGCCATGCCCATTTTTAATGGGCGACAAATTGATGGGCTCTTTTAACAAAACACTTTATGCTGCCAACGGCAACGCTATTGCTGGCGGGGATTAAGGCGTCCAAAGAGGGGAGGGGGGGGCGCCACAGTGTGGCAGCTGTTGCTGCCGCTTTTGCCACAGCGCTTTGCTATTTGAAGCCATTTGAATTGCGTGTGGTCAGCTGGGTCAGCCGAGTACAGAATTAGAGAGGCAAGAGGAAGAGCAAGAGCAAGGGGGGAGGAGGACAGCTTGCTAGATTGCCAAGCTAAAAGGCAGTTAAAAACTGCGGCACGTAGCCATTGGCAATGGACGCGCGAAAGCGTAGCGATGACTGCGAATGAAAAGCCAGGCAAATAAAAGGCGGCCAAAAAGGGCTAAAGTGCTGCACAGACCACACTCTGAGTGGTAGGGGGGAAGGGGAAGGGGAAGGGGCAATGAAAGCACAGATTCGATTACACTGAGAGAGACCGAAGTGCTTAAGAGCAGGTATTGAGCGGTGCAGCAACCGCAAAATCATGCGGTTGTGTTAGCTTCAATGCAGCACCGACAACAACAACAACAACAACTACAACAACTTGCAACAGCAACTTGCAACAACAAGAGCAGCAGCAGCAGCAGCAAAGCTTTTGCAGATTCCGTTTCCGTTTCAGTTTTATTTTGGTTTTTTGTTTCACTTTTTTTGCTTCTTTTCCACTTTGGGGTTTTTACGATTTGCTTTGACTTTGGGCTTTTCCGTGCCACATCGAAAGAGAGAGACAGAGATGGCGTGTGGGAGGGGGGGAAAAGTGTCAGGTGGCAGTGTTGGGTGTCGTTGCACTTCATTGAGCCGTGCAAGTGTTAAAAGTGTAGCAAATTGCGTGGTTTTTATGCCACTGCGCTGCATCAAATGATGTTGCCCAAAAGGCAGCGTGGGAACCTCGCAAACTACAAGCCACATAAAACTAGAGATAGAGAAAAAGAGAGAGAGAGAGAGATAGAAAACAACACATGGAAACTATTATTAAGAACTTCCTTTTTTGAACACTTTTAGCCACACGATTATTTTTCGAATAACAAACAATCTCTAAATACATTCCATTATCTGTGTGCGATTTCAACTTTTATCTTGAAATCTTATCCTAAAGATAAACCTGAATTCTTATGGATATGATACTAATTGTATAACATAATATATTATTATGTTATATTAATATAACATCCTTAATTTCTACTTCAACATTTCCTTAAAGAAAACCTTATTTTAAATGTTCTTTATTGACCTGCTGAATTTGAATTTCGTTTCATGGAAATGCCTGCTATACATATGAAATGATATTTAATATCACAGTACAACGAAAGTTAAATACGCAGAAATAACATGATGAATTTCTTCTTTAAGTCTGAAGAAAGAAAATACTATGTTTAACATTCTCAATTAAGCTGCAGGTGTGGCTTATGGATGGAATACTATAAAATGTAACTTTCTAGAAATATCTTTAATGTTCTATGACATAATGTTAAGAATATGCCAAATTAATATAAAGAAATAAGTAATACAAAAATATAAGAAAAGTTATATTAAGTATATTAATATACAGCCACATTCAAAATATACCATAGAGAACAAAATATACCAGATTGTCAACCAAAGCACTTCAATTAAAATGAAATACATTTTTCAAAATCGTTCATTTCAAACATTTGCTTAAATTGTTCATTCAAATTTAGTTCGCGATTACTTTAAATAATGTTTACGAATATTTACAAATAAATTGTAGTTAATTTTATTCACATTACGTTGAATTTCTCACTCTCCTCCCGTTGGACTTCTCAGTGCTCAGTTTTCGCATCGTGCTTCGTTGAGAAAGAAGGCGGGAGGTTTGTCTTTAATTAAAATGGCTTTTGTAGTTGGCATTTGTGGCATCGCATAGCTGTGCTTTCAACTTGAATTCTTTGCATTCTTTGGCCATATAGCAAAAACAAATCACATCCATAATCATATCCCTTTTGCAGTTCCCTCAGCAGCATTCCCAAACTCGAAACTCAAACCCAAACTCAAACACACACAACAAAACGCAAATTAAGTACAGTCTCTTCATCGAGTCGAGTTCAGACTGGAGTTGAATTAAGTCGAGTCCTGTACTCTCGTTCTTGCTCTCCCGCTCTCTCTCTCTCTCTCTCTGCACAAAGGACACTCATTATGCATTCCCAATCTCAATTTCTCGCTCTCTTTTCTTTCTCTCTCCTCTGCTGAATAGTTTTTTTTAGCGACGAGCGTTGCTATTTTTTAAATAAGCAACTTTTTTGCATACTTTCAGGCGCGCCGCCAACAACACACACTACAACAAAGTGTGGCAGCTTCCGCCTCCGCCTCCGTCACAACTCTCCAGCAAAACATGGCAACATTTTTTCACATCGCTATCGCCTGCAACGTCGCCTCTCCACCCCCGTCCCCAAAACCACATTGTTGCGGTTGTGGAATAAAGTGTTGCATTTTGTTTTCTGTTCCAAGCGATTCGCTCGCAACTCGATGCCAACCGAGCTTCCTCCTCCTTCCCAACACCCCTCCCCCTACATAACCACCCCCTCTTCAGGCAGACATATGAGCCGCAATGATTCTTGTTGCATATGTGCAACAACTTAACTGCCACTCGCTAGTTGATAGCCATTGTAACAGTTTCTGTTGCTGTTGCTGTTGCTGTCTGTTGCCTGAGCAATGGTCGCCGTTAGTTCGCGCAATTTGTTGCAAGTCAGGCGGACGCCAGAGTCCTCCTCCTGTTATTGTTATTGTTGTCCTTCGTCGCTGGTCCTGGTCGCTCGATGTGGGCAAGCAAAATGCGCACAGCTGTCGGGATTAACCGAGAGATTGCAATGTAAACGCAGCGAATTAGTCTAGGCCAACAACAAGCCAGGCAACCAAATGGGAAAAAATAAACCGCCACCGCTGCCACCGCCGCACCCCTCACAGAGTCCTTCCACCCCCGATGGATGCGCATGTTACATGGAAAATCACACACAAATAAATGTAATAAAGAAATAAAACTCTCAATGGCCGGAGACAATAGACAATAGCCTTTGGCCAACTTCAATTTAGTCTCCATTTCCATTTCCACTTCCACATTTTCATCAGCATTGCGATTGCGATTGCGATGGCGATTGCAGCCGCTGCCAAAAACTCAAACTCAAACTCAAACTGAAACTGAAAATTTAACAGATGGTGCGCATTAGATGCGCTTCACTCGGCCCCAGAGACCAAGTAAACCAAGCAAATACAGCAGCCAAGAGACCCGCGAGCCACTGCGACAAACGTACCCCAAGCTGTGTCTGCCACACACACACACACACACACACTCCCCAAAGCCCTTCGCACACTCATCCACTCAGAGGGCAGGCAGTGGACTAGAAGTGATTCAGCTGCGGCCAAATCCAGGTGAGCACAACAATAACAACAACAACAACAACAGATATAAGGAAAGTATAAAGAATGTGTGCAAACTAATTGACCTCATTGAAAAAAAAATACAGGGGCGAAACTTAAAGCAGAAGTCACAGAGAATCAATTTCAATGCACCGTGTATAAATACAATATGTATTATTTAAATAATTGCAACTGCAGTTAAGTGCACATTTAAGATAATTGCATACCTCATTAAAACGAAAAGATACGAAACTTTAAAGCAAAAGTCACAGAGAATCAATTTCAATGCACAGTGTATAAATACAATACATTATGGATAATTGCAACTGCAGTTAAGTGCACATTTAAGATAATTGCATACCTCATTAAAACGAAAAGATACGAAACTTTCAAGCAAAAGTCACAGAGAATCAATTTCAATGCACCGTGTATAAACACAATACATTCTGGATAATTGCAACTGCAGTTAAGTGCACACTTAAGATAATTGCAAACCTCATTAAAACGAAAATATACGAAACTTTAAAGCAAAAGTCACAGGGAATCAATTTCAATGCACCGTGTATAAATACAATATATTCTGGATAATTGCAACTGCAGTTAAGCGAACACTTAAGATAATTCCATACCTCATTAAAACGAAAAGATACGAAACTTTAAAGCAAAAGTCACAGGGAATCAATTTCAATGCACAGTGTATAAATACAATACATTCTGGATAATTGCAACTGCACTTAATATAATTGCAAACCTCATTAAAACGAAAATATACGAAACTTTAAAGCAGAAGTAACGGAATATTATTTTCAGTAGGACTCTGCGTAAAATATAGTTTAATGCGGATAGCTGCAGCTGCATTAATGCGCACATTTAGGGTAATTGCATATATCATTAACAAAGCAAAACTTTCAAATTGAAATACAGTTTATAAGTATACGAGTATAATAGAGAAAAAAGGACAGCAAGTTTAAAAGTCATTATAGTATAAACAGTTGCAGTTAAACGCACAATCGCTGTTTAATTATGCTATTTATTCGTCTACTACAAATACACTGCATAGCCGATATTAAAAAGTTCTTTTAACAGTAACACCTTATTGGCTAATGTAAAATAATATAAAAAAAGCCAAGTATATATTTTTTTCATCTTAAAACACATATTGCAGTTAAGTGCATTGACACTAAGTGCTCTAAATTTTCGCATACTTTTAAACTCTATGATATATTTCTCAATATAAAATTAAACTTATGATGCAACTTACAAAATCAACAAATTTTAGCAAACAGATGAACACAATAAACTCCAATAAAGAATCAATTAAATTTTGCGCACTTTGGCACCACTGTGCGAGCATTCCCGTTAAAGTGAATGGGTCACCGTTACCGTGTTGTCGTAGCCGAAATCGAAACAAATTGCTGGCGAATAAAGCAAATCTAAATATTAATGTGCGACTCAATGAGTTGGAAGCGGGTCGCGTCGCATCGCATCGTATTTAGGGGCTTTGGGTTGAGTTGGGCTCTGCTTCTTCCTCTTCTTCTTCGTCTTCCTCTTCTTCTTCTGTTTTTGGGGTAGGCCTCGAGATAAGCCAGACGAGGAATTCAGGTAAAAGAGAAGCAAGTCGCGGCTGCCCCCGTGGATTTCCAATTCCTTTTTCAATATTTACTCTTTTTTCTGTTTTTTTTTTTTTTTTTTGTGTGTGGCGTAAATCTTGCAAAAAGCTTGCACAGGCAGTTGGTCAGTTGGCAACTGGCAACTGGGAGCGGGTAATGGATGACTGAGAGAACAGAGGGAGAAACGGGGGAAAGACGTCGCTTGGAATTTCGCTCAACATAAATATTTTTATCACTTGCCTTTGGCCCCGGCGCTTGAAGTTTGTTTGTTTCCGTTTCGTTTCGCGTCTTTTTTATTCATTTTGGTTTTTGTTTTTTTTTTTTTTGTTGCTTGTTGTTTGGCTGCTGTTGTCCCATGCCATCATGGCCATGCATTTGAAATGAAAGAACGGATCCGGATGCGGACGCGGATGAGGATGAGGATACGGATGAGGATGTGGATTCACTGGGCAAGTGGCTGTGAAATCCGCCTCCCCACTCTGCCTTCTCCTCAAGGCGCTAAAACTAATTCAAATTAAAGCCCTTAAGCTGAGCACAAAAGCGCGGCGACTTATGCGTTAAATTAATTTTGGAATGAAGCGGACGAAGACGACGATGAAGACGCTAAGATGCGATGCTGTTGCTAGATAAAAAGGAAGATACTAGATGGATGGGATAAAAACGGCATAAAAGTTGAAACTGAAATTGAAATTGATTGAAAGTCGAGGCGAAACACGAAACACGAAACAATTGCTGAGCGCGCTCTTTATGTTAAATCAATTCTCAAGAGAATCAGTTTCTGGCCTAATCTGCAGTGCAAACTAGTAGAAACATTTGCCACCCTAGACGAACAGCTTCTAGGTCATTCCCCAGAAAAAGTTGCCCAGGAGATTTGTCCATAAGCCATAAATTAGCCGAGACTGAGACTGAGGCTGAGACTGAGACTGAGACTGCGGCAACGTTGACGTTAACGTTGACCTTCGACCGTGTTTTGCGCTGGGCCCGTTACCGTTATGGGGTTGACCCGGAGTTGGAGACGGAGACGGAGCTAGAGGATGAGGATGAGGATGAAGACTCGCCCGCTGCGCATTTGTTTCTTTGATTAATTCTAGACGGGGCGACGGCCCACAAAAAGTTAATCGTTAGTAATTTATGACTCTCTATGGAGAGACAGAGTTGGAGTTGGAGTTAGCGTTGGCTTTGGAGTTGGAGTTGGAGTTCCGAGTCGAAGTTGAGGTGACAGCTAGTGAAGGTGGGAGGGTAGAAGAAGTAGTTGCAAGGTGCGGACAGCAGAGAACACAAATAATTGGCGTGTTTGCCAGCACAGTCGAAGACTGGAGACGAAGACAAAGATGATGATGATTGCATAAATGACCCGCTGACTTTGACAACAAATATGCCAAATGGAGATGGGGGAGGTATAAGGTAAAGAGATCGATTCAGCTCAGTTTGCTCTCGACTGCCATCGATTGGATTGCCATACTCTCTCTCTCTCTCTCTCTCTCTCTCTCTCTCTCTCTCTCTCTCTCTCTCTCTCTCTCTGTCTCTCGTCCTTTTCCATTTCCCACTTGCCAACTCCCAACATTTCGCATTTACCATTTACTCAGCCATTCACTCGAGGCATTCAAATGCGCCGTCCAAGTGTTGAATAAAACACCAAAAATGCAAAGAGAAGAATGTCGATGACGTCGTCGTCGTCGTCGTCGCTGTTGTTGTTGCTTTTGCTTTTGTTGGCATTGGCCATGGCAATGGAAATGGCAATGGAAATGGAAGTGGAAATGGCATTGGGTATGATGGAAATCCAATGCTAGATGCATTGCATGGCTGGCGAGTTCATTGCGCTCTAGGAGTGCGAAGCCAGGCGACCATCGTCATCATCTCGACCATCTCGACACTCCTCGACTATCGACTCTGGACTATCGAGGAGTGTGCCACACAATGGCCGCAATTGAAAACGCCACTCGATGGGGCAGGCCAACACAGTGCATCCGACTGTCCGACTGTCCAACTGTCCAACCGAATGCCGTTTATTCCTATGCCAGCAATGTTCTCAGTTATCTGAATCTGCGAGGGTCGCTTCAGCGATGCTTCACCTCTAATCTTATTTGCATTACAATAAAATATTAAAAATAAGTAACAGCATTAATAAATTTAGCATGCTTTCGTCACGTAAGAAATTCAGTTGAAATTATTGAACAGGTTTCAAAAATTACATAATTTTCGATTGAGAGAAATTCATTCTTGAGTATGCTTGTAAACATATGTATGTTATTATTCAAATTTCTTACAGCACAAATGCTGAAATTAATTTTGAAGTTCAGGCTCTGTCTGAGATTTTGATCAGGATAATCGATATAGTTCAATATATATAAGAAAAAATGTATATGTGTGTTATATCACAATTATTAATATAGTGAAAGGATTCAAGAGTTTTTCGCTAATATTTGTTGTAATTGAATATTGATATTAATAAAATGAAGTCTAGTATATTGGAATGTATTTAATTTTCATACCAAAACATTCTTTTGGGTCTAAATACTTTCGAATAACCTATTTACATTAGAATTCAATGATTATTTTATTTTTTTCTTAAATACTTGGGAATAACACACAATGTACTATAGAATAGATTCTTAAATCCAATTTTCACTTTATAATCGTATTTAGCGGAATATTCATTCAGTATTCACTATTGAATTTGTTATAAGAAAATTCATAATTATTCTTAACAGATTCCTACGTCTTGTTTTTGTTTTAGAATCGTTAAAATTTGATGTTCTGAATACTTTGGAATAACATACTCAAACATTATTGATTCAATATAAAAAAAAATTCTGAAATCAAGTGTTCACTTTAGGATTGTTATAACAAAATATTCTTATTCGTATTTGATAAAACTACTTTCGAATATAATAATATATAAAAGAGAACTCAATATGCCACAAAATATTTGCTTAGCTCTAAGCGATATTCTGGAATTCTGCAACGTTCTCGAACTGCCCTCGCTTCTAGAAGTTTATTGAGTCTAGATGCCACATGGTAAATGGCATATGTGCTATATAACATAGTAGTAGAGTAATATAGTGGGCTACAAGGGCAATGGGTACTCACTCTTGCACTCGTTGGCATCGTTGTCGGTGGCACGTCCCCAGGGTCGATCGAAGTAGAAGGGTTTGCATCGCTCGCACTCTGGTCCGGCGGTGTTGTGCTTGCAGGCGCAAGTCATCGCCAGCTTGGCATTCAGCTGGAGGGAACCGGAGCTCCCGCTGCTGCTGCTGCTGCTGCGTCCGAAGTGAGTGTGCAGCGAGCTGGTCATGTCATCGTCCTGGCCATCGTCAGCATCGCCGCCGCCGACGTGAAGGGAGCCGCTGCTCAGGCTCGATGTGGTGGCCACACACTCGGAGGCGTGACCGTTGCACTTGCAACGTCCGCCGACGGCAAAGTCCGATACGGCATAATGCTGCGACACGGACAAAAGTTGCTGCATGGAGACGGAGCCTGAACCAGAGACGGAACCGGAGCCGGAACCGGAACCGGAGACACCTGGCGAACCCGACTGAGCTGAGGCAGCGACAACCTCCGCGGTGGCCTGCTGCAAGGAGGAAGTTTTGCTAGCCGGCGATGTCTTGAGCGGCACACTCGCGGCTGGAGACGGAGTACTGGCCAGCAGCTTGCCCTGATAGTGTTTCTCGTAGGCGCTGCTCTTATGCTTGGACTGACGCTTACTGGTCGTCGTCTCGCCATCGTTGGCATAGTCCATATGCAGTTCGTCGTCGAGTTCGAGATGCTTCTTGGGCTCCTCGTACTCCTCGTGATCGTAGCCAGCGCTGTCGTTTTCATGCAAATTGTAATCGTACTCATCCTGCTCCTCCAGCTCATGACCGTCGAGCTCCTCATCATCGTCGTCCTCCTCCTGGCTACCGGTCATCTCATCACTGAAGCTATTCGCATTCCCCTTGCCCTTGGCACGCTCCCGACTCAGCAGCAGCTGCGGTGGCAATTCGAGTCGATGGAAGACCACACGTATGTCGGTGGCCGTCACCCAATCCTGCAGCACCAACGAGGCATCCAAATCATTGGCCGACGGTC
The DNA here is from genome assembly GCF_009650485.2 of Drosophila albomicans. Taxonomy (NCBI): domain Eukaryota; kingdom Metazoa; phylum Arthropoda; class Insecta; order Diptera; family Drosophilidae; genus Drosophila; species Drosophila albomicans. The sequence goes on from NC_047627.2 coordinate 11,780,637, forward strand.
GTCCCTCGAGTGTATTGAAGGCGAATCTCTGGGCGGCGCCGCCGCCCGCGGTTCCATCGTGCTGTGAGTTCATGCAACGTGCCTCCTGCTCGTTGAATTTGCTAATCTTGGCCCGATCCGCACGGCCGTAGAACTTCTGGCACTGCGAGCTGTAGAACTGAAACGGTTGCCAGGTCTGTCCAAAGTCCGAGCTCTTGTAGATGGCCAGGGAGTCGGGACGCGGTGACTTGGGGCAGAAGGACAGCGAAATATAGGTCAGTTCGTACTTCTTGCCCAGCGACAACGTGAGCGTCACATTGTCCGGCGGTGCGTTGTCCGGATCGTGGGGCACATTGACGCTGCCCGAGCGCCAGCAGGTCACATTGCTGGGATTGTTGAGATCGGTGAGAGCGGCGGCGCCATAGCGATGCTCTAGCTTATCGCAGACGCGACACTCGCCCGCCGAGCCATCGCGTTGCAGCTCACAGAAGCGTTCCGGCTGCTGAGCGCCGCAGACGCTCGAGGCCTGGACGGGATTGCCGTAGGCGGCGTTCACAAAACTGGGCAAGCATTTGCGGGGTTTGCCCTCGAAGTAGCACGGATCGTTGGCGTTGATGTTGATGGCTTCGATCTGGGGCAGGACGAGGGCAAGGGCGAGGACGAGGGCCAGGGATGCGAGCAGCGTGCTCAGTGGCAGCCTCATCTTGCAGCAGTTGAGAGTGGACTTCAATGTGGGATGTAAGTGGATTTCAAATGGGTTTGAAATCAGGATTTCAATTGTATATCAATTATTGTTTGATTTTTATTTTCAATGATTTCAATTCGAATTTCAATATATGTAGATTTAAATTGGTTCACTAGTTTTGCGTTTCTTTGTGTCTCTATCACTCGCGAGGATCAATCGACAAACGGTATTTGGACAAGCACACAAAAACAAAAACAACAAAAAACACGCTGATGCTCACGCTACACGCAGAGCAGAGTAAGCAAAGCAAAACACGCGACACGCGCGGCGGCGGCGTCACTAAGTCTGGCACGGCGGCCACATGCAACAGCTGCCGCTTTGATTTCCGATTTCAATTTGTTTTTTTTTTTTTTTTTTTTTTTTATTTATTTTTTATGGTCGGTTTTCTTGTTCTCTCTCTCACACTCTCTTCTGTTCTGTTCTGTTCTATTCACTTGCTCTGAATTGTATTTGGTTTGTGGTTTATTCGATTCGCTTTCAGGGGGTAAGAGAGACCGATGCGATTGGCGATGCAACTCGGTCAACGGCCAGCGTTGTTCTGTTCGCTACGCGTTCACGCTGTTTCACACACGCCGTTCACATTCACATTCACGTTCACGTCCTCGACGTCGACGTCGCGTATCCTGCGAGGCGAGGCGACAACAACAGACGACAAGCGAGCCCAACTAACTGTGATGTATGTCGGATGTTGCCTTTGCCTTTGCCTGCTTCCCAATTGTGTTGAGTTTCTTCGTTTTTGCGCTTCGGTTCGCTACAGACTGAGTCTCTCTCTATATGTATGTGTGTGTATTTCGCTTCGTTTCGACCTCGACCAATTTCACCACTGCATGTTGCGGAGGCTGGTCGCAAATGTTGCTACACCCAAAACACAAAAAAAAAAAAATGCCAACAAAATTTTGTTCGGCACACACATACACTCTCGCACACAATTACAACGCGCGCGTGGGCTGCTGAGTGTCGAACACGAACACGAGCGAGCACGAGCACGAGCACCAAGAGCTAACTAAGCAACACACACAGATATGCACGCATACAGTGACACTCTCGATTCGTTTGTCATTCGTTCGTTCGGTCGTTCGTTGCTCGCTTGCTTTGCTTGCGTCGGCTTCGTTGTTCACCTGGCAAACGTTTGTCCGTTACTAAACAGCCGCAGCATCTCGTGCCGGTCGCTTGCCGGCTGATGTTGCTGTTGCTGCGCTGCCCTCACTGCTGCTGTTGCTGCTGTTGCTTTCGTCCGTTGCTTGTGGGTTGTAACTCGCGCTCTCTTTGTCGCCCTCTCGCTCTCACTGGCTTAGTGCTTGTGCACGGCGATGTTGGTGTTGCTAACACTTCTACGAACTGCACTGTGGGCAATGTAACAAACAAATGCAAGCCAAAATTTATGTATTTGCATTGTTATCACACATTATTATGAAAATACATATAATTAATATACATTGTGATGTACTTATTTATGTTTTTACATTGTTATCACACCTTTTTATCAAAATAAACAATCTGGTTATTATACATTCTGATGTACTTAACTCTGGTTTCATCCCACTTATTTTGTTTACCAACATTTTATTGACCTTACAATGTGCACTATCTAAACAATAACTGAAAACTGGAGGATTAATGCCATGGACAATATTTATTTTATTTTATGTAACATAATAATTTAACTAGTAGGTTTTGCATTATCACAATTTACTATATTTATTATCATGTACACATCGTTTGTATCATACACTTATAGCTCAACTTTTAAATTATTTAATTGCTATAATATGTACAAAGTTGAAAACTTCGCAGTAAAGTAATAAGAAAAATTGGTATTTATTTTGTCTAAAATTTAATTCTAGGGTACAGCCAAAGAAACCGCATATATTATTAGTGCACTTACATTTCTAAGCAAAATATTTTTAAATACACTCGACATATCTTTGATCAACTTGATGTCAAAGTTCATTTTCTAAAATTAAAAATTTAATGTAAACGTCCTTGCAACTTCTGTGAGTCATTTTTTAACGTTTATCGAATGACAAAGTACAAATTACAAAGTAAATTAAAATTGATTCAAGTAAATTTATGACATATTAAGCTATTTAATTGTCGAATTGTAAAAAGTATTTAAAATATGTCCTAGTGTTGATTCGAATTTTAAAAATACTTAATTTGCTGCTCGTTCCACTGTGCGCACACTGTGGATATAGGCTTTGTGGATGCTGCTGCTTGGCAACATTAGGTGAATGAAGTGGTTGCTGCTCGCATGTTGCCAGCAACATGTCATGTTGCAGAACATTTGTAAGGCTTTTAGCAACCTGCCCAAAACCTGACGCCCCAGCACTTTTAATTAGTTGCGTGTGGCACAGGAAATACAAAGTTGTTTTTAGCAATCCACACACACTTGGCACCTTTATATGTATGTTATGTATGTATTTATTTACTATGTATGTATGTGCGATTATGAATATACGTAAATGACAGACAATGACAGTCCATTTATGCGCGAGTCTTTGCCATAACCTCAATTCGCGAGTCGAAATCAAAACTTCCGCTGTCATGATTTCAATACATTTCATTCACAATGCAAAACGCCAACAAAATATGCTCAGTCAGACATTGACGCAGACGCAGCGACGCCGCGACGCCTGCGCAGTTCTCTTGTGTTGTGTTTCCTGCTAATGCCTGCAGTCGAGCCGACGGCATGCTCCACTAAGGCACTAAGGCAACCCCCCGCATCCCGTGGCTCCCTCACTCTCACTCTCCAACTACAACTCTTTGTGCTCACTCACTCACTCTCTCTCGATTTTGCTCTCCTTGTCTTTGTAGTGTCATCTGCAATTTGTAAGGCCGCATTACGCGCTGTCCCCCTCACACTCTTCTCCTTGTGCTTCGCATTCATTTATCGCTTGTTACCTTTCGTAAGCTGGGAACGTGCCCGAAAAAAAAAACTCATGCGAGAAGCTTCCGTTTGACTGACCAACGGTTTTTCCCCAGCCTCTCCCTCTCTGCGCTCTCCTTTTCATTCCCACTAAATGGAATCACTTGCTCCTGACCATTGTTGGTGTTGTTGTTGTTGCTGCTGTTGCTGTTGTTTTTGGAGCCCCTTTTTGATTTATTGTTTTTGACATTTTGTGCGTCGTCTGCGCTCATTTCTTGGTTTCAGTTGCGTTTCAAGTGGTTGGCAACAATTCGGCTCGTTATGTTTTATTTATAACGGATTTGTAGCTGCCTTCGGCTTTGTCATGGCATTTTTTCTTCTTCTCTTCTTCTCTTCTTCTTTGTTTATAAATATTTACAAGAGCAGACAAAGACGTGCATAGTTGATTCTCTTTCTCACTCTTTCTCCGTCTCCTGCCCAAATATGAAGCATATTTGACCTGTGCTGTGACGTTTTGAGTTGGGTTCGAATTTCGGTCTTGCAAATGGAATTTTCATTTCATTTGCCAGTTGAGATCCCTGACAACAACTTTCCGTTTCACTTTTGTGGAGCGTGCAACTCCAATCTTGCAACACTCGCAGAGTTTTTGGCCTCGTTTACGAGCTGGCAAAATTGGCAGCTCGCTTCTTTGACGGCTGCAGGCCACATCCCAAAAAACAAAAAATTAAAAAAAAAACTCCAATGTGCAACGGGAGCAGCAGCTGCTGCAACGTCTAATTATGACGCCAGCTCCAAGAGCGAGATGGTGCCGCTAGATGCAAGTGCAACTTGCAACTTGTGGTGGTGGGCGTGGCACTCTCGAGTGCTGCACTTGACTGATGATTATGCTTATGATACTCGCTGTCATGAACACGTCTCCAACTCTGTGGCTGTGGCTGTTGCTGTGGCAACTAGTGAAATGCGCCTTGAATTTTGGGGGCGTGCCTCTTGGACCATTTGGTCAGAGTTTGGAGCCGTTTGCCAAATCAAAAACTACAGTTAACTGCGCATATTTTTTATGTATAACGAACGCCTCTCTCTGCGATTCTCATAAAATGCAAGTGCAGCTCAACTGCGAAAATAATTTAAATTGAAATTTACATTTAGTATCGATCTTTTTATAGTTTAAATATAGAGTTGAGAGAGTATAGAAGTTTATCTTAATACACCTACTTGGATCTCAACTTGAATACAGAATTATACAGCTAAAAAACAAATCTGAATTGAGTCGTCCACGACATATTCATAAATACGAGATACAACAACTGTAAAAGTAAAGTATTCATATCAATTTTTAACTTTTTACCGACTTCAAACCTCATTTTATATTAACTAGATAAATTTTTGGTTCCAAATTTCCGCAGCACTCTTCACTCGCCACATTCCACTTTCCACACTTTTCAAAATGAATACCAAAGAGTTCGTAGTGATGCCAACATCATATGGCAAGATGACCAAGAGCCAGGAGATCATTCAGAGCAAAGCTCTCGACTTGCTCAACATGATACACAACACAAGTGGATCGAGTACTCAGAGCGATCCTTCGTTCGACGGGAACGAGAACAACTTCGAGTTGCCGCTGCTGTTCAACACACACATACTCGACTTTAGCAAGGACAATGCGCTGATCTTTGGCGGTCGTTGCGTGATCAGCGTCGATCACATTTCACCGCTTAAGGTATCGCGACGCATCCTGAAGCCGCAGTTGACCAGCGATGGCTACTTTCGACCCAATCCCGAGCGCATCGTGCAGCGTCTGTTTGGGCTCCTCGACTTGCGGCATCTCCTCTTGCTGATCACGCCAACGATCGCGGTGCGGCGCCAGGCCAACGAGCATGTGTTGCACGGCTTTGAGGTGGCCACGCAGCTGCACTTGGGCGTCACCATACTGACGAGCAAGGAGCGCGAGCTCATCGAACTCCAGCACAATGCTCGCAACTATGCGCTGATCTTTTGCTCGGGCTACATCGATCTCGAGGATCTGTATCTCAAAACACCAATCAAGGATCAGATCTTTAATGTGTTGCACCAAAAACCCAGCAAAGCGGTTTGTGTCTCCAACGGTGAGAATCGAATCATTCTCCACTATCGCTGCTGTGCCGAAGAGAGAGCTATGAGCCTTGTCCAGCCAAGGGAATTATCTGCTGCATACCTCTCTTCTAGTTCAGCCTCAAGCAGCAACTGTTTGCGACAGATTGGAGGTGAAGTAGAGATTCCCCAGCCAGTGGAGGACAAGCTCAAGAAGAAACGCAAGTTGGTAAAGCGCGTGAAACAAAAGAAAACTTCTGCGTCTTCTCAGAGCAAGGTTCCCAGGAAGAAGCCGAAGAAGCTGCCCGAGAAGACCGAACTGAACTTCTCCTTCTCTCCTCTGGATCGCAGCGAATCCAAGCACTCTGAAGTGTCAACCTTAAAGAAGCGAAAGCTCAAGCTGAAGCCGAAGTCGATGCGCATTGCTCCTCTATCCAACGGCTTAAGTCCCACCGAAAGAAAGCAACATGCCGAACAGTTTGATAAGGAGAAACTTCGTCTCTTAGAGCGCAAATGGAATGGCTTCGGGAACAGCAACTCCAAGCGTCGCGACATCTTGACCAGTAAGCGTCCCTAATTGAATGGAATGGAAAACGTCTTCCTGGTGAACTGCACTTGATGTTACTTACACAAATTTGTTTATCGCATTGATTAAAAATTGATTTTACTTGCAACATGTAATTATTATTTTGTATTCCTGATATTAAGCTTGATTATTTCATTTTCAACGCAAGTAGCAATTTTCGAATTTCCAGCTCACATAGTATCTGAATAGAATGAAATAATAAGAGTTTGAAATTATCATATTCACAACTATAAACATATCTTTTATCAATGACAACATTATTAAGATAATAGCAAAAGAAAGGGAACGCCATGTTACGTTTAAGATATATGAAAGGGAAAGAAGTTTAAAAAAAAAGATGTTAACATGATAAATATTATCATCACAGTTGTTTAAAAATTTCACCAAGTTCTTTTCTGCCCCTTTAAATATGACGAAATATAAAAAATACTGTGACTGTACTATATATGGTATATTTTTTAGGCTAAGGTATATTTTAATGTGTTTCATACCAACTATATTTTAATTGGCATATATATTAGTATATTTGTATTAATGTTCACAATGTTAGTCAGTAAAGTGTTTTCTATTTGTCAAACGTAACATTAATTTCAATGTTTAAAATTCAAATAATTATACTTATTAAAACAAAAGTACTAATGAAAATGTATAGATTTAACATACAGTACATTTTAACAATTTTTAAATAAATTTATCATAAAGTTTCGAATTTCAAACAAACATTTTTTGAATAATTTTCATAATAAAAAAAAAATAAAAAGAAATAGAAAAAAACAAAATTTAAATAAATGAGTGAAAAAAAGTTTTTTCATATTTGATTTTTCTCTACTTTTAAAATTCTAATTTCTGAAGTGTATTAAGCTGTGGTTCTCATAATAAAAAAAGAAAATGAAATGAAATAGAAAAAACAAAATTTCAATAAAAGTGATGCAAAGTTTTTTCATATATGATTTTTCTCTTATTTTAAAATATGTAATTTTTTTTCACTGTTTAATGCGAAGTTCTTTGTGGCAGTGTATTAAACTGTGGTCTTAATGCGCGATTAGTCATGGGATTTGGGAATTGGATAAGCTTTTGCTGCTGCTCAATTGCAACTGCAACTGGAACTGTAACGGCAGCAGCAATCGGACAACAACAACAACAACAAATTGAGCTAGTGGCTGTGGCAGTGGCAAGTTGCAGCTCCGCGGGGTGCTTGCAACGAGCAACGAGCAACGAACGAGAATCGACAGGCGAACCAATCTGCAGTAAGAAACAGCAAGTGACTGTGTGTGAGAGTGTGTGTGTATGTGTGTATGTGTGTTGAATGTGAGTGTATTGAATGTGTTTATCTATCTCCCTCTCTCTCTCTCACTCTTAGTGTGCGTGTGACTGCCGAAAGTCAAAGTCAGTTTGCTTATTTGCCGCCACGGTTTCTGTTTACAGTCGACATCGCCGCTGCAGTTGCTGCAGTTGTTGCTGATGTCGATGCTGTGGCAGTTGCTGCAGCCACCGCAACGCACCGCACCGCAGTCAGTGAGGCAATTAAGTCAAACAATTGCTGCAGGAAGTTGTCGCCCCATTGCCTTTGTGCCCCTTTCCCCATCTCCCTTCTCTCATCTTCGACTCCTTGTCAAGTCAATTGGTTTGCCACCACAACATTTAATGCCACTACCCTACTCCTCCCCCTCCTTCCTTGGATGGGTGCATGCAACGTTCACGCTGCGGCCTTAAGTAAATATTTGGCCTACGTGCCCATTACGTGATTTTCCGATAGCCTCGTCGAAGCCTCGATGATGATACACTTGAGATGCAGCGTCGATGATGCTGATGACGACCGACAACCGACGACGACGATGCATCCACTTGACATGGGAAACGAGCGAGGCGAATACGTAAAAAGAGAGATAGAGATAGATATAGACTGATTCTCTTTCTAGCTTTGTTTTGTAATTTCGTAATTTTGTAATTTGTTGATTTAATATTTCCTGCAAATGAAAATGCCTATTTGATAGCCTGTCAGAAGCAGGACGACGTCGACGACGACGACGGCGACGACAGCAAAACATTTTTCGGTATGAAATAAACGAGAAAATATCTGCATGCCACTTTTTTGTTCATTAAGAGAAGCCCACACACACTCGCACACACACACACACACACTTACACACCGAAAACCACAGAGCCCAAAGTCAAGAGCAGCAAGGACAACTACAACAACAAGTATGAAAGCTGCAATCGAGGATGCTCGACTGTGAGATACCTGCTAACAATTTTGAATAAACGCTAAGTGATGCAATATTATTCTTAAAATGCTATCAAGCACATATACCAAAATATACTAAAATATACCAAAAGTTGTATTTGGTATGTTGATGAATTATTATATTTAAAATATACCGGAGAGTACAAAATATACCAAAATAGACAGACAAACATGCCAAATATTTGGTTTATCGATATACTGCTGCATTTAAAATATACCAGACGGACATGGCTGTTGACAGTGATCAAGAAAGTCTATTTTCAACTACTACTACAGTATACTACTACTACTATATTATACCAAAAAATGCAAAAATATACCAAATGCTTTATTTTGTATATTGATAAACAATTACATTCAAAGTATACCACAGACTACCACATATACCAGAGAGACAGACAGACAAACATTGCTTCATATTTAGTATATTTATATATTGTTGCATTAAAAATATACCATGAAGAACAAAATATACCAGACAGACATGGCAATATTGTCGCAGCTGTTGGCGCTGATTAAGAAAATATTTTACCAAACTAGTATACCAAAAAATACTAAAATATACCAAAAGATTTGTTTGGTATATTGATAAACTATTACTTTCAAAATATACCGTACACTAAAGTATATACTTCTACCTGTTAAACACATTTACTCTATGCACAAAGTCATAATACCCTTCTAACCTATGGGTGACGGGTATAACAACAAGTTGAACTGCTGCTGCTGTTGTCCTGTTTGCCACATATATAAAAGTTTATGCTTCGTTAAAAATGATGTACAAATCAAATGCCAGAAGCAATTTAACAGCAACAACAACAACAACAGCAGCCAGGACAACAATGTGCCAGAGACGAGTCCTGGCAAAGGATGCGAGCAGAAGCAACAGAACAGCAGCAGAAGGCTGAAAGCTGAAGGCTGAAGGAGTCACGGCCAACGCAGCGAGAGCAGTTGCAAAAGGCAATGAGCAAAATAAATAAATCATTTAAATGAAATAAATTACACACACACACACACGAACGAAGAGAAAGAGGAAGAGATCTGAATACAGTTGAAAGGGAGGGTTTTGTGGCAGCCACAGGGCTCATTAGAAATACATAACACACTCACACACACACTTACACTCACACACACACACACACTCACTCAGTCCGGAAACTCAACATCGCAAACCAAAAAATTGTTGTCGAGCATCAAAAACCCGAAAATTTTGTGCTTGCAAAGCGGGAAAACAATGCAAAAACATTGAAAAATTTTTGGTTGGAAATTAATTGAAACTAAAATGCAAACACGGCAAATAAATAAGCCAAAAGGCATTCTCTACGCTTCGCTTCGCATCGCAAACTGCAAATAGTAAATGGCAAAATGGTGAAATGGCAAAAAGGCCAAAAAATAATACTGACCGCATCAACAAAATAGAGAAATTCAAGCAGAAACCCAAAAATCCAAAATATGAAATTTACTCGTAAAAGAGACGCAAGCACAACATAAAACAACAAAACAACAAAAAACACAATACGAACTGAAGTTGTGAGTATATCACTAATAAATATTTATAATGACCCTCTGAGGTTGCAAACAAACTATTTAATTTACCATTTCCCTAGATACTTTTCCCACAAGTGTTCTTTAGCTTGGTATCTGAAATTGATTCTAAACAAAAGAAACAAACTTGTGTTTGCACAGTTCATGGGCAAAAAGTTATCAGTTGCTCAACTCGATTTCATATTATTTTTTTAATGATTTTACAATTTATGAATTGCCGAAAAAATAAATGAACGAAGTTGAAAGAATTCACATTTTTCGTACTTATTAAAAATGTTTTCAAAATATTTCATTTGCTAGTTAATTTACACATTGAATAAATAACTTCTTTGATTGATAAACTATAAAATACTACAATACTACATTGATATACTGTTGTATTCAAAATATACTAACTCAATATATAAACTCATATATAGTACATAATATTTTGATTTGTTTAACCGTCAGAATTTGATGGCTTAATATTCTACACAAAGTTTATCAAAAACTAACTAACTAAACTATAAAATATTACAATTAAATGCTAGAGACTACAAAACACAAGACAAGACAGGTCGGAGATGAATCATTCTGAATCATTATAATAAATAATTTAATTAATTAATAAACTTAATTTATAATAAATGTTATCATATGAATTGTTAAATAAAAACTTAATTATTAACGAATTTTACATCAAGTTTGTTATGCTTATTTTTTGGGGCTTTTTATTAGTTTCCAATTTGAATTTTAGAATTTTAATTAAACACTATTTGCATTCAACATTCAACAAATATGGTTAAAGCGATGTTATTAAATATCGCCCCCAGTTGTTGATTTATTAATATCAAGTATTTTTATTGAAGCAGTCAATTATATCAAAGTAATTGCTAAATATACATTTAATTAAATTGAAATTATGGTAATTTGGATGAATTCTTGTTTATTTATTTTTCAGGAAATTCATCTAATTACCCAAATGTTAGAAAATTATTGATTGTTAATTTACGAATAATATTGGCGAAGCATTTTTATTATTGAAGTCATAAATTATGTCACAACAAGAGTGAAATAAATCTCATTAAAAGGGGAAATATTTTACTCTAATTTTGTTTATCTTTATTTTTGTTGTGTGTGATTTTTAAGTATTCATTTCATTTCTTCAATTATATGGTCGAGGAATTATTATCAAGTGACTGAAATATCAAAAATTATTATTCAAACATTTAGTTAAATCTTTATTTACTAATGATTTGCTTTAATTACATGCTTGAATAATATTTTGTATTTATAATTTAATTAAATCAAAATCATTGCTAAATAAACATTTAATTGAAAGGGCAAATATTTTGCATGATTTATATTTATTTTTACGTCTTTTCTATATTTGCTTTTGCAAGAATTTATATTGGTTTTATATTGGTTTTCTTTATTTTTGTGGTCAATTTGTTCATATTGATTTAGGAACGAATAACTCAAAATTTATGAAATATTTTGAATAAATTTATTATTATGTTAATACAACATCAGCAGCTTCTAGTTTATTGACAACAATAATAATGTTGTTTGTGCTTTAGTAATTATTTTTTGCATTTATCAAAATAAATTAGTTTATTTTTGTGAAAGTCGATTTGTAGCTTAATCGAGCTCGAAATTTCACTACAATTAATTAGAAATTTAGAAGTTATTTTTATTAATATTTTATTGAATTTAATATACGAAAAATATTTGGATAGCATTATTATGTTAATCAAACACTCGCAAAGGAAAATGTATTAACCACATTATTATTGAAGTCATAATTTATATCACAATAAATGCTATAAATAAACATTTCACATTACTCGTAAATAATGTGTTTAATGTTAATTTGTTTTGTTTTCGTTTTTTTTTTGTATTTTTCTAATTGATAAATTGTAAGCCAGAAGTTTATTCACATTGCACTCTTCGTGAATGTGATGTTTATGCTATTCATATTTCGAGTCTCTCGGCACGTTTTGATTATTGGTAAATGCATCAGAATGCGAAGAAAGGAATGAGTGAATAAACATGTTTGAATACTTTTCCATGTGTGTGTTTATGTTTGTGTTTGTGTTTAGATAAATACTTGATTGCATTGGGTTTATTATTCCCACAGCTTGTACCCTTTATAGGGTATATACTATGTATATGAAACTAGCAATAAAACTAAAACTTCCCCCTTAGGGCACTTTTCAAATAGTCTGACACAACAACTCCCAGTGGCACATTTAAAAAAAAAAAAAATATGAAAGAAAGCAACTCAATGACATTTTTTTTCTTTCCTTCTGCGTGTTGCCTCTGAGCAAATATCAAAGTCAAACAACAACAACAACAACAATGGATGCGAGTATTTTGCACTAAAAGCGAAACTACTTAGCATTTGGCTTTTGGCGTCGGGTCGATTCGGAGACGGAGATGGAGATGGGGGCGGAAACGGAAAGAGAAAGAGAAAGCTAGGAATGAGGTCAAGAGACAAAATAAGCTTCCTGCCTGTGGCATGTGTGTGCTGCTGTGCGTGTGTGTGTGAGTTACAAAGCCATAGCCACATTTTTGCTATAGACCCACTTAGATGGGAGTTGCCAGGCTTCCGGCTTCTGCCAGCTTGATCCCCTTCTGCTTCTGCTTCTGCTTCTTCTTCGTTTACGTCCTGCCCCCGCACATTGCTCCTGCATTTATCCTTAGCACTTGTAACGGAATTTAACGGTCAAATCGCTTGACTTTTTACGCCACGTTCTGCATTCCATGTGAATGCGGCTTGAGGTTGCCGCTGTTGCGTTCCCCAAAAAAGAATCCGAACTGAACCTGAACCCTGCGCCTAGCTTCGTCTCCTTCTGCTTCTCCTTCCCTCCACCCTCCACCCTCCACTAGCACTTCCCCCTGCCCCTTCCCTTTCCACTATTTGGTCACGCTGGCTTTTCTTTTTCTTCGTTGCTGGCTATTTGGGTGACTTACGCTTCATTAACTCGTTTGATGCCCAGTTCTCTGCCTGACTTGGGCACTTCATTTATAAACTTACTCTCCTCCCCCTCCCCCTTCTCCTACTCCTACTCCTACTATTTGGCCTTTAACACAATTTCCTTGTGCCACTAGCAGAGACAGGCAAAGGGGATGGGGGACAGAGGGCCATGGCTAATATCGTTGTGCGTGGTGTGTTTGCATTTGAATTTGATTTACTGTTATCATTTGTGAATTTATAGTGGCTCAGTGGCCATTTGGAGCGTTACGTTGCGAGACGAAATATCGCATATTAATTATACGACTCGTTGTCGGCCTGTCATTTCGCTGCAGGCTCAATTCATTTCTCTCTCTCTCTCTCTGTCTCTCTCTCTCTCTCTACACACACACAATTTTACTGTGAAATTGTCAAGAAAATGCGTGTTTAAGCCAGATTAAATGCGGCTTCCCCTAGATTTATGGGCCATGTTGTTGAAGCGATGTCCAAAACCGAAAACCAAATCCAATTTCAATACGTATACGATTCCGAATCCGAATTCCAAGTCATTTGCCTTGTCGCGTCGCTCATTGTTTACTCCAATTATTTATGGGTCAAAAATTATCTGAGAAAAGCTATCAAATTTCAGTGCAGAGCAGGCACACACCAAAACCGATGTTGGCTCTGGCTCGCTAGCAACATGTTGCTGGCATCATGTTGCTTGCAACATATCTGTGGATGCTGTGTTGGTGAGTTTCAGCCGAAGATGTTGCTAACATTCGCCATCGTTGTTGTTGTTGCTGCCGTTGCAATTTGCTCCGATCCGATCGAGTGGGCGCCACAGCAAACTTTTGGGTGTGGGCGTGGCCAGGTGGGCGTACGTACGTACCCAACTGCGCAGTCAATATCGAAAAAGTAATTAAAGGCAGCGAGCGACGTTCGGCAATGTTTTCTTTTTTCTTTTATCGTCGCTTGTTTTTTTTTTTTTGTTTCTGCTTTTTTGGCAGCCTGAGAGGGAAGTCGCAGCGAAAACGTTGCGAGTACCACGCCTACAAACCGCCCCTCGTGCCTCCACCTCTGCAAAACCTTTCGTCCACCAAAAACCTGTCAAGTGCAGTACGTGCCACATGCGGTCGCCAAATGGCAACAGCGAGCGCCAAGCATTGCAATTATGCCAACGCAACGAACTCTAGATGCTCTGTCGATGCCATCGATTGCAGCTTTACTATCGATAGTGATTAGCGGGATGAGCAATACTTGTGAAACTACTATTGAAGAGGTGATGTTGATATGTCATCGATTAACGTTTGACAAACGACTAAACAAATGGTGAAACAAATTTTCAGTTTCATTTGTTATCGATAACAACTGAATTGTGCATTAAGACCAAAGGTTATAATCCTAGACGCTTATGCAGCTTATCAATAAAAAAAAGTGAATATAAAAAGTGTGATATTGCAAAAGGATGTCACTATCAACTTTTCTATATTATCGATAACCGATTAATTGTGAATAGAGCTGTAAATATAAGTTATCTCGGCGCCAAGCTGATACTCAAAGGCTAGTATATGATAAGCCGTTGAATTTTCTGATTTTGTATAGAATTACATATGTTTAATTGTTATCGATAACCATTGGTTTGTCATTTTTGACAAAAAGTTAAGTTCCATCGATTTCCAGTTGCTTAATGTAAGTCAAGCTTATGTAATTCACGTAGCACTATCAAAGTTGTCATATTTACTTGCTATCGATAACCTATCGATTGACGATAAGAAAAAATGTAATTATCTAGTTGCTGCTTAATAATTGTGAAACTGATGAAAGTGAAGACTACCATTACAATTTACCATATTCATTGGTAATCGATATCAATGATTATCGATACTGAGTAAAGATAAAATGGAAAGTTATTTCGTTCCTTATTGCTTAGTATTTGTGTATCTAAGCTATACTTCTATTATTTTGAGCATGCTCGTAATCGATTACCAGTAAAGTATCGATAACAATGAAAATTTGTCTTGTTTGCTTGTTATCGACATTCATTCGATTAATTGGAGGTTATCTCGTTGCCGTATTACTTAGTTCATCAAATACATATGTTATCGATATCCAGTTGATTATCGATAACAACGAACGTAGAACTCTGCTCGACTTTATTGCACTTCTGGCTGTTCAGAGGACGAGTTCAAGTTCTGAAACTGCTGTCAAAGTTCAGGCGATAGCTGATAAGCCTCAAGCGCCAGGGTCAAAAAGGAAAACGGCACGCATCCGTTTTGTGCAACGCAAACGACAATTATCAGCGACATGAGCAAACCAATTGTGCGGCCGTTGTCCACATTCCTGCGTGCAGGAAGTGTGCGATAGGCCAGCCGAATAGCACAGGATAGGATAGGACAGGACAGCAGAGGACTGGACAGGATAGGACATGATAGGACAGGACTGTGCAAGTCGGACTGGGTTATTTGTGTGTGTAATTGCCGCTACGCTGGGGCCACAAAAACTGATTACAGTGTTCAATAGTCAAATGGTTGGTCAATGCGCCGTCCGGCACATCCTGCCATGGCCGCCATGCCTCCGCCTCAGCCTCAGCCTCTGTCTCTGCCTCCCAAAAGGTCAAACACCGATTGTGGACGTTATTAAATTTATTCAATACTTTTACAGCCTTAAAGCTAATAAAAAAAAAATCAAAAAAAATAATAGACAAAAGCACTTGGCCATCGAAATCCAACTGCTTTTTCTTTGTGTGGAACTTAGGACTAAACAATTTACAGATCGTACGATACTTAGGTACATATAATACGTGACCCGGGGCGGGGGGGACAAACTACTACAAAGCGATGTAGAGAAGTATTTTGCAGTAACATAAGTAGGTACAGAATAATTATATAACAGACGGGGCGGGGTGAGGGCGGTGCATAATCCTAAGCATCCTTTGCCTTGGCCTCCAGCGTGTCCTGCACGAAACCACGATTCTCAATGCCATTTTGCCGCGTTGCCGTCGTCGACGCCGTCGTCGTCGCCGCTGCTGTTGTTGTTGTTGGTGGTGGTGGTGGTGGTTCCGCATGCTCCAAGGACTCGTGTATCACATTTGCAATGATGCCATTTAGCTGACCCTTCGCCTCGCTGGCCAGCGCCAAAGCCTCGACGGCATTAATGCTGCCATTGGTCTCCCGGAACGAACCCTGCTCCGTATCAGGACGCGCCTGCTTGCGACGCTGCTTCACCTGGAAGCGGTACATCCAGCTGCAAAAAGAAAGAGTTGCTTGCTTAATCTCATACAAAGTGAAACAACATTTGCTACTCACAGAAAGATGCCCACGGAGAACATGGTGAGTCCGCCACCCAGCAGGAAGAACGCACCCGGAAGGACCTTCAATGTGGCCGCATACAACGTCGTATACATGGGTGCAAAGACCATGGGCATGAGAGCTTCGGCGACGCCGAACAGCGAGTTCACCTTGCCCAGCTCGTCCTTGGACACCAGCTTGGTGGCAATCGAGCGCATCGCAATGAACGCGGTGCCATTGAAGATCTCGACCAAACCTCCCAAATACATGTGCCATGGGAGCGTAGCGAACGCGTACACAAAGGACGACAGGATCTTCGAGGTGCTCGATAAGACGCCAACCAAAGCATCGTCGATTTCCAGTTTGTGCGACAGAATGCCCACACAGAAGATGACACCAATGAGACCCGTGAACATCGCGTAGGTGGAGAAGAAGCTGAACTCCACCTCCGACCAATTGAATCGGAAGCGTGTGAAGAGATATGTGACCGCCATCTCACCGTGCAGCGGTCCAATGATCACCATCACTACGATCATCAGGAGGATAACGCGTTGGCGCCTCTGATTCTCGCCCTTCTTGAAGGCCACTCGGAACGTCTGCACCACGTGCTCCTTGTCGAAGAAATCGGCCAGTAGGCTCTTTTGGGGCGCCGTCTTCTCGGGTCTTGCAACGGGTTCCTCGAGGAAGAAGAAGCCATAGACGAAGGCGAGCACGTAGAAAGCAGCCGAAATCGAGAAGACGCCGTAAAAGCCAATTTGTCTGTAAATTAAATTGAGCATTGAAATGAATTAATCAGAGCTTAGAAGAGTTTGAGAAGAGTTTTCAATTTAGGATTTGCAAAATTCGATTGCATATAAAAATAATTGTATTGGATGTAATAGGAATTTGAAAGTATTAGAATAGAGGTTATTATAACGATTAAAGGAATGGAGATGTAACTCTTCGAATAGAGATTATTATAGGATTATCGAAATAATTCAGTTAAGTGACACTCTAACAAAGTTTTAAATATAAGATTAGAAAGAGAAATTAAAGAACGTTTATTAGAGAATAAAGAAGTTTTAAATTAAGCGTTTAGGTTAGGATTAAAATATATGTTAAAAGAGTTTGCTAAAAGAAATGCTTCGAAGTTTTCCTAGATTAAGAATTAGAGGATTTCCATTATTATTAGAGGTATTACTATATTGAGAACTTAGAAGTATTAAATTATATTTTAATATTGATTCAAATGATTTAACTCAAGGTTGAAAGAGTTGAAAATTTAATTCAATTTTGAAAGGACTTCATTTGGTTAAGAAAGAAAGCGATAAGGAAGAGAAATGAGATCTGTATGTGTTAAACTAATTTAATTAGAAAAAAGAAGATTTTTATTAAAGGTTTTAGTAATTAAAAGTTAAAGATCGGAAGAAATTGAGTAGCGACAGGAAGAGCGCAATTAAAAAAAAATAAGACTTTGTTTAAGAACCAGTCAACAAGAATAAAGTTAATCAGAAGACAAATCATGAAAATAACCCTTTGATTACATAAAGATGAAGACAAATGATAGATTACTAGAATTCGATTACTATAGCAAAGATCAACCTACTTGAGCAGGACTCCACTGAATGCCATGCCAATGGGCACGCCCACCGAGAAGCAGACATTGAGGATGCCGATGCGCAGAGTGCGCTCCTCCTCGGTGGTGATGTCAGCAATGTAGCTGAAGACGCCCATCAGCATGGTGAACCAGCCGCCGCTGAGCGATGGAAAGATGGCCTCGGTCAAGGCGGCCGCCTCCATGGGCGCATTCTCAAAGTAGACGCAGAGCATGAGACCGACAACGCCAAGGAATTCGCCGACGACCGGAATGAGGATGCAGGGCTTGCGTCGTCGGTGGCGATCACTCCACGAGCCCCAGAAGAGGATCAGCAGGCAGGGGAACAGCGATTGAATGACAGTCTTCCACGCAGCCATTCGAGCCACCATCTGTTGCACTGTCTCCTCCTCGCTATAAAAGTAAATAAATCATTATTGTTCATCATGACTTTCCAAGGAGTTTCAACTCTCACTTACAGAGTGTAGTTCGCCGTTTGGCGACGAGTGAGCGCATCGCAGATCTCATCGCCATAGGCCATGTTCACGCGACACGCTTTCTCCAGGTTCAGATTCTGTGTGGCCAGATTCGAGAGCACACTGGGCATTATGTAGGCGGCCAGGATGGGCTCCACAGTGATGTTGTTGGCAACCAGACGCAGCTTCTCCCGCCAGGTGCGCGTCGTCGGAGGCGTCGCTGTCTTTGCACTGCTTGCCTCCGCCTTTTCGGCGGGGCTGCCCAGCTGCGCGGGGGCCAGGGTCGAGGCATGGTTAAGCGTGTATTTGTTGCTGTGCTTGGACAGGTCCATGCCGCCGCCGTCCTTGGGTGACATCTCGGAAACTGTTGGTAGAATATAAGAACATATTATTTAGTTTACAATTATAATAACAAAAAAGTAAATTTGTGTTGCTAAGCATAAGTTAAAAAAATAATAAATCAATCATTTAAACCCTCAAGTCTACATAAATTATTGCTTAATTGTAAGAAAAAGCATCAAAAATTCATGAGTGCATCTTTTATATATTTTGATAACAAGCTTAGCACTTTGTTAAAATTAATTTATTACTAAAACCAAGAATTATACTTCAAAAAAGCAAACTAAATGAACATGACATTAAAACAAGAATAAAATAGACAATAACACTAAATTTCTGTTGTTGAAATTATTTCTAGCATTCATTATAGACATAAAATATTGTCCATAAATAATATTTTCGAATTGCACTAAGCAGCATAAATGAATTGGTGCAATTCTTCTGGCAGCAAATAAAAGAAAAAGCATTGGATTTTTTATACAATTGAAAAATTTGATAAAAAGAATTGCATTTGGTTAAAGTAATTTCTACTTAATTGTATTCTGTGCTTAAACTACCAACATTTTACAAACTGAGAAAGAATTGAGAGCAATCAATTTGATCAAGTTCGGTGTTTGTCTTTGCTAAGCTTTGCTTTGGGTTCGTATATTCGCTAAGCTTTTAAGCATTTCATTTTATGCAAGGCAGACAAACTATATAAAACGCTTAGTATAAGAATTGATCTATTAAAACAAGTCGTAAATATACAAATTAATTTTTATTTTAAATTTTTCAATCTTAAACAAAATTAAAGGATTTCGATTTAAAAATGTATGTTTAGGGTTCAATGTTGACAAGCTTTCAGGGTTTGAGCAGGTTTTGTTTATGTATTCCTTGGGCAATTCAAAACTATATAAACTATATTTTTCACTCAATAAGATCATCAAAAATACTGTTTCATTATAAGCTCTTTGAATTGTAGATCTTAAGAATCTTGAAATAAGTATGCGATATAAAATTGATTTATTGTCATGCCATATCTAACGAATAATCAATTCAAACAAAAACCAATTTCATATTTTGCCATTGAGATTCAAGATTCAAGGCGAATTCCGATGTAGTTTTGTTAGCTGAAACCTCTGAGATGACATTCCATAATTGATGTGCATAGATTCCGCATACTACATATAAAATATAGCCGCACACCTAACGCTTAATCTGCATTCCATGGATCCATCATTGGATCCAGATTGAAATCAATCAATCAACCATTTGCGATCTCTAATTCCAACTAGCTGAGTGCGTGAATGCGAATGAATGGGTGTATGAGTGTATGAGTACTCGTATGAGTATTAATCATGGCATGGCCAAGCTTCAAGCTTCACTTGACGTCCGCTCCGTCCGTCCGCTCTTTGCCCTAGCACATGCCACGCCTCCCGTTCCGCCCCCCTCTGGACTGCGACAGTTTTGTTGTCATTCTATTTTTGTGCGCATCTCCCACTTATTCTGATTGGATTATTCGCTTTTGTGACAATCGCCAGCGAAAGTATTTCGCTTTGTATTCCGTTTCGGGGCTTCGGCTTCGCGTTTCGCTTTTCGCTTTTGTTTTGTTTTGGCCTGCTCCTCCTCCCCATCCCCATCTCCATTCCCATCCCCATCCTCTTCCTCCTCATACTATAAGCGGAACTCGAGTGTCAATCAAGCGCAACGACGACGACGACGTCGACGTCGACGCCAGCAGCGCACAACGCTGACGTTGACGTTAACGCTGACAGTGTAGGCGGCTGCTGTGCAACGCTTATCATTATCAATTATCATTGTCATTTACTCTCTGTGCTGTCAGGGCATTACTTCATTGTACTACTTCGCCATACTCTCGATCAACCTTTGCGAAGCACAGTGGGATCAACACACGCAAAGGTAGTACAAAATATATATCACGAATTCAAATTAATAAATTATTAACTCAAAATAGTTATTAAAATAACAGCATTAAGTTGCTAAATTCCATTCCTATCCGATTTCAAGATTTACAAAATATATACAATCAGCGTAAAAGGCTTTTACAAAATTCTTGAATCAATCTTTAAGATATTATTATAATTACGATTCGGTAACGAATAATTATTTCATAAATATTATCAAACAAATAAATAAACGTAACTGAATAACATTAATATAAATTACTAGAAATGGTTTAATCCGCTAATCGTGTAAAATAAAAACAAACAAAAAGAATTTTCACACTTGGGCTAAGAAATCGGTTTCAAACTTTATTAAAAGTATTTATTTCGGATTTTTGAGTTCTGTATAGAAGTACGTTATATGAGTATAATATTTCCAACATAATATGATAGCAATGACAAAACAATTAAAGAAAACAACCAAGAAGATATTCAGCGTAAAACATATTAATAAGTTCGCATAGAAATAAACTAAATACAATCCCATCACAGATAATACTTAATAGACTGAAACGACTGAAAGAACATTTTAAAATACTCCTCTATAGATCGCAATCATTTAAAGCGAATAAACATAAAAAATACATTATGGATTGAACATAAAAGTTGGAAAATTTATGATCCGTTTGGACTTTGATTTCTAAAGTATTATTTTTATGCAAAGTGAATGTTCGTTTAATGGGCTCCTCAATATGCTATTTATGAGGACATCAAAAATGTGCAGAGCCCACTGTGGCACAGCAGCTGTTTCTCGATACTTAATGAAGCTTGTTTACGTTGCTTGCTTTTGCTATATTCTTTATAAGTATTTTTTTTTCGTTTTCATTTTCGTTTTTGTTTGTCACCTGACAGAAGAACATCTCGTAGAACACAACACGAGGCATTTTCATCGAATTACGGCAATTGGAAAATATAATTACATTTGTGTCCATGTTTGGTTAGGAACTCAATACGGTATTCCTATCTTTATGGAATTTCCCGACGAGTGTTCTTTTTTGTTTACCAACGGCAGTCTTTTGTTTGTCGATTTTTATTATCATTGTTATTGCAGTTTAACATACATACAATATAATAGTATATTAGGTGATTATTAGCGAAACCCCCCGAAGAATTTTAACTAACGTCAAAGGTTTTGTGTTTTATCTGTTTGTGAAGTAATTTGAAAATATTTCGCTTGGTTGCGAAAGACTTTAGACTCGGATGATTACCGATTCGGCATCAAGCGCAGCTACAAAGATCATTTGAAGAGCATTTCAAATGGGGTCAGCAAAAACAAGTTTTGGTTAGAGTCAAATTGGATTCCGTAATATTATATATGACCAACAATTTTTGCAGAACAAGTTGTAGATACTAACAAAAAGAAATACCAAGCTAGTATATAGTATATAGTATATTTTAAAGCCCAACTCTGAACAGTTGATAGTTGATCTATATTTATCAAGCGGGGGAAATACAAAATAGTTTATTTAATCGGCCTATCTCAACAATCTGATAATTACATCTATTAAATTTCAATAGTTGAAAAATTAGATAGAACTCGCGTCTACTATTGTAATGCACACAATTTCCAGGAATGATAATGCCGCACTTTGACAGCCGGCAAACTGAGTTTGAGTTCTTATACAATGCATTATATGTTACATTGTAGTTTTGCTTTTGCTATTTTTAGATTCACAATTCAAACTCAAATGAAAGTGGTGATAATATGAGGATGAGTAATACCGACATATTTGACTAATTGGATATACAAATGTTTATATCATATATCTAATTTGTGAAAGTCCAAAATGCGAGTATATTGTATTTTATTAGTTGATATTATATTTCTCAAGTGTGGTCATAAATCTGATTGTAAGTGAACAACACACATTTTCGAGACTTTAGAGACTAACTCATTTTTCTTTTCTTTCTTTTTTGTTGTTTTTTTTATTTTTTTTTTTTGCTGTGTGTTTTTGTTTTGTAGCAAGCATTAAAAGTGACAGAAATTAAGCAAAGCTAATTGACCTTGACAGTCATACACACTCACAGTCATACACACTCACACTCACACACACACACACACACCTATTGAACGACCCATAAAGTGCATCGCTGGCGGCTTTAATCTTCAACTTCCGTCAACGCCACTGACGTCGACTTCGACGTCGCAGTCGCCGTCGCTGTCGACGTCGCTGCTTCTGCCGCCCAAAAGACAGCTCAGTTGAAGCTTGAGTTAATTATAGCGTCTATCTATTTGGACACACACACACACACGCACACAGTTGTAGTTGTCGTATAATGTATATCGTATGTGATAAAGTTCATTATCATGCTTTGTTAGGTTCTTAAATACTCTGGCAAGTATTTCGCTCGTTTTTCCTCTGCTCGCAAATAGCTTGTTTTAATTGCCTTTAATTGCAGCTGAATTTTTCAATTCGCCAAATATTTTTCGCCAGTGATTTGCATTTGAATTAAGTAATATGTAGAAGCCCCAATATACAAATCTTATCAGATTGATACCAACAAAAACATCAACATAAATAAGACTAAACCTGTTCTTAGTTGTCGCCAAAATTTGGGAAACTTCTTATGCAAACTAATGATGACAATAACTTAATAATTAAACTACGTTTTTAAACATCCAAATTAATTAGTAGTATTTTTGGTTTATATTTATAGTTTATAAAATTATTACCTATCACAATAAACAACTTTAATAGCGTGCATAAATTATAATGGTTTAGAACTCACTAAATTGTCATTTGATTGTTGTCTTGTTATACCCTATAACCATCGAGTAGAAGTCTGATATATTTTGTACTCTATGGTGTATTTTAAGATACACACTACAAATTGAATATACCAAATATAGACATGGGTATATCTTAGTATTTTTATATAGATTAGTATATTTTATACTGTATGGTATATTTTGAAAGTAATAGTATAACAATATACCAAATTCATTATATTTTAGTATTTTGGTATATAATAGTGTACTTTAAATTGAATAGTATATTAATATACCAAATAAAGTTTTTGGTATATTTTTAATTTTTTGGTATTTCGATTCGGTATATTTTAAAGTAATAGTATATCAATATACCAAATATAGCATTCAGTATATTTTAGTATTTTGGTATATAATAGTGCAATTTAAAAAGGTTAGTTTTCGGTATATCTTAGTATCTTTTGGCATTTTAATTTGGTATATTTTAATAAAAAAAAAATTGAACTGCTTTCCTCTTATTAAAAACGGGTAGCGTGTATCTCGCAGTCGAGCACACTCGACTATAGCCTTCTTAGATTGTTATATAATATGTCTATAAATTGTATAGCAAAACTAAAACAACTTATGGTTAAAAAACATGAATTACAATATCGCGAACTAGTTGAAACTCGAAAACAATGCGTTCCACTTTTCTGTTCTGTTGTTCTGACTCTTTCATGGTCATAGAGAGTTATTCGCAATGAATTCGGTAGTGCGATAAGCAATTAATTAGCATTCAGCGGCCAACTGTGCAGCTGCTTTTACTATTTATTATAGTAATGCTATCAATGTCACCCAAACTGAAAATAAAAATAAAAATACAAAAAAAGAAACGTGCGTTGAACCCAGTAGAAAAAACGTAAACATTTTCATTGAGGTCATTTGCTTCATTACAGCGACTGTGGCACGTCGACGATGCACTCTTTTTTTGGACTTGGGTTTAGGTTTTAGTTTTTTGATTTTGATTTTGATTTGGTGTCTCTACCAGGAAGCGTCGTGATCCAGCATATTAACTAACTACCGGACAGAAGACAGACGGACAGACAGACAGACAGACAGACGGAGACAGACAAATGTGTCAATTGAGTAATAGAAATTGATATTGATTTATTTATAGCTCTTGCCAAGTTCAATGAATTGCAGCAGTGATTTTCTTCACTATGCATAACAATTGATTTACTAAGAATTGTAATTCATTTATATATATTTCGAGATAATCGAACATGTTCATCTTGCATAAAGCTGATTACATCGGATGTACTTTAAAGTGTATTTTATACGAACACGATGTGACAAAGAAACAGCTGCTAATATATTCTCAGCATAGTTAAGTCTTGATAGTTATGTCTTTAAACTTATGATAGAAGTTAGACAATGCTTCTATTCCGTTATAAATTGAAGAAATTTCAATACAATTAGTTGTAAAAAAAAAATGAGGGAAACAACGATAAAACGTGGAATTGAATATTCTCAGCATGGTTAAGAAATATATCTTTAATCTTAAGGTGAAGCTCTCTGCATTAGCTTCTTCGTTTTAGCTCTAATAAAAGAGAAGAAAGAAACATATCGAATGTCTTTAATCTTAAGTTCGAACTTCCTTACATTCATTTTAGCTTTCTTCTGAAACATTTTGTTATTATAGATATAACAAAAGATAAGGTAATTATCGCTTTAGCTCAGGGCTATCTAATTACTTAATACATTGGCTAAAAAAAAACTACCCTATGGGTAGCGGGTATAATAAATATCGAAGAAAATCGTGTAATCATCATTAGGAAGTAACTCCAATAATTGTCGCATGCTGATGTTTCCGGGAATCTGAGTGTAACACAAAATAATAATGGACAAAACTAACCATCGAACTGATAAACAACAAAATTACAAATGACAATTAGCTTATTAGATGATCACAACGATGATGATGATAATGATGATGATGATGATGTGTTGGAGGCTCTGCTGTGAAAACAAGCGTAGCCAGTTAATAAACAAATTCAATTTGCGGGAAATTCGCTGGAAATTTGCCGGGTTCTCTCTAATCATATTTTTACCCATTTCCGGCTGCTGACAAAACTTTTCACACACCTCCACACACACACACATACAAGCAGACCTCGCACACACGACGTCGCTCCGAATTGTCCATTAAGTTATTGATTGCATGTCTATCTGCGAGATACAGATACATCGCAACGATACCCAGATACAAATATTGTGGGCAGATGATGATGATGGAGGAGGAAGCTGACGACGTGCGACAAAACATACGAAATTAAACAGTGCTTTAGTTCAGATCTAAATTGAAAATAATTAAATACAATTAGTTGCAAAAAGCGAATAGAAAAAAAACGAAGCAGATAAAACGTTACTCTACGTTTTATTTATGCGCAATTCAATGATATCAAATGAAGAGCTAAAAATAGTTGTGCACACTCGCACACACACACAGTTACGCATGGGATTGAAGTGAGTGTTTCGAGTGCTTTTTTGAATAGACAACGCTTAATTTATGGGGCTTAAACAGTCGCAATTTGCGGTAGTTCCGACAGGCGACGTGTGCGACTGCGTAAACAAAACAAAATACAAAAAAAAAAAAAAACAAAACAAAGCAAAGCAAAGCAGAGCGAAAGAGCGCTTTGAAGAATTATCCACTAATTTGGCAATCAAAACAGAGAAGCAACACAGCAGCAACACACAACAACAACTACAAAAAAATCCCCGAAAACGCTTAAAAAATTTGAATTGAATCAACACACACACACACACACACACGAACACTAACACAAGTGTATTTTGCAAATTAGCAAAACAAGAAAAAAAAATACTTTAAAAAAGTTTCCTATGCAATTAATTAAACTTGAAGGAGAAACAAAAAAAAAAAAAAAAAACCAACGAAATTATAAATTAAAAAAGATTTGGGTCTATGTAAATAAATAACAAAAATAGCAGCACAAAGCTATAAATAAAATATGGCAAAGAAATAAAAACAAAAATATGAATTCGAACAGTTTAAAAAATGTTATATTTAAAATTAATTATATTTATTATTAAAATTGAAAATGACATGAAATGAAAAAAAAAAAATTAAATCGTAAATTAAAAAAGACTTGTGTTTGTGTTAATAAATAATAAAAAGAGCAGTACAAAAATAAAAAAAAATTACAGCAAATATAAAATGAATAAAATTTGAATTCATGCAGAATAAAAATAGTGTTGTGTTGCCTATGAAAGTAATTAAAATTAAAGAAGACAAAAAACAAAAAGAGAGAAAAAAATCAAATTATAAATTAAAAAAACTTTTGTTTATGTAAAACAATAATAAAAATATTAGGCCTAAAATAAAAATAAAATATGGCAAACAAATATGAAACAAATGATTATAAATACGAATTCAAAATAAAATAAAAAAGTTATGTTTATGCAATTATTCGCCTTGGAGGGAAAACAAAAAAAAAACTGAAATTGTTAATGTGTTTATGTAAATAAATACTAAAAATAGTAATGCAGCAATATAAATATAAAATGCCAAGGAAATCAAAAAAGAAGAATATGAATTCGAGCAGAGTAAAAAAAATGTTATGAACGTGGACAATTTGTAGTAAGTAATTTTGTTGATGCCGCTGGCACGCAACAGCAACAGCAACAACAAGAACAACTGTTGCTGTTGTCGCAGAGAGCAACAATAACTAAGTATATGGTAAAATGTGTATTGTCAAACAAACTCACACACACAGGGGAGAAAGAGAGAGAGATAGAGAGAAGGAGGGATAGAAAAAGAGAGGAATGCATAAACGAGCGCAAACAAATTTCACGACAAACGCGAATTTGATTTAATTTACATGTCTTTAATGAAATTAGTAGTAAAAGCACACACACACACAGAGACACAGTCAGACACACACACTATCACACACACCAACACACATAGACAGCATATAAAACTAAGGGTTAACTCACTTTAGATAGCTATCTATTAGCAAGTATCTTTGATATCCTAGATACTTTCTCGTCAGTCAGAT
The DNA here is from genome assembly GCF_009650485.2 of Drosophila albomicans. Lineage (NCBI taxonomy): Eukaryota > Metazoa > Arthropoda > Insecta > Diptera > Drosophilidae > Drosophila > Drosophila albomicans. Next base: position 11,807,991 of record NC_047627.2, read on the forward strand.
TGTTTTCTTTCTTTCTTATCGGGAATTTTTTGATTGCACGACGATCTCGATCTCGATCTCGAACTCGGATTTGTTTATTTTCTCTTTTTGTTTTGAGTCGCGGTTGAGTATTCTGCGTGAAATTCTACAACAATAACAACATGTCGCACCGTTGTTGTAACTTTATTGTTTATTGTTCTCTCGTCGTTGCTTTTTGTTGTTGATTGAAACGAGGCTTAGTTAACGAGCTTTGCCATGTACCTAAACCAGCGACGTTGAGCTAAACTCAGCGACTAAAATTCGTATTGAATTTGATGAGTGCCGTCGACTCGACTCCGAGACTCGCGCCACACGGTAAACGCTGCTTGCGTCGCAGTCGCCGACGCAGTCGCCGTCGCAGTCGCTGTCATAGTGCGGGCGGCAAAGCAATGACGATCGCTGCCCAGATCCAAGCTCCAAGCAACTGCGACGCCAACTGCGACGGCGACGGCGACGCGTGTGATAAGCGACTGAGTGTTGTTGCCGCTGTCTCTGCCTCGGACGCTGTTGCTGTTGCTGTTGCTGCGTGTCGCAAGTGCCAAAAAAATGTGAAAAAATAAAGAAATATTATTAATATACTTGTATAAATAAATGATATACGAACGTAAGCCATACGTAAATACATCCATCTTACGACCGCATTGAGCAACGAGTCAGTGTCCACTTAAATTTCTCTGGCTCTATTGCGAAAAGATACACAAATATTCAGACACAATTCACCAGACAGAAGCGAAGCTCTAGCCGAGCATGCTCGACTCCACACACACCCTGTATACAGTTACTATATACACATACATACGTATGTATATGTAAGTGTGTCATTGTAAGTCACTCTGTGACTGTGATTATCGATCGTCGTAGTTCGTTGTCTCTGCGACAAAAGTAAATCAACAAATGCATTATTATTATTATTGTGGCTGTGCATCGCAAATGCATTCGCTACATTTCAGTTCAGTTCAGTTCAGTTCATAAATAAAAAGAGAAATATGCATTTACTTTTTGTATATTTTTAAATAACTTTTCACAGTTATTATTACTTCGTACTATAATTACGTTGTCATTTTAAATAATCATTTCGTTTTATTTCAAAATTCATTTCATATTTAGCTACTGTTCTCACATTAACAAACTTTTGTATTTGCTAGATTATTATTATTTACTCTATTATTATTATTGTTTATTAAATTAAATTCATATTTAGTTACGGAACATTACATTTACCATACAAATACATTTTAGTGAATGTTTAGTTTTTATAATTATATAAGTTTTTTTTTGTTTAATGTTGCCATGAAATTAATGTAATTTTAATATTAAATTACTGTATACCTTAAAAATATTTACTATAGCCAAGACAAATTTAATTTAGTTAAATTGCCTAGTTTTAACTCAATTGAATATTTAGTTACTGCATACTTAAAAATTCAAGTACTTTAAATTAATTTCGTGTAGTGAATTATATTGCTAGCTTTTTTTTATATGATTTTCTATACTCCTATTATTGTTCTTATTTGCTATTCAACTTTTGACAATGGAAATTTAAAATAGTTTAGTTTTTATTACCTCGATTTTTTTTAATTCAATTCAGTTTCTAACAAAAATAATAAAAGTTTTTGTTTTTATTGTGTACTACATTGCCATTATTTTTATTATATATATTATTTATCACTCTACAATAAGCATAAAGTCTCCAAAAACGTTTATTTTTAAATTCTAATAAAACTAATAATAGTTTTTGTTTTTTGTTTTCTTAAGTACTATACTAATTATTTTTATTATTAGTCATTTCGACTATATGAAACTAGTTTTTTAATTCCCCAGCGTAAAACTAATTTTGACTATTCTTTAATATGCTTTGACCCCTTGCTTCTATTTGTTTTATATTTTCGTTTTCTACTTAAATAGATTAAAAATTAGTTTAGTTAGTTTTCACTTAGTTTAATTTTTAATCTATTTAAGTGGAAAAAGATTTAATTGGCGTGTGCTCATCAATTGTTTTCTTTAAAATTCTCACCCACATGTGAAATACAAATATTTTTCAATTAAACTGCTTTCTACGTCAATTCATTATTTTGAGATACTTTAAATATTAACACATTACTTGCTATATTATATTTTTGGACTATTAAACGCCTTTTTTTTATTTCTTCTACGACTGATTGTATTCTATATGACTGCTTTTATTATTACAAGCAATTCTTCGACTATTATCACTTCTATTACAACATCAATTACTGATTACCTTCTGCTTTTATCTCTACTACAAACCGTTTACAGATAGAAAAACAACATCTAAAAGTGCTACTAGTTCCACTTCTACAACTTCTACAACTTTTTACTTCAACATTTTTTAATTATTTTCAATCTTATCTATAACATTGTTTAAATATTTGAGCACAAGTTTCTTGCCTTTCCACAAATGTGAATAAAATTTGAATGACTTTGTTTTAATATTGCTTTAAAGAAAACATTATTTGATTCTCTTGTGTAATATTTAGTTTTTCTTTTTTTTATATTTTTCATTATTAACTAAAGTGTTTATTTATTAAAGAAGGTTAGATATAATTAAAATGAACACTAGCACTATTTATTTGATCATTTCCTTAACAAAAATAGGTGCAGACATTAGTCCCAAACATTTGCTGCTGAAAGTTCCTTTTAATATATTTAATATAAGGAGGCTTTATCTTAGATCTGCGATATAGATAGATACAAGATATACAATTCACAATATAATACATACTTAATAAGAAGGCTTTATTTTAGATCTACGATATATATAGATACATAAAATATACACTATAGACAATGTGCTTCTTTCTTATTCGGAAAGTATTGTATTAGAAAAAGATCATTTATTAAGTATGTACCTAAGAACAGGTGAAACTTTATTTACAAGCATCGATTGATATACCCGTTGAGCTGCATCCATTTGTTGCAGAGTATGATATATAGACGTATTAGTATGTGTGTGTGTGTTTATATGCAAACAATTGTGAATTGCGGGCTTTTGCTATTAATTGTGAACACGTCAATGCTGCTATTGAAGTTTCCAATCATTTTCGCCTTGTCACCTTTTGGATCTTTGCATTTGAACGACATCAACATCGTTAGCACTTTTTGGTTTAAAAGAAACAAGAGAAAAAACGGGTCTTAAGCTTGCTGGCTGGATAAGAGTCGGAGAGGAGGAAAAGGGGAAAGTGTAATGCAATTTGAAGTGTAGTCGCATGATTTATCTTGTTATCGAGTGTTTGAGCCGTGTTTGCTAACTAGAACAAGCCCGAATCTCACACTAACACTCAAACGTATCGTTTAAGATAACATCAAAGTATTGATTAACAATTTACGCCTGCCCAGCCAGACGTTGTTTGGAAGATAAATAAAAAAAAGACCAAGATAAAGGAGGGAGAGCGAGAGAGAGAGAGAGAGAGAGAGTGAGACATTCTGCTAATTAGCATAAATATTGATAATTTCATTAAATTTCAATTTGAACAAGGGACTCCCAGAATTGAACTGGAAATTCCCTCACGGATTCTTCTTTCAGTTATTGTATTCAGAACCCTGTGAGTGTGTTCTGATGCCCTTCAATAGGTCATAGACAGCTCTTTGCGCCTCGATAGCCAACCAAGTGGGCAACCAACTCAACCAACTAACAACTCGACTCTAACCAATTGTTGCCACTCGCATATAACAATCAACAGTTTTTATGTCTGGCCATAATTATCGCACTTGTTTATTGTTGTGCTTTGATGATGATGGTGGCTATGTGGCTATGCGGCTATGCGCTGTTGCCACGCCCACCTGCCCTTGACTTACAAAGCCGCAATGCCGCAAAGACCACAGCTCAGTAGCTCATTGACTGATGCCGATGCAAACTGTCGTCGCTGAGCTGTAACGCTCAACGCCTTCTCCCGCCTCCTTTGCCACCGAAATTGACTCTGCTGCCCTGCTGTCCGTCTGTCCGTCTGTCCGTCCGTCCGTCCGTCTGTCTGTCCGCTTGCCCGACTCTGCCCTTTGTTGTTGCAGCTGCAGCGGCCAAACATGACAAGTATCAATAAAGAAAAAAATTACAAATAATCATAATACTTATTATAATTTACTTATCTATGTATGTATTTGTGTACGTCGATTTGTGAATGTTTGCACACCCTGTGTCGTCTTTGTCAGTATTTGTGCAGCTATTAAACATTTGGTAATTTGATGCAACAACAAGAGAATGCAAGCTGCTCAGCTCAACTGAATGCAGCAAGTGAGTTGGCTCGACTGCAAAGCACTTGCTATTAAAAGAATCGCTTTTTTGCAGTTATGGATTACTATAGAAATGAAATAACAAGTAAGAAATCGAATTTGGAATGCAAAACAGTGCGGTATTATTTTTAAAAATATACTAACATAACATATTAAAAATACTAAAATATACCGAAGATTGTATTTGGTATATCGGTGAAATTATACCATTGGATTGCAAATATACCAGATTTTACGAGTATATCGAAACGAAACCTCAAAAATACTGAAGTATACCAAGGACTTTATTTGGTATATCAGTGAAAATATACAATTGGGTTACAAATATACTATATAGTACGAATATGTCGAATTAAAAACCTCAAAAATACTAAAATATACCAAAGATTGAATTTGGTATAACGATGATCTACATATTATGATCAAAATATACCATACAATTCCCAATATAACCAGATTGTTAACCAAAACAAAACAGCTTCGAATTTTCTTTCTTGTTGCTTGTCATGCCAATAGATTATCATACTCTTCTATGCTTTTAAACATAAATTAATATTATTCTTAGAATTATCATAAATGAATTTGTAATAGTTAAAAAGGGATTCATATAAATACAGAAATTTGAAATTCAATTTAATGAAATATGCGCTGCTTTTCTCTATTATGCTATAACTTAAATTCTGTAATTGTCATTTTCTGCTTCGTTGCATGTCATGACAATAGATTATCATGCTCTTTTTTTGTACTTAAGGTATTATTATTCCTTGAATTATCATAATTGAAGTTTTAATAGTTGAAAAGGGAGACATAAATATGATTCATAATATAGATATTGTAAATTTAATTTAAATTCTTCTTTATAATATCTCGTTGCATGTCATACAAATAAACTATCATGCTCTTTTATGTTTTAAAATATAAATTAATTTTATTCTTAGAATTATCATAAATGATTAAATATAAATGTAACCCATAATATATATGTAAATACATTCTAAATGTAATTTAATTAAATTTGCATCTCTTTATTACGCTTTAGTTTAAATTCTGTAATTGTCATTTTCTGACTCGTTACATGTCATGCCAATAGATTATCACGTTCTAGAATTATCATAATGGATTCTTCTAGAATTATCACAATTGAAGTTTTTATATTTAAAAAGAGAGACATAAATATGATTTATAATATAGAAATTGTAAATTTAATTTAAATTCTTTTATATATCTCGTTGCATATCATGCCAATAGTTGATCATGCTCTTCTATGGCGAGTATGCGGCTTGTTTGGTCGCTTGGAACGCGCTGCAGCCGCCGCTGCTGATTAATTTCCAATTGTAATTATGTTTGCAAGCAGTTAACAAAGGCACCAGCAGCAGCAGCCACAGCTACAACAGCAGCAGCAGCACTTCAAGTCGCACCAGTCCGTCCCATCATTTGCTGCTTACGTCTGTTGCTCCGCTCCCCTCGGATTGGTGTTGGCATCTTCAAGTTTGATGCATACAAGCTCAGCAGGCAGCCGTTTTGCGATCGCTTTGTTGTATTCAAATTCAAAGTGAACGAACGGCAATCAAGCGTCAGGCGAGCAGCCGAACAGTCAGTAGACAGACAGACAGACAGACAGACAGACAAGAGAGGCAACTTGGCTCAGCATAATCAGTGGAAACATTAGACCATAGAGACACCAACATCATCAGCAGCAGTTGTTGTTTGACAACTGTCAAGCAGCTCAATTCGTGGAATTGAACAGAGTTGAGGATGAGGATGGAGAGGGGAGTCTCTTATATAGAGTCACATGACTCTCGACATCGAACTGCTGCCAATAAATCAAATAGACCTGAGCAAACTTTCACTTGACACATTAAATATATCCGTACTTTAAATCGTAATCACATTCATTTCGATTTGATTTGTTTTTGCTTTTTCGTCTACTGCGAATTATCCAATTTGGGCAACTCTCCCGCGAAAATTTGACACATTAAGCGAAGGTTTTTAATCTCATCTCAATTGACCAATTCAATTGATTAATTGAGTACGTTAATTGACATCATTTCATAGTTTTGCATAATATATATTTAATGCTCATTAGCAAGAATTATCGAAGAAGGCAAACAGCAAAGCAAACAAAACTCGAAATGAGCTGCAGACGAAGCCAAAGATCAGTGTGCGTAGATCGTAAAAAACAATTTAAAGATTGAAGATCGTAGATTGGAGATTGGAGATGAAGCAGATGAGGCGGATGCAAGTGGCGATATCGCCAAATAGCCAAAGACTCGAATCGCATCGAATTAAATCGAATCGAGCAGGTGTCAAATGTTTTGCTTTTGCAGCCAGCAATAATTATTAATAGGCAATTAACAAGCAGCAGCAATAGATATAACAAGTTGCTGCTACTTTTGTCCAGTTCAATGCTGGCCAACAAGCTTGATTGTTGCTGCTGCTGCTGTTGCTGCTGTTGTTGTTGTTGCCATTTTCTCACTCGTTATAAATCGCCACCCCAAAATTGCCATGAAAAAATAGTAGGCCTAGTTAGATATAATTTGTGCCAACAGCCGATGATTCAATACCCTGTCAACTGTGAACTATGCGTCAATAGTTGTTGACTCTTCTTTAGTAAATTTTAGTAGCTGACAAACAGTCAGTCAGCCAGTCAGTTAGCCAGTCAGCCTGACTGGCAGATTTGACTATATAATTATTACATTACAGAATCAAAATTGTTTCTGTGAATGCCTCAAACATTTCGTGACAAAATTATAATACCCACTAAGGGTATATATATACAACAATTTGCTAGATTCTCCAAATGTAATTGTTCGACTTGCCAATACCCTGTAAAAACAATATAACGAGTCTGGCATTTGAGAATATTCTCCTTGTTGCCGAAAATACTAAATCAAAGCTTATAATGTTAAAGGGAGAATAACATCTTTAGTTATTTTATGTTAAACAACTTTATCGAAAGATCGATTAAATATTAAGCCTCACTGTAAAAGAAAAAGCCAACGTAAAAATATAAAGTTTTTAAATGTCTTTCTCTATCTCTCGATCTTTCTCATTTATGTATAATTTAAATAAAAAAAAAAAAATAAAATTATTATAAAAGTTAAAGAGAAGATTGCAGCCTTCTGGCAGCAACACTTTTAATCAAATTTATTAATTTTCAAAGAGCATCACTCTTAAGGATATTCATGCAGAGATTAAAATCTGTTGGCGTTTATATGTCCAATGTTTTAATCAAGAAGCTTTTCATTACTAAGAACTAAAACAAAATGAACTATTTAAAAATTCATTTAATTGAATACATTTTAAAGAGTCGAAAAAAAGAGTTTAGGCCAAACAAATTTACTTAGGAATACCAATATTTGCAAAAATATCATAAAGTGCAAATTTAATCAATATTCAAGCTCTTAAAAAGTCAACAAACTCCACAACAATAAAAAATGTGTATATGAACATCATTAGCTTACATTTCAAAGTAATATTTTAAATAAATGATGTGTTACTAAACGATTAATCAAACAATTTAATAAAAAAAAAAAACTCTTTTGCTTGATTGTTGCTGCTGTTGCTACCGTTGTTGTTGTTGCCATTTTCTCACTCGTTATAAATCGCCACCCCAAAATTGCCATGAAAAAATAGTAGGCCTAGTTAGATATAATTTGTGCCAACAGCCGATGATTCAATACCCTGTCAACTGTGAACTATGCGTCAATAGTTGTTGACTCTTCTTTAGTAAATTTTAGTAGCTGACAAACAGTCAGTCAGCCAGTCAGTCAGCCAGTCAGTTAGCCAGTCAGCCTGACTGGCAGATTTGACTATATAATTATTACATTACAGAATCAAAATTGTTTCTGTGAATGCCTCAAACATTTCGTGACAAAATTATAATACCCACTAAGGGTATATATATACAACAATTTGCTAGATTCTCCAAATGTAATTGTTCGACTTGCCAATACCCTGTAAAAACAATATAACGAGTCTGGCATTTGAGAATATTCTCCTTGTTGCCGAAAATACTAAATCAAAGCTTATAATGTTAAAGGGAGAATAACATCTTTAGTTATTTTATGTTAAACAACTTTATCGAAAGATCGATTAAATATTAAGCCTCACTGTAAAAGAAAAAGCCAACGTAAAAATATAAAGTTTTTAAATGTCTTTCTATCTCTCGATCTTTCTCATTTATGTATAATTTAAATAAAAAAAAAAATAAAATTATTATAAAAGTTAAAGAGAAGATTGCAGCCTTCTGGCAGCAACACTTTTAATCAAATTTATTAATTTTCAAAGAGCATCACTCTTAAGGATATTCATGCAGAGATTAAAATCTGTTGGCGTTTATATGTCCAATGTTTTAATCAAGAAGCTTTTCATTACTAAGAACTAAAACAAAATGAACTATTTAAAAATTCATTTAATTGAATACATTTTAAAGAGTCGAAAAAAAGAGTTTAGGCCAAACAAATTTACTTAGGAATACCAATATTTGCAAAAATATCATAAAGTGCAAATTTAATCAATATTCAAGCTCTTAAAAAGTCAACAAACTCCACAACAATAAAAAATGTGTATATGAACATCATTAGCTTACATTTCAAAGTAATATTTTAAATAAATGATGTGTGTTCTAAATGATTAATCAAATAATTTAATGAAAACTCTTTTTTTGCATCTTAATTTTTTAGTCGCGCATGCCGCTTATCTCGTATTTGTGGGTACGGGGTATATCGACTGCAAAAATCGTTGGCCACTGGACGTTGACGTTGACGGCTGCTGCCAATGGCAATGACTGGGTCGCTACCAGCTGCCATTGTTGAGCGAACAAATTATAAGGTGGTACTTACACACACACACACACACACACACATACACACACACTCATCTATGCCAGATATTAACTATGTTTACAATACAGAGGAGTAAAAGAGTATGGCAACAGAGCCACAGCTACTAAGAATCGAATCGAATGTGGGGGAACACGCATCTGGCACATGATTTTGACTTCGGTTTCGTATTCGGATTCGGTTTCGTTTACATAAACAAATCTAACGACAATTGCACAAAATAAATTGAAATCAAAAATAAAATAAATAAGAATGTATATATGTAAATGTTATGTTAGTAGGTTGGTTGGGTCCCGGTAAGTGGGCAAATCAAAATCTAGCTTATGATATTCCGAACTTTGTGCTAATCTATGTTTTGCAACCAAGCAAACTCACTGATGATCCCATACTTGATGCGAAAACAGCTGAAGTCTTATCGAAAAAGATCTATGAAATTTATCAAATTCATTTATTGCCTTTAAAATACAATTCAATTACGTATACTTAATTTGAAGCTGCTTTTATATACTCTAACATTTTAGAAGTGGAATTTGTCACCATACAAAACTTATGGAGCAAAAATAATCATAATTAAAAAATAAAAAAATCATACATTCATATCTATGATTTTAAAAAAAATGTTTGATTTGTTCCATCGTTACTTTACCATCGTCGGATACTTCCAAACGCTAAGCCATTATCTGAAATCAGCTCCTTGTAATGCGGTGAAAAGAACAGCAAACACACCTTGCCTTGGCCTTGGCCTCCGAACCTCCTCCTAGCACGAAGCGTGAGGTCTTTGCACTTGCATTCATCGCATTCATGTTTTACAGCGCTAAGTTAAATTGTGACATTATTTTGAAGTCAGATTTTGTTTCATGCTACTTTACTGAAAATCATTTGGCGACCTGAACAGCTTGACAACGGAAGCCAACAGTTGACCGCAATATTCAATTTGTTTCCAAGCACAAGATGTGAGCAGAGTTGTGGAATCTTTGCAAGTTGTGCGTTTGGTTATTACGCATACGCAGCGTGAGCCACTGGCTTCTGTTTGCTGGTCTAATAATCTGGCGTGCAGACTGCAATATAAAGTTGTTGTGACTAGGGATGGCAAAACCAATTAAATTAATCGATTATCAAATTATTCATTTAAGTCGAACGATTATTAATCGCATTTAATCGCAGTTTGAAGACTTTCATGATGTTTTATATAGGAATTTTTGATATATTTAATCTATAAATCTTACCAGCAAAAAATAATAAATACTTAAAACTTGATAATTTTTTATTTAGTATTTTCTAAAACATCGATCATTTCTCCCTAAAAAATGTATATTTTAATATACTTTGTTTTTAATTAATACTGAATTAATTAACCTCTTTATTTTTTTTTTTTTTATTTCGGTAAGACGCACATCTGAAAATTGTGCTTAGCTCAATTCGAAGTGCTTATAACGAAAACAACAATTGCAATAATCGCAAATTGTGCTGATAATTCAAAGCGTTGCATTACAGAAGTATTTCAAAAGTGGCTGAGCTCATCTTGAATTTCTGATGTAAATTTTGATTGCGCGTAAAAGTTTTTAACGCAATTATCTTATCGTATTACCAAATAATGATTGCAACAAAATAATCGATTATTGTTAATCATGTGATTAATTGTATCATCACTAATGAATCTTTAGTAGACGTCCTCTATAACAGTTATGAATGCCTCGCCGCCTTAGCTGTTGTGCACTAGAGTTGTGTTTTGTTGAACAAGTTAAGTAGTTCAATTTGAACTGAATGACTTCATTCAGATCGTTCATTCTTTACATTCAAGTCTATTAGATATCTTCTATTCCGTTTCAGATTATTTTGTTCGTTTCAGACCTTTTCGTATTGATTTATTTCGCTGCTGTCTCATTATTGTTTGTATTAATGCACCTACATTTTATGTATTTCTTTAATATATAATATTATCAATGTATAGTTAATGAAGAATAGAATTGTTTTTTCGATCCAATACAATTGTTTACAATTTATAAATGTCGCTTAAACTAATGCAGAAGAATTTTGCAAATTCATGTTCGATGATGTTTTGGAAGACATCAAACATAACAAAAATAATAAAAATTTCAAATGATGAAATGGCATGAATGGAAAAAAATGATTTCCTGGCAACGGTCTACCGAAAATTCACATTTTGCCAAGAATAACGTCTTCTGTTTCTTGATTTGATAATAGCTGACTTCAGTCTCTTCTTCATCATCTTCTTTTCGTGTAGATTATGTTTTAATTAGAGGCAGACCAATAGCAAAGAGCTAACAATGCGATGCTCATTTGAGAGAAGCAATTTCCTCGATTTATCTGTACGAAAAGAGTTCACGAGTGATAAGGAAAACGGCACATAATGTTTTCAAAATTGTATCAAGGTAAATTTGGACTGAAAAAATATACAATGTACTCTTTAAAAGTGACAAACTGCTTGAAAGAAAGTGAGATTGGGACTCAAACGAACTAAACGAAAGAGCGACCTAAACCAATAAACGAAATAAAGGAACAATAATGGAACTCGAACTGGAACTAAACGTTATAAACGACCATCAAAGAAGTAGTTCATTGGTGCAGTTAAGGGAATCATTTGCTGGAACTAGTTCAGAGCGAACCGACACAGCTCTGTTATGGAGTTCATTAATTTGCTTGCAAAACCGCACAATTTGCAGCAACAGGTTCAGAGGACGAGTCAAAGGAGAAAGCACAGCTTGCTGTGCTCGGCTTTGAGGCTTTGCTGGTTGCACCAACACAAGCACACATATGCACACACACACACACAAAGAGATAAGTGCGTAGAGCATGCATAATCAGCGGCCATTAAATGGCCATCATGAATAATAGCAAGTGGCAGTAAAAGTACTGTTAAATCACTTGATTTAAAACTGCTCCCATACCCTCTCTCTCTCTCTCGCTCTCTCTTTCTTTCTCACTCTTTCTCACTCTCTCTCCGATGTAGATAAATTAAGCTGTCCATTGAACTTGCCATGCAAGCTGCCCAGTTGATTGATTGATGCATTAATGAGGCGCAACTTTAGGCTCGAGACACGAATTCACCTTTGGACTTGGCGTGTCAACTGCACTCCAGGGACTCTCGTTTAATCTATATGTGTATGCCACTTACCCTCCTCTCTATATATAAGTATGTATGTATGTTGTCTTCTTATATAAACTTCAGTTGCATGCCTTCGCTCAATTTAACTCTCGCAGCTGGACACAATAGCCGAAGCTCTGAGTGGTGCCCCAGGGAATGATGAGAGCAGAGTTTGTTTTTGGTGAAGGGGGGGAGAAGTAGGCTATTCTTGATAAGAGCCGCAATGTGTTATTGTTACAGCCAGTTGCCAGTTGTTGTTGTTGTTGTTGTGGCCAGCATATGCCGAGTCGAATGATGCCTGGACAGGAGTAAGCCTTTGTTTGCTTGGGCTGCGTCTTGGCTTGCGGGTTTATTATTATTTTGGTACGTTCTCGCTTTTTCCTTTTGCTCTCTCTCCTTTTTTTATGGCTTTATCAACGTTTATGGCCTAAGCAAAAGCAGAAACAGAAGCAGCAGCAGTAGCTAATGCTGTGGCAGGCGTGGACGTGGCAACAACGCCTCCCACAGGATTTGCTTAGCCAGAAGGATGCCAAATGCCGTTGCTACTGCTGCGGCTTTATTATTGCATCATTATAACATGTTTTATGTTTTATGCGTGTGCTGTGTGTGTATGGGTGTGGGTGTGTGTGTGTGGTGTATGTGTTTGTGTGTGGTCTGACAATGACGCGCCAGCAGCACTTTAAAGTGCCCTGAACTTGATTAATGAATGGCGACGCTGAAAAGTATGCTACACCATGCAAAGCACACACACACACACATACACCAATACATGTGTGTGTGCTTGGCGCACTCAGCATGTCAACGACACGTTTTGCAGCTCTGCAAGTTGCCCTCAACTTGGGCGACTCTTGAGGTAGCATAAAAAATATATGTATGTATGTATGTATAAATTATTATAATAATAAAAATAATATTATTAGTATAATGTGAGGCAGCACAAATGGAAATTGCCTCACAAGTTGGCAGCTAATTTAATATGATTATGTCAACTGAAGCAAGCCAGATCCCTAGACAAATGCCACACTCAATTCGAGTGTGTGGCAAACTCAATTCAATGTTGCACTCATATCTTAACATAAGCTTAAGAACTTTATCTCAACTTGCACTTGGCACTTCTTGCCACACACACACACACACACACACCAATTAGCTTGCCACAAAGTATTGAAACGAAGTTGTGTCTTGTCCGTTGTCATAAATTGCGTTGCGCCAAAAACTTTGCTGAGGCTAATACATCGTTGACTTTAAACGATTTTTCAGCCCAGCATCCTGCCAACCTCCAACCTGCTTGCCACACACTTCCTGTGGCAACACTTTGCTCTCCACCGCTAACCCCCGCTCGCGATTCGTCTGTCGTATCTTGTGTTGGCGCCGCCGTCGCTTCCTGGCAACAACAATTTTTATGGCTTCCTCTGCGCTGTTTAAATAGATACTCGCACACACACAAGCATACACCAGCACACACACACACACCTTGGCAATAATTTAAATTGTAGCTGCTGCCTTCGCTCGGCTGTAATTTGCTATAATTGAATTCCAACGATTTGCAGCATAAAAATTTCCTCGAATTTCTGTTTTCTGTTCTCTGCGAATATATTTTGCATCCCCACTGATTATCGTTTTTGGCTGCACAAATTGCGCATACGCAGCGTTGGCAGCCTCATTGAAATTCAATGCCACAGCGAAACTAAACGAAACGCAAGCGAAAGGAAAACGAAAATGAAAATGAAAATAAAGCAAACAGCCATCAAACACGTCCGAGCGAAGCTCATTTTCGATTTGTGCAACAAATGAAGTGAGAAATTATTATTATTATTATTATTATTTTTATTACGAATGCTGGCAACTAAAAACATTTTTGCTGGCATAAGCAAATGCTGCCATCTGATCCACTCCACTCCACTCCACTCTCTCCCCCATCATCATCATCTTCATCATTGGGGTTCTTCTGGCTTGGCTTTCCATTACCCGTGGGCGCATCACGTATTCACAAAGCAAACAAACTTCGGCACACGCATAAATAAACAGACAAGCGAATGCGATGCTTGATGGCTCCGTTGGATGGGATGCGAGGAAATATGAACAACAACAACAAAAAATATATATGTATGTATATATCAAAACAAAAAGCGAAGATTGAAGCGAGGAGTAGAGTAAATTTTTGGGTAAGCTCTCTTTCCCTCTTCTCTCTCCTCCTACTCGGAGTCTTTGGCTCGTCAGTCACATCATTAAAATCGAGCGATGCGAGATGCGCGATGCCCGTCGCCACCTAATTCCAATCCTTGCCGCAAGATGTGGATGTGCTGAAATGCGTGGCAAGCAGGCCAATTGCTGGGGTGGCATCCATACACACACACACACACACACACACACACATAGACAGAGCAGACATTGTCTGTGCGCGCGCAGGAGAACAATTCTCTGGAGGCATTCATCAATATGCCAAACATGTTTTGTTATCATCAAATGGAAAATGCTTCATTTTCACGTACGACAGACAGGCTGAAGCTGAACCTGAAGCTGAAGCTGACGCTGTAGTTGTTGCCCCCGCCGCCTTGGCTGTGGTTTCAACTTGAAGCAGACTGACAGACCTCGTGGCAAGTTGCCCGCCTCTTCAGTGCTGAGAATTTTGCAGGTGAATTTCGTCAGTTAACTTGTTGTGAAGCAGCCAGAAACCGGAAGCTCGAGCAGCGAGTCGATGGCTGGCTTCGGTGGTTAGACCGCAGAACTAATGGTGCCAAGCGCTGGCTGAGGCGCGACAACTGACAGGATGGAGGTGGCGAAGGGAACGAGGGTAGGAGGGTGGGAGGGTAGGAGGGGAAGACGGAACACATAAATTGATTACCAAAACATTTCACGACAAATTCGGCATGTAACAACAATGACAGCGCACAACTGGCACCAACGACGCGTTGGGGGAATTTCTGTTTTGATTGGAGTTGAAGCCGGGCTGCCAATGCGAATGCGAATGCGAATGCGAGTGGGGATTTCCCGCAGTTATCGCGCCAATCGCAATAGACAACACTTGCCGACAGCAAAATACTTACTATCACACACACACACACACACAGTCGTAAACACATTCACATAACGCGTGTTGCAATCAAAGTCGAAGCAGTCAACACAGGATGCGAGCACAATTGAGCCAAGTAACTGAGCAACATTCTATGCCAACATGGCAAATAGTCATAGAGCATTAAGGCAACAAGCTGCAGTCTTGACTTAAATAAACACTCACATCATAACCATTTCAACAAACAACAAAGACTCACTCAGATATATGTATGTCTCTAGATATATATTTCTGACTAGCTGACTAAGTCTCTTATAACAATATGATTTAGTTAATTTACAAGCACATCCTCTGCACTTTAAGTCAACGAACATGTTATTATAAAAATAATAACAACACACAGCAAAAATAAACATTTAAATCTGTTGCATTCAAATGAATTTGTTTCGAAAATCAAGAATATGCATCTTCAAATTGTGCCGTAAAAATAATACCAATTTAAAAATAAATTCTTAAACTAAAAACATTAGTCGGAAAAAACCCAAACTCTCAAATTAAGCCCAAAAATACAAAATTTATGTTACAAGATTCTGTAATCCATCGAAGTTCCTATAAAGTTTTTATCTAGATTGAAGTATTTTGCTCATAATTGAGTTAGTCGAGGAGTCGCGAACCAAGGAGGTCTTGGGTTCATATCCTGCATGATTCCATGATATATAATATATAAGTCTTTCGTAAGTAGAGTGAAAATCTTACAAATACAACTGAATAACTGAAGGCGCTTATTAAAGAATCAACAAATAAATAAATATAAAAAAAGCAATAAAACAGAATGTAATATTTTATAGATTTTATAATAAGATTTTTTCTCTTTTTAATATGAACTTGGGTATTATATAAAATATTCTTAAAAACAACATGTATTTTCTAACATTAAGATAGACGCACTTTTTACGCTGTAAAACAAAAAGATTTAATATATGGCCAGACATAAATTCTTTCAACTTTTCACTCAAATGTTGACCAGGATTTTTTCAAAAAAGATTCAAATTTATTTTCGATTTTAATGTTAGCGTTTAAGTTCTCATTATTGATTGAGATTTAGCTTTGGACTGAATAAATTGCTGTACTGATTCAAATACTTTATAACATAAAACTATACAAAATGAAATTAATATTCTGCTACCTACAAAGCAGCTACGGAATTATAAATTAAACATTAAACGTAATACTAACAAATGGCAAATCCATACAATTAAGTAAACAACTTTACGTATTTGATATTCGATAAATTTGCAAGCGCCGCAAAGTATGCAACACGTAATTTGTGTAATGCCAAAAGCGAATGTATAGACGAGTCAAACTGGGGAAGAAGTTACTTCGCTGCTATTGCTTTTGGGTTTTTTTTTAAATAGATAGCAGATAAATCACAGTTAAGCATACTTTTAGTTCCTTTCTTATTTGTTTTATTTTACACTATAAACTATAACTCAATATGCAATTAATATTCTAAGCCAATAAATATATTAAATTAAGTATACGTTCATAAAATTTTTTTACATATTTAAAAATTATATTAATTGTAATTAAACGGGTAATAAAATTAGTTTGTGCAATAAAAACATTTGTATATATAATAATATTAATATTGAGACACTTTCATATTAATACACATTAACTTATCTTCAACAAGATAGTATTCTATTCTTCTGAAATATTCCTTAAGAGAGTTTTCACTCTGCCTACAAATGTGATAAGAACAGCCATAGGAAACTCCTCAACCCAGAGATAGCAATATACATACATATATAAACATTATTAGTTTATTTTTCATATTCATCTTAATAATTTTTGTATTTTATTCGAATTGTTGCATTGTTAAATTCATACTTAGTACCACAAGTTGTTAACATCGTATACTTCGTTGACGCTGCAGAGGAACTTGTAGCTGGGATTGACACCCGTGGTGCACTTGCTGGCTGGGACAGAGCACGTGTTGTACATCTTGATGCCAACCACATTGGTGGCCGCATAGTTGCATGCCAAGAGGAAAGCCTTGTAGGATTGCCCCTGCACCGAGTAAGTGGATGCAGCGCATCCCACATGGGTATTGCGATCGGCGACCATGACGGTGAAGTGACCGATGGCGGGTCCGTTGTAGTTAGTGGGATAGGCATCGATGTATGACTGCTCGGTGTCCTTCACTTCGCTGTACCACATGTCTACGCTCTGGATAAGGCTGGCCGTCTTATTGAGAGGACCAGTGGAGCCAATCCAGGCCAGATTCTGTCCAGCCCACTGGAAGGCATCGGTGTTGCGGCAGCCATCGTGTTTCATCTGACAGCTGCGCACATTGAGGGAGGCCAGATAAGCGAGCTCATCGTCCCATTGCATGGTGGCCATGCGGCAGGCGGGCTTCAGTTTGCTCTCACCGCCGCCAGCGATGAAGCTGCGATGTCCATTGTGGCTGGCCAAAAGCACATTCTTGTCAGCGTCCGAGAGACTCACCAAGGCTCTGTCACTGGGACAGCTCGATCCCCAAGCCTGTCATAAAGATAGGAAGCGAGAGATAAACACATGTTTGTAAGGAGAATTGGAAAAGCTGAGTCATACGTACGCCATCGTTGTTGCAGCCAATGTTTTGGGTGCTTCCGCAGTTCTGCTTGCAATAGTCCGTGGCACCAAAGACGCCAGAGAGTGCAGCTGAAAGTGCCGTTAGCACAGTAACGATTGGGATGTTGCTCATGTCTGTATCAAAGCTCGATTGTTGTCTGCTCGCCCAGCGCTCGGCGCTTTTATGTCAACTGCGGCGCTTCGCGCGGAATTTTCTTTATCTAACTTGCTATTTGTGATAAGAGGGCGTAACAATTGCTCAAATATTTACACCCAAGTACCGCACGCTAAACTCCCACTGGAGACGGCGGAGACGAGTGGCGGTGATTAAAGACGTCATGGCAACAAAGAACATTGTGATAATGTAGCAAAACTAAGAATTATTCACAGCTGTTCCCTTTCTTCTAGTAAACGTTCGTGGGTGTGTCATCAAAGGTACAAGCTGATTGTTACAAGAGGGATTGCTACAAGACTGAATGATGGAGCATTGACTGATGGAACACTGACTGCTACAACACGGACATAAAGAACACTGACTACTACACGATCGTCTCCTACATAACTGACTGCAACAACACTGACTGGTATAACTCCGACTGATTGAAAACAGAACAGCAGTTAAACTGCTGAAAGACTGACTGCTACAACACTAACCGCTATTAGTCTGATATAAGACTGAATGCTACAACATAAAAGGCGATCAACTGGATGTAAAAGTAAACAGAAGAGCAAAAGAGCGAGCAAAATATAGTGACGCGCGCAAATGCCTTATTTGCATTAATTTACACGTGGAATTGCATATAAATATGAAGTATGTTACAATTATACACAATACTAGCTTTTCTAGCACACTAAGAAAGCAACGACCAAATTAAATTGGAAAAGAGGATCCGCAATTCCGTTACTTGTATATAGCTGATTGATACAGTACTAACTGCTACAAAACTCTAAGAAAGCAATTACACCTGGAAGTAAACAAAAGCGCAAATGAGGAAGCATAACAGACTGATTGCTACACTACAAGAAAGCAAGTACATTTGTCAATAAAGTAATTAATATCAAGTTAAGCGTGCACGTGCCTTGACCGTATTTGTTTGGCCAGCTCAAATATTTAACAAAAGAAAATGCAACACAAATAAATAAATAATTACAATATGCAAAGCTGACTGCTACAACACTAATTACTGCAATACTGACTGCTACAAAACACTGCAGCTGGAAGCAAACAGAAGATCAGTGCAGCATGTACATGTTCTCTCATTACACACACATTCACACACACAGTTGTAAAGATATTCACATTACGCGTGTTGCAGTCAAAGTCGAAGCAGTCATCACAGGATGCGCACACAATTGAGCCAAGTATAATATTATAACCATACAACAATCTATGCCAACTTGGCAAATAGTCATAAAGCATTAAGGCAACAAGCTGCATAACATCATAACCATTTCAACAAAACAATGAAGACTCACCCAGATATACATATGTATGTATCCAGATATATATTACTCACTAACTGTCTAAGTCTCTTACAATAATATGTTAGTAAATTTATAAGCATAGCTTTTCTAACTCTTGAACGGAAAAGGAAATATGGCCAGACATGACTTCATTCAACGGTTAATTCTAATTCAAATTTACTTTAGATTTTTTTATTAATCTTGTTTTCAACAAAATAATTTTCTCTTTTTTCTATGAGATGTTTGCAAATTTAAGTTTATTTTTCAAAATATTTCCTAGGGGAATTTTCACTTAGCCTAAAAACGAAAATTGAATAGCCTTAGGAAGCTCCTCAGCCCAGAGATATATTGAAATATTATTGGTTCTTTATATTTATCATAATATTTTTTTTTGCGTTTTATTCGGTTCGTTGCATTGTTAAATTCATACTTAGTACCACAAGTTGTTAACATCGTATACCTCGTTGACGCTGCAGAGGAACTTGTAGCTGGGATTGACGCCCGTGGTGCACTTGCTGGCTGGGACAGAGCACGAGTTGTACATCTTGATGCCATCCACATTGGTGGCCGCATAGTTGCAGGCTAACAGGAAATCCTTGAATTGCCCCTGCACCGAGTATGTGGATGCAGCGCATCCCACATGGGTGTTGCGATCAGCGACCATGGTGGTGAAATGGCCGATAGCGGGTCCGTTGTAGTAGCCGGGATAGGCATCGATGTATGACTGCTCGGTGTACTTTACTTCGCTGTACCACATGTCTACGCTCTGGATAAGGCTGGCCGTCTTATTGAGAGGACCAGTGGAGCTCCCCCTGTAAAGATTCTGTCCAGCCCACTGGAAGGCATCGGTGTTGCGGCAGCCATCGTGTTTCATCTGACAGCTGCGCACATTGAGGGAGGCCAGATAAGCGAGCTCATCGTCCCATTGCATGGTGGCCATGCGGCAGGCGGGCTTCAGTTTGCTCTCGCCGCCGCCGGCGATGAAGCTGCGATATCCATTGTGGCTGGCCAAAAGCACATTCTTGTCAGCGTCCGAGAGACTAACCAAGGCTCTGTCACTGGGACAGCTCGATCCCCAAGCCTGTCATAAAAATAGGAACCGAGTGATAAACAGATGTTTATTAAGAGAAATGGAGAATGGGAATGTTGAGTCATACGCCATCGTTGTTGCAGCCAATGTGTTTTTTGCCACGGCAGTTCTGCTTGCAATAGTCTGTGGCACCAAGGACGCCAGTGAGTGCAGCTGAAAGTGCCATTAGCACAGTTACGATTGGGATGTTGGTCATGTCTGTAACAAAAACAAAGCTCGATTGTTGTCTGCTAGCCCAGCGATCAGCGTTTATATATCAACTGCATCGCTTCCCGCGGAATTTTCTTTATCCAATTTGCGATACAATTGCTTAAAAATTTACACCCAAGTACCGGAAGCTCAACTCCCACTGGAGACGGCAGAGACGAGCGGCGATAATTAAAGACGTCATGGCAACAAAGAACATTATGATAATGTGGCAAAACTAAGAATTATTCACAGCTATTCCCTTACTTCTAGTTAACGTGGATGTGTCATCAAATGTACAAGCTGATTGTTACAAGAGGGATTTCTACAAGACTGAATGATGGAGCATTGACTGATGGAACACTAACTGCTATAAGATAGAACACTGAATAATAAAAGTTTAACTGCTGCAAGACTGAATGATACAAGACTGACCGATGGTACATTAAATGATAAGAGTCTGAGTGCTACAACACTGTCGGATAGAACACTTACGGCTAGAAGATTATCTGCAACAAGACTGACTGCTACAACACTAACCGATATAAAACTAACTGCTATAAGACTGACTGCTATAAGACTGAATGCTACAACATAAAAGGCGAACAACTGGATGTAAAAGTAAACAGAAGAGCAAAAGAACGAGCAAATATAGTGACGCGTGCAGATGCCTTATTTACATGAATTTGAGCGTGGAATTTTATTATAAAAAGGAAGTAGAATTCAAAGTATACACTTACAAAAGTGAAGACCCGCTGCTGTAATACTAAATGTTCTAGCATAATAAGAAAGCAACTAGCAAATTAAATTGCAAAACAGGATCCGCAATTCAATTACTTTTATAAAGCCGATTGTTACAAAACATGCAATTGAGGAAGCATCATATAGAGTTATCGCCATTACACTGACCACTACAAAACTCCAAGAGAGCAATTACATTTGTCAATAAAGTAATTAATATCAAGAACGAAAGAGACTTACGCCTGCACGTGCCTTGACCGTATTTGTTTGGCCAGCTCAAATAGTTAACAAAAGAAAATGCAACACAAATAAATTGATAAATACAATATGCAAAGCTGACTGCTACAACACTAATTACTCCAATACTGACTGCTACAAAACGCTGCAATTGGAAGCAAACAGAACGTTAGAGTGCAGCATGCACACTTTCTGTCATTATTTGTTTTAGCCAGCGCAAATGTTTACCAAATGGAAATGCAAAGCACACAGCAACCGTAAATTATACATAACATATTTATATTATATAAAGCAAACAATTTAAATGTGTCAAATGGAAATAAAGAGCAATGAAATTGGCTAACTTTTACGACTTTTTATAGTCTCTTTTTCTCTCTGTGTATTCAACTATATCACTGTCCATTCTTCCACGCACCTGTTTGCTTATCAGTGTCTGCTCTGCTGAGTCGAGAAGTCTGCCCGGAAATCTATCTGTCTATCAGTTTTTCAAATCTCCGTTTACCATTTTGTTGATCATAAATCTTTCAGTCAGTCGGTCAACTAAGCCTTAGAATTCAATTAAATAAGTGTCACATCTGTTGTATACATCAGGATTTTTATTGTCTTAGATGTCTCCTAGTAGGTGAAGACTTCGGCCACCTTGCAGAGACCAGGATAGTTGACATTGGTGCCCGTGGTGCAGCCGGCAGCTGTGTTGCCCGCCACATAGACGGCATTGCCGACAATGTTTGTGGTGGCATAATTGCAGGCCAGCAGAAAGTTGTTCATGCCGCTGGTCACATATCTGGCAGCTGCGCAGCCGAGAGCAATATTATTCTGTCGCGCCATCACGGTAAAGTGTCCAATTTGCCTAAAAGAATGGAATGAAAACGAAGTGATTACTTGTGATTATGAATTCAATTAAAGTTGCTGCTTCTTACGGTCCAGTCCAGTCGGAGGGATACTTGGCGATGACACTCTTGTTGGCATCCAGTCTTTCGTTCCACCACATGGTCACCGACGATGTCAGAAGCGCGGCATTCGTCTGGCTGGAAGAAGCACCCGAATACGAAATGATGGCCAAGTTCTGTCCGCTCATTTTGTACTGCGGTGTGTTGTGGCATGCGTCGTGCTTCATCTGGCATTGCTTCACATTGAGTGCGGCAAGCGTTGCCAGCTGTGGACTCCAGCGCATCGTTGCCATTCTCCTGGCCGTATCGTATCTGGGCAGTTTTCCGAGAGCAATATGGTTGCGTCGCACATTGTGCAGCTTCACCAAATGTTGGCGCATCGTCAAGTTCATAGCGATGAGGTACGGTGCTGGGCTCGTGGGGCAATTTGTTGACCAAGTCTGCGTTAATTAAATAAGTTTCGCTTTCGCACTTTTCAAAAACTATTTGCATCCTCATACCCCATTGTTGTTGCAGCCAATGTTTGTGGAAGTGCCACAAAGCGTTGCATTGCAATAGTCGACCGCTCCGTGGACTTGACACAAGGTCAGGCTGATGGTGAGAAGTGTCAAACTGAAGCGCAGCATTTCGAAATTCGGCAGCCAAGTAACTGTAAATTTATAGTCAAATCTCTTGGCTTTTATAGTCGCGAAATTTACCAAAAGAAATAAACGTGGCATACAGAATCAAATACTGATATTTGTATATTAAATACAAATATAAAAAGTTAGATAAATAACGGAACACTCCCAAAAAAATGCCTCCAACTGTGTTTGCAACTCGTGCGTGGTGGACCAGCTGCATTAGAAAAGAGTCTTGTTTAACTAACTCCAAGCCTCTATAAGAAACTAATTCACTATGTTTTTAGAGAAGATTTGGCTGAGCTTGTTTAATATTTGCTAAACCAATTGTTTCGCTAAGTAAACTTGTCATCCTATATTTAAAGTCTGCTATAAAAAAATGCGAAAATTTTCCACTCAATTTATGAAAGAGTATTGAAATAATATATTTCTAAGCAAGTCACTATTAATTAGAAATTTAGTTTCTTTTATTTTAATAGATTTTACATCCAATAAATTTCAATGCAAATAATCAACACAACACTTGTTATCACTTTAAGCCATTCCAGGTGTATAAACAATTTCAAATGATTTCCGCTGTTCGCTGACAGAAGTTTGTCGTTTATAATTTATGTGAGCCATGATAATGTTCGCATTCTCTGAATACTGCGGTCGCTAATTTATTGAACAGAATTCACAGAACAGAAAATATAATTCTGTAGCCATCCAAGAATTGGAATATTTTATTATATTTTATGACAACTAGGGGGATCACCAATGAGCTGTGGCAGTGAATGCAAACTGAAATCAACGACTATATTTGTGTCAAACATATATTTACGATCGCGTATACGTCAAGTGGTACGCAATATCTTGTGGTTGTTTACCTCAAAACTCTGCACAACTAGCAACAGAGCAAATAGAAACCAAAACAAAAACAAAGTTATGTAAACAATAATATTGTTTATTTGCAAGTGAGAATAAATATGATACTAGATATTGTTTTGAGCATTACTAAATGAAATGACAAAAATAAAAGAGTTTATTGTGAAATTGGGAGAACACTTTGATACAACCTGAAATCATGAGCCAGAGTTCGTTTCCATTTGTTGTTATCGGTCATAAAAAACAGCAAATACAAATTCTTGTGTAATACTTCCTGCTAGCTGATAAATATAATGTAACGAGCAAGAGAGCTCGACTATGAGATACTTCCTACCCATTTTCATTTATTTAAATTTGTAATGTTTTGCACTGACTCTCTTTCTGGTTCTGCTTACTATATACTATATATGTAATTAGGTATTTATCGTGTGTATATATATTTTTGTCTGAGTAATTTTTCGTTTTCATATAATATTTTTATGGTCTGCATATAAGTAAATCTGTGGGCTGTTTTTTCATCATCTTTTTGTTTTGTTTCTAGTTATTTATGTCATTTAGTTTGCTTCGCTAGCTTCAACGATCTTCCTCTCCATCTTGTTAAATTGTACACAGAAAATATGGTTTATTTGTTCATATACATATGTTCTATAATCTTTGCTTTTTTATTTTTGTTACGGTTGTTCTTCATTTATTGTTTTATCTGTTTAGTTTTGCTTTTGTATTTGTTGTACGATTTCTTTAAAGTGGCATCACAAGACAGTGTAGAGATAGAAATATATCTATGCAATTGCCTTTCAGTTGCTAGTAATTATGAATCATTATGGGATTACCCACTCTCTGTGGATGGTTTCACTTGAAACAAATCAGAAATGTTTGTTTTAGGCTATCATTCAATGAGGAATACCTTTGCGTGTGAAATTCTGAGAAAACTGTGCGGCTGCCAACAAAAATATAACAACAAATCAAAAAAAAATTTAAAACAAAACAATACAAAAATTATGGACAAAATATAATATATAGAATACAAAAGGATATCTCAATCATAATATTAAGGTACAAACGGTCAGTATGAAATTAATACAAACGATAAATTGATGAGCTAAAATGTTGGTAAAAGTACAAAGGCTTTGTGGCGCCATCTATCGTTTGTTGGTACATTGACAATTCGAATTGTCGCAGCCCCAAAGTATGCTACAAATAATATTTGCTGCTGCATTGCTATATTGTTACTTATTAGAAAAATTATCCTAACTCGGCCATATCCTTGCGCATTTTGATCGGACCTGATGAAATTGAAAAATGTTCGATATTTTGAAGCGAACTTTATAAGAAATTCTTAAAAATCGTTGAGTGCCAATTGGTAGTCCTTGTTCCCTTGATAACAAAAGGGAATGTCCTTGCCAGATCCTGAATGATTTTGTAGAGTTATAGAGAAAAACAAATGTCCACTTAACAGTTATTACATGGGCAGTAAACACCGGCCCTTAACAGCTGCATTTAACAACGGTCTTAGCATTTAACAGCGGTCCTAAACAGCAGCACTTAACAGACCGGCTTAACATAAGCTGCGCAAGCGCGCTACTTTAATTTTTAAATTTATATTGCTGTCGCTGGTTTTACGATTCTGATCACCTGGTGCTCAGCAAATTTCACATATGCCAAATTGGCTTTTCGGACAGCGACAAATTTAACAGGGCTCTTTAACAGCAGAACGTAATACTTACTGACCTTGTCAAGAATCTAACTGATTAACTTAACTTTCAAAAAATAATAAAAATAAAATTAGTGGCTTAATTTTCAGTTTTTGTTTTTTACCGTCAGGAACGCTCAAACACTGGCATATTAGCTGGTGAAATACCAGGCGAACAGAAATCAGCAGCAAGCAGAAGTAGCAACTAAAGTTCTTTAAAGCTCAAAGCTCTACTTCTCTCTCTCTCCTAAACTGCTCAGATCATATTCCCGCTCTTAGGATCCACACGTCACAAGTAATGAGTAACTGACCAATGGCAGCGAGGCACATTTGAGTGCACTTATAGAGAAATCCACTTGCTACTCTATCATGTTCGCCTGGTATTTCAGTTGCTCCACGTGGTATTTTACCAGTTGTACATTTTTAACTGCACTAAAATAGTGGATTATTCATTGAACAGTCTTTTAGCAGATTTGAATTTTTGTCGGTTATTTTCAAATTTGAAAATGGTACTAGAACGAAAAAAAATATAGCATACTTTGAGGGTGCAACTACGGTCTTTTTTCGAAAACAAGCTTATATCTCGTCCATATTCTGTCAGATTTTCAAAGGACGTATACGGCTAGGATTGCAAGGACCTCCGTTATCGGTTGGCATCAAAAATTATGAGATTATCTAAGGATCCAAGAATTGTAATTTTTTGATCCAAGGTCTAAATGATAACTCAAGAACTACAAGGATAATTGGAATGTCCTTTGACGTATTGTTAGGCCTCATTAATATGCATCGATTCATTTATTGCTTGCCAGGATACGCAAGGACATTCTCATGTTATAGCCTATTTTCTGTATACAATTTATTTTGGATCCTTTAAGGATTTTCGTCCTTTTGAGTATGTCAATCGGTTTGTATTTATTAACCTTATCCTTGTGACAAAGGACATCCTGATTGTCCTTTAAACCACCGAAATAATACAAAATTCAAAAATAATACAAAACATATTTTTGAATTTTTCACGGATTTGTGTTCTTTTCTGTCGGTTACATTCAAATTTTAAATTTGAAATAGACGCTCATATGAATGATGCCACTAATTTTGTAGATGACTTTCTTTAGTTCTAGTTGCTGCTGATTTATGTTCTTCTAGTATTTCGTTTGCTAACCGGGCAGTTCTTGCCGTCATCGATTGCTGTAATTGGCCTCTTGAAGCAGCGTTGAAAAAGTAACCAATAAGCAGATGAAATACCAGGCGAACATGAATCAGCAGCAAGCAGAAATACAGCAAGTCACTTGCATATTTGGTGACCGCAAGTTTCGCTCCTGAAAGTATGCTACAATAAATTTAATATTTTTGCAGTTTTAAATACTTATTGCCAACGAAACATAGATGGCGCTAATAAGCAGTTGGTGATAGAACTATAAATTCCAATTGAAACTTTATAGCTAGTGCTTCTCTTGGATCGATTTGTCTTTATAAAAGAAGTACTTGCGATAATGGGCATTACAATCGTCCGAAATACAGTAGACTTTTGAAATTTTTGTTTATTTTTCGGCCATATCCTGTCTTATATTGGTAGTCTACTTGCTTGCAATAAGTACACAATAATAATGAATGAAATTTAATCTATTAAAATATTGTATTATTTTACATTTGCAATTTGGAAAATAAATAGGATTTTGACTGTTTCCAATGGTGTTCTTCAAAAACAGCTGATGTGATTTGCCAACTCGTGAAGCTAGCGTCTTTCGACTTTTGCTTTGTGCTCGTCATTCGTGCATCTGCTTCCGTCGTCTCTACCCTCAGCCACCTGCTGCTGTAAACATGTAAACATAACCCAACTTTGCATGTGCCATGTAGCTTGCAATGTATATACGACACAGATACATGGCAAAGACCGTAGCAAGCGTTAGCAAAGCAGCTTTAATATCAAAGTCATTGCTCTGTCAAGCTACTTAAATTAATAAACTTGTATACATTAATCCGGCAGTGGGTGGCGAAATGACTATGGGAGTCTCACCATGTAGCCCATATTGTACATGGGTCGGCCGTGTATACATGGCAACCATTCAAGCCTACATGGCAAGCGCAAACTGGTTCTCGGCAAAGGCGGTCAACGGGGCATTAGAAGTAAAAGAGATTCGTGCTTTAGTGACCTATCACGATAATGGATCCTTAATTCAAATAAAATTCGCATTTATTTGTACATAATATTTTATTCATTTGTTATTGTAATTGCATTTATAAATTAAAAATCTATTCATGTCTCTTTCCTATTTACAGTGGACGCAACAGCTATAGCAACTGCAACGGCGGGATATCGGCAATGGGATCGGGTCCCAGATGCTATGGTTCAATCTTGCGTATTTTCAAACTGCCGACACCAATGCCAGCAATGCGATTCTTTAGCATACTACTCGGTGAGGAGACGGCTTTAGGCGAGCTGATCAACTGCAGCTCCAACTGGTTGACATTGTTGTTGTCTGCCCCATTGGCGCCGCTTGGACTACCTGCTGCTCCGTTCTGCAAACCACGCTTTAGCATAAAACGACGTGCTGTGGTAGTTCCAGGCAACACAGACGTTGTGGTCGTGTTTGTGGTCACAGTGGCTGCAGTTGACGACTGTGTCGCAGCCTTTGCTGTCTGCAACTCTTCATACGTGGGATCCACTTCCATCTCCGTATTAGCGCTATCATCATCATGCTGTCATTACAAATTAAATGTTATTAGTTTTTATTCGTTATATTTACTCTTTAGTTTACTCACCGCATCGCTAGCGTACTCTTCGTCGTCGTGTCCCTCTTCCTCCTCGAATTCGGCGCTTTCGGACTTCTCGGGATACTCGACCAGCTGCCCATTAAGCGTGGGGAACTCAATCACAGGCAATATCAGACGCTGATTGCTATTACTCTCGTCCATTAGTTGCTGTATTAGATGAGCAATATCCTCACGCTTCTTGGTCACAGTCAGATAATCGAACCAGTTAGTCAGCTGCTTGATAGGCAGCCGATAATCCTTAATGGGTTCCTTAAAGAACTGCTGCACATACTGCAGCAGATAAAGACCACAGTCGGTAAAGTTATTTTGCTGTGGCACCTTGACACAATGGCCCGGCATGTTGTCCTTGTTGAAAATGTGCTTCTGCGCATCCGGCTTCTTCACCTTGTACTCGCACGTGAGATAATCGCGCAGCGTTGCCACCACTCGACTACGTGAGGCACCCGCCAACGAGTCAAATATAAGTATCAATGGCTGCTTCACAGCCGGCACATCGTCATTGGTGACGCGGTTGGGTGAATTGGAGCTCTCGCTATCCTCAGATGCCATATCACTTTCGTCGCCTTCCGCTTCGTCGCGTTCGCTTTCATCGTCGGCAATGTGGCAAATGTCGATGGGCATCGTTGGCAATGAGACGGAGTCGCGTTTCGCTAGCGATGTGATAGTTGTGTTGCTAATCTGCATCGGCACTTTCTTGGCACGGTGTCGCTTCAGCTGCTGAGGCTCTACCGGCTGATTAGTATCATAGGTAACGGGTCCTTTAAGGCATGGGAAACAGATGATGGCTAGGAACCAATGCGATTGCTCATTGATAGGGACAATGATAAAGTCCTTGTCGAAGATATCCACCAGTTTTGTCCACTTCTGCACACGCGCATGACGCCTCTGGGCCGCTGTCAGCTTCACGTCCGTGGCACGCGTCAGAGTTGTGAGTCGTTTGTAAAAGAAGGTGCTAAATATGTGTGTTCGATCACGCAGCGTTTCAGGAATGAGCGTATTGCGCAGCCAGAGCAGATAGAAATCAATGATGATGTCATTCAAATACGATTCCTTGGTGAGACACATATAATCCTCCATGCGTATGCACAATCCACCCGTTCCTTTGGGGGGATACATCAGCAGACTGATTTGTTCATCCGGACGCAGTTGTCTTGGCGGCATTTGTTTCGACTTCTCCAGTTCCTTGCGATCCAATTCGGCGATGCGTTCAAAGATTTCGGCTGCATCGCTTGTGGAGATCTCATCCACAAAGTTAAACATGGCCTTGATGGTTTCGCGTGCCGAGAAGTTAATGCTGTCAAACACCAATAGCAAACGACGCTCATGCAAACTGCCATTGCCCTTGAAAGCGAGTTCTAAAGAATAAAATCAATATTTTTATGGAACGGAAATCGAAGGAAGACTATTGGCGAACTTACGTTCGTTGGCTGTATCGTCAGGAAGCTGCAGCTGCGTCTTCACGTACTGTGCGCAACGCTTCAGCATGTAGAGTGTGATCAGCGGCTGAGCCTTCTCCGAGCTGGCAAAATGAGCAATCACTTTGATGACTTCGCGCTTATAAATATGGAGCACAAACTTGGTATCCTTTTTGGGCAGAATGCCCGCTATGCGCACTCCCTTCGACGTGAATTTTACCTTGAGGACCAACTCATTATTAGCATATATATTATATATACATCATGGTGTTATTTCACTTACCGGCTCTGTGACTTCAAAGCGATATGGAAACAGACGCAGACACTTGCAACTCAATTTTGTGGTGAATGCTTCGCCCTGGGCTGCATCCGATTGATCTGTGACATCGCCGCGCACAAAATCTGCAAGCCAAAAAATGTGTAAAATGCATTTTTAATTGTGTTCCATGTGGTTGTCACATTTATATCGTCTAAGGTGTGTATATTTTTTGCTTGTATTGCCTGCCTCACCATCGTTGTCCATAATGCTTTGCGTGTAGGCACTCAACACATGCAGTAAATGTCGAAATGTTTGCAAGTATTTATTTAATTGCAGTTTTTGTTAAAATTCATTACAATCATTAAAGTATTGTAAATTTGTGTGTTGACTGCGTTGTGCTGCTTCTTCTTTCTTTTTTGTCGTCACACCCGCATACAGTAAAAATGGCGTGGTACCGCAGCGCCATCTGTGGTCGTAACTACAAGCACGCAGCATTGCCAACAGCAACGAAAAATAGTGTGCACAGCTAGCTAGCTATACAGGGATGCAAACACAAATATTCATAAACGAATGAAGAATGTGTGCATGAAGATTACGATGATACTTCTTATAATATATATACATATATATGTATTTTAATGTACATATTTAAATGTATGTAAATAAAACATAAGCATATCATGATAATATCGCACAATAAATAAACATGTACATAGTTATTAATTTTGATGTATTATTACTGACCTTCTCGTTTATATCGGGCAGCATTGGATTGCAGGCAGTATTGCCATTACTCTTGTTCACAGCGCTGTCATTATCCTGTTCAGCTTCATCCTCACTGCTCAGCAGCAACACGGTTTCCACTTCGGCTACTTGACGTCTACTACGCGTCATTCTGCCCCAAATGGCGGCCATGCCCCTGCCGTGCATGTTGTCTGTGCACGGAGCAAAGGTGGCGCTTCCTCAGGCGGCAGCTGCTGCTGCTGAGACTTGCCACGAAATGGCGAGCGTACCAATTGGGCGGTAGTTGCCACCAATTATGGTTGCTGCACCGCTTGTTGTTGCTGGTGCAGAGGCGTCTTCTGTATCTGCACTTGCTGAAAGACCACGTTA
The DNA here is from genome assembly GCF_009650485.2 of Drosophila albomicans. Lineage (NCBI taxonomy): Eukaryota > Metazoa > Arthropoda > Insecta > Diptera > Drosophilidae > Drosophila > Drosophila albomicans. The sequence goes on from NC_047627.2 coordinate 11,839,177, forward strand.
TTTGTTTGCTGTGGCACAACCACGTCTGTGCTTGCAGCTGCAACTGTTGCTGCTGCTGTTGTTTCACGTTGCGCAGCACGTGCTGCTGCCTGTTGTTGCTGCTCCTGCGGCGATGTTGTGTACACCAAGCGATTGTTGTACGAATGTATGTTGCTGCCTTGCTGCGGTATCGCTGTTGCCTATCGCAACATCAGTTTCTGGTGCTGTGGCACTTTCATCAATACCGGAGGTCCAGTTAGCTGTTAAACTATTCAGCATCTGCTGTTGAAGAGAGAGAGAGAGCAAAAGTAACAGATTAGCTAGAGTATAAATGAAATTTAACATTCTATTGTGCAAGTTTTATTTGTCAATAATGAGAATACCTCCTAGATTGTAAAACATAAAAGTTCTCTAGAGTTGAAATGAAAATATAGCACTACACCGTCAATACTAGCAATAAGTTACATCAAAGCAACAATAAAGCCCTCGCCCAATAACAATATGGAGGGACAGATTAAAACAAGAAAGAAATTTCACATTATTTTTAACACTAATTCTGAAGACAGTAGTGTAGAAATATGAAAAACAAAATCAAAACATAATTGTAATTATATGACAAGCACGAAACAAAACCTAGTCAACAAATTACTCTTTTTATACCCGCTACCCATAGGGTAGAAGGGTATTATAACTTTGTGCCGACAGGAAATGTATGTAACAGGTCGAAGGAGGCATCTCCGACCATATAAAGTATATATATTCTTGATCAGCGTCCGTCTGTCCGTCTGTGTGTCTGTCCGTCCGTCCGTATGAACACCTAGATCTCAGAGACTATAAGAGATAGAACTATAATTTTTTTTCGACAGCATTTGTTATGTTCGCACGCAGATCAAGTTTGTTTCAAATTTTTGCCACGCCCCCTTTCGCCCCCGCAAATCAAAAAAATCGAATAACAAGCGTAATTTTAAAGCTAGAGTTGCGAATTTTGGTATATACAATAGTAACTGTAGTAGTTATGATTCCTGAATTGGGTGCGATCAGATAAAGATTTTGGAAGTTATTAAAGAAATACTTTTGTATGGGCAAAAACGCCTACTTACTAGGGGCCTTTGTTGCTTTGGCTGACAATCTGGTATATTGTGCCGTTTAAGGTATATGCGGCACTGCACCGATATACCACATATACCAGTTGGTATATTTTTAGTATTTTGCAGTATATTTGGTATATTTTGAGAATAATACCGCAAAATATTTTGTTTTTATTTAAAATGGGTAGCGGGTATCTCACAGTTGAGTACACTCGACTGTAGCTTTCTTACTTGTTTCAATTGGCAAATTATTAAGCTTTAAAAGCGATGTCATCTTTGTGATATGAAATTTGTATTACTTAGCTTATTGACTAAAAAAACCTATAATGTATATAATTTTCTGACCCAATTTCACGTTTATTTCATTAACGGATAAGGCAATAAATGTTGGAACAATTTCTCAAAACAATCAAGTAAAACTGTTTGCTAATTATGAACAAAATTATTTACACTGACTCACTGCCTAACTAAATAAATATATCAACCAAATAGTAAGAGCTAGAAGGCTGCAAAGCTGACAAGATTTGTCTACAATTTATGCCCAAATTTACGTTCAATTGAGGGGTCAAAGGTTGTGAGACACTTACTATCTGCCGCTGTTGTTGTTGCGTGGTCGTCATGCGGTAGACAATCTGCTGAAGTTGCTGCTGCATCTTTTGCTGTTGCTGCTGTTACAGTTGCTGCATGGTGGCATGTTGCACAATTGTATTCGATTGCAACACTTGATCAGATGTGTAATAGATTTGTTGAGTATGTTTGAATGGCGGGTTGTTGTTGTTGCTGCGGTTGTACATATTGTTGCTGCTGCTGCTCAGAATGCAACTGTTGCTGCTGTTGCACTTCTTGTTGTTGCTGCTGCTCCTGATAATGAACTTGCTGATCCTCATGATGCATGACAACTTGCTGCTGTTGTTGCACTTCCTGCTGCTGCTGTTGTTGTTGTTGCTGCTGTTGTTGCAAATCACCACCTAGGGTAATGTAATGACCTGCACTTGCCGTTGCCTGTGGTTGCTGATACTGCACTGCTCCCGCTGTTTGATAAACCACTTGCTGCTGATCGTTGAACACTAGCTGCTGATCATCTTGCAGCATCTGCAGATCCGTAAAAACGGGCATCATCTCCATGTCCTCAATGGCAATGGCACTACAACACATCAGATAAATGGAAGATATTTTCTATAACCCATTTTATGCTGTGCGTTGTGTGTTGTCTGTGACGTCACAAGGCAACAGCGCAATTTTCCTGTTCGCAGTCGCTCCATCTATTTAATCGTTTTAGGCCCAGCAAATTTGTTGTGTTGCTTACAACTCTAAAGCACACACATTCGCACTTGTGTTAAAATATGCTGATGGATTTAATTAAATGTCCACGACGTTAGCACGAAAATTCGCTTTCATTATTCTCAAACACACAAAGCAGTCACCAGGCAAAAGCAAACATGGAGTTATTGCAGTTGGCAATGCCAACGCACAGCGTTCGATATGCTCGACGCGCCCTCTAGCGGCTGTCTTCATCGAGTCAGCTGTTCGCAAACATTTTCCAGTGTTGCGTTTTGTTCTCCATTTTTATCGACGTTTGCCTTTAGTACGGTTCCGTCTAATATAGAGGGATACCATTATTTGGCATGTAGGGCACTGAGTATCAATTGTGGTACCACTAAAAGACTGAAAGCCACTTATCACTGGAGTTTTCTTAATTTTCACATTTTTAATGGCACATCGCGTATACGACACTAGTGCCTTTTTATTACACATTGTGCACATTTTTAAATTTTTTGGAATGCACGCAAATTAATGTTAATTAAATGTTAATGTCGATTTTAATTATGATTTGTGCAGCGCGAAAGGAGCGCGCAGCTCTTGCGAATTATTTTCAAGAAGAAGACGAAAGCAACAACACACAACGAAGTAGTTTGGTCTAAAATGGTGCTACAGATAAATATTCGAGTTAGCAGCTCTATGCGCTGATTATTTAAATTTGTGGTAGCTCGTGATATTTTAAATTACTAATTTGTGATAAATATTGGCTTTTATTTTGGTTTTTACATTCCCAATTTGGTTTTTATTTGTTTTGCCCAAAACTTTTGTTTTAATTGGTTTATATTTGAAGTTTATGAGTATTTATTGGTAATGTAATTACAATTTTTGTAATGTTCAATTGTTTTGCAATTTAAAATTAATTTGCAATAATTTACAAAGGGTTTTTAATAATTTCACCCAATTCATAACTACTTCTTATTAAATAGTATTTCTTGAATTTCTTCTAAGAAATTGGTAGTAATAATTGCTCTAAATATAATCTATTTTTGTTTGCGCCTAGTTGGCAGCTCCAGTTCGTGACGTCACACGAACAGTTTTTGTTTGTCGTTAATTCGTGAATCATCTGCAAAAAAACCTCGTAGTAAATAATTAGAAACAATTCAGTGCAAGAAGGAGCAGCTACAAAATGTTCTCCAGCGGACCCAATTATAATAAACTAAAGACAAATCTGCGTTTGGCGCAGAATCGTCTCAAGTTGCTGGAGAAAAAGAAATCGGAGCTGGCACAAAAGTCACGAAAGGAGATCGCAGATTATCTTTCCACAGGCAAAACGGAGCGTGCGAGGATTCGTGTGGAGCACATCATAAGGTATGTGCAGGGAGGGGATTTCCCTAATCAGCCCTAACGTAGCTAACAACAAAAACAAACACATTGTAGGGAAGATTACCTCGTGGAGGCCATGGAAATCGTGGAAATGTATTGCGATCTGTTGCTGGCTCGCTTCGGACTCATTCAGCAAATGAAAGAACTGGACGCTGGCATCGCTGAGCCCGTGTCCAGTCTGGTATGGGTGTGTCCCCGTCTCCAAAGTGACATTGCCGAGTTGAAAGTAATCTCGGACATCTTTATACACAAGTATGGACCACAATTTGCAGAGCATTCACGCACTGCGACTGGTGATCATTATGTGTCCGAGAAGCTTATGCACAAGCTCACACTGCAGGCGCCACCCAAGCTGCTGGTGGAGAACTATTTGATTGCCATTGCCAAGAACTACAACATTGAATTCGAGCCAGATCCACAGGTGATGCAGGAGGAAAAGCCCGATCAGCAGGCGCATCTCATTGATTTGTCTGATCGCAATAACCTCAGTGGAGGACCGGGTGGAGCTCCACCTGGGCCACCACAAATGGGTTTCATTGGCTATCCGGCCATGCCGCATTTGCCCGAGATGCCAGCGCCGCCCACTAGCAAACCCTTTAATTATCCACCCTTTGGAGGTGGTGGCGGAGGAGGAGGTGGTGGAGCAGCCGCCTGTGCGGGCCCAGCTCCTGTGCAACCGCCGCCGCCGTTTGCCTACAACATACCGCCTAATCAGCCGTCATCGTCGTCAACGCCATCACAGAGCAAGTGCGCCGAGGAAAAGGATTTGAATACGAATTTCATTAACGTAAGTATGCCGGTTTCTTTATTCCCTTTCTCTCTTTGTTAGTCTCCTCTTGGCTGTAATTTTGCATGTCTCTGCATGATTTGCGTTAATTACAGCACGAAACTCAGGAGCCCGATGGCTCTGGCAGCCCGGACGAAAATATTTTGGTAGGTTTCTTCCCCATTGTAGTGTGATTCCTTTTTCGCAAAATTATCGTATGTTAAAAAAAAACTGAATATTTAAGAAGAAGTATATTTTACGTCAATATATAAATCTACTGATTGGAAAGTTCCATTTTGCAAAAATCATTTGAAAGAAATTTGATGATCGATTCAATAGACCTATGATTGATGTCAAAATTTTGTATGTATACTCAGGTTATTCCTTAATGTACACATGATTAGATTTTGTTGATAAAATAGACTTTTAGCAGTTAGATGTTAGAAGGTTTTCATAATCATTGCTGTATCCATTAATGAAATTGAATACTCGTATATAAACTGCAATTTGGCTTTCTATTAATAATGCCTAAAACTTTCGCTGCGCTATCACCGTTTCATTCATAATTATTATACTATAATCATATAAAGCTCATAGGGAAAACCCTGCTTGACCATAGGGCAATTTAGTATTGATTATGACTATAATAAATGATGAGTCAGATATGATAATAATAAAGTAATATATAGATAATCAAATATACGATAATTTTAGTAAAACGGAATCCAATATGCCTGGACTTGGTCCTAAAACTAACTTGCTTTTTGTTTTCCCCTCATTGTAACCCTTCAATTCCATCGTTGCTCCGATGTCTTCTCTCTATCTGTCCCTGTGACGTCTCCATGTGCGTGTAAGTGTTAGAGAACCAACAGAGAATAATGAGTCATATTCATTGTCGTTGTGCCTGCTTTATCTTCCCTCCCCCTGCTTTGTTTTCGCTTCATTAACATTGCTTTATTTTCGTACTATTTATGATTTCATTTCGAATTCTTATTTTGGTTAACAGCGCCCCAAACCGCACGATCCGCCGCCACGTTACTCCTCGATTAATCCTGCTAACTTTCAGGTCAGCGGCACGCACTTGATCAACGAAGACGCATGACGCTTTACGTCCTTTCGCGTATCACAAGATTATTCATGTAAATATTGTTATTCTTTTTCACAGAATGCCAATAAACCGAAACCACAACCACGCTCCAAGCTGCCGCCTGGTGCTGGAGCTGGTGAGCAGCCCAGCGCTCCGCCACCATCGATGGATCTGCCAACGCTCCCAAATGTGCCCAATGATTTGCCCGATGTGCCGGGCAGTGGCAGTGGAAAGAAGGAGGATGATGACGAGATCGATTTCGATGAGCTGTCGCGTCGCTTCGAGAATCTCAAGAAACGCAAGTGAAGAGTGAACGATGTATCTTGCTTCCTGGGGCTCAATCGACAATTTTTTATCTTTATGCATTCGGCGTGTTAAATAACAAGTATCCGGTTTTTATATATAACATACATATGTACTATTAAACGTAATCACATGTTAGAAAAGTTCATCGCTCTTCACCACTTCTTTAAGTTCCAGCAGCTTCAGCAATCCTTTGCCTTTGGTCTTGTTGCGCACGACTTCGTCAATGACACGATACTGTCCCGGATCGATGAGCAATGTCAGATGCAGCGCTGCATCGTCCCATTTTTCGTGTTTCACTTTATTGGCCAACTTGATGACATTCTCCTTCAGCCTTCCGCCGCCTTCTTTGCCTGCAAAACTCACGCGTAGCTTCATTCTTGAGCGCTCAATAGGCAAATGCTCGCGCAGCATTTTTATGACCTCCAGTGTGTTTTGTTTGGGGTTCTTGTTCATTTTGAATGAGAAGTCTGCATCCTTAAGCGATTTTTCGATGCAAGATATGGACGTCGGGTTTCGGGATTCAAACACAGCACTGCCACGCTATTCATGATACTGTTGAGCTGTGAGTCGAGGACACTTTATAGCTCCATCTCCGACACTTGGAGTTCTCCTTTGGGACCGAATGCATTTTGCAGTTCATCCTTCTTAGCCGCCTGGCCCTTGGGCACATTTGTAAAGATCGTGTGTGTTTGGAGCTCCTCATCGATGTCTTTCTAGCTGTGTGTTCAACGACGTAGTTAGTTTGGCACTTCGAGAACGAAGTTTAAATTATTCTATGGGATAACACTTTGTTCTTGTAGCAGGCAGGTTTCTTTATTACTGTCTGATTCTTCATCTGGGAAAACCACAGACGTCGATTCATTGACTGGGTTGGTTGCAAAAACGCAAATAAAAATGTTATAATTTTGAATATAATAACTGAACATGATTTACTGATCCTTTGATGTCACTATTGGATGAAATGTCGATTATTTCGCGAACTCCAAATCAACGGGATGACACTCGCAATCCTTCGAAGGTATTTTTTTTTTAGCTGGCTTTCCACGATGGTATCTCAAGCTTTGCGCTATGCAATCGTGCAGTAGTATGCTGAAAGACTTGCTATTATTAAATAACTGCAATGGATAACGTAAAAAATATATGTATATACACTCTTTGTTCATTTCCGCGCTAATCCTTTTCCATCGGTATTATCTCTTTGCATTTCCCCATGAATTCTATTAATAAGAACATAAAGTCCCATTCCCAAATAAATAACTCTTGACATTTTGTAACATATTTGATATGCTGCCATTTAGTTATACGTATTTGTAAGATTTTATTATGGGTCTTTAATTGTGTTTTCGCCGTACTCAGCCATATACATACATACATACACATGTATATATGTATGTGTATAGTAGAGATGAGGCCACAAGGATTTTCATTTTGCTCTTACAATCTCCATTGTGGAAGATATACATATATGTATATAATATATTCATAAATCCATTTATTATATTTATATTTGTTGTAGATACATATGTAGATATCATTCATTTGCAATTCGGTACAGAAAAATAAATATCATGCCTTAAGCTTGCATATCTCTCTCTCTCTCTCTTTCCTTCTTTCTCTTGCTATCTCTTTCTATATCGCTCTGTTAATTTTTAATCATTCTTTTGCTATGTTTTGCATTGACTCTCTTTCTGGTTCTGCTTACTATATACTATATAGGTAATTAGGTATTTATCGTGTGTATATATATTTTTGTCTGAGTAATTTTTCATTTTCATATAATATTTTTATGGTCTGCATATAAGTAAATCTGTGGGCTGTTTTTTCATCATCTTTTTGTTTTGTTTCTAGTTATTTATGTCATTTAGTTTGCTTCGCTATCTTCAACGATCTTCCTCTTCTTCATCTCCATCTTGTTAAATTGTACACAGAAAATATGGTTTATTTGTTCATATACATATGTTCTATAATCTTTGCTTTTTTTTATTTTTGTTGCGGTTGTTTTTCATTTATTGTTTTATCTGTTTAGTTTTGCTTTTGTAATTGTTGTACGATTTCTTTAAAGGGGCATCACAAGACAGTGTAGAGATAGAAATATATCTATGCAATTGCCTTTCAGTTGTTAGTACTTATGAATCATTATGGGATTAACCACTCTCTGTAGATCGTTTCATTTGAAACAAATCAGAAATGCTTGCTTTGCAGAGCAAATGAGGAAAACCTTTGCGTGTGGAAATTCTGCGAAAATTGTGCGGCAGCCAACAAAAAATTGACTCAAAGCCTTTTCGACCTGTTACGCATAAGCTGTACTTCGCTTAAGTGCAACTAATGAAGAGTTCATTAAGTAAGTAATGTAAATGGTAACTAGGAATGTTTGTATGTGTGTGTATATACAGAAAGTGTGCGAGCGGCGCCTGAAAGTAGGCAAACACTTTAGCGCAGCATCTAAAAGTATGATACGTTAAATGGCACATGACGCTTGGCGTTAAACAAATCTGTTTATAAATGAATGAATACATTTACTACATAGTACATAAAGTTAATATTCATTCTTGATATTTCGAAAAGAAAACTGATTTTCTTTGTGCCAAGTATGTGTGAGTACAAGTTGAAAGTTGAAGATTCTCGATTAAATATTTATAATATTTCGCTTTATTTACAACGTGTCATGCAAATTGTTGTTGTAGTTCACTATCGATCTGGTTTTTTGCTTATTCGATTATTAAATAATATATAGGCATACAGGTATACATATTAAATTATGTGCTTATCATGTACGATTAAGTATAAGTAGTATAACAAATGAGCAAATTATATCTTAAAGAGGCTAAGCGCACAAATGAATTTCAATTATCCACATATCGTTCAGAATGATAATTGTGATGTTTTACCGACTAAATCTAAAAACGCATATACATACACATTTTTGTTAAATTCTTTTTTGTTTTGCATAATATATTCTTGAAGTATATTTGAATTCAAGTTTGTAATTAGTTTTGCGTTTTGCTCGATCATCAACTGGAACATTTAACTGGGCCAATTTGCGTTAACCAATGTCTATATTTCATTTTCTTTATATATTTATATATATATATTTTGTGTGTGTGTTTTTTGTATATACTATGTACATATATAATACCTAAGAACGGGCTAGACCACGCGAAGAAAAAAAAAACTGATCTTATACGTAAAGAGAGTGCTGTAAACTACATAAGTAGTTTGAAATGGAAAGCAACCTTGAGAACAAAGTAACTCGTCTCAGTTTTCCTTCCTGTACAATGCATAAATATATATGTATATAGTTTATATATATATGTATATGTATATTAGTGTGTGTGAGTGTCTGTGTATGTTTGTGAGTTCCTAACAACTAACTTTTTGTGGTAGTTATATTGTAAATTAATAGACACCATTTGCATATAGCAGTAACAACGTTTGAGTGCGGGTCTCCTCTCCCTTTTCTCTCCTTTAAGTACATTCCCTTAACTTTGCTGTTGCTGTTGCTGTTGTGACTGCTGTTGCGGCGACTGCGCTGCTGGTTGCTGTGATGCTCCAGTTGTTGCTGCTCCAGCTGCTGTCGGCAGCTGCTGTTGCTGTGCCGGCGATAGCGGAGGACCAAACTTGCTGGTTATCTTGTGCGAGGCATTCACAATGGCCAGCTCATGCTTGGAGTCCAGATCACAATCGTAGAGACCGCTCAGCGAGTCGAGACTGAGCAGGCGCGAGCTGGCCCGACTCGACACCGAGGTGTCATCCACATCCGGTGCATTGTACAGCGAATTGACATCCGACAAGGCGCCCTCGGCATCCGTCAGTCCCGCCTCGTTCAACAACGAGATATTCTCCAGGCCAGGCTCATCGGTAATGTAACCCGTTGATTCTGCGCCGCCTTTGAAGACATGTTGACACACAATTACTATCTACTTGAAATGAGATACTTTTGAGATACTCACCTGTGGCCTCTTCGCGGCAATCATCGTCCGACCATTCCGATTGGCTCTCCAACGGATTGGAGTCCATGGACTGGTGGTTATGATGTGCTCCATACTTCAGCTCATCGTTTATCACATTCGCCTCTAGCCGCATACTGCCATTGGCCAGCGGCGCTGTCTCCCTATCCCTCTCTCGCTCCCTGTGCTGCTCCTCCAGCTGCTGCTGCTCCTGCTCCAGTTCCACATTGTGCACCAGCGAATGCTGCTGTTGCTTGTCGTTCTTCAGCTTGTTGTGCTCGCTCTGCAGCAATCGCTTCTGACGCACATCATGGCTCACCTCATCATCCTCGAACTCCTCATCGGCCAGGTTGTCCTCGGTATCATCGCGTTCCTCCTGCTCCACGTGATTGTAGCGCGCCTGCTGTTGTTGCTGCTGTTGTCGCTGCTGGTGATGATGATGATGATGGTGATGACGCGGCCTTTGTGACTGTTGCTGCGACTGCTGCTGTTGCTGCTGCTGCGATTGCTGCTGCTGTGACAGAGCCCCATCCAGCCTGTCCAAGCTCTCATAGCTGTGCTGCAGTTCCTTGGAGCGCGGTCGCTGACGATGGCATCGTTGCTGCTGCTGCTGATGCTGCTCTTTGGCCGCATGCAGCTCCAGCATGGCCAGCGCATGCATCTGGTTGCGATTCTCGTGCAGAATCTCGCACGATTCCGTATCCGATGTTTGCCTGCAAAAATCAAAGCAACAAATAAGTTTCTTAAACTTCTTTTTAACTCTTTCTAATTATCTACAAGCAAACTCTTTATTTGATTTTAATTGTTGTAAAAAAATTGTTGGTTTGTTGGTTTCGAAAGTGAAATTAGAAAAAGAGCATCTCAAGATTTTTTGGTTTAAATAGTAAATATTGATTTTAAACTATATCACTTAGAAATCTTCTTTTTTAGGCATCGATTTGTTATACAATTTTTAGCATAGATACTTAAAAACGTAACTCAATAAACCAAGCTACAATTACAAATATAAAAACATGAAGAAGAAATTAGCAAATAGATTTGAAATCGTCTTAAGTAGCTTAAAGCAAAGTTGCTAGTTTTGAATATTTTAATAGCTTAGAAATCTTCCTTCTTGTCAGGAATTTAATCAAATAAACTAAATAACTAATCATGAAGAAACTATTCGATAAATAACTAAAATTACATAAATACAAAGAATGCTATACACATCCGACAAACTATTTTCGTACCAAGGGAAATAATACCAATAAATAAAAGCAAAAAGCAATGGCAAATGATGAACGAATATTTAAGATTAGATACACATGAAGTGTGAATGTTGCGATCGATTAAATGAAATTGAATGATTTGGCTATGAAGCAGTTACTCACATTTGACTGGACTCTGAGGGATTCTTGTGGCGCGTTATCTCCTTGATGGCCTCGAGGCCAACGGGATGCTTGGATATCATGAAGCTATTGCTCATCGGCAGCTGTTTGCTTGTCACTTGCATCGCCATGGCAAGCAGTTCTTGCTCCTGCTGCTGCTGCTGTTGATCCTTGTGATGGTTGTTGTTGTTACCACTGTTGGAGTTGCTGCCACCACTGAGATTCCCATTGCTGCTGGAGCCACCGCCACCACCTTCGGCCTGGCCATTGCCCAGACTCTGTCCATGGCCATTGATCGAGCTCAGTTTGCTGTTGCTGGCCGAATAGCTCAAGTCAACGTTGTGCCGGCTGCTGCAATTGCTGGTGGTGTGCTCCGAATTGGTGGCTGCTGCCGTTGTTGTCGTGGTTGCTGCTGCCAGGCAGCGGGCTCGCGACGATTCGTTCAACAGCCGTTGCAACTCGCGCTCAAACGGTGACTTCGTTGCAGAAGCAGCTGCTGTTGCTGCTCCATTTGTCACTCCATTAGCAGCCGCTGTCGCCGCCGTTGCCGTCGTCGTCTTCTGATAGTCAAAGCTGTTGCAGCTGTCGCCCTTGTGCTGTGTATTGCTCGTCGTATTGCTGGTCGTCTGCTGGCCATGGCTTTCGGTCGTCGAGCTGAGGTCAAAGTCGCGCAGCTGCGCCATGTCCACAACCGGCGAGGTGGGATCCACTTGTATGTCGCAGGGATAGAGCCATTGCAACGGATTCACGCGTGCCCCATGCGGCACATTGTAGCCCATCGCAATGCCATTGCCGTGCCCAAATCCGTGTCCAAGTCCGATCCCATTGCGCTGCAGGTGACCGCCATTGATGCGTGGCGAATCCTCATCGGCATCGCCTTCGCCCTCGGTGGTCTTCGAGTAGCTTTCATCAGAGCTGCTCATCGATGGCGAATGCGGTCGCGAGCTGAGATCATCGGTCGATGACATCTCGCGACTCTCCTCAATGTCTGTCGGCAGCTTGGGCAGCGGCTTCAGATAGCTGCGCATCGCCGGCTTTGGCGGTAATTGCGGCAGCGGCGGCTGCTGCGAGTAAAGTGCGTATTGACGTTGTTGTTGTTGTTGTTGTTGCTGTTGTTGGTGTTGTTGCGGGACCAGTTCAAGCTGCTGCTGCTGCTGTTGTTGCTGCTGCAGTGACAACATGGAGTTGGGACAGGTGTAACGTGGTGGCTCGTACTTTGGCGCATGCTGCATGGGCATGATCTACATACGTGTTGTTAGTTGTGTGAATTGTGGGTTGAGGGCGAGGCGAGGCGAAGGGCGAGTTTTTGAGGGTGACATCATGCAAAGAGTGGAATACACAGTTAGAGACACACAGATATATATATATATAGATAGATAGATAGATACTTATTCATCGACATAAACATCATCGAAAAAATATGTATGATTTGTATATAATACCATAATAGTTGAGGGATGAAGAGAAAAGTAGGTGGAAACATTCGCACAAATCGCCAATAAATACAATTATCTTATACGACCATTAGCTGTGTGTGTATGTGTGTGAGGAAATATGTAGATAAAGTAGCTTAACTCTGATCATATTTTATATCGATCAACTAGAAATCTTAAGTTCTTACACTTAAATCGATTTAAAAGATTTCTTAGCGAAGACATTTCCTATATAACTAACATATATAAAATTTGTACATTTTAAATGATTTTAAGCAACTAGCAAAACTTGTCTATAAAGCTTATAATAAATACGTTTAAAATCAATATATTTAAACACTACATTTAGAATTAGAAGTACCTCAAAAACACATTTTAAACTCTTCGAACGAAATACGCTTAAAATAGATTAATTTATGCGTCAAAAGGCATTTCAAACTCTTTAAACAAGTGCAAGCAAATTGAATTATTCGAGTCGAGTGTGTAGGTAAGAACTTGCTAATTAGTTTGAAATGTTTTGAAACATATTTTGTAAACAAATTCAATTGTAAATAAAAGCCTGCATATTTATGGAATTTCCTTAAATATTATTTGGCAAATATTTAATTAAAATTATGGAATTCCCTTAAATATTATTTGCAAAACATTGACTCAAAAATGAGGTGATTCCCTTAATATATTAATTGCACAAGATACAATTAAAATTAATGGAATTCCCTTAAGTACTATTTGCAAAACTTTCAATTACATATTAGGAAACTCCCTTAAAATATTACTTGCAAAACATTCAAATAAAATGTAAGTACTCTTCGACTAAGTTTAGCGAAATGTTCAATTAACATAAAATGCACAATTCTTGATATTTGTCTGTATAAAGACAGTATTCCTCACACACATATACACACATGTTTACAGATGAACGCATTGAGCATGCCTTGGATTAGTTACAAATGAAGGATGGGTTTTGCAATTGTTGAAGGATGTTTTTAATTCGTTTTTTTTTGGGTTGCTGAGTTGCTTCGGGGTTTGGCTGGCTGGCTGGCTTTTGGCTTTGACTTTGGGCAGATTGGCAGTTTGGTTGGTTTTTGAGAAGGAGCAGGAGCAGGAGCTGGAGTTTCATTCAGAGGAGTATCTCCTTGCTCCAGATCATGAGGTCAACGTCATCACTCACCTTGGCTACCGGCGCGACGCTGCTGGCATGCAATAGCGGCTCGCTCTCACGGCAGTTGCCATAGCCCAGGCTGGTGGACGATGGTGTCTGATGCTGATTCATATGCTGATGCTGGTGATACAGTTGATGATGCAGTGGATGATGCTGGCCATGCTGGTTATTAAGGGGCATCGCCGGTGCCGGCGGTGCATAGCTGCGCAGCTGATCGCGCCGCGGCATCATGAAGCAATCGCCGGTCAGCGCCATTCCCCCAATGCCGCCTGACCCACCACCAGCGGCAGCAGCAGCATCTAGGCTGCCGCCAAGGTGTTGCAGATGTGCATGGGGACGCGGTGCCGACGACAATTGCTCCAGCTGGTGCTGCTGCTGCGTCTGCTGTTGCTGTTGCCGGCCACCGGTGTTCGGATTCTCAATTATATTGAATTCGCGCAACATTACCGAAGGAATGGACTGGTGCTGGTTCTGGTGCTGGAGCTGGAGCTGGTGCTGGATCTGGAGCTGGTGCTGGAGTTGGAGCTGCTGTTGCTGCTGCTGCTGCTGTTGTTGCAGCAATTGTTGCTGTTGTTGTTGCTGCTGCTGTGCCACAACCGTGACTGTTGCTGTGATGGGCGCCATCGTTAGATTCGGCGGCACATAATGCATCTCCCCATTGTGTCCGTTCTCCCGTATGTTAGGCAATCCCCCGTTCGCCATAAATGGCTGCTTCTGCAGCTTGCTGTTGAGTCGCTGCTGTTGCTGCTGATGCAGATGATGATGCACGGCGGTTGGGGGCGCGGGCAGCGGTTGCTGTTGCTGTTGATGCTGGTGCTGCAGCAGCAACTGTTGCTCCTCGCCCACCACATTGTACAGATGCCCGTTATCCTTCTTGCTGTACGTGTCCGTGTTGAGGCGATTCTCCTGGAACTGCGACGCCTTCTGATAGTACTCAGCTGGATGCAGTCCACCAGCCTGGCTCAATGTGTCGTTCGCTGTCGCTGCACCCGTTGCCGGTCGACTGCTGATCATCGCATTGCGCACCTCGCCGTTGAGGGCATTGCTGCTGCTGTCGCACAGGAAATAGGTGACCATGTCGCCTTTACCCTTCACCTTGATGGTGCCGCGACAACGAAACTCAAAGTGTGATCCAACCAGACTGTCGACCACCTCCTGCGTCACCTGCGAGTAACCGGGCACACCCGTCGAGTCCATGCGGCTGGCCACGTTCACCGTGTTGCCCCAGATGTCATACTGCGGCTTGCGTGCTCCAATCACGCCAGCAACCACAGGACCAATGTTGATGCCTAAAATCGGAATGAATGTCAATGTCAATGTGTGTGCTTCAATATCTACACTATATGTGTGCATATTAGTTAGACTAACCGACACGCAGCATAAAGTTGTTGTACGAGTGACTGTTGATCTCCTGCAGCGATAGACGCATCGCCTTCACATACTCCACCAGTGCGGTCATGTGACGACGCACCGAATTGGGATCGTTGGGCTGTATCTTGTACTCGGGTATGAGACCTACGACTGCCATGTACGTGCTGCCCACGGTCTTAATCTTGTCGATGCCCCGGAAGCGATCCTCCTTGAGCAGCTCATCGAAGTCGGCGATGATCTCGTTCAGCAGACGCAAACACTCCAGGCCCTGATCGGAGCCATCCATTTCGGTGTAGAACTCATTAAAGTTGGGCACACTGGCGAAGATGACGCCTACCTTGGCATAGCTCTGATGATAGAGCTCCTGAACAGGAGAGTAAAGAGAGAAATGTCAGTCAGTTAGTGAGAGGATCGCTTAGGATGTCAGTCAGTCAAACAGTCAGGATATTAGGCTGTCAATCAATCAGTTGGTGAGAGTGTAATTTGGAAAGTCATCACTAATTGATGTGAGGTCGTTAGTCAGTCGGCCACTTACGACGGCGTTAATAGTGTCCATCAGTTAAATAAAATTTAGAATGTCAGTCAGACAGGATGTTAGTAAGTTAGTCAGCCATTCAGTGTTTTGTTAATAGTGTCAATCAGTTCGAATGAGATTCACTTAGTGTGTTAGTCAGTCAGTCAGGATGTTAGTAAGTCAGTCAATCATTTACAATATCGGTAATGGTCAGTTAATCAGTTAGTGAGAGGCTTATTAAAACCGTAGTCAAAATGAGAGAATGTTAATCAGTCAGTCAATCAATTAATGAGTTGCACATTTAGAATGCTAGGCAGTCAGTCGGTCAATCACTTAGGAAGTCGCTCAGTCAATCAGTTAATAATAGGCTTATTTAGCAGGTCAATCATTCAGCCAGTTGGTTAGTCAGTATTTTACAATGTCGTTAATAGTTTCAATCAATTAATGAGAGGGTCATTTAGAACGCTAGTCAGTCAGTTAGTTAGGATATTAGTAAGTCAGTCAATCACCTACCATATCTCTTAATGGTCTCATTCAGTTGGTTATAGGCTTATAAAAAAACCTCAGTGAGGATGTGAGAATGTTGGACAGTCAGTTAGCTTACGATATCGTTAATGGTGTCAATCAATTAATGAGAGGCTCATTTAGAACGCTAGTTAGTCAGTCAGTCAGTCAGGATGTTAGTCAGTCATGGTGTCATTCACACTCTTACCATGTTGTTGCGAAATTGTGCATCGAGGAAATGTGCAGCCACATGAGCGGGCAGCAAATTGTGCAGAATGCGCTTGTTCGACTCCTGCAGCACATCCATCTCCTTCTTCTCTTGCGACGCCTGCAGCTGCCACAGAAAGTCCAGACGCGCTGTTCCTTCCACTAAACGTCCGTGCACCAGTATCGCAATCATAAAGATGACAATGCGCGCCATCGAGATCAAATGAAGCGGAATGGAAGCTCTACAAAATCAAAATCAAAGAAGACAACAAAAAAAACAAAGGCAATCGATGATTAAATGTGGGTTAGTCGTGACGATACTTAAGTGGGTCAATGGAAGGACGGAATTGAAATGGACACCTACTTTACAATGGTGTCGTAGCATTCAAAGATATTTTGGTGAGACAGCTCAATAAACAGGCCATAGATGGTGCCCATGCCAAGCACGAGCAGCGACTTGAATATAATCGGTAATCTGCAAAGCAAAAAACACCAGTAATCCAATCAATAAATCGAAATCTTACGCCACCCTGCGAAAGACTCACCTGAGAAACACGGAGACGGAGAGAAAGGCAAAGGCCGCTGACAAGGAGACATATTGTGGTAGCGAGCATTTGCGATGCGCATCGTGTTGCTTGCTTATCAATGCTGGCAAATCCATGTCCAGGCCCTGGAAGTCCGAGGTGCTCATGTTGCCCGAGCAGGGATGATCCGAGACGCAAGTAAACTGTGAAATATGAAAGGAAGTTGTGAGTTAAGTTTCGAAATTTATAAATTTCATTCAAAATTAGAACTTTAATTTGGTGACCAAATCATGGAAACTAATCTATGCAAACTTTGCAGCCTCCTAGCTCTTACCTTTGGGGGTGTACGTTTATAATCACTTTTATATATAAGATCATTTAGGAAATCGACTTACCACATTCACCTGGCCCACGGAGTAGATAAGTATGATGGTAAATATGGTGATGGCCATGCGCAGCGTAAAGCTCTCGGAAATATCCCAGATGATCCACTTGAGGCGCACGGCCAGCAACAGCATCAGTATGGCGCTCACCCAAATGAATGCAGTAAGGAAGAGTAGCAACAGGATTAAAGTGCGCGGCAGCGCAGTCACCTGCAAGGCAGCGCCAAGGATCAGCAGGAGCAACGAACAACCCATGGCTGTGGTGAAGCCCAAATCGAAATCCTTGTGATATTCACGCTCCTTGTCGCTTTGTCGGAAGCGCAACGTCAAACGATCCACATGCTCCGACTTGTCGCAATCCACGGAGCGAGCATTGATCGCCTGCGAGAGGAAGCGATTCACCCGATTTGTGGGCTGATGATGGGCGGCCACCGAGTGACGCTTGCGGAAGGGTCGCTTGAACTTGTCCGCGACCTTTGACTGTGACTGCAGATGGCGAAAGAGAGAGATCAAGGGTAGAGGGCAAGGGAGGAAAGAGCAAAAGAAAATAGGAGAAATTAGTGCTTTATTAATACTCAATATTGTGATGGGTTCTTTTCTTCTTTTTTTATTTTTTATTTTTTTGCTAATGGCGCTTGCTTTCTAGATCGAAGAAAGAGATATAAAGAGATAGAGATAGAGAGATAAAGAGAAAGTACTGCTAAGTACTTGTGTACACTAAATGGAACTGGAACTGTAGCTGGAGCTGTAGCTGTAGCTAGGACATGCAGTTGAGAGCAGAGCTGTATGTGTGTATGTATGCATGTGTGCAGGTGTGTGTGTGTGTGTGTGTCGTTGTGTGACATGCAGAATATGAACGAACAAACTTAACGAAAACTGGACGAGACATGACAGCGCACATTCAACTTAAGAACTTAACGAAGCACAATTAGTACGGCGACCCGCCCAACAGTCACAGAAAGCATGAAACTTGACGAAAGCAAACGAAAACATAACGAGTAACATAAAACAGATAACAAATAAAACTGAACGCAGCACGCAACACAAAAACTTGACAATGTCACATACTGAACGAAAAAGTATGAACGAAAGCAAATACATTACAGTAGAGTACAAAAACTGAACTGAACGAAGAACGATTGAACGAGTGAACGACGGAACAAGTGAACGATTGAACAAATGAACGATTGTGAAACAAAACTATAATTGTAAGAACATAATGTTAAAGAAATAAGAGAGTTTTTTTGATTTTTGATTTTTGTTGCTGCTTGTTGCTCTGCTCACTTTATTGTTCTTGTGATTGTGCCTATGTATGCGACTAATCGTACTCGCTGTTGAATTGGGACTCGTGCCTACGGTCACTTGAACACTGCCCCCCCCAACACTACCGGCACCGGCACCGAGACCGAGACCAAGACCGACATTGACACCACCGCTGCTACCACCACCGCCACCGCTGGTGCCGCCGACGCCGCCGCTGCTGCTGCTGCTGCCGACGACGCTGCCATAGCCCATGCTGTGCGGTGGCGGGGTAGCATGCAAGATTTTCTGTAGACGTATCACCTAGATCAGAGATATATATAGTATATATATTTATATATATAGTTTTTTTGTTGTATACGTAGTATTATTTTGTAGTAGAAGAAGAAGTAGAAGTAGAAGTAGTAGAAGAAAGAAGTAAGTAGAGTAAATAGTACTTAAATTAAATGATGGCAAAAATACAAACGTTAACGATACGATAGTTTTAAATGGTTAAGGAAGGTTAAAGAGCATGGTATATAGATATAGTATGTGTATAAGTCGAGAAGGGAGGAAATAGCATAAAAATAACGTAACAAACGGGGCAAAAATAACATATATATAGTATATATATAACATATAGAAGGGAGAAACAATAATCGACAAAAGTCGCAGGATTTAACGAAATAGTTTTTGAAAATGAACGAAACTCAACGGAAACGGAAACAGAAACAGCAACGGAAACGGAAACTTCTTGAATCGATAGCAGATAGCAGTAAATTTTCGTGTGTATGTGTGTGTGTGTTTAGCGTATAGTGTGAATCTGAGTATTATCTTTTCGATATTTTGGAATAGCATCGAAATGCCAAAATATTATACGAATCGCCTGAACCTAATAGTAAGAGTATTTTTAGTATACTCAATTCTGTTTTGTGTAATTCTTTTCGTATCCTGGCAGAGAGTGTTGAATATGATGAATGAATGAGAATTGGAATATTACAATATCGGACTTATTCTTTACACTTCCTCTGCAAGAACACTTAATGTTTGGCGAGCCAAAGATCATTTCACTTCCAGTTCATTTCTTTTCTAATTTACGAATTGCATAAAATCACAGTTCGCAACTCATCAATATGGTCAAAGCCATTACTCTTTACACAAACTACGCACAACATCGACACGCAAACGCAATGAGATTTAGATATTTTACACAAATTGTTGTTCGTTAGTAAATACAAGAGTACGCATTACGAATTACAGATAACAGATTTAACAAATTACTGGATTCAACTGTTCTACGCATATAGCAATGAAATAAATATAATACGAATAAATATATTAATATATATTGTATATTGCATATTTATATTAAGTATGTTCTAAGCAATAAATGAATATTGCGTCTACGAAACGAAAGAACCCACAAAAGAGTCCATTAAAATAATATCGAAATAAAGTTCAACAAGGAAACGGAATTGAGGAAGTTTTCGCTTTTTTTTTTTTTTTTTTTTTTTGGCTTGGTTTGTGGGGCAGTTGATATAATACTTAGTAGTAAGGTGAACTTACCGCATCCTGAAAGTAAACGAAAAGAAAGAAATCAACGAAAGAAATCAAAAGGAATCATCGCTGTTCACTCAATACACACACGAAGAGTTGAGTGATTGGGTAAGTAGATGTATCTGGACGATACGATTTGGGGGCGAAAGCGAAATCAAACGGGGGGAGGGGAGAACACAGCGAACAGAGAAAATGATACCACAACAGACCCCCCAAAAAGTAAAACGAAATAAAGCAAAAAGAAATATAGACCCGGACATGCACTAAACTGAAACAGAGAGAGAGAGAGAGAGAGAGATCAACGACTACGGAACTACAAAACGAGTCTCTGAACTCTTGACAAAATGGACCAAGGACTAAGGACTATTATATGCACAATATATGAACTATAGTTTCGCATACTGAATGCTACATAAAGTACAGTACAGTACAGTAGAGTAGAGTAGAGTAGAGAGTGGGAATTGTGAGCCAACTTACCTTGCGCGAACCCTTCTCCGATGAGACTTGAACGCTGGCCGTGGTTGCATCGGCGCTGCTGCCACGTGCCGCACCACCGCCTAAAGCGGCCGCCGCCGATGGGAACGAGCCGGTGGC
The DNA here is from genome assembly GCF_009650485.2 of Drosophila albomicans. Lineage (NCBI taxonomy): Eukaryota > Metazoa > Arthropoda > Insecta > Diptera > Drosophilidae > Drosophila > Drosophila albomicans. The sequence goes on from NC_047627.2 coordinate 11,859,848, forward strand.
AATGTTGGAGAACGGCACCGGCTCCGAGAACTTGATGGTGTGCAGCAGTTGCATGACCACATTCGATACATTTCTAAACGATAATTTGCGCCGACTACCGATCGCCGAGCGTACACCAAGCGTGTTTAGCATAAGGGGCTGTAATAGAGACACCAAAGACACAAATCCAAATACATGCATGAGTCATGATAGAGAGAGAGAGAACAAGCACATCTAGTACATATGTATGTAGCTATGTCAAGTCTGCTCACCTTACGTCGATGCGGCGGCGGCACAATGAAGAACGTATCGACGCCATGATCACGCAGATACGAGGAACGCTCATCGCCGTGACCCGCCTCCACCTCGTACTCCCCGGACAGCGAGTCGAGTGTCGCACGCGTCACATGCACGCGTCCCGGCTCGCCGCCCGACTCCATGTGGTTCGCCAGGGTGACATCATTGGACCACACATCAAACTGCCACTTGCGGAGGCCCAGCACACCGCAGAGCACTCGTCCCGTGTGAATCCCCACGCGCATGTTGAGTATCACATCGGTGGCCTCCACAACGGTGCTGCAATTGAGTGTATTTAATAGTTTTTCAATCAAATTCAAAACTAATCAACAAATTGATTGTTCATTGCAATGGAAATTAACTTAAATTATAGATTACATAAAGTGAAATTTAAAAAACTGTGAATCTAACAGCTAATTAATTAAACTAAAATTATACATTTAAAAAAAATATATATAAGATAACAATTTAATTGATTGATAACAATATTTTGGAATTTAGGCATTATAAAGAAAAATTAGAGATTAAAATATAAAATTAGAAAAGTGATATTTTAAAAAAATAAATAAATTGATTGTTGCCTAAATCAAAATATAGAATTTAAAATCTACAATCAAAAAATGTCATAAAAATCTAATATAAACAAATGGAACTATTAAGTAACAAAATCAAAAGCAATTTATGAAAATGGACATAACAAATTAAGCTTAAGAAAAACATTTAATATTAACAAATTAAAATTTTAAGAAATTTGTGAAATATTTTTTAAAGCACAGTCTACATTTTAAATATAAGAAGAAATGCAAAAACAGTACAATTTTAATAAATGCCTAATCATAAATAATCTAACCAAATTAAATCAATATTTGCAAATTGATATCAAAAAGAATATTAAAACAAAGATAAACTAAATTGGTAATTGAGTTACTTTTAAAACTGTTTACATTGAACATACAAAAAGTGTAATGAAAATATAAATATGTAAATAGTTAATAATATAATTCATTTAAATACGAAAATAATAATTCAAATTCGAAAAAATTACTCACAAAAAGAATCCATATTAAAACAATAACTAATCTAAACATTCAATTTACAACTATCTTCATTTAACTTACAAAATATAAGTAATTCAATTAAACAAATATGAAATAATGATATAAGAAATGATTCCAAATAATGATATAGGAAATGATCAGAAATTGCCATAAAGTTGCCATTGTAAAGCCATTATATTAACATAGGCTGCAGTTGGTACTCACGCAATGGCATCGATCATATCGAGTCCCATTTCCACGGCACACTTGGCATGATCCTTGCGTGGCTCCGGCAGTCCTGAGACACAATAATAGCAGTCACCCAATATCTTGATGCGCAAGCAATGGTTGTCCTGCAAGCAGTAGACGGTAGAAAATGTTAGATCGAGAAAGATAATGATTATAAAGAAAAAGACGTCTTACGTGAGCCAGCTGATCGAAGCGACCGAAGAGCTCGTTGAGCAGACGCACCAGCTCCTGGGCGCTGCACTGAGAGGAGAGCACGGTGAAGCCAACAATGTCGGCAAACAGAATGCTGACATTCTCGTGCTTCTGAATGTAGATGCGATGGAATTGGCCCGCCACCGGCGACAGAATGTCATTCTTCATCTGCATGGCCACATGCTGGGGCAGCACGGAGAGCAAAAGGCGCTCCAGCTTCTCGTTCTCATCCTGGATCTCGAGGCGAGCGGCGATGCAGTTGCGTGTGTCGAGAAACGCTCGACGCTGAGCTCGCTCCATCATGATGTTGACCACAAGGCCGGCAACATTGACGCCAATGAAGATGACAATGTTGGCAATCAATTGATTGATCTCCGAGTATTGCAGCGCGTCCGTGAAGATCTTGTAGACGGTGAGACTGATGTGGACCGAGGGCAGTGTGATGCCAAAGGCCACCGCCTGCCAGATCTGCAGCGGCATCATCGCGTACGCGAGAAAGACGACAAACACAATCTGCCAGACGCCCTCGGCCATCACCTCCTTGGTGTCCATCGGGAAGTTGCTGCCCAGCGGCATGGATACGATGCAGATGCTCGCGGTGAACAAGAGAATGCCATAGCAGAGCGTCGGCAAATGGTGATCCTTGATCACCGAGCACTGCAGCAGCACCAGCACAATGGCGAACAGCACGCACACAATCGAGTTGAAGATATTCTGCAAGTGATCACAAGATTACGATTAAAGTATCCCATAGTTCATATTTAGTTTTAATTGTTATTACAAAAACATCGAGTGCTCTTTCAATTTCTATATTTATATTTTCAGTTATTACGTAATATAAAGTTAAGCTTTTAAAAAAAAATGAAATTCTAGTTTAAAGATAACATTTATCCCTATTAATCAATTCTTGTCTGTGTATTGTTGGTTGAAAAGAGAATCTATATTTAGTGGATATGCCCTTTAAAAAAAAAAAGAAAAGAAAATCAGTTCTACTATATACTTAAAAAGTAGATAATTTAACTATTTATAAAAAAAATCTAAATTGAATGAAGCATAAATATTAATTGATTGCATCGATCATTTTGTGTATCTGCTCTTCGTTCTTCTTTGATTGTTGTTGATTAGCATAAAACGAAGCCTATGTTTAGTAAAGTTTTCTTCAAAAATCATATGAAGACACCAACCCTAAGCACACGATTAATTTTAAGAAATGCAAGTAAATGTTGGAATTTCAGAGAATAAATATTAATTTCAAATTTCAATTACTATTGTATCAGTTCTTCGTTATCGGTCGAAAACAAGAAATCAAAACATAGCGGTAATATGCTTAAAATAAATACTATACACCGAATACAAACTTAAAATATACCAAAGGCTATGTTTGGTATATCGATATACCTTTAGGTTCACCATTAAGTTCAAAATATACATTTAGTAACATTCATTTTCAAATACCAAGACTAATACTAATGAATACAGAGAATTCAAAATAACATTAATTATTTCTTTATACTTTCTTCATTATCTGACTAGAATAACATAAGAGCAAGAAAGCAATATATTGCGTTATTGTTCTGAAAATATACCAAACCAATATATCAAATACAAATTTAAAATATACCGAGGGCTTTAATTGGTATATACCATTGAGTATAAAATGTATATTTAGTCAAATTGGTCTTCAAATACCAAGATTAATTATTAATGGACAATATCCATCACTGTTGGATCTGCTCTTCGTTCTTTTCTGATTGTTGATTAGGTTTCTCGTGGTGTATAAATATGTTTTGATTAAATGCACACGCTCTACATTTTTGAAAAATGTTCTCACAAGTCTTTGCAATAATTCTCTTCAAATTTGGATTGTTACTGGTTCGTAAGATTTATGTAAGTATAAACAACTGTTTTGCTTTTAGCACTCTGTAGATTTGCAGATATTAAAATGTACTGACTCGTTACTAAATTATAAAATATTAATAACAAAAATAGATATTAAATTAAAATATATAAATAATAGATACAAAATAAATAAATGACAAATAAGTAATTCAGCAAATACTGAAATCAGCTAAGATTATACCAAATTGATATATCATTTGCTGAGATGCACATCTTAAATACTTGTCATCAAAAGGGCAATCCAAACAAAGCTTAAGCAATCGAAATCGCAATCACAATCGCATCGCATCGATATTGAACGGATGTTCAATTGAGTAGCTCACAAGTTGGAAGACAAAAGCTTATAGTACATCAAGTGGCCTAGTCTAGTTTGGTACTCACATGAAAGGTGGCGGCATTGTTAAAGGCCAGCGAGAGGGCGGCCATAACGCCGCAGAGAACGACGACGAGAGCGACGACGCCGAGCACCGAGAAGCGCTGCAGCTTGAGCGTGTACCGCTGATAGAGGCATTCCAGCTCATCGTTCTCGAAGCGCAGCGTGTTCAGCGGTCTGCCGCGCGTCGCCTTGACGGCATGGTCCATGCGGCTGCCGTCGCCGCCGCCGCCGTCAAGCGGCTGTCCAGCGGCTCCAACGGTGTGCCAAGTTCAAGGGCTGAAAGAGAAAGAGATAGAGTTCATTTAGTTGCTGAAGTGTTTCAAGTGTTTCGTTTATTTTCTGGTTTAGTTCATGGATCTTTGGCTTTGGCGACCTTGAAATGTTGCATGTCCGTTGGGCAAAAATGTTTTGGCATTTTTCGTGGCACGCAATCACTGGTTAGGAAAATGTGCGCCCAGTTTCTACCACCCTCCCTCCCCGCCTCCTCCCCCCCTGTTTGTCGCGTCACTTAAAATAACATTTTCTAGCCTCCTGACCGCACTCCTCCGTGTGGCGCTAAAAATAATCAGGCAGCAGAAGCTGTTGGCTGGCGTGAAATCAATCAATGTTCATGTTCGCTCGGTCAGTTTTTCCGTGTCTCTTTGCCGTTCGTTTATTTACGGTGCTGCCGGTTTGGGGGCTGTGGCCACGCCCACACGCGCGCCCGCCCACGTTTGCGGTGACAGTCGAGCTGAGAAGATGAATGGTGATTTGTATGCGGCAATCCGTTAAATTCATTAAAATATTATGCACAAATTCATTTGGCTTTGCCTTTGCCTTTTTTGCCGCATTTTTGACTATGAGTGAGAATATGAAGAATCCAAGGAATGAATCTGCGCGGAAGCAGATCAATGATAATCACATTTTGGGTATATACAATTTATTGAAATGAGTTCAATCTGCCGTCAAGTAAAAGTAATTGTGCCATAAAACTGAACGTTGTAAACTTCTAAATGCAGTGCGAATCATTTGCACTTGCATAACTCACAGAAATGTGCCGCAAATAGAAAATATTTTGGACAAGTCGTACACACACACACACTGAGTAGAAGAAGGGGCAGGAAAAGGTGGGGTGAAACATTAAGTATGTGCATACAAATTAAAAATATTCACGTCTTATAATTATAATTATTAATGTCGCTGCGAAATGCAAAATGCGCACATCAAAATTATTATTATAGCCACCAAATAGGCAAAGAAACAGTCAGACGGACAGACAGGCGGACAGACAGACGGACGGATGGATGGATGGAAAAAAGAGACACAGTGAGACAGTGAGACTGACAGGCAAATAAACTAAAGAAACCTGGCAAATAGTCATCATACAATGTATCGTATCTGTTGACAGAATGTTGGCGATCAGTTTTGACGCCAGATCTGCACAACTGTGCAAACATCAGCGATCAACGAAAACGTGTGTGGCGTCAATTATGGCAGCCAACAACAGTTATGCTGATAAGCAGCGACGAACACATGGAGAACCGAGCCGAGTCGAGCCGAGCGTATCGTCATTTATGCATAACAATCGTCTGGATTAACCCAACAAATCTCTAGTTATAGTAAATGATAATCCCCTTTGATTTACAGTATTACATTCTGAGCAAATTAACAGCAGTATTAATAACAATATTAACAAGTAAGAAAGTTACAGTCGAGTATACCCGACTGTGAGATACCCGGTACCCATTTTGAATATAAGCAAAATATATCGGTATTATTCTCAAAATATACCAAAATAATATACTACAAAAATAACAAGTAAGACATCTTCAGTCGGGTGTACCCGACTGTGAGATACCCGGTATCCATTTTGAAAATAAGCAAAATATATCGGTATTATTCTCAAAATATACCGAAATAAAATACCAAAAATATACCAAATGATATGTTTGGTTTAACGATATAGTACCACATTCAAAATATACCATAGAGTGCAAAATATACCAGATTGTCCAAAAGATATTATATTGATTATGCACAACAATATGCTTCGATCACACAAAATTTTAAGTTCACCTAATCTCTCATCACCTTGCTTGACAATACCAAACATTTATGAAATTAAATTTGTAACGAAAAAAATAAAATATCAATTTACAATATAAACTATTAATAAATTTAAAATAAAAAATAATAATAATATGAAACATTCAATATGAATATTATTGAAAATAATAATTAAAATGAAAATTTATAATCACAACAGCATAATTAACCCAAAAAGAATCAACATTAATTAAATTACATAGTAATTATAAAACCAAGAAAAACCAAAATAAAAGTAATGTCAAGTAAAATTAGAATAATATAAATAATTACAATTAAAAAAAAAATTAGTAACTAAAAACGAATAGCAAAATTAAAGAGTGAGAGCATAAAAGCAGTATTTAAATAAAAATTACTATTTATTTTACTATTACTATACTAGTATAACATATGAAAAATAACCAATACTGGCAAACAACATAATTATATAAAATATCTAATTACTTTTACAAATCATAATCCTAATCCAATAAGAAGTGCAAACTTATTACTTCGCTAAGTGCATCGCAATTAGGTTAACCAGTGTAGAGTTGCACACAGCTTTATTGATTTCAGTCCAACCGAAATGTCAAACAGCTTCAAGTGCACAATTTGATAAGCGCGGAAGGAAGCAGAAGGAGAAGGAGAGTAAAGCAATGCAAGCAAGCGAGCATAAAAGAAGCGAAGCAAACGAAAAAGAGAAGCGAAACAAAGGGTGAATTTCAATGCCAAGCAAACTGCGGAGAACAAAACAAAATAGGAACGAATTAAGAAGGTATTTCAAACAAAAGAGAAACTAGAAATCTACTAAAAATGAGAAGTGAACTAAAAAGAAAGGGCGAAGTAAAACTAAAATGAGGTGAGATTTAGGCAGAGTACTAAATTCCAAATGTTCTAAACGTGTACTAAATGTAAAAACGTTTCCAAATCCCAGTGCAAAAGGCAAATCAATAATACGAAAATAGCAAAGCCAATAAACAAGGCAACGAAGCACGCTTAACTTTACTATTTAAGCCGTAAAGGTAAAACAGCAGAGTAATAAAAACAATCAGAAAGCTTTAAACGAAGTAAGTATAAAGTAATTGAGTTCGATAAAAGTAGTCTATACTTTTCGGGAGACAGCTTATAAAAAAAAAATGAATAGAGTCTGTTGTGTCTTCTCGCACATTTGCAATGGAAAAGTTTAACGACGAGGAAAAGGGAAAATTTCAAAGAGATAGACAGCTGCTTCACATGTGTCTTTAGCACCTTATAAGTGCGGTTTACATACTATAGTACGATGTTTCTCACACTCGAATGTTAATCAACTGCCTTCATCAGCATCAGCTAACGATCCCTGAACAGACTCTGAAACAGTTGTAAAGTGGCTTAAACGCTACCTGTTACCTGTTACTCGCAGTCGCAGTCGCAGTCGAAGCAGTTGGCAAAGTCATAATTGGTCACCGAATGTGTTCATCTAATGATGTTGACAGCTTTTGAGCATCATCATGCCAAATCAGGCAAATTGAATCTTATCACTGGCCATATACCCATAATAACCATAAAGAGAGAGATAGAGAGAGAACGAGTGAGAGAGGAGCGTCGTTAAACCAACGCAAGCAAATCTCGAAGACACGCGCAATTTGGCTTTGGATTCGATTCAATTCTTGGCATCTAATACTCGAGTCGCCCACTCATCGACCACAAAGCAGCAGAAGCAACAACAAAAGCAATTTAAAAATTTGGTTTGATTTTTCTAATGTCACCAAAACCCAAAAAAAGAAATACACAGAGAAAGAGCGTACAACAAAAAAAGCAAAAAAAAAAAAAAAACAGACAAGAAAATTTCTTGTGATTTGCGATGTTTCCGCATGACGGATGCATGCGGACCATTGACAAGAGAAGGCGAATGGCAAGTGGCTGCGGGACTTTGGATGGCAGAATGTACTCAATTAATGGTCAAGCCCCCTTCTCCCTCCCCTGCTGTCAATCAGGGGCGACAAAATTGCAATTGCAGCAGCAGCAAGTGAAAGGCTTCAGTTTGAAATTTGTGATTTTCGATTACTCGTTAAACTTGTAAATGTTTTGCATTGACCCGTGTTGAATTGCATCAATTGACAGCAATTAAGAAGCACATCGAGCACTGTCCGCTTGTCACTTTGCTCATTTGCCGCCCTGCTGCATTAATCATCAGCACAGTTTGGTCGGGGACAAAGATAATGAATGAATCGAATTGATAATTCTACCCAATTGTAAATACCAAAATTTTCTCTGGCTTTCTTTTGCGTTGGCGTTGGCGTCGTCGTCGTCAGGAAGCTCTAGCAAAAAAAAAAAAAAAATTAAGCACAAGCCATACAAATGCTAACAATAATAACAACAAACAAAATGACGCACACGGGGCTAAACACATTTTGAGATACATTTGGAAACAAAAAGGAAACCAGAAATCCAGAAAGTGCCCCACACTCACACACACACACACAAACACACAGACACAAGTGCAATCCAGCAAACTACAGAGATTTGTTATAGATTTAGATAGTAAACAATTTGGAACTTGATCGAATCGCCAGTGTTTGAATATGAAATCTATGCAATTAATTAACGATAATTGTAATCGAAAAAGTTTCGCTGGCAAAGTAACAGGTCTCAACCCCAAACTTACTAGATTTACAGCCCATCACAGAGAACTCGCCATCGCCATCATATTCGCACTCATACGCCATGTGGTCCCATAAATATTTATAATTAAGGCAGCTTTCGTTTGCTTTGTTGTTGAGCGCAGACGAGAGAAGAAATTTCAATCAGACTATAGTTTCCGATTGCAATTTGATGATAGACGAAACCAAAAACAAAACAAAATGCGAGGTCCACTTGGCGTATGCGTTATATACGTACGTACACATAGCTACTTAATTAATTATAAATATTTACACATACATTTGACTTTGTGTACATTTTGACAATACACTGTGCGGCTCAGCACGGCACGCGCTTGACAATTTGACCCTTTTCTTTGTGCGTCTATTGTAAAGTGAGTTAGTCAAATCAATTAGCGAGCGGGGCTCAAAGGCGACGCACACACACACACACACACACACATAATTGTATTATTTGTGCTTGGCTTTTATCCCAATTGATTTATTTATTGTTGTTAAGTGCAGTGGGTCACTCTTTTGACCAAAAATTTGATGCGTTACATGTGTCCCTTGTTTCAACAGCAACTGCAAAAGCGGATCGAACAGATGTTCTGCGAGCAACTTTAGGCATTTTTATTAGCATGTGTTAAATTCGAGTTTCATTGCAAAGCAAATACACATAGACACACATCTAGGAGTACACACACACACACACTCACAGAGATATTTCTATATTCATGTGCTAATATTTGTATGCTTGTGTCTTTGTCGCTTGATTGGTTCCCTCAGCTGATGATGATGATGATAATGATGATGATGATGATGTTGTTTGTTCTTCTTGTGATGTCAGCATCTGCTTGACTTGGGTTATTTATGAGCATACCACATACAAATTTACCATTGCTTTTGTACTTCGAATATGTGAAATGTGGCAAATGGAAGTGGAAGTGGAAATGTGAAATGCGAAAGATGCTTTAGTTTGCTCAACATTCTTCTCCCTTGTCAATGAGTCATTGAGTCATTCCACAATTCAACTATTGACTGCCAGAGCCTACGACAAGATTTTGTTGTAGCAATTGATTTATTTCGTTTGGAATGTTTTATCGTTTAAAAATATCTTCTTCAAAATATGCGAAAGTTTTAGCACTGTCAACGATGCTGTTCACCACAATATCTCAATATTTCAATTGCAAATTGTAAGCTTTGTAGCAAATTATTGATTAGTATTTCACATTCAAGTCAAAGGGCAGATAAACATTGTGGACAAAAAGAAAAAACAAATAGATTTCAACTATCATATGCACTTAGCGAACAGCACTCGCCAACTACTCGAGGGGATTAATATATGGCATATAAACTGCTCGATAAGTTTACTTTAATAACAGCAAGATAGAAGACACTTATCGAAGCTCGGCAAACATACTTCAGAAGGTAAAAACACTTCATACGTAAAGGCAAGTGCTTCACATCGGACAAAAGTATTTTATGTGCCAACTTTTTGATAGGTATTTTATAGAGTACAGCGAATGTAGATTTCATTCCAGATACTTTGTAGTTTATTATTGATATTAAATCATGTCTATATAATGATAGTCATGGTTATCGACGAAAATGTATCATCACAAAAGTGTATGACAACTTAGCGATATCACATACTATCGATAGTCGCAACATTTTATATAATCCAAGTATTTTGTGCACTTGTATATGATTTGATCGGTAAGCAGATAAGTTTAATATATCAACTACATTTATATCAATGAACTGTTTAAAATGCATCAATTTCAATAGGTGTTTCAATCACATGACAGTATCATACAGTATCTTACATACTATCGATAGTACTAAAAGTATGACAACCCATTTCTTAATTTTCTTTTTAAGCAATTGCTATTGATGGAAACAGCAAAAGTAGATTTCGTCAAGATAGTTCAAATGTCTTATCATCGCTGTGTACTTTACACAACTTATCGATATCACATACTATCGATAGTAGCAAGTGCTCTATACGCACTTCAATCAGATCATTTTAGATAAGTAAAGTATTATGTACAATTTAAAGAGTACAGCAAATGTAGATTTCATCAGGAAAGTAGATAATCAATTTATTTCAAATATAAAGTAGCTTCTATATGAAGGTAAAAGCAAAAGTAGGTTTCTTCGAGATAGTTAGAATGTTGTGATATCATTGCTAGTTTCTTAACACAGATAAGTGATATGTTAACTTATCGATATTATATACTATCGATAGTAGCGAGCTGCATATGCTCGGTGTGCACCTCAATCAGACCATGTTTATATAAGCAATGTGACTTCAGTTGGGTATTTCTTGAATGACTCGCTTATCAGTTCAGTTCAGACAGACAGACAGACAGACAACTCACGAGTGCAATGTGCGGGTTGAGGGACGTCGCTGCTGGACGTACGCTATAGTATCTGCGCTATTTACCGTTGGCTCTGCAGCAACGCCCTCTATTTGCACGCCCTCTCTATGCAGTGCAGTGCAGTGCAATGCACTTACAGCTGATACAACAACCCAACAGTTGTCGCCTTAGATGCCTAGGGTTTGACTACTCATTACCACCTGGCGGCTGTACTTCCTCCCATCTCCACTTCCACCTCCATCTCCACCTCGACTGCGCCGTATATGTGGTGATATATGTAAATAGGCATAAAGCTGTTAGCCGATAAGGTGACGAAGCGAATGATCTTTTGTTGCTCAACTCAACTCAATGCGGGACTCTCAACCACAACAACAGCAATAACAGCGATAAGCAAACGAATCAAATGTGCATTGGGATTTGATCTAGTGAAGAAGTGCTGGTTGAATGCTAAACTGTAGAGCGTTAAGTATGTGCTTGCAGGGTTTTCATCTACAGATTATACTACATACATTTTGGAACTTATTTCATTGACTGTTCGAATTGAACTGTTCTTAGCTCTTAACTCTAACATATGAACTGTTTGGTTTGACTTTATTTATGTTCATGTTCAATCAAGCTTTGTAATTGAGAAATATATATTTATATTTTGGATTGACTGCTATTTCTATTAATTTAATTTTAATTAAACAATTTACTTTTTGTTTAAGCAGAAAAAGTGTAAATAAAAGAAGAGAGAAACAAACAAAAAATATATTTTTTGATTAATATTTCTTTTAAATACATTTTTGATACTAAGCAAGCTTCATGCTTGGACAATATTTAGGTAATTTATTTATAATTGCTTAAAATAAATTTTTGACACTACGATGGCAACTTAATCTTTGTAATTAGACATTAGTTAGATAATAGATTATATATAGAAAACTATTCAACTTTGGAGCAAGATTTTTATGATGACTCCACTGGAAAATTCTTGTTAAGTGTTCTTTTTATGTAATAAGTCATCTATTCGCAATGCGCACCTCCAATCAACTTTCATATTCGTTATTTTTTTTTATTTTTTAAGATTTTATGAAGATATAACTAATGAATGTCTAAAATTAATAACATAAACAGATATTTTATTTTTAAAGTTAAATTCAATATAGAAGAAATAGATTACACTAAAATAATAATTTAAATAAGCAATTGAGTTTTTTTAATTAAATTACCTATTATGGAAATGTGTAATTTAACTTAATTAGTTCGATACTTAAGACAAGCTCAATAAAAACTAGTGCTATAAATGATGAGCTTCAGCATGTACTTCTAGCATAAATATATAAATAAATAAAGAAGATATAAATACAATAATAAATATAATAATAAATAAATACAATAATATAAACAGCAATTGTAATTTTTTAATTAAATTACAAATTGAAAAAAGGTCCAATTGCTAGCATGAAAATAAACAAATAAATAAAATTCCTAATCTTGTTTATAAGAAAGGTAAATTGCGTTTGCTATTGGGAATACTAGAGCTAATGTCATCGAGGGACATCAGCAACAACAACAACAAAAACAACAACAACAACAACAACGACAACAAAGTTAAGCCAAGGTGGAAAATGTGCATTGGGACTTAAGCAAGTGAATAATGCGAATAATGGAATTTGGAATGTAGCTGATGGAATAGGAGAATTCAAATTGGTATCGTTGGGCGTGTGTGTTTCGCTTTTTATGGCGAATATTTTGCGGCTAATTAAACGCAATGCGAAACGCAAAAACGCATTGAGCATATGTAAAAACAGTCTGACGATGGCGATGGCGATGGCGATGGAACGTGGCTTTTGCCAAGGAAACTGAAAACTGTGCATTGTGGATTGTTGGATGGGGCCACGATTGGCAGCGATTGCCGATTGGCAAACACACACACAAACACACAACACAGCACAGCACAGCACAAGGCAAGGGCAATGCAAATTACCTCAAAAGGCCACCGCACCACAGCGAAATAAAATCAATAAAAATATATTTTTAACACATTTGCTGTTGCTGCTGTTGCTGTTGGTTCTGGTTCGCTTTTGAAAATATGTTGCCGATGATTGGGATGATGATGATGATGTTGAGGCAGCTAGAAATGCTCAGCTCTGGGTTAGATTTGGCGTTAATCGCGTGTGAATGCATCCCTTTCGCTTTTTAGTGCCCCATCATCATCATCATCGCACCACACTCGACTCGACTAGAGTAAAAATAAAATTTATGAATAGTTAAGCAACAGCATGAGATGACCAGATGGACAGCAAACAGCTAAACGTTCCACATGCATGTTTTTTACTCCTCCAAACTCAACGCCGCATGCCGGACACTTTTTTCTTTTTTTTTTTTTTTGCCCCGTTTAAGAAGAATTTTTATAGACGTGCGTTGCTGTCAAATCGATTTTCAATCGCATGACGCAAATGAAAAATTCTATATGAGCACAAATTTCCGTTCTACATATTTTTTTTTTTTTGTATTTCTTGTTTTTGTTTTTGCAAAAAAATATTATTACAAAATGCATAATTGAGGCGTAACAACGTTTCGTTTCACTCGATTTAAATGCAAAAAAAATATATACATATGTATAAAAATTGTTGAAATAATGTAATACTCGATTTCAAGGGCCCTCGCCCAGCAAAACTGACGAAATCTGTTTTACACGAAATGACAAAAATTGTATTTTAGATTTTCCTCTACTCGGTGTTGTTTTTTTTTCGCTTTTCTTGTGTGTATGTGTGTGTGTGTGTGGTTTTTGGACTTTTTGGCAAAAGTACAAGCACACGTTTCTGGCCAAAAATTCTGAGATGTTTCTAATTAGACAAGAGATTGACGGCCAACATTCACAATGCCACCGCACCGCACAACCCCTCAATCTCCCCCTCCCCCTCTCTCTCATCATTGCATCGCAGTTTTGGAGCTGACAAAACGAAGGCGGATGAAAGTAAAGTGCTTGGTGACTAAAACTGACTAACCGACCGACTGACTGACTGACTGACTGCATGAATGCTTGACTGGTTGACTGGTTGACTGCCTGCTGGCTTCTCCTTAGCTTGTTTTTTTTTTTTCATGGAAACTCAACTGTCACGGCAATGTGATGAGCTTGCCCCGCCCCGCCCACTCTCACGCCCCACCTGGGCAGCAGCAAGTGAAAGCGCCTGTCAAAGAGCTAGAACGATCCGACAGAGGCCGATGATGATGATGATGATGCAGCTCTCATCGTTTGCACAAATAACATGTAACATATTTTTCAACTGTTGCTAGACGAATTTGTGCCAACAGAAAATGCAATTAAACAAATGCATCTGTGCTATGGCAATTTCAATTGCCTTGGATATATTGTAAAGCGATCAGTTGGACATCAAATTAATTAAATGCTATGCAATTTTATTATTCAAATTAACTGCATACTTTTAAAGCACACACAAGAGCAGCAAGCATTTAAATGGTGCGCAATTTTCTTATTATATTAAGCACATTCTTCGTCGGCACAATTAAATTAGTATCTGACAATGTTTTGACAATTTAATATCACCACCAAGATCAGGCTGAAACAGTGTCAAGTATGGACTGACAATGTCTGCAATTATTCGATTCATTTCAATGATAATTCTATGTTATTTATTTTGATATTTTATTTTATATATAGTTTATTTTTAATATTATTTACATCACTTATTTTATCTTTTATTTAATTATTACTGTACTCTTTTTATTCAGTGAGTTTATTTATATTTTACTTTTGTTTTATTCACATTAATGAACACATTTTCAATAAAAGCATAACGGTACAGTATTAATCTCAAATTATACCAAATTAATATTCCGAATTAATACAAAAATATACCAAAAGCTATATTTGGTATATCGATATACTATCACACTCAAAATATTCCATAGACTGAGAACTTCATCAATGCTTTAAAATTGCAGTTATGAATTTTCAATGCTTATCAAAAAATTGTGAATTATTTGATTTATTTTGCTTCTTTTATTTCATTTTACTTAATTACATTGAATTGAATTGAATATCATCTCATTTTATTTTATAATACTTTATTTCATTTAATTAAAATTAAAGTCAATTCAAGTTTCTTATGCTCCAAAAATATTAGAGCATTGATAACAACAATTTATAACCCTTTCTTAGAAGATTAGTTTATTCATATTTAACATTATTATCAATGTTGTGCAATAAGCATTAAATAACAAATTTAACTCAGCAGTTATATCTTTTTATTCATATTTTAACATTGTGAACTAAACACTGCATTTTATTTACTATTTTATAAAAATTTCCAATGCAGTTTCTTGTGCTCAACAAACTTCTAGAATGCTCATAACAATTTATAACCCCTACTTAGAAGATCAGCTCAATTATAGTTTACTTTATTATTAACGGCAATTTAGCTGGAAATTATTAGTTATTTATTGTAATTCACATTTTACAATGCTTGACTAAAAGTTCATTTCAATACACGCTCATATTTGAATGCTTCGTTTGTAGCCCGTTGCAAAAGATCATTTCATCATCGTTAGCATTGTTATTGATGTGTTTCATGCTTGGCTATTTAACAAACAGCATTAAATGACAATTTAGCTTGTAATTAGTAATTATTTATAGTTGTTTATTTCGTTGACTAAAGTCTCAATTCATTACACGTTTACATGTTTTAATTCCCTATGAGACGACACACACACACTAGCATATGATTAACCTCTAGACAGTGCTGAAAGATCAGTAGATAATTAAAATGATCGCAAGTAGAACAACAAGTAGAATAAAGTGCTTTGCATGCGAAGCAAATGAGCAAGTGATTTGTATCCAAGACTTGTTATTATTTTCAAGTGCGATCAATCAAAATGTGAACTTAAGACCCAAGTCGCCAAGCTGCCAAGTTGCATGGCCAGCTAAACAGATTGTGTGTGCAACAATTTGACAATTTCATTGTCAGACAATGCGCTGAGAAATTCATGCTCAGCACGCGATGGCGACGACATATGTCTATAATTTTGTGGCAAATTGTATGGAAAACAAGTAAGAAAGCTAGACGAGTGTGCACGACTGTGGCATGCCCGTTACTCATTTTCAATAAAAAAAAGAGTGAGGTATTAATAATATACCAAATTTCAAATTAATATACTGAAAAAAGGCAGTTAAATTTACCAAAGGTTTATCGATATACTCTAACATACATATAATACTCTCATATACACTCCAAATTTTGCAAAGTGTGTCAAATATACCAGATTTTCGTGGCTGTCCACAAAAATATACCAAAATAATATACCCGAAAAAATTCTGGAATATATCGAAGGCTATATTTGGTATTTTGTCATACTACTTCTTTTAAAATATTCCATAAAATACAAAATATACCAGATTGTCGCTGATGAAGAATACTGAAATATATCAAAGGCTATATTTGGTATTTCGTTATAATACTTCTTTTAAAATATTCCATAGAATACAAAATATACCAGATTATCGCTGATGAAGAATACTGAAATATATCAAAGGCTATATTTGGTATTTTGTTATACTAGTTCTTTTAAAATATTCCATAAAATACAAAATATACCAGATAGTCGCTGATGAAGAATACTGAAATATATCGAAGGCTAAACTTGGTATTTCGATATACTACTTCTTTTAAAATATTCCATAGAATACAAAATATACCAGATTATCGCTGATGAAGAATATTAAAATATATCAAAGGCTATATTTGGTATTTTGTTATACTACTTCTTTTAAAATATTCAATAGAATACAAAATATACCAGATAGTCGCTGATGAAGAATACTGAAATATATCGAAGGCTAAACTTGGTATTTCGATATACTACTTCTTTTAAAATATTCCATAGAATACAAAATATACCAGATTATCGCTGATGAAGAATATTAAAATATATCAAAGGCTATATTTGGTATTTTGTTATACTACTTCTTTTAAAATATTCAATAGAATATCGTCGCTGATGACGAAAATGTGATCGGAGATGACTCCTTCTGTTACACAAATTGATAATACCCTTCTACCCTAAAGGCTGCAGGTATAAAGAAAAACAAGAAAAGAAAGAGAGAGAGAGAGAGAGAGAGCAGCTGATTGAGTAAGAGCTTTTTGCTATCATCACAATGTGTGCTTGTGCCTAAACATCACTTGAACTGCCCTCGTCGGGGGCCACTTGGGTGAGGGCACTTTGTTGACTAGTCGATGACATAACGATGAAAAGGAGGCGGCTAGTTAACTGGGCATCACTTAACGACCATGGTGATTATTAGCAATGCTTGTAACAAAAAGAGAGAGAGGGGGAGGAAGATGGGAGAGAGAACCTTGAGAAAGCGGTTGTTGCACACTCCACCTCAACAGTCACCTCAACATTTTGGGCATTGGGGGATCACACATCACATCACATCAGTCAGGGTCTCGTGTTTAATGTAACATGCAGGGCACGCAATCGCATAAAACAAAGAAAACGAAAAAAAAACACAACAACCACAACAACAACAACAAAAATTGCCAGATAGTGACCGAACTTGGCCGCTGGTTAAACATTATGAATGTCAAATATTTGAACGAAGCGCGTAACAAGTGGCGAAAAAACACAAACCAGAAAGGCGCAAGACAATAACAAAAAAAAACACAGACAACAGACAACAGAAGGCACAAAATGACCAAAAACCGATGCAATGCGACGCCTGACAACTGACGAGCGATAAACGGCATTAAAGGCGGCCCAAAAAAAAAAAAACAGTAAATAAAATAACCACAAAGTTAACCAAGTGCAAGTGAATGTGTGTGTGTGTGTGCGTTGCCTATGCACGCCTTCAAAGCGACCGCGAAAATGTGGCCAAAGAGACGGCCTATAGCCAAATTACGTATACGTACGAGTGACGAGTTACGAGTAAATAACCCGCATTGAGTCACGCCTGCTTCACTTTGGCATCCGCAGCATGTCAATTAGAACTCGAAATTGGATTTCAGGAATGCCTCAAAGTGCAGACGAAGGCAAGAGCGAAGCCCTTCAAATGCCAACTGGATTCTCGATGCCCAAAAAGTGTACAATTAACCAAAGAAATCATTAAAAACTAATTAGATTAACTGCATATATAGTTCGCTTGTATAATAATCAATATCTATATGGATTAATTGATGTGTTCTCTTTCTCCGATGTGCATTGTTCTTGAGAATTCTTCCCCGCTCCGTCGCTATCGTAATTGCTCTCTCTTTCTCTCTCTCTTTTGTCCTCCTCCAATCTTATGGCGTTGACGCGTTTCACTTAAAAGCGCTTAAAGTGTTGAATTTTAAATGGACAGCAAGACAGCTGACAACAGAAACAAAGAAAGAAACGTCCGAACAAAAAACAACAAAAAAAAACCCAAAAATACAAGTAATAATAATAATTTCAAGAGCCAACACACAAACTGCACATTGTCATTGACTTTGTCCTTAGAAATTGCTCAGAAAAAAACATACAAATAAAATATGTAGTGGCAAAAGAAAACTACACACAAAAAAAAAAAAAGAAGGCAGGGAAAATCAACGTCATCATAATGAAAATCCAAATGGCAAGCGGAATGATTTAAGTGAATGCTTTTCGCTTGTCCACATCTGAGAAGCTGTGTCTGTGTTTGTGTTTCTGCTCGTGCTTATGTTCGCGGCATTCGCAAGGACACTCGACACACACACACACACATACACAGAGCAGGGAAAATCACATGAAAAGGATTTGTGCAGTTGACAGCAACGGCAGCTGTATTAACGTGGCGGACTCTCGTGGTCCTTGAACTTGAAAAGAGTCAGACAAGGCAAAGCAATGCAAGGCAAATAAAACGGCTCGAATAGAAAGATACATTTGTATCTTTTGGAGTGTGGACAGTGAACTGAAGCTGGACACTTAGCAGATGACTTTGGCCACAAAAGGCCCAACACAACTGTCCAACCGGTGCTTCCTATCTCCTATGTCCCGATGTCCCAATGTCCAGGTGTCCTGTGTCCGGCGGCACTCCGATAGCAGCGACAACAACTTTGCAACTTTACTTCGGGTTGTTGAACCAAATGGGCCAAATGAATTGCATTCGCATTCGGATTCGCATTCGCTTTGGCGTCGAGTGCAGCGACCCACGCACCGGAAACAGCAGCTGCAACTTGGGCCCAACAAATGTGTCCACATTGTTAACTGTCACCCTCCCCCCAGTCCCCCAAGCGGAGAGCACAGGTGCCGTCTAATGCCCCCTGAGAATAAGGATATGCGAGCAGCAAGAGCAGCAAGTTGAACTGTCAGCTATACAGTGTTTATGCATTCGAGATGTTATCTAAGCATGTGAAATTACACGTAACTATTTATCAGTTTTTTGTTTGCATAATCTATATTTAAGTTCTATTTTCATATTGGTAATTTAAAGCTGACAATTATTAACGGTTTCTAAATCAAATATTTATTATAAAATATGATGTTAAGCCTTTCATTTAAATGCAAATTTGATTATAATCGAACAAACAATCCTATCAATAGTTTGTATTTAAAATCTCCTAACGTTAAGCTCCTATCTTATAATTACTTATTGCTTAAATAAAATTAACAATTTTTGAAAGGATTCTAAATGTTATATTTACTGCGAAATATTTAAGGCATTTCACTTAACCGAGAATGGAATTAAAAAAATCTTAATATTTGGTTATATTAATTCAATCATATTTGATTGGAAATTTTGCTTATAGTTCGTATGTTTACAGTTGACGTTCAGTAATCATACAAAAATGTTGAAGAAATAAATAAAATAAAAATGTTTGGAATAACAAAAGTTTAACCTAAATTGAATATTTAAATATTTATTTAATTAAATGTACGGTATTTTATTTGACTCATATTTTTATTATTGTTCGATCCATAAACAAATGAAATACAAATATTTAGAATCACAAATCTGTAAACTAAATTTGATGGTCAAATATTTATTAAAATATGTTTACCTGCAACTATTATTGTTTAAAATGCGTTGAATCAATATTTTGATATAACTTGACTTTGTCAAATATCTGTTAAGAAATCCTTATCGACATTACCATAAAATAAAATACAATACAAAAACTTTTCAACTCATTATGTATGATAAATTGTAATAATAATTTGTAATAAGTTAATGCGTTTTCAATGTGCTGCTCAGAGATGCAACGTTGATAAATTTGGAGTAACAAACGATGTGTTTTATGGATAATAAGTTGCTAAATTTGTGTAGTAGCTTGTCAAGCTTGAGAATACGGTATTTGTGGGGTCGCAATACTTGTGAATGTGAATGTGAATGTGAAGTATAAATATGCCAGCACACATAATCACATAATCAACTCATCCAAATGTGTCGCATTTGTTGTATTTTTTATTGTATTTTTTTTGTTTGACACGCCTTTTTGCATTTGAGCCCATGCTCTTGACCTTCGCATGCCCTCAGCTCGCTTCCTGTTTGCTGTCTGTTTGTTGGCACAGCAGTCAATCTCCAGCTATTTATCGTTCTTGCCATATAATGGCAATATATAGCGAACGACACACACACACACACACATATTTGTATCTATATGGCATGCATATTCTCTCAGTGTGATGTCAGGGAGACGAATCGATAAAAGGTTTTCTATTTGGCGACCATAAAGTAGACAACGTATATACCATAATAATAATAATAATAATAATGACAAGCCTCACAGCTTAGCTGGAAAACGTTCGAGGGAGGCGAAAGGAGGAGAAAGTGGAAAAATGTCAGACGTGTTTAGCCGCATGGATGCCAAAGAGTTTGCCAAATGCTTATGAAATCTCACTTGCATTGCTCACAGTGGAAAACAACAACAAAAAGGGGGAAAGAAATCTCAGTCGAAATCTCAGTTGAGTCAGTTATGACATTGATAATGAAAAAACAGTTCTTTACATTTATTGTACGACGAGTATTCGCACTCGAACAATTGCAGTCCAATACCCAAAGCACTTGAGGCTTATCAGCACCACTTGAGAACTGATTACACCCCCCGCCCGGACACGACACGCCCCGCCCCGCACCCCATACACATGGGCGCAATTCAATCAACGCCACACTGATTTTTATGGGCATATCACGAAGCTTCGCTTGTCTTCTGCTTGTATCTCAATATAAGTGTAACTTATGCATACACTCACTGAAGGTAGCAAAGACTTGGTCAACAAACTAGTTTCAGTTGGCGAGAGAATGAATTTTAATATAAGAATATCTTCTTCCAGTTCACAAAACTTCCTTACACATTTAATAATATCAGCGAGCTGAATAAGTTCACCTTTACAGAAAACTAGATCCAGTTCATAAGTGAATGAATTTTAATATAAGAATATCTTCTTTCAGTTCACAAAACTTCCTTACACATTTAATAATATCAGCGAGCTGAATAAGTTCACCTTTACTTGGTCAGCAAACTAGTTCCAGTTCATAAGTGAACGAATTTTAATATAAGAATATCTTATTTACTGACTGAAAGAATTAAGAGTTAAAAGTTCTTTACATATTTAATAATATCAGCGAGCTGAATAAGTTCACTTTCAATTGGTCACCAGACTTGACTCAATTCATGAATGAACGAATCGCAATCTCCATAAACTCACTGAAAGTATAAAGAAATGGTCATCAAACTAGTTCCAGTTCACGAGTGAACACACAAAAGGTAACCTAATCAGTCAAGTGAACAAACTGAATAAGTTCAGCTTCACTTGGTCACCAAACTTGATCCAGTTGAGGAGTGTATGAATCTCAATATAAGATTAACTTCTTTATAAACTCATTGAAAGCATAAATACATGGTCAGCCAACTAGCGAACAAAGAAAAATAACATAAACACTTAGTAAACAAAAGTAAAGTAAACCAATTGAATAAGTTCACCTTGACTAGTTCCAGTTGAGAACCGAAATAACCTATTCAATAGGTGAATAAGTTCACTTCACAGTTCTTAGATGTTCGACTTCAATTGTTCAAAATTTTGTTTGTTCACTTTTGATATTTAGTTCATATTTTATTCAGAGCAAATATTTGAATTTAAGTGGCAACTATAGTTTTTGGTTTTCAATACTCAAATTTGATTAAAATAGAGGGATATGTGGATTCATTTTAAGCATAAATACCAACAGAAATTATTCTTAAAATTATGAACAGATTGATGAACGATATAGAACAATGAACAATGAACGAATCGAACGACTTAGTTCACTGATCAAAATTGAATCTTATTATTATTAAACAATGTTTACTCCACACTACCGCAAAATGCATTTCATGCAACTCTTTTATCGATTGACTTTATCTTAAGAGCAAAGCAAGGGTATTCCCCATTCGACTGTTGTGTGCGCAAGCAACACTTGTTATTATTTTATTGCCAGCGGGACAGCAAATATAACAACAATGACAAGCAATGAAAGATAAATTCGCGCTCATAAATTTAGCACGCATTATGATGATTAGGCATGGAGCTTCCCCAACGGTAGTTGATGTTCTTGATACACCGACCAGACCAGACCCGACCGATAAGCACTCGTCAGCAGCTACCGGAAGACACTTGCCATGGGATTGCTAACTGCCAACTACCAACTGTCGACTGCCGACTGCATAGGACTAAGCTATGGGGGCGTGGCTTTAGGGCGTTGGGTTTACGGCAGGTTGTTTATGCATTACCATGTCCATGTCTATGTCCATGTCCAAGTCTCTAGCGACGACCATTTTGCGTCATTGCAATGCAGTGTTATTATTTTACACACACACACACACACACACACATACTCAGAACACCGACTGTTGCATACAATTTGCGGCAATTCCTGCACAGCAGACGAACCAACGACAACACCAAGTTGGAGGCAGCCATTTTAGCTCAGCCGGAAGTCAACTGTCCGCCATTTTGTTGCCAATGCGGAGTTCACTGACATCAGCCAATCGATCGCAGCTTTGTTGCTGTTGTTTCCCATCCCAGCATTAGTATAATTAAATAAAAGAGATTAAAACAATAAATAGCCACTAATAGCTAATTTCTGAAATACTTCAATAAAACCAACATCGGCAGCGATATTAATGAATATCAAATCATAAATGACTGCAGAGATAGACTTGTATTAAGTATTAATATTTTAGCATACAAATAAAAGAGATTAAATCAATAAATAGTTGCTAATAGCTAATTTCTTAGGCACGTCAATAAATCTGCATCAACAGAGTTGTTAAAAAATATATTATATAGAATATATGTAAATTACTGAAGAGTGAGGATAGTTTATGCCATACTATTAAAAAGTTAACCATTTCAATAAAATACGTTAAATTCTTAGTTCCCATTACTGAATATAATACTTCTCGATTTTATGGCAGTAATAAATGGCCCAAGAGTTGAATTTATTTATATTACAGAATTGAAATTAAAACAAAATATATTAAGTCAAATAAATAGCTGTTAACAGTTCATTTCATAGATAATACAACATCATCAGTACAATGAATTTTATTACCATAATAAACCGCTGAAGAGCAAGATTTGTTTATACCACAGTATAATATTACTATATAATTTATTACGATAATACTATAATGAAGATTTATTTGTGCAATGAAATGCTATATTCGATACTATTAGTATTCTTATTAGTATTTAATAAAATTATCAATAGTAATAAACTAATACAAAAAACAATCGATTAGTATAGAGCTTTAGTGATAAATAAGTTTGAATTGCAAAGCAATTTTAATACAAGCCTTTTGTGTATTAAATGGAACTATCAATAATAATAGAAAACAAATAGAATTGATTAATTTACAGCCTTATCATTTTGTGTGATGAATCATTTAAAAATGAAAATTGCCGAAATTACAATAAACTTTAAAAATAATCCCCGTTAATATTCTTAATAGTATTGAGTAGAAATATCAATAGTAATGATGAAATTATCGATTATATTAGAGCGATTTGAATTCATCATTAATTTTAATTGTCGCAATTGCAACAAACTTCATAATCCTTTTATACTAAATAAAACAAAATGAATTACAATTCAAAATTGATGTATGTACAATATATTGAGCTCATTGTGATTCCCCTGATGTTGTAAGTGTCAAATTTGTATATGGCTATGAGCTAAGACCAGGAAACTAAGTAAACTGACTGATTACGATGTGAAGTGACGATATGATGGATGTGTGTTTGTCAGAAAGAGTAAGTGTATACGATACTTGTTCCTAAATGGAAGCATATGTATGCTTGTTTTTTTTTTTGTTTTGTTTCTGTATTTCATTTTTTTTTTTTTTTTTTTTTTTTATTGTCAACGTTGTCGCTAATTTGTTGCGCACACAAAGTGCCCCCGAAGACCCTCGACCCCCTCCCCCCGAATTTACCGCACGGCGCAGCTCATTAAAAGCAAACAAACAAAATATATTCGTGAGAAGAGAACGAAACTCATTTTAATTAATCAATTTGTATGTGGCTTTAAAAGCCGCGTTCGACGTTCCACGTTCGACGTGCTGATGTTGTTTTGTTTATTGTTATTTGCTTACTTCATAAATGCAATAAACTGACAGCGATTCTTGTTGAAAAACGATTTCCAGCTAACCGTTGGCCGCTTAAATGTCATAATTGTCGTTGCTTAAACGGATCGAAGACTGTCAAATTGTCGCCGCATTGGCTTAAGAAACAATAACACGACAGATATTGCTGAATCAAATCTGCTAATGATCGATAAATACTCTGCTAGAATTTAACTGATTTTGATTTAATCAACTGAAATATTTTTCAATTCAAATGTTAAATGTATTTTCAATACGAGTGTATATGCAAATTGAATTGTCAACAGTTTGCCCATTTGAATATTATGATCAATGATTATATAATCGAATATACAATGTATTTAACAAACTGTCTCAGAGTTGAAAGCAATAAGCGCGTGAAATATTTGCTGAAATTCAACTGACTCAGCTGTGAATGGAGCAGTCAATCAATCATTTGTGTATTTGTATGTGTATCGATTCCAATGCAAATGCTGTTGTCATAAATTCTCACCTAACTATTTGCAATACAGATCCTTTTTGCACCTTCCGTGACCTACATACATGTATATAGCTAATGCGGAAGGTGGAGGAGGAGGTGGAAGAGGAGGCGGAGCTCACGTCATCGAGTGTTTAACAAACAGCAGCAAAAGGGCCAAAAGCATTCGACAGCTTCAAGTGTTGGACAATGGCTGATAAAGTGCGGCCAAATTGTGTTCGAGATTCGAGATGGAAGACCAACTGAAGTGCTGTCCAGAAGGCAGTCGAAGCGATTCGATTCGAGTCGAGTCGAGTTGAGACTTCGGCTTCATAACGCAGCAATACAAATTGCGTGTTAATTGTTTGTCTGCGAGCTGCTTCAATCTGACGGCACTTGTTGCTGTTGTGATGTTGCTAATTGTGGCATTAACAAATACAATTTCACTGCATGTCAAATGGCTGTCAGACTGTGTTGCAGCCACACACATATATTTCTTGTACATCTCATCTCCTTCCTTTGCTTGCTTTCTTTCTCTCTCGCTCTCTCGCTCGCAGGCTTGATGATTGATTGGCTGCTTTGATTGATCGCTGACCAGACGTGGCCTGGCAGCCAGTTTTCAATTTTCAATGATGATCATCTCGCATCATGATGATGTTAATCTTGTTAAGACACATTAGCACACAACACACAAAAGATGAAGTACACACACACTCAGCGTAATTGCTAAACAGCCGCATTCAAACCAACCAACCAAAAACAAAAAAAAAAAAAAAAGAGCCAAGCGAAAGGCTGCAGCATATTTCAAGTAATTGAAATATAGTTGTCAAAACAAACTCAAAACCACTTGAAAAAATCTCTGCTCAAGTTTTGACAGCCACTTGACAAGTGGAATTCTCAACTGAACTAAACTGAACTGAAGTGAACTTGGCCAGCCAAACAATCTTAACGATCCCAACCGACTTCTACAGTTAATATCGATCGAGTACAAAAGATAAAGCATAAAAGCCTGCAAATTTCGAGAGTAGTTGACAGTTTTTACTCACTGTGCCATCATTGGCAACAATCGATATCCGATTATCGATAGTTTGCTGGCTGCGAACTGCATTTCAGTATCCAACTACATTCTGTAAGTTGTTTAAATTACTGTTAATGGAGTTGGTGACAGTTTACTTTTATTTTGCTATCACTAGCTACAATCGATAACTGACTATCGATAGTTTGCTGCTTGTGAAGTGCATTACAGAATGAATTCAACTCTTTCAACCGCCTTCTGTAGATAATCTTAATCGATCGCATGATTGCTTATGAAGTTGGTGACAGTACTTTTGTGATTTTGCCATCACTAGCAACAATCGATAGCTATCCGTCGATAGTTTTCTGCAAAATGCACTTCCCAAAGACTTTTGTAGATAATTTTGAGAGTAGTTGACAGTTTTTACTCGCTATGCCATCATTGGCAACAATCGATAGCTGACTATCGATAGTTTGCTTCTTGTGAAGTGCATTACAGAATGAATTCTACTGTAGATAATCTTAATCGATCGCATGACTGCTTATGAAGTTGGTGACAGTATTTTTGTGATTTTGCCATCACTAGCAACGATCGATAGCTATCCATCGATAGTTTTCTGCAAAATGCAAAGACTTTTGTAGATAATATCGAGTATACTCTTAACTGGTGGTAGAGCACAAAAGCTTTCAATTTGGGAGTTATCACTTTTCGCAGGCTGCATCATCACTAGGAAAAATCGATAGTTGTCTATCGATAGTCTACTGAGTGCATTCCAGAGTCGACTTGCTGGCAACTCGCTTTTCATTAATTTGTTACAGCAACAACAACTACACCAACAACAACAGCAAACCAAGTTTCATCAACGGCGCGAACATTACAAATTTGTTACGCGTGCGCAACAGCGACGCTGACGTCGCAGTCTCAGTCGACGTCGACGTTGACTGCGCGTACATTTTTTAAATCGATGCGCGCGCTTTGTAGTGCAAGTTGGTGTTCGCTGTTGTTGTTTGGCCGCTTGACTCAGCGATTTTCTATTGCACTTTTGCTTCTCTCCACCAACTCGCAAACAGTTGCAATTGCATTTAAAGTCCATGCCAACCAAATGGCGTCTGTCCAACTGGCGGCATGTCTTTGTCAGGGTTGCCAGCGTGAGTTCATTTTAATTGCCAGCGCATTCCGCTGGAGTTGCGTCGAGTTCAGTTCGGTTCGGTTTCGGATTCTGTTACTGTTTCGGTTAAGCGCAGCTCAACCGAACTCAGCCTGTGGCCCAAGGGGCATTCAAACTTTGTTACGTTGTTTGCAACAGGCAGTTGAAGGTCTGACATCGCTTACAAAGCAATTTAACTTAATCCCACTCTATTTCTCATTCTATTCTAACTGCAACGATGATTAAGACATTAAACAGATAACTGGCTTGAGATGCTAAGTTGGTTAGATATTAATTACAGTTCTGCAGCGTAATGCAAGTATATCGATTGTATCCATAGCTGCCATTAATCGATAGTAAAGTATATCCAGATGACTTTTGAACTCTTTGTAAAATAAACAAATTAAAAATTCCCAAATTGAAAGTCAACTTTTTCAATAATATATACTTTTGCAAACAGACAGCGTCTAAACTTCGCAGTAAAGAGTTTCACTAAAGTATATCGATAGTATCGATTGCAATAACATATTTGCCACATAAGAATAAGCAAACTGGTTTAATAAAATAAAATCTAATGAAATAATATGCAATAACTGGACACTCATGGCCTCCAAGGGAGGTGTCCGCTCAATAGAGATACAATTGCTTTAAGAACTATACCGAATAGATAGATAATACTTAGCAGAAGTGTTCGTTGTGGCAGATTTCCTTGCATATGTATTAATTAACATTATGTTATCGATAGTACTGAGAGTATGGGCGAACTCCTTAACGCTTTTCATAACACACAAATCAGAGATTCCGAAATATAGCAGCAATTAAATCGATAATATAACCTTTCGCCAGATAGCATCTCAACTTTGCAGCAAAAGCGCAGCGCATAAATGAAATAAAGCGTAAGCGTGGGCTAAAAATAACATATCGATAGTATCGATTACAGTAATCCACACAGCAGCAGCAGCAAAAGGTCAAACAACGCGTTTCCATAGCAAATGCTATTCTCGGCGCCTAAAATCCAACGCGTTTCCACTCGACAAAATTCACATCTGCGTTAAACACAAAATATGTGCTGCTTTCTATTCTGTACGACGCTGTTGCAATATTTAAAGTACATCAAGAATAAAATGGGAGTTGTGCACATTATTATTGAGTGGCCAAAGTCACGCGATAAATAGGAATTTAGAGGCAGGAAAAGCGATCGATAAATTCGAAATTGGTTGAAGGATGCGATAATTTATTGTCAAAAGGGCATTAAAGCTTCGTTGTGAAGTTGATATTAGTTGTTGTTGTTGTTCACGTTGTTGTAGCTGTGCTTCGAATGAATTTCGAGGCGCAGTTAATTTCTTGCAAGCACAGTGTGGATGTGTGTGTGTGTGTGTGTGTGTGTGTGTGAGTCGTTGCTTCTCTGATTTGCTGGTTTGCCTATTTGCAGTCACTCTGCCACATTTGGCGGCAAACAAATTAATTTTTGCGCCTACATAAAGCTAATTGACTTGAATGGGCGTCTGTCCGTTTGTCTCTCTCTCTCTCTCTCTCTCTATCTCTCTCTTTCTCACTTTGTATCGTTTGGCGGCGCTTAATTGTGGCCGCAATTAATAAAGCCGCAAGCTGAGGCAAGCTGAAAAGGCAGCTCAACATTATCTGCATCTTGGTGGCGCCTCCTACACCAGCCAAACGAAAGCCGACAAAACGACGCTTGACCTACAAATTCAAAAGCAAAACCAAAGAAAAGCCGAAAGCCGAAAGAGAGACGCACGCCCACGTGAGGCACGTGTGTGATTGGGTCAACTGTGGTGGCACCTTCAGCGGAAGCGGATCAAGTGCATGCCCCACACACACACACACACACACACAGAGAGAGACACGTGCAACTTGGGCGTGCTTTTGGGCTGAAGACGAAGACAGCAACAAGAGAACACAACGACAAAAAAAATACTAAATAAAAACTATGCCAAATGCTTTTGGTTAATTAGAAATCAATTGAAACGCACACAGCGTACAAGTAACGCCAGCAGCAGCAACAACAGCAACAGCAACAACAACAACTGCAACTGCAACTGCGGCAACAATCTGGCGACCCAAATAAGATTCCAAGTTGCCCCCGCGCTGCGCCTTTAACGCTACTGCACGTTGCTTCGTTGGGTGGCATGCAAACCAAAGCGAGCACAGAGAACCAGTTTGTCTGCCCCGCTGCCCCTCCTCCTTCGCCTCCCTCGACACACCTCATTGGCCCCGCCCAAGTGGCGACTCCTTCTGTATAGCCATCTCACTCACTCACTCGCTCGCTCGCTCGATCGTTGTGTCAACTTGGCTATCTTAAAAATGCTTAATTGCTCGACTTGCGTACAGCAAACGAATTGATAGCCGCCAGCGGCTGCGATGAGACGCATGCGGCATGCGGCAT
The DNA here is from genome assembly GCF_009650485.2 of Drosophila albomicans. Taxonomy (NCBI): domain Eukaryota; kingdom Metazoa; phylum Arthropoda; class Insecta; order Diptera; family Drosophilidae; genus Drosophila; species Drosophila albomicans. The sequence continues at coordinate 11,889,546 of NC_047627.2, forward strand.
GCCACACCTCATCCTCATGCCACGTGGCAAGCTGCCAGATTTGCCACAGGTGCCAAGCAGCACCTCGATCAAGCGATCGTTACTCGCTGATGTGTCATCGCCGCGATCATTAAGATCACATCAAACTTTGCTTTCTTTTTTTGTTGTATTAACATTTGTTTTACAGCTCTTCAGCTGATTATCGATCGAGTGCAAAGGTTGTTCCTGGACACTCGACTTCTTAATCTGATTTCCATTATAATTTTAATGTTCGCAGCTTCGAGTTTAATATATCTCCCTATACTATATCCAAATACAATAAATACAATTTCGAAATTATAAATGCTTTCTAGCATTTGTTTCTTCCTTTCGTCTTAAAAATCTATTATACTATTCTATTCTATATCAATATAAAGATTGTTTCTTGTAAAATTTCGACTATTAGTTTAACTATTTTACCTAAAATCTAATTTTTTTTTAATTTTAATGAAATATTATATTATGTCATCTCATCTTTTCGTAAAATAATCTGTTCAAGTAGAAAGGTCAAAATATTTAAAGCTAATATTGTCAGAATCGAATCTAATGTACATATAAAATAATCGAATTATTATGAGAATCGCACGATTCCTGAGAAATGTTCGAGAGAAAATACATTTGAATTTTTGCACAGATTAATTATGGATATAATTAATATATAATATGAAAATGTATAAATTCTTTTCTGAACTATGTTCGAAACTCATTATTAGCAAAATTCTGCAATCATTTGTTTACTTTTCATATTTGTAAGCACATATGTAAATAATAATAACAACCATAACAATACAAATTAAACGCAAGTATAACTGAAACTCTAAATTTGTATTTACAAACAATTCTAATTATTAACAGAATCCCACAGAATAGCTATTTTTATCATAGAAATAAAACTTTGAACTCAGTTAAGTAATTATGACGGCAAACAATTATTATTACTGTAACGAATAAAACCTATAATTATTAAGATGTGCGCTAACCTATATAATTAAGTCATTTATCTAAGTATCTATTAAGTTTTCTCTCAAATTGAGATGTTCAAGTTCAAGCTGAATGAAAATAAGGTGTTAAAATTCAAATTTGTACACGTTGATGCACAAAATATAACTTTAAAACTAAACTAATTATATCAAGTACACATTTTAGTGATCGATGAATTGATTAATAACTATATTAACTTATTAATTAATTAATAGAATTCAAAATATTTCCAATTTTAATTGAGTAAAAGAATATGCCAGTTAACAGTGTGACCAATACTTTATATAAAGAAATTCCTATTTTAAACCCAAATTTTACATTTTAATTGTACTTTAAAATCTTGCAAGAGATAAGTTCTGTCTTTCAATTTTTTCGGTTATAGTAAGTAGTAAGAATGATCTAGCGAAAATGAAGTATAAAATAATATAAATTCTATATACAAAATGTCTGTTAAAGTAAACAGTAATTACATTTTCTGTGATATTCCCTCTGGTAAACTCAACTTGATCGCTTTGCGACATAAAATGTGATTTACTCTTTATTTCGATCCAAGATTATGTGCTCTTTAACCTCGGAATCGTATGAATACAAGGTATTAACTGTTTTCAATATTAGCTTGTGTCAAACACAAAGTAAAAACAATGCGAAATATGTGCGTTTGTGGCGTGCTATCGGATATCGGTAAGAATGCGAGTAATTCCTTTGTGATTCAATTGTGGCAAGTGACACGGACACCCTCACTACACACACACACACACACATACACACACACACACACACACAAACGCATACAGAGGCATTTTAGTTTAGTTCAAGTTCCAGTTCAGGTGTTTCAATCATCGCTTGCAATTTGCATGCATGTCACGTTCCTCGACTTTGACTTGAACGTCGTCAACTTCATCGTCGTCACCTGTGTCATCGTCTTTTCCCCTACACCCTACACCCTCTACACCCCCACTTAGTCTGTGGTGTCAGCCTTCTTTATAATGCAGCGAAACAAAAGAGAAAAATCAATTAAATAAACGGCAAAGTCGATTAAAATCTTTGGCCATAATTGAGTTGGCAAACTCAAGGAAATTCTTGGCGCCGCCATAGATCCCAAGATCAGCGATTGTTGCAGCAGCATTCAGCTGTGTGGCAGCCACACAGACCACACCGATGATGCTGCTGCGTAGGAGTGAGAGGCGTGAGGGTTGTTGCAACACACACACACACACACAAAATGGGGGAAATTGGGTGCATATAAAAGTTGCAATTACATTCTGCGTTGCAGCGCGTTATAAAGTTGTGTGTTGTCGGCGTCGGCGTCGCTGCTCTAAGCGAACAGAGCTTTGTCTGAATTTGCAATGCGTGCAACAACAACAACAACAACAGCAGCAGCAACAACAAGAAGAGAAGGAGGAATGCGGTCACAGTTCATTGAACCGCTGCAAATGCAATGCAACTTGCTCATCATGATGATGATGAAGTTATTGTTGTCGCTGCTGATGCTGCAGATGCGCATCATCACGATGTAATGATGTTGCAGTGGCAAGCGGCAAGCGGCAACTTGCAACCGGCAACCGGCAACTTGCAACTTGCAACTGGCACTTTAGCGCGTCAGCTAGAATGCCTCCAGCGGCGCAAAGTGTCGAAGCAAGAGATACACAGCCATGTGGCAAGTGATGATGGTTGCAAGAGGAGCCACACTATAGAGTGTCTACATATGTGTGTGTGCGTGAGTGTATGTGTGTGTGTGGCAAAGGAAAATGCTGCTGCTTAGACAATCTATTCGCCTGGTCACACTGCATGCAATTTGCAACAACTAATTGCAAATGCGCAAATGTGTTATAAAATTTAATTAATATTAATAATTGCATTCGTTGCAATAACATTTTATTGCAGCACCCAATTGCAAAAGTATTTATGACTTAAACATACAAATTGCACAAATTTATGCAAGCTACACAAACTACTCACTCTCATATTTGTAATTACAACTATAATAAATATCATTTTTATTCATGATTTATGTGATTAAATGCTGCTTAGCTGATTTTAAATGTTTAATATTATCTTTAAGAATTTTGCTTTTCTATGTGGCTTCAAGTAAAGCACAGATTATAAAAAAGAATCTGTTAAACAAAGATCTATTAAAATATTTTAAATATAGTCGAAATATATAAAATGGTAAAAATCTTAAATTACCAAAAAAAAAAAAAAAAAAAAAAAAAAAAAAAAAAAAATTGCACATCTCATAAATGTAAAATATTACTTTAAACAATTATGTGATTAGAATATATTGTTTCAATATTAAATGATTTAAATCAGTGAGTAATAAAATAAAGTATTACCCATAGAAAAATAAGTATTAGAAACCGGATCCAAGAAAGTTTGCTATAAAAATATTTATGAAAAGTTCTATTATTTTAGTTTATTATTATAATTATAATTCTTTAGTATATTATTACCATTTCAAATATTTTTCAACTCTGATTTCTTTCATTTGAATAAACCATTTTTATTACAAAAGTATAAATAAAAATTAAAGTTGTTTTTTAAGTTTGCTATTGATAAACTTTACATTACTCGATTTAAGTAAAGTTTTTAATTTTTTGGCTTTTAATTTACATACATATAACAATAATATTAATATCTAAGCTAATATTACAAAAAACTCTTTCAGACGAAAACTCATCGTCGATCACTATATATTTTATACTAAAAGTTGTAGAAAAACTGTTGCCAATTTTCTAGATTCGGATACATACGAGGGACAATATAAATAGCTACATACAATGGTTTTACGCATCTGGGCTCCAGAAACAATTCAAATTGTATTAAAATAGAGGCAAGTATGCTGGATAGCCATAAAAACTATTTATATTCTCTTATTTTGAGATCCCAAGAAGCTACAATACAATATTCTTGAAAAATATCACAGACGAAATAAATAAAATTGGACTCAAAGATTCATAGCAAGGACCTCGGTATAAATGTCTTCTCTGCATGCATCTCTGGTCATTAAGTTTAACAGTTTTGCAAAAGTTTAAATATAGTACACACATATAAACGATGCTTCCTGTTGCGAAAGTTCATCGAAAGCTCAGCGGAGGAATGGCATAGACCATCATCATAGACCACGCAGGCGACCCACGACCCACTTGTTTACCCTTGAACTCCAAAGTGAAATGCACCATCGTGACCTTTGTGCACGCAAATACAAATACAACTCGCATCTGCAATATTTATGCACTTGTCCACACACAGCACCAACAACAACAACAACAACAACAGCAGCAAAAAAAAATGCACCACATGCCAGCTAACGACTGACTAGTGGAGAGTGAAGAGTGGAGAGTCGGTGAGTGCTGTAGTAGTGAAGAGAGCAAGCTTCATTTCTCCCACGCTGTGTGCAAAAGCAGCTGCAAATATTGCGTGAGTGTGTGTAAGAAATGCGTGTGAAAATTGTCAGACAAAAGTCTGATGCATTGCCTAGACACAACACAACACAACACATAAACAATTTTTAAGTTTACAGTTTGGAATGCGAGAGGGGAAAAATGGAGAAACGGAGTTTTGGGGGGAGCCGGTTTCACTTACTCTCAGTTGCAGTTTCGCTTGCCGCCTTTGATCTATTTTCGGGTGCTGTCACAACCAAGAGCGAACGCTAATCAGAGGAAGCCGAAGTCACTGGAGCCGAAAGCCAACATCAGCCATTTAAAAATAACAAACAAATGTGTTTCTTCTACAACATATGCATCTGTATTTGTGTGCGTAAATAAATCAAATGATCATCTTGCCAAAGATGCCGACAGTGCTTTTAAAAGAGAGTGTCAAGGAAGCCAACAAAGCTTGCACTACTCAGAGAGAGAAAGAGAGATATGCAAAGTCAGTTGTTTTTGCATGCTATTGGAAAGCATTACTTGGTCGCATCTCTGTGTGTGTGTGAGAAGCTTGTGATCGGTACAAGGGATGTCTGAGAACGGCTTGAGTTCCTTTCACTCGCACTTACACACTCAGCAAGCCATGGAATCTGAAAGCTTTGTCTGCAGCAAATTCTCTCTTACACACAAGTTAATCCCTATTGAGCAAGCAAATGTGTGAATAGAGCGCGAGCACAAGAGATTGAGTATCCAATAAGAATCGTATGATAAGACGCTTATCATACACAACATCAGAATGAAAAGCCCAAACAAATAGGGGGGAAAATAGAAATATAAATAAAAAAAATAATAATATTGTACTATATCTGTGTATAAATATTAGAAACTTACCTAGGGAGCAAACGAAGACGTTGCGATGAAAGTTAACACCGCTTTTGGTTTTGTTGTTTTCTATTTTCCGGTTTTTGTTGTTTGTTGGTAGAACGATGAACGATAACGGTATATTGCAATGCTGCAAGAGGAAACTCGAATAAGACAAAAATGTACAGCAACAACAACAAGCAGCGAGACTAAAATGTCTGTTATCCTAATTGAAAGTTTTAGCTTTTAATTAAACACACAGACACATGCAAACGGAAGCGGACAAGACAAGAAGGAGAAGGAGAAGGGCGGGCTCAAAGTTTGCGCTTGCGTCAGCGTCAGCAGCGCCGCCTGCAGCAGAAATCGAATTTTCCAAAATCACACACCAACAAAAAAAAAAAAAAACACAAAAAGAGAAGAAACCGAAACACAAACAGAGACACCGACAACGGGCGATAGAAGAGACAAAACTAAGAGGAAAACGAGTTAAGACGACGCAGACAACAAGACAATGCGCTGCCGACGTCGCCGTAAACGTCTCTGCTGCTGCTGCCGTCACTTGCTGCAAGATAAAACCAACAACAACAAGAACGAGCGCCGCTTGCAGTTGTTGCTATTGTAGATTTTTGTACATCGTTTTTTTTCCTTTTGGCTTTTTGGTTTTTTGTTTACGCGCAACTTGAAAATTATTGAATTGGGTTTTATATTATGTTTGTTGGCCAGGCTTACGTTTTATTATTTTGATGCCTTTTTAGTTGCGCGCGCGCATCTCCCAACAACAACAACAAAAATATTAAAAAAAAGAAACAACAAAAAAGCTAAGAAGCACCACAAACTGCACAGCAGACACAAGAACCGAAAAAAAAGAAAACAATCTAGAAGATAACAAAACACTCGTAAGATGTTTTGTGCTCCTTACTTTGGCTAACGCATTATTTGCTTTTTAACGAATATTTGTTATGTTAATGTGCGCTTGCTTTTAATTTGTATATTTTCTTGTTAGTAGTTATGTTCTTCAGTTGAGACAACACACAACAGTCGGAGTCGGTCGTAGCACTAAAATTGGAGTGCGACACGAGAACCGCGCGCAACACAAACAAAATGAAGACTAACAACTCGAACGTTAGCGCAATGTGATTGCAAGCGCAACGCCCCAAAATACCAAAAGTGCCTGGCGCACTCCAACAAAAAAAAAATACATTCAAAATATCTGACTAGCATCTTGTAATGGCAACTCGAATTTCAATCGCATCATATTGTGTTATATTATTGACACTGCTTTAAATTATTTGTATTGTTTAAAAATTGTAACTAGTTTATTATGCATTTAAAATTCTTTCACATAACTGCGGCCACACTTAATGTAGTGCTGCCAGACTGCTAGCAACGGTTGCGGGAAAGCACTTTGAAAAGCTGCCGCCAGCGGGCGCTAGTCGTCTGCGTTAGGTGGTTGTATATAGCAAAAACAACAATCATAATAACAAGCTAGGAAAGTGGAAAGCTAACAACGAAGTTACAACACTCTAATATATAATTCAGTTATTGGATGAATTTCAATAAATGCATATGCATATAAATTAAGCAGTACGTGTCAGTCTTTGTTAATCTGAATATCTAATATGTATGTGACAAACTGCTTACAAAATTCAAGATGCCTGCAAAGTTTTATAGTGTGTGTGTGCCTAATGTGCAGAATACTCGGTCAGCTGGGACGCTTTTTTCTCATTTGGCAGAAAGCTGCGCCTGTGTTGTCATCGTTATGTGTGTACGCATTGTTGTTGCTACTGCTGCTGCTGCTGGTGCTGCTGTCTAAAAAGCTTTTTCAACTAATAACTGCTGCGCTTAATTTTCTATTTGATGGCAACGAAAATTGACACAGTTAAATCGTAAAGAGTTAAGCAAGCATTTTAATAGACGCGCAAAAAGAATACGAAGAACAACTGCATGCACAATGACGGCCAAGTGATACGATAGACAATCGAATTTCCATTCGACTTTCATTCGCGACTCTCGAGTGAGAAAAGCGTATCCAACGAATTTTTGACCATGTCAACGGAAAGCAATACGCCCGTGGATCCGCGTGTCCAGGTATGTGTGAGCTTACAGTAATGTTTGTATCCGTGTGTATGTGTGTTTGCAATGCATTTTGATAATCTCCCCCTCTCCCACACACCTTGCAGATTGAGCTGGAGAAGCTGAACACGGCAACAGACAATATCAACAAATACGAAGTGGAGCTTGATGTGAGTTATCGATTTTTGTTTGCAATCGCACTCTCTCTCTTTCTCTCTCTGTCGCTGTCGCCGTCTAACGCTACCTCACTCACTCTCCCACTTTACATAATCCATTTTAAAGGAGTCCAAGTGCGAATTCAAGCGTCTGCTCGCCGAGAGCGTCGTCCGCATCAAGGCCGCTGCCCATAAACTGGGCAACTCCATTGACGCCGCCAAGCCGTACTATGAGTCACGCATCTATGCCGCCCAGCTGGCCAAGGAGACACAGTTGGCGGCCTCGAACCATGAGAAGGCCAAGTCCATTCATGCCGCCGCCAAGGAGATGGTCTATCTGGCGGAGCAGGGACTCGGCGAGAAGTCCACGCTGGACACCGCCTGCCAGGAGATGCTCAGCCATGCGGCGAGCAAAGTGAATCAGTCGCAGCTCGAGGTCAGCGACACTCGCAACGCCCTCAAGATGTGCCAACTGAAGCTCGAGGTGGCCAACAATCGTGTGGGCAAGCTGCAGGGTCAACTGAAGCAGGCGTTGCGTGCCTCCAGGTAACTCGCTTCCGGATCCACCTGCTTTCCGGGATACTCTACTTCTCAACTTTCGCATGTCCTCGATCTTTAGTCGCATGACCTGGCAGACAATCTAATTAACTCTTGGAGTCAGGAGAAGGCGGGGTGATTAGAAATGAGTCTTAAGCCAACCTATCCTTTTATTATTGCTCTAAGTATACCTTTGAGGAAGCTACAATTAGTATGATAATGTAATAATGTAGGGAACATCCTTAAACAGAAGTAGGGAAGGATAGTTTCAATGTATCCGGTATTTTAAACTTAAACATCATTTACGCAATTGTATATTACCTTTCGTTGGGAATTCAAGAAATGCGGGATAGATAAGTCAACTGCCCGATATTTATACCTATTCATATTACAAAATAGAGGAGTCCTATTATCTTATGTTGTATACTACATATCTTATTATATATACTGCCTAATCTAAATATTATTAACTTTCCATATTAATAGTCTTTGTCTCGTCAATTTGATATAGTATATATATTCGCAAAGATCCCTTCATTAATTTTGAATGACCACGTAAAAACGCGAGAAGTAAAATATAAAATTAATTATTACGTAGATTATGTCTGACAAACCATTGCAAAGTTATGTAGCTAACTATATATAGCTTTCAGGGAATCTTTATCTAACATATGTATATAGTTGCAAGCTATTCGTGCTTAGTCAGGTTTGCTCAACTTTTAAAGATCCCGAGATTTCATAGCTTATAAGATTAAATAATTCAATCAAGCTTTTGCATACAACGTTCATAAGTGAAACTTCTTTAATACCTTGAAAGATTTACTTAAAAACTTTCTGATTCTATCTCAACTTTAACATAGTTTACTTCCTTAAAATATGTTGACTATATGTCGGGGAACGAAAGAGATTTCTTTAGTTGACTGATATTTCATAGAAATTTCCTAATTGTCTGCCAGGTTATATGTCTTTCGATCGGTTCCATCGCTGCGATTTCGATTCTACTATAAGTCTTTAGTTTAGTCTGGTTATTTGCTGCGATTAACTATCGGTTCGGTTCGATTTGGTTTGGTTTGGTTCTCTCTTTAGTTTCCTCTGTTTTTGTATCTTTTCCACATTTTTTGTTTGTTTTCATTTTCGGTTCCATAGATTGCAGCTGAGGCGCAATTTACTTTTGTTGAGATACCTTAGCATATTGCACGCTTTGTATTGTACCCAGTGCTCGTGAGTATGCCTCACCAGCCGCCTTGACACGCCCACTAATCCAAATCCGTTCCAAATGCCACACAATGCGCAGACCGTACTACGAGACGCGAGCCAACTACAATGGACTTCTGAAGGCACAAAAGCTGCGCGTCAACGATCTGGAGGCGAAGGTCAGTGCCGCCAAGTTGACCTACAACGAGGCGCTGAAGAATCTCGAGCAGATCTCCGAGGACATTCACCGCCAGCGACAGCAGCGCAACAATCTGCTCAACTACGAGGCCATGTTGCGTCAGGTGGATGCTGTGGATGCACTCACCGCCGCAGCAGCCGTCGGCGTGGAGCAGCAGTTGATCTCGGAGCCACAGCAGGAGGAACAGGAGCCGGAGGACGAGGAGTATCTCAGCATGCCGGAGCGCCTGAGCAGCGGCTGCAGTTCGCCGCGTCAACGTCAAGCGGACCCGCATGATTGCCCCCATCTGTTGCATGACTTCGAGGCAGTGCTAACGTTCCCTCAGAAGCTGGCTGGCGGGATGCACAAATCGGCGAGCACCAGTGCCACCGATGGCGACAATAATCTGTTTGCCCAGGCGCAGGGTTTGCATGCGCCATACGATATCAAGCCGCGCTCCGAATCCGGCAGCTCCTCCATCTCCGCCTCCGTCTCGGCATCGACATCGACGGCAGCGGCAACGGCGCCGCCGGCGGACAATGATATCGATCAGTGGACGGAGATTCGACTCTCGCACTCGGACAGCACCAGCTCCAGTTACTCGAATCAATCGCTGCTGGAGCAGCATGGCCTGGATGGCGCTGGCGGCCTCGGTGGCGGTGGTTGCGGCCTAGGCGGTGGCTCTGGACTGGGCTATGGCCTGGGCGGCAACCTCGAGGCGGATGCGCAGTCCCAGCACTCGACGTCCTCGTCGGATGAGCCAAAGCGCAAGGTGACGTGCACCACCATATTCCAGGATGACAGCGTCACGGGATTTGGAAGCGGACAGCAACAGATGAGTCGCAAGCAGAGCTTAAGCCAATGGCTGTCACGTTCGAACAGCTTCAAGAGCAGCGGACGGCGGCAGAGTCTCGATCTGCTGATCGATGCCGGCGACAAGGTGAAGGATGTGTTTAGCTATGGCTTTCAGCGGGTCGGACGCAGTCTGGAGCGGCGCAACAGTGAGTCCGAAATGGCCAACGAGGGTGCTGGCGAGGCGGATGCGTTGCTGGACAACAGCTCTGCGGCAGCAACAGCAGCGACGGCGGCGGCGGCTGCGACGCACGCAACGACGACGGCATCAGCGACGAACAGCAGTAGCAGCAGCGCCGGCGATTTCTTTTCATTTAGCAGGTCAGTAGATGGCAATGGTCGCAGCGGAGGCGGCAGTAGCAGCGGAGGCAGCGGCGGCGGCCTCCTGTGCACGCTGCAGAATCGTCTGACAAAGCTCATTTGATAGTTCAATTAAAATAACGACGCCCACAGCGACAAGCGACCAGCTAATAATCGTTCATCGATCAATCGATAGTCCGATAACTGCTAAACTGCAATTCAAAATTCAAACTGCACCCACCTAAAAAAAAAAAAAAAAGAAAACAAACAACTAAAGACTAGTAATATCAGCTATACAAAACAACAAACTACAACTAATAAGCAACTACTGCAATTAACTAAATTCCTAAATGCTCGATCAAAAAACAAAACAAAAAAAATACCATAAGAATTGGCTGCTTTGATTTGGTCCTTTGCTCTTTGAAACACATTCCATCACTACCACAACTACAACTACAACTACAACAGCAACAACAACAACTACTACTACTACAACAAACTGCATTGCACGCACGCACGCTTCTACTAAATACAAAAAAAAAAAAAAACAACATTTTCAAATCAAAAATCTACTCTCAAAATTTGTATGTACTGCAAATACTTTTTAATTGTATGTTGTGTGTATCTTGCTGAGCCATGAAATACCTTCCAAAAAGTGTTTACATACTAATTAATGCATTTTGTAAAGCTTTTTGCTTCACAGTAATCACATTCGATAATTGATTGGCAGTTATTTCATGGATCTGCATTTAGTGTGCCCGTTTCTCATTACTCATTTTCTCACTTTTCGATCCTTTTTCACATTCATTCACACTCTCAAACTACGCTTTCTTATCGCTCATGCTATCTTTGTCTTTCTTTCACGCATTTCATAACATCTTCCATCACTTTCACACTCACGCACACACACCTGTATCTTGCTGCTCATTTGTTGTTACTTTCACTATCTCTTTTGTTTTATGTAAACACTTAACAACTACAACAAAGAACAACAACTACTTTACAGATCCTCAGAACCCAAAGAGTTACTGTCCGATGAGCAGGTTGAGAATTTACTCTTGAATCACATGGTGGATGAGCACGGCGTCATTATAGTGGAGGAATTAAAGTCACCCACAGTGGCCAGAACAACAACGACAAGCATGCATCACCCACAACAACAGCAACAACCGCAGCAGCAGCAACAACAACAGCAAAATCATCATGCCACATTGAGTGTAGCGAGCGCTGCACGTGCCGCATTAATGTTTTAAACTTTAAACACCGAGAAAACTGTACTTACAAAATGATGGAAAGCAAAAAGCAAATTATCACGAGCACACATTGCAAGCAATATAGTAAGAGGCGAACATATCACACGACATCATAGAATCCCCCCTCCACACCCCATAAGCTAATGCTTTAGACAAGGAGGAGCAGCTGGAGAGCAGAGCAGAGAAAAAGGAAATCCTCTGGAATTTATTTTTTAATTTATACATAGTTTTTGGCTATGTTCTAATCCTAACATGTGCAATAATGTTGTTTAGCGTACAAAAAAACAAAAACAAAGTTACATTTTATGCTGTTCTGAAAAAGCAATTAACTAACTTTTAGGCATACGAATCAGTTAAATGGTTGAGTATGTTTATCATTAAAAGGAAAAGGAAATAATTATTAGCTAAAGAAAACACTCAGAAGAGATAAACCACAAAATACAAAATAATTATAGAAATTATACAAAGTACGTTAAAAATATACAATACATATTGATATTGACATACAATAACTGCACCGCGTATTTTTCTAATTTAAATTTAACGAATTCGTCTTCAATGCACAGGTATTTTTTGTTTTAGTATTTTTTTGTACAGCTGTTGCTCAACATCAATAGCAAACAAATATATCGATGTACCAGTGTGGCAGCTAAGCTACTGTTGAAAAGTCAGCTGATTTTCATCGTATTTTCCAATTTAAATAATATGAAAACATGAAAAAATGATTCAGTTTTCACATAAATAACACCACAAAATTACAGTAATAATCCAATTTGTTTGTATTGCGAGTATTTTCACTTTCACGTGCATATCGATACAGCTTTCACGTCATATCGATAGTCGCGGTGCAGCCTTGCAATAACTGAACTCTCCACCAAGTGTATTTCCCATAGAGCAGACAGAAGCAAAAAGAAATCGGCTGCCAAATAAAATAATTTGTGACGCCGCACAAAACGAGCACGTTGTGAATTAAGTTAGCCAAAATGAATGTGCTTCCGGTGCTGTTGCTGTTGCTGATGCAGCTCACAGCGCAAAAAGTGTTCGCCGATGGAAATGCGACTGCTGCAAACGGAAATTCGACTGTCCCCAAAGTCACAACACCAACAAACACAAACACAACAGTGCTTAGTGCTGTGAATAACAAGAATAATGCAACAACAATTACAGGTGCTAGCACTAAGCCGGAGGTGGTGAATGGCGTCGTAGAGCAGCCGCCGCTCAAGTTGCCACAAGTGGCCGACAACGGCAACAACAGCAAGGATAATGCAACGGTGGTGTTAACGCGCAAGGTGAGCAAAACGGATACGGCCACATCAGCAAATCCAACAGCAAATAGTACCAGCACAACAAAAACGACCACAACAACAGCAACACCACTGAAGGTGGCAACAACTGCGATAACAGGCAATAAAAACAAGGCAGATAAACCGCTGGCCGAAGGCGTCTCGCAGAGCGACATCGCCGGCAGCGGCAGCAACAAGACGACAGCGGCGGCTCCAAGCAGCAACAGCAGCAGTACAACAACAACAACTAGCAGTTCATCAACAACAACCACAACAACAACGACGACAACCACAACAACAACACCAACTACAACCACAAAGCGACCCTCTAAGCCCACGATTACCATCAGTATGTATGTGCCCATTGCCGGCGAACAGGATCAACAGCTGTCTTCAGCAGCGGGAGCAGGAGCAGCAACAACAGCAGGAGCAGCAGCAACCAGCGGTGCAGTCGATGCTTCCATTATCAAATCGGATCCCATAACGCAGCCAGTGCAGGAGATGGTCAGCAGTTTGCCGAATCGCAGTGAGAACGAATACATTGTGCCCATGGTGACAGTGATGCTGACAGTGCCCTTGGCCATTGTGGTCTTCATCATTGGCTATCGACGTTTCCGCGACTTGTGGCATACGCGTCATTACAGACGCATGGATTTCCTCGTCGATGGCATGTACAACGATTGACGAAGGCGCCTCCAACAGCAGCAACAACAACAGCAGCAGCAGCAATGCAATGGTGGGGCAAGTGGAGCAGTTGGTGCCACAGGCGGTGGCGCTGCTCTGCGGCTGCCTTAGCGGAAGAGACGTTGATAGAAAAGAGCGGCAATCAATTGGAAAGATTATTAGTTATTTAAGTTTTTATTTTTCTTTTTTACTAAACATTATTATTGTTTTGTATTTCGCATAAAATGCAAGTAGAACGAGTGCGGAGACAGGGAGCGAGCAAGAAAGAGAGAGAGAGAGATTGCGAGACGCAGCACGTTGGTGTGAACGGTGCAGCGGCAGAGGGCCGAAGCTAAATATACACATTGCTCAGTCAATTAAAAACATTGAGAAAAAATACACTAGACGATGGATATTATGTATATGTAAACACACACACTCAACACACACACACACACACATTAGCTTTAAACGCAAGTAATTGCCACATTCAGATATATATATACATCGAGATATGTATGTTTGTATACATTTAATTCACCGCGGCCAAATTGAATTTTTGATAAGATGCAAATGAAGCGCAAAACACTGAAAAATTTCAACTGATTTTGATGAGAATATATTTCAAGCATTTCATTTAATGGATTCGAATTTTATAATCATTTTGTTACGATTTATATACACACATCAAAAAAAAAAAAAAAAAAAAACAAAAAGCAAAAAAAAAGTACACATACACAAGGTATAAAAAAAACACCTTGAAATCGCTGCGACCAAATTGTAGAAACTATTCAAACACTCAAAGCGCAATTAGCAATCAATGGAATCATGAAATTACTACTTATATACAATACGACTACTATATACACTATTCTATAACCATAATGTGCCTTACCATTTCACAGCGCTCAATAATAGAGCTGCAACGAACACACATGAAACATAATATATATACATATATATCTACATATATCCTCATACATCATGTATCTGTAGTATCTTTATCTATATTTGTAACTGTAGCACGTAGCTCTCAAAACAATATATCTTGGCCAAGCATTTGATCTATGCCCCATTAAACAGGAACATAAAACTCGAGACAAAAGAAAAAAAAGAAAGAATGAAAGAACGCCAAATGAAATACGCAGCTAATAAATAAGCAATTTTTGGTAGAGTCGAAACAATGCAAAATTAAGCAAAATGCGCATTTATTGCATAATAATTTGTTATAAACGAAACAATTACAATAAAGCAAACGCAGTGTAACCAATAATAACCCGACCATTTGCCTCAATTCCACTTTGTTTAGCCTCACACACAAATCGAATGAAACGCGAAACGAGCCTTAGAAATGTAAACAATGTATCCAAAATAAGTCCAACAAAATGCCTATCGAGAGCGAATGCGTTTTGTCTTTCCACATGCCACAAAACTGACTTCAAATGCGGCTCGCTCATTTCATTTATTGACTTATTACCACTAGGCATTAAAATTTGTTTTCACTTTTCATCAACAGACTTGAAAGTTACTCTTTGGCAATCCCTACTGTATTTCACAAAAATAAAATTAAAAGCATACTTTTCGAAACATGATTAATTTCGCTTAAGTTTAGTTCGTGTGAAAGTTTGAAGCTTACCTAAAAGTATATCGCAGTTAATTTTTTTTTGTAAAGTTGGGAATACCTTTATTTTTGATTACGGACAAGAAATCGTGTAATTAGAAAAGACATTTTGTTATTGTTTCTTTTTCTTTAAATTATTCTAAAATGTTGTTATTTTTCTATCTAAAGGTTAGAGAAAACAAATTTATTAAATAACTCTAGGACCTGATCATTTTCAAAAACTTCTTAGAAGGCTTGAAATTCGACAGAAGTTTTACATATTTTATTGAATTACAACAATTACAAATGGTTTTTGGATACAATTTCAGATTTCTTACTTCGTTACAGTTGAAGTTGAAGTTTAAAATGACAAAATTCTACATAATTTTCACTACACTTCTTCCAACGGGAATCTATTCGCTTTGAATGCATTAATTTGGTGTAAGACTTTGAAATCTTTCAAATTTTATTTGAAATATGTAAAGATAGGAAACTTATAAAAAGATAATGCTCACAACTATAGAACAAAAATTGTTTAAACACTGCATTTTTACTACACTTTCCTTAACGGGAATATATTCGCTTCGTTGGATTGCCAATTTATGTGAAAATTAAGTGTTTTCAATATTAATTGGAATATTGAGAGATAAGAAAAATCGGAAATATTAATTCTGATAACTATAGAACAAAAATTGTTTAAGAACTACTTCAAAATCGTCTTAGCGAGTTTGAAATTCCAAAATAGTGCTTTATGTTTAAAAGAATTCAACAAATTCCAAATAAGTTTTAACTTAACTTTCTCCGGCGGGAATATATTCGCTTTGAAGGATCGTGAATTTAGTGGGAAACCGAAATGTTTTCTACTTTTACGATATTTGTGTGTCAGAGTTGTCAAATTATTGAAATCACTTGACCTTTTGTCGTTAATAGATCACCAGCGGCTGTTCACAGATTAAGACAAATGTGTAACAACCTGCAAAACAGAAAGCAGCAACACCTCCATCCCCACCTCACTCCCCCAAAAAGCAATTCTACCACCTCATGCCAACCACATTCAAAAAAAAAAAAAAAAAAATAAAAAAATGAAGAGAACAAAGCAACTTTTTCTGCTGTTGATGCTGCTACTGAAGTGGTTTATAAATTATCTCCATCTCCATAGACTTTTCGTAGTTCGTTCGTTTCTAATAATCTAAACAACAGAGGGAAAACAACACGAGAAAAACAACAACAACAAAATCTGAAAAGTGAAAACTGAAAACTGAAAATGTTGCAGCCTCTGCCTCGATCGAGAATCTTTTTTGTTTAGCCGGAATCGGGACGGAGGCGCCGTAATCGTCGGGCACGTGTGAAATGAGCCGAACAACTGCCTCCGACGCATCGTGATGTTGATTTGTTTTTTGGGGGGATTTCGTTGAGATCGCTGCTCACTTGGAAACTAGCATTGAACGCGTGCACATCGTGTGCTCCTTCTTCACGCCGATATCCACATCGATTATCTCTCAATAGACACACACACGGAACACGGAACACACAAAATGCATCCTGCCTCGCCGCACCAACATCGCTCGCGTCTCAATGTCAGCAGTGCAGCTGGAGCAGCAGCTGGACAACCGCAGAACACGCCGGATTCCTTTACGTTGAGTCCACAATCGCCTCATCATCATCACCATTCGCCACAGCAGCAGCAATCGCACACGGTCCAGATTAGCTCCAGCTCCACACATCCCTATCAGGGACTCAAAACATGTAAGAACTCTTTCACAAGCATTTTTTCAAATTCGATAACAACTATTTAACATACAACAAAACTTTTTCCAAAGTTATTTTTATTTAACATGATATTGGATATGAGCATGCAAATAATCTATCATAATACCTGTCAAAGTCAATTAATAAAAGAATTAATTTAACATGATGAAATATTTACTATTCATTATTTATTACTTATTACGAGTTGTGTTTCACCATCTTTACATTAAACTACTTTCTGAGCATTTCAAATAAGCTCAAATTTGTATAATTCATTTAAAATAATATGTTCTGCATTTTTACGAAGATAAATAACTAGAGTCAACTTTCTATATTATATCTAATCTCCTAGATCTACACACAATCTATATAAAACTTCGCATTAAGTAATTTTAAATTTTAAACACGCACACATTAATTGGAAAACTATCTTCGAGAAGCTCAAGATCTCATAAGAAATTCATTAAAAATTTAGCTTGTATTACGCTTTAACGGAGATAAATACCGCATTTAAACATATAGTCTTTCATATGGAATACTTTCTATTTACTAATGCTTTAATTGCTAAATCCATGGAACTGTTTTTTAATCAAATACAAATTTCTTGAGGGAAAAGTATATTTTACTCTTTTTACGGAGATACATTTATTTTTCATTTATTCTGCAATAAATACCCTTTAATATTAGATATTTTGTTTAGAGTCCATAAAACTTTGTTGAGAAGTATTTCGAATGAACTACAAATTAAAATGAATAAATTCAAAACATTATTTCTATTGTTATTGAAATAAATAATAATAAACAAGTATATTCTGTGATAAATAGATTTTCATATTAAATACATTTCTTTTGTTATGTTCAATTATTCTTTACTATTTAAATGGAATGAAGTTGAATGAAATTCAATACTGTTAATCATTTGAAACTCTGTAATAATAATCTATACATTGAATCTCATTAAATATGATGTTTTGTTTGAATATGTTTTTTCGATGTCCCTAACTTTCGTAGCAAATAATCTGATAATAATATTATAACTTTTTAATCTCATTAAATATTATATTTGAATATGTTTTTTTTAATGTAACTAGCAAATAATGTGAATTTGATTTAAATTTTCAAATAAGTAAGGCAAGTTACTCTCGTCTGATCTAGATCGGAAACTCCCTCGATCGCTATCCGATATTTCATGTGTGTTCTAGCAATTTGCGACTACGAATATTTGACCGCATTCGCCAGTTTATGCTGCTTGTTTGTTTGGTTCATAAAATATTCATGCCTGACTAAAGACTACAAATACAAAAGATACAAATAGCATTCGTTATACTCAATATGTGACCCCATAAATCGGCTGTGTTTGGGGGGCTATAAACCATAAATTGATCTTTATGCGATAGCGAATCATAATTCAAGCGCGAGGTAAATCGATTTGCAGCAAACAGACACACACACACACACACAAATGATTCATTAGTTGTCCGATGTCAGTTCCATATTGAATTGTTGTATTATAGATCTCATGCCTTAGGCCTTAGACCCGTCAGCCATCGACGACCACCAATGAAGTATGCAATATAAACTGTGGACCGACAAGTAAAAATAAATAGTAGACGAGACGCGCGATGAGTCGGAGAAACTGATTCGATCCATATCCGTGATATAAATCGTATTGTCGAAACTTATAACATAAACAAAAGCTCAACTGAAAATAACCCTGCCATATAGACTGAACTGAACTAAACTGAACTGTGGCACTCGTACTCGTGTCTGTGTATAAACATTCCAATTTGGCCTGATCTAATCTGATCTGAACTGTTCTGATCTGATCTGATCTGATCTGGCCCCCACCCACAATGGGGGGATTGTTTAGTTTGCTGCCTGCCCCCAGAGATGAGTATCAGTTGAACCTGTCCTCTGCGACTCGTTAAAAACTATACAGAAAAAACAAAACACAAACACACACACACGCGCATAGTTTGTACATTAATGTACTATATGAGTACTTTGTGTTTGCCTCCGCCTCTGCTTAAATATGAGCCATGGGCTAATTTAGCAATAAACAAATGCCAGCAATGTAGTTAAACATCATATTGTATACTATATGCTATATATATATACTATATTTGCTCATAGATCATAGGCAAATCTTCCATCCGCCCATCTGTACATCGAAAATGTAATATCTAGTTGATTTAATTATTTAAAGCATTATAAACTTTAAATGTTCTACTATATATACACAACATTCAAATCAACTTGTAGTTTTCAAGACTTAAATAAATAAATAATGATACAAGTGGGTCTTATTTTAGTTTGAAAAATTGTTTTCCTAAAAAGAATTTCACCTTTAACATTTTATACATTCTTTTTATTTTCTATTATGTTATGTGTTATATACTACAGAATTTATGCTTTGAGTTATTATAAACACATCATTGATATACAAATACTATATTGATTTATTTTGATTAATTAGCTAAAAATACACAAATTTGCAATCAAGTGATGCTCATATATCATATGTACTTATTATGTTGTCCATAACGATGAGTTTAATAGAATTTTCACAAATTGCAGTTCGAATATTCATTTTAAATACGTTTTATTTTTAAATCTTGAAAAAATTTTTTTTTTATGATTATCTATTATTTTAATGTTTAATGCTATTGTGATGATTTTGTTGCTGATATAAAATAGTCTAAATGGTTTGCAAGTTGTTCAAGAAATGCGAAATTCGCAATTGATTTATCTATTGCCAAATCGGTTGCAGACTTAACATATGACCAATTTCAATTGGAATACCAAATGGATTTAGTTTAGTTCGTATGATCTTTGACCATACTGTTGCCTATTTCAGTAAAATCGCTCACTTGTCAATCTGCAGTCGAACAACAAACGGAAATCCAAGGCGGCAAAGAACAACATACTTTCATACTATGCAAATATGACTGTACTATGTGAGTGTGCTCTGATCTCGGCTAGGTCATAAAAATCGTAATTCACTTTTCTACGCTATGGACTATTTTGAATGAAGTAATATATATACATATGTATATATAAAACAAGTAAGAAAGCTACAGTCGAGTGTACTCGACTGTGAGATACCCGCTACCCATTTTGAATAAAATAAATTCGTATGAAACACTGGATCTCAGAGACTATAAGAGATAGAGCTATAATTATTTTTCGACAGCATTTGTTATGTTTGCACGCAGATCAAGTTTGTTTCAAATTTTTACCACGCCCACTTCCGCCCCCGCAAATCAAAAAAATCGAGTAACAAGCGTAATTTTAAAGCTAGAGTTCCGAATTTTGGTATATATAATAACTACTATAGTAGTTATGATTTGGTTGCGATCAGATAAAAATTGTCGAAGTTATTAAAGAAATACTTTTGTATGGGCAAAAACGCCTACTTACTAGGGCTCTTAGTTGCTTTGGGCGACAATCTGGTCCATTGTGCCGTCTATGGTATATTTTGAATGGTGTACTATATCGATATACCAAACATACCATTTGGTATATTTTTAGTATTTTCGGTATATTTCGAAAATAATACCGCAATATTTTGCCTTTATTAAAAATAGGTAGCGGGTATCTCACAGTCGAGCACACTCGACTGTAACTTTCTTACTTGCTAATTCAGCAACCGTGCCATATACATATGTACATATGTACATATGTTTTTGGACATTTTCTGCAACATTTAAAGAAGCAAAATGTTTTTATGACGCGGGACTGCAGATCGTGAAACTTAAAAAAAAGCTTTGTGGTAATCATTTAATTGAAAACTAATATATTCTTTGTATATTTAGATTTAGATAGATATTAAATTCCAAGAAATTTTCAACAATTGAATCTACGCTATAAGTGAAACAATACAAAAATAAATATTCAGAATTCATAAAAATTAAATAAAATCTTGGACACAGCTTAAAACTACCTATGATGCATTAGATTTTATTTTCATTTGTCATCAGTGATAGTTTAATTGCTTATGCCACTGGAGCGAATCCAACGCGATTATTTCCCATATCAAACTCAGTGTAGTATTTTCCACTGAACACATCGCCTAGGATCCAGAAATTTGTGCCTAAATACTGGAAAGCTGACAGGCAATGGTTTTCGAACTGAATAATGTAGTCAGACGGTGTCAGGGTGAATTTCCCGGTGCCAATGTTGAAGGTAATGACAGGCATCAAGCTTACACTGGAGCAATCGACCGAGCCGTCATTTCTGACCCTCAGGATCCGGAGCAACAGATTATAGGCATTGAAAGGGGCAATAATCAGCGAGGTGCCGGTATCAGCAATAGCCTGACAAGTGTTGCACAGCGAATAACCATTAACAGAGGCGCTAGCCATGGTGAATTGCCAGTATCCCTGCTCAGAAACGGGCACATAGATGAGGTTTCCCTTATACAGCGACGGATCGGAACCACCGAATATCAATTCACCTCCATTACTGGAGGTGCCAGCACGAGCCAAATAGAAGGAGAATACCGGTTTTTTAACAAGTCCCTGCGAAACCATTTTGTAGAAGGGAGGCACAACATTGTCCTGAGAAATAGACTGATATCCCATGCCGAGAATACCATCGAATTTGGCATTATTGAAGTTGGTTCCGGGCTCATTGGTGGCCTCAGCAAAGGTCTGACTAGCGATGGACAATCCATTGACATTGACGGTATCGGTGGACAAAAATCCGGACAAGCTGCCACTGCCATACTTAATGAAAAATCTCGTGCCATTCGCAACATAGCTGGAGGACGCTCTTGAGTCGTATTCATTGTGCACTTTGCAAGCGTAGCTCCAACAATATTTCGAAGGTACCCACAGATTGGACGAACCGGTATCGAAAAGCACCTTAAAGTCCTTGGCTGGTGTGCCAATGGAGATGACGCCATAGTAGGCCATGTTCATGAAGTTGGAAAGGTGTTCGTGGTTACTAGAAGAGGTCTGGGGCAGTCCATACTTTGCCCGCAGATGTTCCACCTCCGCCTTAATGTTGCCGCGCGTCTTCACAAAGTTCTCCACCTTGAGCAAAGGGACGCGATGCAGTTCGGCGCTGGCCACAGCGAGTAGAACAGCAACAATTGTGATTACTTTTTGCATTATGTATTTGAATGTTGCCTTATGAAATTCGACTAATTTTGAAACACTTTCAATTCGCATATTTATACCAAATTGCTTATTACAATCATATTGGAAAAATATTCAGCAAACCGCAAAGCACCCCCAGCAAAAATTTCATGCAGGCATCACGATTTAAATAGGGGCAGGAGCGTAGTGAAAGTTCGTCATTGTAAAAGAAAGAGTACAACAATAGCACGATAAGAATTTCAAAAATTATATTAAAAATGCAGGTCTTAGGTAAATAGCAAGGCAAAACCAGAAAGAGAAAGGGGGAGTCGATTTCCATAATTAGCAATCAAGTTTCATTAGTAAAGTTCCACTTAATTTGGATGATTCATTATTTCGATAAATAACATAAGCTTTGCTATGTAAATCAAGTTTAATGAACACATAATTTTCAAGAGCAAAGCGGTATAATCGTTAAAATATAACTGCATGCCAGAAAATACTGAAATATGCCAAATATATACCATTACATTCAAAAAATATATAAAATATAAATAAATACCATTTATAACTAAATCAGTAATGAAAGCCAGAGAAATATCCATAAATGTCCATCTTTGTCATTTAAATAAAATGAAATAAAAAAATAATTTCCAAGAAATACTGAAATATGCCAAATATATACTATTACATTCAAAATATACCATATACCATAGAGAACAACTAAAGCAATAACACACAAGTAAGAAAGTTACAGTCGAGTGTGCTCGACTGTGAGATACCTATTTTTAATAAAGGCAGAATATTGCGGTATCATTTTCAAAATATACCGAAAATACTAAAAAAATACTAAAAATATACCAAATGATATGTTTGGTATATCGATATGGTACCCCATTCAAAATATACCATAAACGGCACAATGTGCCAGATTGTCGGCTAAAGCAACTCAGACCCCTAGTAAGTAGCCGTTTTTGCCCATACAAAAGTATTTCCGTAATAACTTCCACTATTTTTATCTGATCGCAACCATAGGAATCATAACTACTACAGTAATTAATGTATATACCAAAATTCGTAGCTCTAGCCTTAAAATTACACTTGTTATTCGATTTTTTTTATTTGCGGGGGCGGAAGTGGGCGTACCAAAAATTTGAAACATCTGAGATCTAGGTGTTCATACGGACGGACGGACATACGGACATGGCTATATCGTCTCGGCTGTTGACGTTGATCAAGAATATATATACTTTATAGGGTCGGAGATGCCTCCTTCTACCTGTTACATACATTTCCTGCCGGCACAAAGTTATAATACCCTTCTACCCTATGGGTAGCGGGTATACAAATATATATTTTTTTATCTTTTTTATTGACAAACTGTCTGTTTAGTCAATAGGTAAATTGTATAATTAATATTAAATGAACAGAAATTACAGTTTTTCATATATATGTATGTACTTGTAATATAACATCTTATCAGTTGGATAGCAATTGTGAACACATATGGACAAATACAAAGTGAGATGGTTAGACGAAACAAAATCGAATAATATAGTAATATATGAATATACCAAATATCGCCTTCATATAGTGAAGAGTAAAATATATTTTAGTCTGTGTTTGGTATATCCATTTGGCATTTCGAACAATATAGTAATATTATATGTATATGAATATAGCAAATATCGCCTTCATATACTGAAGAGTAAAATATATTTTGATCTGTGTTTGGTATATCAATTTGGTATATTTAAGGAATAGTACCGCACTGTTTTATTTTTATTGATTATGGGTAGCAGAATCACAGTCTCACAGTAGCTATCTTACATTTTCTCACTCTGAAACATGTTTCATTTCGTTGCAGCTGAAAATGATGACATGGGCTGTGTGGAGCTGCTGGCCACAGCGATCTCGGTGCTCATCATGGTCCTCACGTTTCCCATCTCAGTGTTCATCTGCTTTAAGGTGGTCTCCGAGTACGAACGTGCTGTGATCTTTCGCATGGGTCGATTGCGCAGCGGCGGAGCCCGAGGACCGGGTGTCTTCTTTGTGCTGCCATGTGTGGATGATTACTATCCGGTTGACTTGCGCACAGTGTCCTTCGATGTGCCGCCACAAGAGGTGCTCTCCAAGGACTCGGTGACGGTGACTGTCGATGCCGTTGTCTACTATCGCATCAGCGATCCACTCAAGGCAGTCATTCAGGTGTCCAACTACAGTCACTCCACACGCTTGCTGGCTGCCACAACGTTGCGCAACGTGCTCGGCACTCGCAATCTGTCCGAGCTGCTCACCGAACGTGAGACCATCTCGCACACCATGCAGATGTCGCTGGACGAGGCCACCGATCCCTGGGGCGTTAAAGTGGAGCGTGTTGAAATGTAAGCTACAAATTGATTACAAATTTGTATTTCATATTCAGTTACAGTTATTTTCAAAGTAGCCAAACAACACCAGATTTAATGGTGAAATTGTAAAGAAAGAGTAGAAAACATTTACTGTTCCTATTCATATACATATAACATATAATATTTTTGTTATGGAAGTTATTTAAGAAATTATTTTATATGATGCAAAGCAACTGCTGCAATGGGGTCTAAGTTTGCTTTGGTATCCGGGTATATTTATTGGAGTACATCGATATACCAATTTCAGCCATCAGTATATTTTTAATTTTTTTTGTTTATGATTTTGTTATATTTTTGTAGTTTTTAGTATATTTGGAATGTAGTAGTATATCGATATATCAATTATGGCCTTCGGTATATTTTATAATTTCAAGTATATTAATTTGGTATATTTTCTACTCTTTAGTATATTTGGAATTTAGTAGCATATGGATATACCAATTATAGACTTCGGTATATTTGATATATTTTTGGTATATTAATTTGGTATACTTGTTGTACTCTTTAGCATATTTTGAATGTAGTAGTATATCGATATAGCAATTATATATATTTTAAATTTCTTTCGGTATATTAATTTGGTATACTTTTAAAATATTACCGGGTATTTTACAGTCGAGCACACTATAGCATTATTACTCGTTTTTATAATCTTAGATAGAATATAGTATTTCTATTAAGTTATATATTTTTTCACTTGAATTCATTTATTTTTAGTAAGGACGTTTCACTGCCAACCGCCTTGCAACGTGCGATGGCCGCCGAGGCAGAGGCAGCGCGTGAGGCACGTGCCAAGGTCATTGCCGCCGAGGGGGAGATGAAATCATCGCGTGCCCTCAAGGAGGCATCGGAGATCATCTCGGCCAGTCCGTCGGCGCTGCAGCTGCGATATCTGCAAACGCTGAGCAGCATTTCGGCGGAAAAGAACTCGACAATCATATTCCCATTGCCCATGGAGTTGCTCACGCCCTTTCTGAATTCGTCCGCCCAGTTGGCCGCCAATGCGAACGCACATGCGACACCATCGCCGCTTCATCGGCACCAGCATCAGCATCATCAGTGACGCTCAATGTCGGTGCTGCAGCCATACCTGGAGGCTCTGGGTCGCTGCGAGCTGCGTCGCCAAAATGCTGGACACGACGGTGTCGACAATGATGACGACGACATTGTTGGCTATCTCCTCTGACACCAACTGTGTTCCCTAAACCATCTCAACAACGAATTAGAATTGAGTGAAATTAATGTTGAGAGAATAACCATAAAAACATTAAACGCCTTAATCTTAAAAGTTAGTCATCAATTTTTTTTTGTTTTTTTTTTCCACTAATTGATTCAACAGCTATTTGTAAAGTTTAAAAACAAAATATTGTATATGGATTAATGTAAAAAATATATTTTAGAATATATACAACGAATTTTGATAAACTCTAGTGACTTGATTTTACTTTACTCTTTCTCTGTATAATATATATCATATAATATGTTTATCTTTGTTATTCTTAGGAATCTACAAAATTTCATGTAATTTTGCTGAAAATTTATTCAGTTCTTCGATTAGTTTCAGATGCGCATTATGTCTTTATTTATCTATCCTCTAATAGTGCTCCTCGTAGTATATCATCGTGGAACAATGGGCTTAGCTTTTCAACCATATTCGGCTCACTTTAATCCCTGGAAGAACTTAGTTTAAAATTACTCTTAGAAAATATAATATCCACTTTTCTCAATGCTCGCTCATTTTATTGTTGATACTGTGAAATGTTATTGACATACTTTACGGTAATGAAGAGGATTAAAAGGCATACTTTGGCATTATATTTGTAGATGCAAATTCGATTTGAAATGAATTGAATTCCATTTAATAGCATTGACCCTCTTCGATCGAAACCAATGCGAACTTGTTGTTATTCGCCGATTCGGATATTGGATTGCAGACAGAGTTGGCAATAATATCCTCAACGTCTGCTCTCAGAATTCTGAAGTTGATGTCTCCGTAATCCAGTTGGCTGTATAGGTAAATCGGAAGACGATTGCTCATCACCCACACGCCTTGCTTCTCTTTGTGATCCACCTTCAGATCGTTGGGAAATTGGATCAACATCGTTGAGTTATCAGCATCAGCATCGAGAAGGGATCCCAAGTTGGCTCTTGTATATGGTTTGGCTGTGTCCCAACACCCAACGTTGTCACGATGCACTTGTGTGTAGAACATGACGCCATTTCTGGCAATTCCCGATGTGGAGGATTGCCCATTGAATCCTCGATCGCCAACTGCAATGAACAGCTTTGAGGTGTCGACAGTGCCATTTGTCCACAGAGATTCATTCAACAGCAGATCCACAGACACCATGAATTCCTAAGGCAAGAAAGAGAAAGAGTATGAGTAACGTTGAATTGAATAATTTGATACACTCGCTCACCTTGAAGCTGGCCATCGGATGGAAGTACAAGCGACGATCTTCGGTGAGACTCATGCCAAAGACGCCATCCAACCACTGGAAGTTTAATCCATAGACATTAAAATCAGATGCCACTGGATTGGGCGCAAAATTGTAGTTGGTCACTCGCCAACTTCTGTTCTTCTCCAAGCTATAGACAACTATTCCGAAGCGCCACACATCAGTGACAAGGGCGTGGGCGTCGAGGCAATTGCCATTCCTGACGTCCACCACAATATTGGAGTGCAATGAATCCTGCTTGACTTGCGAAGGTGGCAGCTCATAGCGGACGACCATTTCGTCAGTGTTCAAGTCAAAGGCCACAATCTTCGGGGGGCAGATTTGGTTTAAGCTGATTGTGGCATTCACAATGCCAGAGTCGATCATCCACAGTCGGTTGCATTGAGCATCGACTGTGGTGCGGTAAACCGATATCAGCTTGGAGCAGTCGGGA
Organism: Drosophila albomicans; assembly: GCF_009650485.2. NCBI lineage: Eukaryota > Metazoa > Arthropoda > Insecta > Diptera > Drosophilidae > Drosophila > Drosophila albomicans. The sequence goes on from NC_047627.2 coordinate 11,916,992, forward strand.
TTGTAGGGACTGCTGTGTGCCTGCCAGTTGGGATACGGACGGACTGGGGGACTTATCTCCTTTGTCGGGTAGGGCACGGTCACCAAGCTGGCTGGCACACCATCCTTCCATCGCGGAGTTGTGATAAACAGCCGGTTGCGGTAGACATCGATTCCCAAAGGTAGGTTATTCTTTGGGTTGAAATCGCTGCAATGAATGGAAACTTCGAGTAAGTACATTTACAGACGGATGGCAGGTGGCAGGTGGCATGTGGCAGGTGTAAATCTTTTTTATTTGGACCATTACACAATATCCTGGGCTATCCATCAAGAATATGACATATTACCCATTCATTATCGCCAGTTGTCGCTCCACGAAAGTGGGATACTCGAAGTCAATGTATTTCCACTCATTGACTATTTGAAATGTTTTCGCTTCCTGTTTAATATTTTGCCGCTGAAATGTAAACGGTGCATAAGATACTGGATCCAACGTTGCCCCATACGCAGATACACGAAATCGAATTGAAAAGTATTGAAGGCCAGCGATCGATAGAAAACAAAGTATTATTGCAAGAAACGATTTCATAGCTAATATCCAAAACTGGTTAACTGCTAAGATACAACGTATGTTTTTTGTATTGTAAATTATTCGTGTGTATTTGTTAACAACTTTAATGCAATGCTTCTCGGCGGCGACCAGTCTGCCACTGGCTCTGGCTCTGTCTCTGGCTCTAGTCGGCCTCACGCACAAAAATCAACTGAATTCAAGTGAACGCCTCGCTAGAGTTAAGTACTTTTCATACCCTGTAATTGTGAGTATATCTACAATGGGTATAAACTGTATCTCAAAAACAACTGCTGTTAAGTAGTATAATTCTAATCCAGTCGTCAAGTTGTTGACAGCATTTCACATTCTTCGAAGTGAGTAATCAATGCAGTTCGACACGTTTCGCCAAAATCGAAGGAAACATTCACAAATTCCTTTTTGGTAAGGAATCAAATTGGTTTCAACACGCGGGCAAAGCCGGATAGTACTGCCAACTGCATGCATATGGCCATAGTCTGAAAAGTTGCACTTACTTTCTTCGACCTGTTACAGTTTCCACTTGCACAACTTGCGCCAGATACTTTTGTATCTGTTACATGCACTTGTATCTATGAAATACATTCAAATGCTGATCAACGGTCTCTCGATCAGTATTATCTTTCTGTCATTTTTAGTAACAAACTAAATGTCACTCAAATGACGTCATACATTTTTTTTTTGAAGAAATAAATTTTTATTGTCATCCTGTAAAAATACAAACATATTGTCTTCTAAAATTAAATTTGAATTTTATAATTCAGATTTTCTTTCACTTACTTCAAAGTCAAACCTAAGAAATCAGCTTTCTAACTTGTTAAATACTGGAATTTATTATCTACATATAAAGCTGCCAAACATTATTGGTGACTCAAAACCATAATTTGTATCTGTGTTGATGGCCATTAAACAAGATATTTTCAATTGAATACCTGTAGTTCAAAGCAACCTGTAGCTAAAAACAATAGAACCAAGATCCGAAAGTAACGAACTTATATAAAATTTGACAACTCCCTTTGAGTCTGAAAGCAACAGTCGAAAATACTCGACTCTTAGATACTGCTGCATCGGACTTAAATTACTTTCAAATTTTAGGGAATCTATATTTTTGATATCGATGACCAAACTTCATATGCGAAGGATACACTCGAGTAATGCCATCAAGTTTGGTTTTTTTTTTAGGAGATGTAGGTTTTTAATGCTTAATGCACTCTTATCATTTGACGAATCATATGATTTTTTACTTCACAGATCCTTAAGATTTAGTAGTCCTTATCATCATCATCAATAAATGATAAATTCAATGCCATTATGTGCATAACAGGATTAAAAAGATATTTCGACAGTACGGTAAAGTATATTGGAAAATGTATCTCAATCTACCCCATTTTATTTGTGACGTCATTTGAGTGACATTTAGTTTGTTACTAAAAATGACAGAAAGATAATATACTGATCGAGAGACCGTTGATCAGCATTTGAATGTATTTCATAGATACAAGTGCATGTAACAGATACAAAAGTATCTGGCGCAAGTTGTGCAAGTGGAAACTGTAACTGTAACAGGTCGAAGAAAGTAAGTGCAACTTTTTAGACTATGGCCATATGCATGCAGTTGGCAGTACTATCCGGCTTTGCCCGCGTGTTGCAACCAATTTGATTTCTTACCAAAAAAAAATTCCTTAATTTGTGAATGTTTCCTTCGATTTTGGCGAAACGTGTCGAACTGCATTGATTACTCACTTCGAAGAATGTGAAATGCTGTCAACAACTTGATAACTGGATTGTGTTAAGAGCTGCCTTTAGAATTGTACTACTGAACAGCAGTTGTTTTTGAGATACAGTTTATACCCATTGTAGATATACTCACAATTACAGGGTATGAAAAGTACTTAACTCTAGCGAGGCGTTCACTTGAATTCAGTTGATTTTTGTGCGTGAGGCCGACTAGAGCCAGAGACAGAGCCAGAGCCAGTGGCAGACTGGTCGCCGCCGAGAAGCATTGCATTAAAGTTGTTAACAAATACATACGAATAATTTACAATACAAAAAACATACGTTGTATCTTAGCAGTTAACCAGTTTTGGATATTAGCTATGAAATCGTTTCTTGCAATAATACTTTGTTTTCTATCGATCGCTGGCCTTCAATACTTTTCAATTCGATTTCGTGTATCTGCGTATGGGGCAACGTTGGATCCAGTATCTTATGCACCGTTTACATTTCAGCGGCAAAATATTAAACAGGAAGCGAAAACATTTCAAATAGTCAATGAGTGGAAATACATTGACTTCGAGTATCCCACTTTCGTGGAGCGACAACTGGCGATAATGAATGGGTAATATGTCATATTCTTGATGGATAGCCCAGGATATTGTGTAATGGTCCAAATAAAAAAGATTTACACCTGCCACATGCCACCTGCCACCTGCCATCCGTCTGTAAATGTACTTACTCGAAGTTTCCATTCATTGCAGCGATTTCAACCCAAAGAATAACCTACCTTTGGGAATCGATGTCTACCGCAACCGGCTGTTTATCACAACTCCGCGATGGAAGGATGGTGTGCCAGCCAGCTTGGTGACCGTGCCCTACCCGACAAAGGAGATAAGTCCCCCAGTCCGTCCGTATCCCAACTGGCAGGCACACAGCAGTCCCTACAATCCCGACTGCTCCAAGCTGATATCGGTTTACCGCACCACAGTCGATGCTCAATGCAACCGACTGTGGATGATCGACTCTGGCATTGTGAATGCCACAATCAGCTTAAACCAAATCTGCCCCCGAAGATTGTGGCCTTTGACTTGAACACTGACGAAATGGTCGTCCGCTATGAGCTGCCACCTTCGCAAGTCAAGCAGGATTCATTGCACTCCAATATTGTGGTGGACGTCAGGAATGGCAATTGCCTCGACGCCCACGCCCTTGTCACTGATGTGTGGCGCTTCGGAATAGTTGTCTATAGCTTGGAGAAGAACAGAAGTTGGCGAGTGACCAACTACAATTTTGCGCCCAATCCAGTGGCCTCTGATTTTAATGTCTATGGATTAAACTTCCAGTGGTTGGATGGCGTCTTTGGCATGAGTCTCACCGAAGATCGTCGCTTGTACTTCCATCCGATGGCCAGCTTCAAGGTGAGCGAGTGTATCAAATTATTCAATTTAACGATAGTTACTCTTTCTTGGCTTAGGAATTCATGGTGTCTGTGGATCTGCTGTTGAATGAATCTCTGTGGACAAATGGCACTGTCGACACCTCAAAGCTGTTCATTGCAGTTGGCGATCGAGGATTCAATGGGCAATCCTCCACATCGGGAATTGCCAGAAATGGCGTCATGTTCTACACACAAGTGCATCGTGACAACGTTGGGTGTTGGGACACAGCCAAACCATATACAAGAGCCAACTTGGGATCCCTTCTCGATGCTGATAACTCAACGATGTTGATCCAATTTCCCAACGATCTGAAGGTGGATCACAAAGAGAAGCAAGGCGTGTGGGTGATGAGCAATCGTCTTCCGATTTACCTATACAGCCAACTGGATTACGGAGACATCAACTTCAGAATTCTGAGAGCAGACGTTGAGGATATTATTGCCAACTCTGTCTGCAATCCAATATCCGAATCGGCGAATAACAACAAGTTCGCATTGGTTTCGATCGAAGAGGGTCAATGCTATTAAATGGAATTCAATTCATTTCAAATCGAATTTGCATCTACAAATATAATGCCAAAGTATGCCTTTTAATCCTCTTCATTACCGTAAAGTATGTCAATAACATTTCACAGTATCAACAATAAAATGAGCGAGCATTGAGAAAAGTATTCAAAAGTGGATATTATATTTTATAATAATAATTTTGAACTGTTTGCAATATATTTTATAATTAATTCCAAAATGGATAAATATTATTTAGGCACTCCGGTAAGTAGTGAGAATTCTTTACGATGATTTCCTCACGTTTTCTCGATTACAGCATAATCTTTGTCGGAGACATAAGCTTGCTGCTCTTGAATTGGAGATAGCACAAAAACTGGAAGCGAGAAGAGCTTCAGTGAGGTGTTGCAAATCGAACAGTTGCAAGATGCGTCGTTACGATGAATACGAAGAGTTCTATTCAAGCCAGAGTTGCACTCAATGTGCAAATGAAGAAAGTGATTGCAAAAGGTTTTATCGAAATTCGACAGAACTTTCACATAGATTAGATAGCAAACGGGAAAAATGTCGTAATAAACACATTTACAATGCAGATTTTTTGCCTTGCAACCAAAACAATTTGTTTGTAGAATGTACAAATCAGGAGAAGTTTTACCGGTGCAATTCATCGAAGGATACTCAAGACGATCGATGCTCGACGAGAGTTCCTTCGCTGCGAATGTCGTCAAGCAGTGAAAATTTTATGGGGCTGCCTTCACTGGGACTGACATCATCGTGCTCATCAGAGCGTGAACTATTAAAATCATTACCTTCATTGGGACTAACACCAAAGGAGGAACCAAGAATGGAACTCCGATCATCTTCAAGACAAGCAATGGAAACACAATCAAGAAACGAACAACTAAAGAAATTACCTTCATTGAAACTATATTCATCAGAGAGAGCAACAAAAAGACTAACTGCTAAAGACCCTTTAAAAGGTATCTCATCAAAGAAAAAACGATCGTCGGGGCTACGACCACCAACTCCACCTGCCTGGGATCTAAGTTCTGAAGAAGATTTAAGTGAGCATAAGATCAAAGCAAAGTCAAATCAAATATTCAGTGAGGATTTGATCGCTAACAAACTGATGATACAACTCTATCGACGAATGCATAATTTGCTTAAGCTTAATCTTGAGACGAAAGTAGAACTGATTGAAGAGTTGGAAAAACTTCGCACAAAAATCAATGCAGATTTCCAAAAGTGTGAGAAGAGCGACGATAATTAGGGGACACAACAGCAGGATTTTAAATCACACTTTACATTCATTTAGACTTTAGACAGTTTATACATTAGAACTGCTCTTTTACCTTTTAAGATTGCACAAAATTGTTGAAAATTCTTATTCCTTGTTAGTTTTTCGACTGGTAATATAACAGCGAATCAGTTTTGGGTTAATTAATCATGCGAAACGAAAATTGGTAAATTTATGTAGTAAGTACATAGACAGATGTGTATTGTATATAGATAATATAATAAGTATTATGTATGTTATATAAAATGGCTTTTACAAAATGTATACAAAATAGTTGTGACTTAATAATATACATATATACATATGAAATATACGTAAATTAACTCCCCAAGTTCCGCGCATCCAACCTTAATATGATCCATAATTAAAATATAGATTTCAATATACGATTATTACTACATACAAATCGCACATATCTGATGCATATATTTATACATTGTACACATGTGTTTGTATGTAATCAAATATGTAAATACTTTTTGGAATCGCAACATTTTACAAAAAAAAAAAACAAAAAAATGAAAATAATTTACAGCGTCTTCGAGTTCTGTTTTACAAACAGATTTCTAAGTGCTCCGCAACTCGCATTCTTGTTGATATTTTCCAGGCTGGCGGAAAATAAATGGAATTCTCTGGAGCTCAACTATCCAAAAAGTGTGTGTGTGTGTTCTTGGGATCTATGTGCATACATCGTCCTATATATATAGCATATATTTTTATTTATATATATAGATACAAATAAAAAAAAAAATGAAGTCCACTTTGCTTTTTAAATAAAATAATGGCCACTGCTTCATATCAATTTAAAGCATAACTTAAGCTAAGGAATCCCCGCATTCAAAAGATTTTCGCCAAGCTCGGTGTGCGTCGAAAGGGATTCCACGAACTGGACGATACGCTGCCCACAAAGCGCGTCTTCGCGGACGTCTTGATCCGCAGCTTGGGCTTTGTGGTCGTGCTGGTTGGGCTCGAGGAGCCGGACGAGACGCCTGATGAACTGGCTGCCGATAGCGTCGATATTGAACCCTTTGATGACAGAGGCTGTAAAGGGATAAATTTGTGATTAGTTAAGACTGTTTATTACACATCACTGGGGAAGAATTATCACATTTTCATTTGAAATAGAAATAGTCATTACTTCGATATCAAATTTAAAATTTCAAATTTTTGCAAAGAAGACTGTACTCTTTATATAAAGTTTTGAAAATCGTTCATTATAATAAAAGTTAAGCTGTCCTTAGCTGAGATATAAGTATTTATAAAGACAGACAATCAGTTAGATGGAATATACATGGATGATTCTATCAACTATGGCAACACACTTATCAGATCCAAGTAAATTTTCAGTAACAGATCTCAAAATGCAAAATTAATATCAATTGAATTGCGTCAAATTGGAAATACAGAATTTTGCTACGAAAAGTACAGTATTTAGTACTTTTCGTATAAAATATTCATTGTAATAGAAGTTAAGGTATCTTTAGGTGAGATGTAAATATTTACAAAAACAGACATAACATATGTATGTATATTCAGTTATGGATCTCAAAATTCCAACTACATATCAATTCAATATACATATAACTTTAAATTAGAAATAGATTTTAACAATGAACAGTAAACTTTTCATATAACATAAAGTATTGAAAGTCGTTCATTGTAAAAGAAGTAAAGTAAAGTTAGGTATATATTATTTTGCTATATAGCTAAATATTAATACTAAAGCAAGACAGAGAAGCAGATAGATGGAACATGTATACATAGATGATTCTATCAACTAGAACTACAAACTTATTCAATTAAAGACAATTTGAATAGAGCTTCAAATTAAAAATACAGATTTCCTACAACAATTTTGCAGCAAGTATTAAATATTGTTCATTCTAATAAAAAAAGCCTTTTTTCAGCTATACTGGTTGCTAAGATATAAATCTTTATAAACACAGAAGGATAGATAAACATATAAACATGAGTCTGTCATGTTTTCGGACTCCTCCAAAAATGCATCCATACTGTGGTTCTTCTGAGACGAAGTTATTCAACAACGGTATAGCTACAGATCTCTGCATCTAAATTAAACATATCAGACCCATTAGATTTCAAAATGTTGCCCACCTTTAAGTAATTGCGATCCATTGGCGTGATAACCTTAAGTTCAAGCGCCGCACCACACGATTGAATTAGCCGCACGACTTGCTGATGTGAATACCATTTGACATCCATGCCAGCGATTTCCACAATAAAATCGCCCTCCTTGATGCCGCCCAGCTGTCGGAATGATGAAATAAAGCCATTTAAGTAAGAATAATACAGTGAATAGGGAAAAGTGATAGTTACATCGGCTAGGGAATTGATTTCAACATGGGCAATTATCACAGGCGCATCGCCACGCACATGGAAGCCAAAGTTCTCGAGCTCCTCCTTGTAGAGGCTGCAGCCAGGCTCGTGATTCTCATCGGCATCGCTAGTGGGGCAATGACAATGATAGCTGCTCGCATCGTGATACATCGCCGAACCCTTCTGAAGGCGCACACAACGCGGCGCAGTCCAGTGGCGACGTGCCGAGAATATTGCAATGGGACCGAGGCGCTTGAATGGATCCTCCACTTTGTACGAGGTGAAATCGGGGCCCGTCAACGAAAGCGTAAATTTCGATGCAGCTGTGCGAATGATGTTACCAAAAAAATTTTAGCTAAGCGATGTGGTTGTGAAAGTGCATTTCTTTACCTTCGACAGTGCGTTCAACTAAATCGTAGCATTCATCAATGTTTTTCACTGGCGCTTGCAGGCTGAATCTTTCGTATTCCTCGTGCGTTTTGTAATGCGCCTCCTTGATGACTTGGGTCAGTGATGTTTTGTTCTGCAATAGAAGAGATTTTAAAGAATGTTGAAGACTGCTGTGCTTATTGTGTGACTCACCTTGAGATAGCGGCACATGCGCTGCAAACGTTGCGCCTCCTCATGACTAGCCAGCGCTTCTTTCAAATGGGTGCGCTTGATGGCAACAACACTGGCGCTCTCCTCCTCACACTCGCTGCTGGCCTCGGTGGCACGCAGCGCCTCCCTCGCATTCCCAATGAACGATTCATTCGATGACACCGTCTGACTCTTTTTGGTGCCCAGAGACACGTTGTCGCCGTCGCCCACAGTCGCATCGATGCTCCGCGCCTCGTAGTGATGTGCCAGTGCTGCAATTTGCCAAAAGTGGTAAGTAAAACCATATTAGCAACAATTCATTAGAAGTTTAAATCAATCATTGACTTGGCGAAGTTTAAATACTCTTCCTCCATATTAACAACAAGTTATTAGAAGTTTAAATCAATCAACGACTTGGTGAAGTTGAAATACTCTTTGCTAAGAAAAAATGTGGTACAACTAAAATGCTGACTTTATCCTTAATTAAACTATTTAATAAGATTAAATGTAATAATAAGGCTAACAATGAAACCTCCTATCATACTTATATATCATAAAGTTGAAGGACTTAGTTCTTAACAGTCTGGTTCTTTAATTATATTAATCCTTAAATAATAGCAGCGAAACACGTATTAAAGAGAAAATTTTGAATTTTTACTAAGTGAAACTTTGATAAATTGTAATAATACGGCTAGCAATGAAACCTGATATTAGATACCATAAATGAAGGATTAGATCTCATTGTAGGACTTGGTTCTTAATGCTCTGCTTCTGAATATTAATCTGTTGTTCAAGTATAGACCTTTAGTATACAACCTAAGCATTGATTTAATTACAGTCACAAATTATAATAATCTTTCAATATGTCAACTTATTAATTCCCATATTTAATATATAAACTAAGCATTGATTTAATTACAGTTAGCAATTATAATACTCTTTCAATATGTTAACTTATTAATTTGAATCTTTGGTATGTAAACTAAGCATTGATTTAATTACAGTCACCAATAATCATACTCTTTGGCTATACGACTCTATCAACTTGTCATCAATCTATCAATTCTTTTAATTGCAGACAACTCTCAATGTAAGAGTAGAGTAGTTGCAAAATATATGTATTATATTTTATGTGGTGTGCACTTGCAATAGAAGGCGTCGCTCACCTTTGTACAATTCGGCCTTGAGGGGCACCAGACCCGCCCAGCATTCGGGCAGATAGGTGTGCGTGTCATTCACTTGGATGTTCTTGTGCATCTCATTGTACTCGAGCGACAGCTGTGCCGCTTCACCAGCCAAATCCCGAAAGAGCTGCAAACGCAAAGCGAATTAATATTATTATTATGCTAGTATGGAATATGAGTGTCGTCGAGTGATGAATGAAGCTTATCAATTTGCCAGCTAATGGCTCAAATGCATGCAAAGCACTGATAAATTATTCAAATGCCAGCCAGCTGCCAGCGGCTTCTTGGTTTTTCTCAACAACTCTCACGTATAATAGTTGTAAGTTACTATATGTTAGCTATTGATAGACAACAGCTGCTCACTCACATGACTGGACTCGGTTAGACCCAGGGCCTCGATCTGTAGCTGCAGCTTCTCGAAGAGACATTCGCGTGCCTGGGAGAGCATCAGGGAGACAAGCACATCGAGCACCTGTGGCTTCAGGTCCATCGACGGGGCATTGGTGAACGTATCGTAGATGTGCCGGAATATCCCAGCAGCACGCAAAAAGCTATCCACAGCCGCATCCAAACCGCGCTCCGTGCGTCTGTCGTGGCGTGCACCGATCTGTGTGTAAATCGCACCCAGATTGAACAGCGTGCAGGCCTTCTCGAAGGCAATTGTCCGCTGACACGACGGCACTCCGGTCAGCGAGTCGTACCACTCGAAGTAGACGCCCAGATTGCGATCGGGCGGAAAGAATCGTCGTTCCACATAGTACAATAGATTGTAGTAGCGGAAAAGCAGCGCGACGCCAAGATCATCTCGCGAAGGTGTCTTTGAAGCCTGCAAATTGCAATTTGAATTTGATTTGTAATCAATACTATTGTGAAATGCGTTTGACTTCTCTTTACCTGTCGCGTGTCTGTCATATCGGCTATGGCATCCATATAGATCGACGGCTCCTCGCTGTAGTGCTCGAGAATAAAGTCCGAGAATGGTTCCATAAAATTAATTTCCTTGGTCTCCTTGAGACCCAACGGTATCATTGGCATTATGCCTTCGTGACTGGAAAAAAGTAAAAACAAATATTATGTTATATTATATACTTGTTGTATGTTATATAAGGCTATATTTAGTATATTGATTTATCAGTACATTAAAAATATATCAGAAAGTGCGATATATATATCAGATTGTCAAACAAAGAAACTAAGACCCGATTGCATAAGTCTGTTTTTGCTATTCCTTGAATATTTTTAAAGTTATCTGAACGCAATCAAATGAAACATAAATGCAATTTAATACTCAGCAAAACAAAAAAAAATTATAAGACATTCGTACATATTACGCATATTTAATACAATGTTAATGGTTAAACTAATATTCTATATTCACTTAACATTTTTGAAAAAACACTTAGTTTATTCTGTAATACTAAATAAGTCTTTATAACAATAAGTCTTTATAACATAATCAAATCAAATTATAAAAAATGTATTTTTAGATCTTATGGTTTATAAAATCTAAGAGACTATCTCCTAAAGCTACTGCTTGGTTATATTTACTATAAAAGTCTGAAGATTGGTCTAAATAAGTTTTCTTATAATGTGTTCTGGTTTAATCAATAAATTTACAAGAAAAAAAGAAGAAACAGATAATAATAAGAAGTTGGTTGTGTCTTAAATTTTTATTCACTTTTATTCATTTTCATTTTCATTTCATTTTCTTTTTTTTATTTAGTGTAGTTATTTATTGATCTGTGCATAATATAATTATAATTTGCCGATCAAAGTACATTGTTTCGCTTGGTAATTGATAAATTACAAACTAGATTTGTGCGTGCTTATACCTTTAGTAGATCTTAGATCTACTAGATCTTATCGAGCTGACAATTATTTCCCCAACAAAACACAAGTACAGGCGACGCTCGATAGAGCAAACAAATTGCAAATGCAGACTTGACGATTTCATTTTTAACATGCTTCATGTTTTAATATAACCTTTCAGACAAATTAGCTAAGTCATGAAATGTTTATTCAGCTGCAAATAACATTTCAATAATTACATGTGTTTATTCAAATGTACTACTACTAAATGGATTATTTATGCAAATCGGTTGAGTGAACATTGCATTTAACTAGTTCACTGTATCGAGCGTGCACTGTACATGTGTATGCTTTTATTGTTGATTGTCAATTTGTGTGTGCACTGAGCCCTGGAAGCCTTTTATTAATACACACACACAGACACATCAATAAATAGTTAATCTATATTAAGTATACGTATGTATTGTATATTGATATACATTTGTATGAACAACAATCGGGTAATAATTTTTCATATTTGTATTTTTGTCAGTTGTGCATTTAATGACGCTTTTTCACTTTCTTTGTTGCTTTAGCTTTTTGGCGCCGAGTTGAGTTGAGCTGATCTGAGCTCAGCTCAGCTGAGTTGTGTTGTGTTTGTGATTTCGTTCCACTTGAGGGCGCAAAAAGGCGCTTGACCAGAAACTGATGCGCAAAAATTACTACAGCTGCCCAGCTGGCTAGTTGCCAGTTGGAAGTTGCATGCCCCAAACTGGCTGGGAACTGTGAAAACTACAAATTTCAACATTTGCATGCAAACAAAACAAAGCAACAAAATTGCTGCCAACGAAGCGGCTAAAATGGGCGAACTGTTCGATATTTGATCGCTTGACGCACCTCCCACATCGAAATGGAAATTAAAATGAAAATGAATATCTATGTATGTGTACAATATATCACTCTTACCTCTCACTCTGATAGATCTCCACAGATGAGTTGAGTTCGGCCAATTGCTCTTTAAGCAACTGCAAATTCGAATTGACGAAGCTCAGCTCCAAGGCGACAGTGTCTCGCAGTTTGCGATTTGTTGTGGCCTGCGAAATAAATATTTGTAAATTAGTTAGTATATATTGTATATTATTATATTATTATATTTAGCTACGCTTACCTTATATAAATTCTCGGCACCAGCGCGTAGGCGCAACTCCTTGTTGATTTCCTGATTCAGTTTGCAGCGACGACTTTGCAATTTGCCACGACAAGTTGCGGCTCGTGGATCGGAGCCCTGCAATCAAACAATATGTATGTATACACAATTAATAAAAAGGAATGAAAATAAATTTGATATAAATTTATGCGACGAAGTTATTTAAGAAATACTTTAGTATGACTAAGGGCGTCTACTGCAATGGGATCTTAGTTGCTTTGGCTAACAATTTGGAATATTTTATACTCTATGGTATATTTTGAATGCAGTGCTATATCAAAATACCAAATATACCCTTCGATACATATAAGTATTTGATTGATATTTTTATTTTAAGAATAATACGGCACACTTTCTTATATGTTCTTTATATATATATTTATTCTCTAGTATATTTTGAATGTAGTGCTATATCAATATACCAAATATACCCTTTGATACATATAAGTATTTTTGACTTGGTATATTTTAAGTATAATACCGCACACTTTCTTATATGTTCTTTATATATGTATATATTATACTCTCTAATATATTTTGAATGAAGTGTTACATATATCAATATACCAAATATACCCTTTGATACATATAAGTATTTTTGACTTGGTATATTTTAAGTATATATATATGGTATATTTTAAGTATAATTTCTTACATGTTTAGATGTTCTTTAGTTAAGTCAACGCTTTTATTATCTGCAGTTTAGTATTGTCGTGTAAATATCTTCATATTTCATAACTTCAACACACCTTCAAAAATTTCTAAGAGTCTCATAATTTAATACGGCCCTTAAATATTTAATATAATAATTTAAATATAATATAAATATATGAATAAATGCTACTATAAGTAAATAGCTCAAGATAATTTAAAATATTTACAACTATTTCACTTATAAGTGTGCAAATTAGCAAATTACAGATATATAAAAGGCATGCGTTTAATTAAACGCTCTAAAAATAATTATATTGTTTGATAAATATGAATAACGAACATAAAAAATTGTACGTTTCAATTTACTGCCTGAAAAAGTAGCATTTGAAATATTTAAATATCTGCCAAATAAATGACTGCATTTAAAAATAACATTAAAATATGAATTTACAAATTTTTTTTTGACGAAATATCAATGTTTTATTCATACACATTTGCATTATTTATTATAGTCGCATTTAAAAATATTGTTCGATGCGTTTTTTTTTTTGTTGTTGTTGTTGTAAATTATACAGATGTAACGATTGCAAATTTCAAGATTATAAATGGAACACATGAACTCGTCGTTCATGAACTCATTCAATATGTAATCATAATAATATACTCATATATCTTTGTTTTATAACGTTCAAAAAAGGGGACAAATGAAGGTTTCTTTGAGGCATAATTTGCTTGTGGGACGTGCCAAGCAAACCCAACAAAGTTGATTGACTTTTTTACGGTAGCCTAAGCTGCTCGCTCAGTTAACAATAAAATACAACATACGAGTACAACAAAAATACAAATGAAAAGCAAAAAGCACAAAAGCAAAAAGCAAAAAGAATAACACACAAATAAGACACAAGCTGCCATACAAATTGTGGAGAGGCCAAGTGCAAAACGTCGACGATTTAGAAACAGAAAGAGAAATAGTTGAAGCCCCAAGTTCCAGTAAATGGTAATGGAGTTCTTTTCTGTTCTGTTCTGTTCTTGGCATAGACGCCCGCATTTTTTTGACTTCAACTGCATTTGCCAACACACCATTCAAACATGTGTGTACACAGCGAGAAATTGGTTGGTAAATGTACAAAAATGAATTTGAAATACTTTGATATTATAATTTTTTTTTTAAATCTTCGTTTTATTCTATTTACAAGTTTATATCTTATTTGAATTTTTCTATATTTTTTGGATTTTTTATATTTTTATCTTTGAAATAAGAATCAAGATTAGGCTTATAGATAAGGCTTATTGACATATAAGTAGAAAAAGATTCAAAATATTGTACAAATTTCGTTATAAGATTCAAATGAATTTCGGAATTCAAAATTTAAGTATATAGATTAATTCATATATAACTAAAAAAAAGATTGAAATATTTTACATATTTTTGTTTAAACCCAATTCAAAGGAATTTTAGAACTCATAGTTTAAAGATTAAAAGTGATGTATATTGACGACAATAAGGTTCGTTGATACATGAGTAGAAAAAGATTTAAATATTTATTGTGGAATTCAAAGATTAAGGTTTAAGATTGATTTCTTTTAATGACAAGATTCATTGACATAGAAGTTGAAAAAGATTTAAAAATGCTATATTTGTCAAAAATACAAATAAAATTATGCGAATTCCGAGGTCTATTCAACATTTTGTTGACTGTTCATAGATGATGCCCAGAATATTAAAATACAAAAAAATGCAAATATAAAGTTCAGGGTAATATCAATACAATTTGTAGTGATTTTTCGTGTAGTGTAGCTAAGTACTTGCAACGCAACTAGAATAACAAAAGTTTGTCGTGTTATCTTGTTGTACATTCACACACACAAACACACACTCCGATTTATATAGATATTCAGTTGTGTTTGTGCACAAAAGGCCAATGTGCTGGGCCAAACTGAAACACTCGGTAGGAAAAGTAGCAGAAGCTACAACAACCGGTAAACTTGGCTAGACCATAATTACTATGCGTCCACATCCACATCCACGTTAACATTAACATTAACATTACGATTGCCATTAACGTTAACGTATTCACGTATTTGTACGCCAACGCAGCGTGACACGATCGCAGATCGTAGTATAGAACGACGAATAGAACGCGTCGCAAACGGAAGTAGGAAGTCATCGTCACGACGACGCTACGCTGCACATTCTGTCTAGAAGTTGGAACCCCTTTTGATACTGACTCCGCGTACTTGCTGCATATTTAGTACTCCAACAACAACAACAACAGCAACAACAGCAACGATTGCAACAAACAATAAAAACAACACCTTGCTTATTATGCATTCAATGTTCGCCAAGTTTCTTGCCACAATCTTCGTCAGCATACGTTGAGGTCCAGAGCTCAATGTTGCCATTTTGCAGAAGGGTGAAGAACAAGTGATATAGTGATATACATAAATATGTATAGGGTTCATCCATATGGATATATGTTAATGCACAATATATAGCATTGCCTTTAGCCAACGAATTGAAAATTTCTTCTTTTTTTATTGTATTCCTTTAGTTTGGAATTTAAACTTGAAGTTTACAATTTGAGCAATTCGTCAAGTAACATTCAAAGTGCAGTTTTAATCGCAGCAGTATTAAAGTGAAGTTAGTAAAATTATAGTTATTTTGATGTATGCTTGTATCAATAATAAATGATAAAGTTATTCGTTGTTATAAAAAAAGTTAAATTATTATGCAATTAATTGAAGGGTTTTCATACTAGATATCCTTTACTTATATTGGGTAATTATAAAAAACTAATGTGATCTTACCAATAATATTGTGAAAACAAATAGAGCGCTTAAATATACTGATAATATACCAAAATACTGTATACTTGATATATAATTTATATGTTCTGGTGCGTATAAAATTGATCTATGAAATGGATTAAATAAAATAAATTGATTAAATTAAAATTCTTACATATACTGAAAATATACCAACATACAGTATATAAAGATATCATTATACACACATACATATGTGAATATTTATACCATAAAACAATTTTTATATACAAATATACTAAAAATATACCAACATGCAGTGTACTACCGTATACAAATTTACCGTCATGTGTACTGCTGCATGTGATATTTGTCCTATGATCGCAATCAAATAAGATGATCATTTATATATCAAAAATCATGATCCTTATTCTATTTCTTTTATTCTTTTTTGAAGAAAACTATCCGCTTTCCTCTGCCTAGTAGTCGAGAATATTGGCCCATTTTTAGCACACAAAAGTCTGCTCCAAAATTTAAAATGCTAGATCACATATTGCACATTTTATTCTATCCATATCTATATTATTCTATCTTTTATTCGCATTGAAATGGAAACTAATTCAATTTGACTGCTCTCTATTAATAATGAAAGTGTCTTCTGCCATTGCAAATGAAACTGATGTGACTCGAAGTGATTTATTTATTTTTTAAATCATTTTTCCAGTGATCAGTGATGACAGGAGTCAGCTGTTAAAGTGGAGATTGAAGATCGGAGGACCACCAGAGGATATGACTGCGACCTGCTCAAGGTTGAGGGTTCAACAGCAGATGCAGATGGAGATGCAGTTGGACATGTGCAGCTGATGGGCAAACTAAGGAGTATTGACACTAAAGTTCTGACCCTGATGCGATCTGTTGAGCGTGTTGTGTGTTTACTCCTCATAAGTCACCGACTCCAAGCCAGGTAAAGAGTGTCCCAGGTGAATGCATTTTCAAAGTGTGGCTTTACCTTTTGTTTGCCAGCTCAAGCTCAAGCTGAAGCTGAAAGCTGAAGTGTAAGCTGAGGCTCAGTGTGGCGAGCCTTGTGTGTGTTGGCGTGTTCTGCATAATTAAAAGAGTCAGCAGTACACTCTCAAGAGGGGGCCGTCGTTGTTGTTGTTGTTGGACGTAGTTTATGACCGTCTCAACAAACGCCTACGACTCTCGAGCATGCGGATTTGGCAGCTCACAGCGTTGAGCCAACGTTCAGCATTGTCCACAAATAAATGGCGCCCGCCGTGATGCCGCGTTGCCAAGTTGCCGAGTTGCAATGCCCATCCACAAGTAGCTGGCTAGCTGGGTTGCCTTTGCTTTGGCTGGGCAATGAACTCAACGTGTGTCGCTGGGACGGATCAACATTGCCGTTGGGCCGGATCGTGGATCGTCGCTTGGGCATTAGACATGCATCAGCATCGCTTGCACGTGCTTGAAAAGTCAATGCACCAACGATGAAGGAGTGGAAGGAGGAGGCGATGGCGATGGCGGTGTTTGCTGGCCAATGGCCAATTGGATGGGATTGGATGGGCCATTTGGCAGCCGATTTGCCTGAGCCGAGGCCAGCGAAGTGTGCAAAATGATTGCATTGCAAATAATAATAATGTTGTGTGCACATCATCTACTTTGACTACAACGAGCACAGATTAACCGATTATCTACTTGATTTTTGTGGGTTGCGAGACTCCAAGTCTCAATCTCTCAATTTCAATTTCAGTTTCAATTTCAATTTCGTTTTCGCTTTCAATGAAATACTTGAAATCCAAAGCAACCAAAAATTGCCGTGAGTAGCATGTATAATCCCGGAATTGCTGAAACCCCGGAGCGCATGCAAATGACACGGTCAAAAAAAAAAAAATAAAGAGCGAGCAACAAACAACAACAAAATGCGAGCATCAACTGCATAAATACAAATCAGTGGCCAAAAAAAAAAAACACAGTTTTCGAATTATGCATGAAAGCGCCCGAAATGGCAATGGGAATTTCAGTTTCAATTTCAGAAAACATTAAGAAATGAAAGTGTATTTTGTTGAGTTTGTGTTTTGAGGGCCAACAAAGCCAAGCCGCCAAATCAATAAAAAAAAAAAACAACGAAACAAGGCGATTACGACTTTCAAAGTCGTCAATGTGGTTTTTGTTTCAAGTGTCTAGAATATTTTCTGCACAGCTTCAGCAGCAGCTCGATCAAAGCGTCTTTTGATGTCTTGACTTGTGACTGACCCCTTTCATTCATTCTCTTTCGATAGCTATTCATAGTATTGTTTCATAATGATTAGTTTTTTTTTTGCGCTTTAGCTTTTGGTTTCACAGTTTTCGATTTGGTTTTGTGGAACGTGTTTCGTTTAAGCCACTGTTGGCCCATATTCAAATCAAAGAGGTCAATTTGTAATCATCACTAGACGACAGCCTGACATATACTATTTAGATGGAGGTAGGGAGGGAGAGAGGGGGAGGTAGGCCCACATTTCACAATCATAATCATAGCATTCATACTTGCCACTCGCAGCACTATGTAACACTTTCTAGAGCTGCTTGCCGCACATTCCGACACTCCGAAATCAAAAACAAAAAAAGTCAAAAACTAAACAAAACCTGTTCCTGTCGCTTGTTGTTATGTTTGGGTTGTGCCTTGTGCTATGTTGTTTGTATATTTGTTTTTTTTTTTTTTTGGCTAGTGGTACTTTCACCTGTTTTAAGGTTTTCGCGCTTTGGTTTTAGTGTTATTTGGTTTTATTTTTTTGTTTTACAAATCGGGTTAGAGTCATTAATTAAACAGACTCATAACAGAATTTGAGGCAGTCGGGGAAACGCTTGGCCAGCATCAAACAACACATCACACACACACACACACATCAATTTCTGTATGTTTTGGTATTTTTTTGGGGGCATTCTGTTAGTCACAGTTGGGCGCCGATTAGCCCAGCACACACTCTCTGATGTATCAGTATCTGTATCTGTGTATCTATGGTGTCCATTGTTGTTCCCTGACAACTGCGACCCACTGGCTTTGTTATATGACCCGAAACCCATCATAAAACGTCAACAACAAATACACACATTCTGTAGACCTACACAACAGCTAATTTCATATTGTACTTTCCGATGACTTCAATACTCTATCATCAAGTGAAGTCTTGCTCAACGTGCACACACATTTTCACATTTTATATAGCGAAGTCTATTAGCAAACAATGTTAAAACATTTGGTAAACAAGGAAATTAAATCGAAAAAAGTTTAAAAACATTTTCGAGCTAAACAAATTTGTAAATTATATTGCAAAATTGTTTAAACTGTTTCAAGTTAAACTTAATTTTATATAGGCAACTACTAAACACAATTTTGTACTTTAAGCTAAACATAATTTTATGTACTTCTTTTTAACAAATTCAAATTCATATTTATTAAAATTTTGAATGGATTTTCCACAAACACATCTACTATAAATCAATGTATAAACACTTCATATTTATAACTATTTCAAGTTAAACTCAGTTCTATATATTTACTTTTAAACTATATTCCATAATCAATTTTTGTTTATTTTTTATATTATTTCATCTACCATAAATATATCTATTAATCGATGTATTACCTTTTTATATTTTTAAAAATGTTGAAAAAAATACACATGTTTTACAAAAAATGAAAATAGATTTTCTGAACTTTTGTGTATTTATTCACATTCAATAAATTTGTTTAATATTCTAATAAATTGTGTTTCTTATCTGAGTTTTCTAAATATTAGAAACCATTATTATTAAATAAATTTCGAAATTTCATTATTGATGGCTTCTCAAAGTTCCAACTTAAGAAGTTTCTAAAATATGCAAATTCTGCATCAGAATTTATGAATATTGATTTCATGCTAAATATGCATATCGAATATCAAAAGAAATGCCATATGTATATAATAAGTTTCCACTTTTGATCAAAATAATAGAAAATGCCATATATGAAGAGCTTACAATCATTTCAAAAAGCACTTCTTAGTCTTTTTCAGAATGCAAAGACCACGACAAAAGAAAAAAAAAGCCACAAATAGAAGCATAAAGCACTTCTTTTGAACCGCAAGATGCGAGATTAATGTGTTGCTAAACCAAGGGGAAATTTCAAAAAACAAATTCAATTTGCATTTGGCCAAATGCCGACCGAATGCCTCTCCGAATGTGGCTCAACAGACCGTAAGATTTGCATACCACAAACGATGCTATTCGTTTTTATGGGCACACCGTCAATAGGGTAGCTCGAGTTGGTTAATTGAAGATTAAATTGGCAAAATGAATTACAAAAAAAAAATACAGAAAATGGCAATAAAGTTGCAGCTGTGAAATGCCAGAGTCAACATTAACATTCAAAAACAAACAAGCAACAAGTAGAACCAATACCAGAAATAATAATAATAATAATAATAGCAACAGCAACAACAACAACGACAAGCAGCAGCAGCAACAACCTGTTGCCATAGTGGCTAAGTGACCCACATGTTGGCAGTCGCAAAACTTGTTCACATTCAATAATACAAATCGCTTAAGAGAGAGACAGAGGAAGAGAGAGAGAGAGAGAGAGAGAGCGCAATAAAAATCATCGGCCACAAAAATGCTCGTAAATATGCGTGTTAGCTGCTGCTGCTGCCGTTTGCATATGCATCAGCAACAGGCAGCCAGCAGCAACAAGTGGCAAGCGTTAAGAGGCAACAGCTTAGAGGGAGAGAGAGAGAGAGAGATATAGCTATGCATTTAATCGTGCACAACTCGCCTGGGCCTTGCGACGAGGAATGCTGAACACTTGACAAAAACAAAAAGAAGCAATAATAGCAACAGCAGCAACCACAGCAACAGCAACAGCAACAACTATTTCATCGCACAAGTGTGGAGCGAAGTTGCTGCTGCGTCGTTCTGGAGCTCAACTGGTTTTTTGAGGTCGTTAGGCAGCAGCAGCAGCAGCAACACTCGCAGCAACAGCAAAAGTCACAGCAGCAATAGTCGCAGCAGCAGCAGCAGCAACAGCATCACCCGTTAGCTTCATAGAGCCAATGAGATTGAATTTGTTGTTGTTGCTCACTCGCTCACTCGCTTGCTCGATAACTGTAAGCGACAGCATTTCGAGTTTCGGGAAATTGGAACACACACAAACACACACATTTTGGCTCTTATTGATTTTGGCTTCGACTCGGCTTCATAGTGAAAATATATTTTTCGCCAAATGCCAACTTTGGCCCGTCCGTTAGGCTCGTTAGCCTGGCCCCAATGATGCGGCAAATGATAAATGATAAATGTGCCGGGATCACCGTTGCTTCTGCCGCTTCTCCCAAATCTCCCAATTCCCCTAATTCCAATTCCAATTCCAATTCCAATACCAACTCCAATCTCCATTGCCTTACTTAATAGAATCGCCGACAACGATTTGAGACACAACTATAAAAATGTTAGGCCCAAAGGGCCACACAATAAAAAAGCGTTCTGTTATTTACAGCAGCTTGTGCGATTTGGTCTCATTTATTTTCAACAATAAATTAAATTTCTTGCCTTAAGTGAATTCGGGCTAATCAAGTTTTCCTCTCATTTTAAGAATTAGGCTAAACTTTTTGTTCACCAAATGACATTATAATGATATAACTATTACTCTTGAAGATGGCCACTTTTTTTTCAACATTTTTTTAAGGTTATATTTTACGAAATTATGAAAGTCTAAGCTAAGTTTTTTATAATTCTTTAGAGCAACCATTATTGCTCTTTTTTATTGAAGTTATTTAATTTGATACTTTTGAATTTATTTCAAAACTGAATAGTATTTTGGATGAGTTTATATTTTACTAAATCATTGTAGCTAAACTATTTATAATACCTTTAAGCAACGATCAATTAAAAATTTTAAAAGTTATTCAAAAATAATTTTATATGATTACTGCTATCGGGTCTTAATTAGTTTGGTTGAGAATCTGGTATTCTTTGTAGTACTTCTGTACTCTGTAGTATACCAATATCCCATATATAGCATTAGTTATATTTTAGTATTTCTTTGGTATAATAATTTTGTATGTTTTAAGAATAATATCACTTTTTGTTTTTTTTTTATTTGGTATTATTTAATTTTCAAATTGTTAATTTAATACTGAATTTAATGCAATTTTTAAGGGTATGAGTTTATATTTTACTCGATCATTAAAGTTGAAACTAAGCTATATTCTTTCTTTTGAGCAACGATTTTCGCCATATTTTTAATTTCATTCTTTTTTAGTTTAGTTTTTTAAGGGAATTAATAAAGTCTAAGCTAAGTCATTTATAATTATGTTGAGCAACGAGCAGCTATTTAATTTCATACTTTTTATTTATATTTTAAATTTAATTTTAATGCGAATCCGCAATCTAGCTGAAGCTGACTTTTCTGCTCAATTCAATTTGTGGTTCAAAACAAAAAAGCAGCCAAATGGCATATGTATAATAATTTGACAGCGATACAAATGGCGCATCGCATCATTAAATAATTAACTGCTAATGACATTACGTGCTAGGTCGAGCATATTGAATGCAAAGCTACCTCGTTGGCAGCGCTTAAATGGTCAGCCATAATGGCTAACGAAATTGCCAAATCACAGCTAAACACCCACCACAAGACCAATCAAAAAGTACAAGTACAACGTACAATGTACACTTATAGATACAACTACGGATATGGATACACATATAGTATAGATCTATGGTATAGATCTCTGACTATTTCAGATTGGTCTACACATGCCAGCTCTGATTGACGCCAAATTGCCAGCGGCAATTGTCAATGGTTGTTTCTGTTGTTGTTGTTGTTACTGTGATTGCTGCTGTTCTAATCGCATGATGAAAAACCAATTTGGCTAGAAAATGTACTAGAAAATTGGCATTGCCATAGAATATGCCACAGATGCTCCACTGTGTGAGTGTCAGTGTGAGTGTACTCACATTCGCATTCGTATTCGTATTCGTACTCGTAAATGCCTTGGCATGTTTTATTTTCCCACATTTGAGTCCAACTTGCCCGTGCGGCTCATCAAATCACGTATTGAAATTGCTGCCGTCTCCCCTTCGCCTTCCCCTTCCCCATCTCCATTTCCATTTCCATCTCAAATTCCCTTTGCCCCCCCCCAGCAATCATTTCCCACGCAAAGCCAGACTGTTGTGGGCGCCTAACAGCCACAACAGCAACACCAACAGTAATAGCAATAACAACAACAATTGCAGCTCAACAAATGTTCAATTGCAAAATAAATCGATACATTTGATTGGCTAGAAAATACCCTGCAGTTGACTACGATATTTTCTATATTTTAATTTAATTTAATTTTTAGCTGTGAACTTTGAAATAGCAGTGATAAGCGACATGCGCGTTTAAAATTCAAAAATACTATTAAAAACACAGCTACCAGACAAAATTTAGTTATAACAGCATAATGTATTTAATTTATAATAATTAAACATTTTCTTCAGTTTGGCGAATATGGATAATAACAAAAGAAATTGCGTGATTTGTGGAAAACTTTGAAATATTGAAATTTACTAGAAAACTTTTATTACATTAAGACTAAATTATGTATAGAAAATTAATTTTTGGAATATTCACTACATGTCATAAGTTAGTGTTATGATAACCAAAGAAAGTTGGCTAAAAAATTTGGTGCGGAAAATTTATTTGTGAATAAAAACTTTATTATAATTCCAGTAAATTAAATATCAAGCATTTTACAGATAAATAAATTTCGTATTATTATAAAAACAAATAAAATATAGTTGAAAATATAATTTAGTTCATACACAACTACTATCTACATCAACAACTATCAACTTTTACATCACAACATCTACAACTATCTATATTTAAATTACATCTTTTGTATTACATTCTTCCCGAAAAAACGGAAACCTTGACAGTCTATTTTAGAACATAATGGAAATTTTATCAATGAAAAATATAAAATAATAATAAAAAAACAATAAAAAAATAATATCTTGTTATATTTAATGCATTGCAAGTATCGGCAGTATCTTAGGAAATATGTAAGTAAGATTTTTATATTTAAAACTAATATATACAATTTTAAATAAAGTTGAATATATATTTTTACTTCAATAGAAAATCTTGACAAAAAACTGTGAGTTAGCAATCAAAAACTTGACTGGCTAGAACTCAAGTTCCTTAAATGTAATATTATTATATGATTATAGTTCCAACTAATTTTCTTAATACTTGAAATAAAGTGATTTATACAGCTCAGATTGTCGCCAAGTCGTTAAACCCTTTCTCCTCGATTTCTTAATGGGTATTAAAAATCTAATTAGTCATTTGCTTAAGCGTTAACACTAAAGATTGTATTCATTCAATTAGCGAAATGCAGAAAAGATTTAAATGCGAAAACGTAGTTTTCTTGGAATCAACTGGAATTCCAGACAGGTTTTGCATACTCATACTCATACTCATAAAAATAAAAATACTACTCAATTCGATTTTAGCGTGTAAATTCCAAACTCAGTGGTAAATACCTCAAATTGTTAGTAATATTCTATATGCGTCACCTCGCAATAAGGTTATTTCTCACCTTAAAAAAAAAAACAAATAAGCAACAATAAAACTCAATTGATTTGAGTGCGAAAAAAACAAAGCTCAACAGCGAGCATAATTGACGATTGTTGTCTCTTTTTTTTGTTTTTGAAGGGGGCTGCTATTGCATAATAAGTATTATCACAAGCTGAAAACGTCTACAAAGTATATATATTTATTGGCCAAGAAACAGCTAAAGTCGCGAAACTTAAGTGGCCTCAAAGCGATGCGCCAGCATTCCAATGAGAGAGAACTCAGAGAGTCTCAGTATTAATATTTCATTTTGGTATTTTATTTGCATTCAAAATCAAATGAAGTGTGAATGTGTGTGTGTGTTCAATGGCGGCAAATGTCAAAAATCGCAGCTGGCATATGTCAGAATTGTGTGGCAAGTACTCAAGCTTGAGCTCAAGTATTTGTCGGTTTATCACGTAGGTGGCGCATATACATACATATATATTATATATACACGTTCCGCATACTTAGTCTGTCTGTCTGTCTGTCTCAGTCACCTGTCCATGACTATGGCTAACTATTCAATTATGAGCAACAACAGCTTTGCAAGACGATCTTTTAGACGCACGTGTCTCCACTCGAAGACTTCTTCGTCGTCGTGGGTGGACACAAGATACCTTGCCACTTAATACGAGTGAGTATTCTAGCACTTATTTCATAGATATTCACACATCATATTATATTTGCTTACCATTTGCTCCAGTTTCAGCAGATAAGACATTGGCGACTTGCAAGTCATTTTGTTGTGCAAAAAATCCACAACACACACACACACAAAAATTAAATTAATTCAATTGAATTACATTTAGTTGCGCAGGAATTCAAACTATTTATAACAAAATTCAATTCAATTTGCAGTTATATTTATTTCTATTGAAATTCGCTGGCGAATCACGAATCAATTCGAATTGATTAATAAATTCATATGCATGACATTTAACAGAAATTCAACACTCACTTCACACACACACACACACAAAAACAAATTTAAACACAAAGCTGACCTTGAGGTCCAGAGCATTTACATTTAGATGCGATTACAGATTCGCTTGCTGCACAAGTGGAGCAAAAAAAAAAAAAAAAAACAACAATGGCAAAATTGCCAAAATTCGTGAATGTCTTCAAAAATATCTTTCACTTTGGAAGCACAATATATAAAATTTGCAAAAATGCAAATGCAAATTCAAATGCGAATGCGAAAAAAAAGTCGCGCAACACGTCCGCAATCCTCGAGATACAGAACAGTTCTTGGCCGCTCTTTGGCATTGGCAATAGTCCAAGTCCAATTCAATCCAATGCCAATGCCAGAGTCGACGTCGCCGTCGCAGTCGCTACGATTCCAGTTGGCCAGAACGCAGCAAAAGAGAAAGAGCTGAAGTTGAAGTTGAAGCTGTAGCTGTAGCTGAGGCTGTTCGCTGGAAATGGGTAAACTTCTTGGATAGGCTGCTGCTGTGTGTCGACCTGGTCAGGTGGCTTTTTTTTTTTTTTTTGTGTAGTTCTTTGTGTTTGTTGCTACTTCGGCCCCAAACTTGGCACAGACTCAGCGAGCGAAAGACCCAAATAGAAAATTGTGTATTTATGCTAATGAAGTCACAAATGAAAGCCAGGCGAATAAATAAAAATGAACCAAGTCAGACGCAGGCGTTCGAGTTCGCATTCGCGTTTCGCGATCGAGCCTCATTTGCATGTGTTGCCAAAAAATAAAGAAAAAAAACGTTCATTAGCAGGTGGCAGGAGCCAATGGCGCCCTCTTTGTTGCCCCGTGCTTGAGTGCAGTTCAATGCTGCAAAACTGGACTTCGAGACTCTTGGAGTGGTCGGGATTGCGCTGGCGGAAGTTCTGTGTCGAGTCAGCGCAAGATTCTCAAGAATCATATACTCGAGAATGCGCTGCGGCATTTTACAGTTAAACAGTTAACAGCGCTTTTGCACGCTGTCATCCCAAGTGGCCAGTAGTGGACGGTGACCAAGAGCATGCTGCAAGTTGCACGCCGATGCCCAAATCACTGGCAATCATAATTCAATTGCAGTTAATTTGTGTGCGCAATTTAGGCAGTCGCCAAATTGCCTGGAAACACGCACGCACACTCCACAACTGCTCCACTTGTGGCCTATATAAAGTGGCTGGCTGTCAACACAAGTTGCATCAGTTTCAAGTTCGACACAATGTTTCCATTAACAATCGCACTTGTGCTCCTCAATTTGCTGCTCCTCGCGGCGGTCAACGGTCATCCGCCGGCAGCAACAACGCCTGCACCGATGTCAGCTGCTTTGATGGATGCCACTGGGGAGGCATATGACAGCAAGTTCGATAATGTGGATCTGGATGAGATACTCAACCAGGAGCGTTTGCTTAACAACTATATCAAATGCCTGGAGAATGCAGGACCCTGCACAGCCGATGCCAAGATGCTAAAGGGTAACTATCAACAACAACAAAAATAGTATTTTTTGAATACGGTGGCAACGCCGTGGGTGGCTGCTATCGATAACAGCAGCGAGGATCGTATCGATGAAAGGAGGCACGAGTATCAATCGTGCAGAAGCACGGACAAAAGCAAAACAAACATACATATTAAACGAAATTGAAATATATTTATAAATACATTTCAATTGCAGACATTCTACCCGATGCCATGATGACGGACTGTGTCAAGTGCACGGAGAAGCAAAAGTATGGCGCCGATAAGGTGACCAAACATTTGATTGACAATCGTTTGGAGGATTGGATGCGTCTGGAGAAAATCTATGATCCGCAGGGCAGCTATCGCATCAAATACGAGGCATCGAAGCTATCGAACAAGCCCGCCAATGAAAAGATCGAACTTGAAGCCGGCGATGGTGTGCAGGGCGATTCTTAAGCCTTTTCAAGTGCTTTAAAACATATCTTCTATATATACACTTGTGTATATTCTTTTCCTTTTTTGTTTTGTTTTCTTATTCCGCACTCACAGAGCACACAATACAAACATAACATAACGAATAATAAAGCATAATCCAAAGAGCAATTAACTTCCTACTACATTTCAATTTGCCAGCTGACAACTGACAATTATAATTACTCATTGTGCGAATTATGAATGTATTGCAACTAATGAATTGTTGTGAACCCAAACACCCAAAACGATCTGTTAACTTTGCACAAAAAACAATGGAACAGAATTTCACACAATCTGCGAAAATTGTTTCGTTTTTATTTTTTCTCCGACAAAAAAAAAACTTGTAATTACATGCAAAATTCGATAACAAAATTCCAGCGCGGCGTCAAAACTTTTCAAAATGCGGCTACAATCTCGAGAGTCGAGAGAGGAGACTCTTGGCAAGCAATTAGTCCAAATGCTACCTTATATAACGACAAACAATTGTGAGCTTGGCATTGAAAACGAATTGGCAATTTGCGCATTCATTTCACAGTTGTAACTTCTCTAAATAGTCATCGTTTGTTTGTTTGTTCAAAAAAAATAAACAGTTCTGATTGTTGTAATTGATTCTCAATTGCGTGCAGTAAATTTGAGTTTGGATTTCAAATTTAGGATTTACTTTCAAGAGTCAAACAAATATCATACTCCCAAATGTAATCGATAGCCAATTATCCAATTGGTAAATAAACACTCGATGCTTGTAGACTAAATTAATTGCTATCTAACTTTATAAATATTTAATCGAGGTTGAAGAATTTGTCATTGAGTTATTTGATATTATAAATATTATCATATAACGAAATATTTTGCTAAGCCAAGCTGAGTTTAATCTTCCTAAGTTTGCAGCTATAAATCAACAACAAATATTTAATCTAAGTTGACGAATTGGTCATTTAGTTATTTGATATTATAAACAAAATATATTTTACTAAGTCATGATGAATTATTTATCCTAAAATTACACCTATAAATCAGCATAAATATTTAAACGTTGTCATTGACATTTCATTCAACAAACTATTTTTATTTTATATGAATTTACATTTAGAAATTGTATTTTTTTTTATATAATTTGTAAGCAGAATACTGCAAAATGAAACTGGTTTCGTTTGAGGCATTTAATTAATTGGAAACTATAAAAGTGAAAAGTGCAGGTAAAAACGTTTGCTCCATTTGTGGAATGTTTATGGGATCTACATGTGTGTACTATATATATACGATGCTCTTATCACTGGCCGATCTTCAGTTTTTTTTTATAGTGTCGCAAAAGTTGAGGCATCATCATCAGTGTCTACATGTTGATCATAATCATAAAATTCCGTCAACACACCCACATTCAGCGGTGGTCGCGAAGGTCTGAGTTGCCGTTGTTGTTGTTGTTTTTGTTGTTGTTGCTTGGCTGGCTTTTCAAACGAAATGCGACATCTGGCTCTGACTCTGACTCTGGCCAAAAAGGTGTGGCCCAGAGCCAAAATCAAAAGCCTCGCACGCTCTTTTGGTGCGAAACGCTGCGTTGTTGTTGTTGTTGTTGTTGTTGTTGCAACAGCCTCCCAGTTATTCAATTGTCAGCCAACTGCAGTGGTAACTCAATTGTTGAAATGGTCAAGAGCCGCCGCATCGCCGCATCGAGTTGAACGAACCTGGCTGGCTGATGGCAAACAATTCGATTTGGTTTTGCTTCAGTTCGGTTTGCCGTACTATGTGTGGCTTTATTCGTCGAATGACGCGCGGTGGGGGGAAGGGCAGCAGAGGGAACAAGGAGGGGTGGTTGAGGGGGGGAGGGGAGGGGAGCAACACCCGTTGGGGACGTGCCCGCCGCAATGGCAGCCAAACTTCCGGTTTCATTTCATTTAGTCGTAAACACGGCCATGCCAGCGATTCAAACAATCCAAAGCCAGGCAAAACAGTTGAAGTTGTTATTGCTGTTGTTGTTTGCTGTTGTTGCTGTTGTTTCATTTGGCTTTAGCCTCAAATTCATTTGTGCTGTGTGCCCGCTTCGGTTTTGCGGTGGGCTGTGCGCTCGGCTTTGACTGTCAATCAAATTCGTTGATGGTTTTCCGCTTGCCTTTGACTGCAATCCCATTTCCCATTCCCCCATTCACATTTACAATGATGCTGTTGCTGTTGCTGCTGCTGTGATTGTGGCTGTTGCTGTTGCCCAGAGCGAGGTATGCAATGCAAACCGTGGCACTTACAAGCTTCTAAAGTGGCTCAGTCTTTCCGGCCATTGCACAGTGGAACGGGATCAAACATTTTCGACAAGTGAAGTATTTATTTTATTAATTTTGATTTTATTATTATGTTTAAAATGTACTATTATTTAATCGAAATAAAGATCTCTTCATTTTCTTCTTTTCTTCTTCTCTTTCCCCACAAGTGAAGTATTTATTTTATTCATTTTTATTTCTACCAATATTTCAACAATTTTTCAATTGCAAATTGAATATTTTATTATTACTACTATTGTACTATTATTTAATCAAAATAAAAATCTCTTCTTTTCTTCTTCTCTTCTCTACAAGTGAAGCATTTATTTTTTTAATAATAATATAATTTATATTACTAAATTTGATTTCAATCAATACTTCAACTATTTTTAAATTGCAAATTTAATATTTTATTATTATTTTCTTTAATTTATTATTATAATTATTTATTCAAAGTTAAGATCTCCTTTAAATGGCATTTAAAAGCACTCCTGCTTTATCAAACTTTTTAAACAATTCTTGAGTAAAGAACATAATTTAGTATGGAATTTGAATTGGCATTAATGTTGTAACCATTTGCACAAAATTTGCACACTCATAAAATGTAAATGCAATATTTTAGAGATCACCTTAAATAACATTAATATTATAAATTTTGTTTTCTATCAATGCTTCAAATATTTTAAAATTGTATATTAAATATTTTTATAAAGTTGCAGCCATTTTTTATACAATTACTCAAGAATATATTTTAAGTTTCAAAATTTCATATGCATTAATTGGATAAAATATATACTATATTTATTTAGTTTTTTTTCAGCAATACCTGAAATAAATTGCACAGTTGTAAGTTTAATATTGTTGTTGTACAATTTATTTCACTTTATAAGCAAACGTTTGAGCTTACCTAATTTATTGTTACATAAATAAGAAATAAGAATGAAATTTGGATTTTTAATTAAAATTAATGTACAATTTATGAATAATAATGAATCAGATTCTACATACGTAAATTTATATTATTTTATATTAATTTTGAACAGTATGTATAAAAAATCAGGTAATTGCTTATAAGGAATTCATCTTATGTTTGGAATTTTAAATTACACAAATTTAATATAAATATTTTAAGTTACACAAATTTAATAAATTTTTCAATTTATACATTTAATAGTTTGGTTCACTTAACAATTTAAATGACATTTATAAACATTATTAAAACGCTAAACTCCTCAACAACAAGTTGCATTCACTTAACATTTATGAGCAGCTTTCTTTAATTTCCACTACGAAGATTGTAATAATAAATCTACTTAAGATTTCTTAAAGCAACTGTCTTAAATTTTGTATAATAATTTTCATTAGTAAAAACATTAAAACTTGAACTTGTTGTGTGCAAAAACTATAAACGATAACTCAATTATTTTCACTCAACATTTTAGTTACATTTAAGTAAAGCAATTATATTTGCATATATTTGTTTATTGCTGGCAATTTGCATAAACCATTGAAAGCATAAATAAAATGCCATAATTGCCCCACTGTGCAGAGAGCTGGCTGTTAGGTGCGTAAAGCGAAGCTAATTATGCGTGCAGACAACTACAATATTTAGTTCTAACTAACTATAAATCTCAATCTGAATCGCTGTGTGCGTATATTTATTACTGAGCCATCATTACAAACAAACGCAGCAGCAAACACACGTATGTATGTACGTAAAGGCGAGTCCATTGAATGAGGGTTTCAGCAGCTGAAGTTCAATGGCTTATTGGGATTGGAAGTGGTTGGTTGGTTGGTAACATAAAAAAGCAAGTATATTTAAGCTGCTTGTTTGTGTTTCAATACGCAAAAGAACCGAGAAGTTTGCAGTGGAGGAATGACCTCGACCCGGCTGTCAACTTCAACTTCAACTTCAATGGCTTCACGGCAAAGCGGCAACGGCAACGGCCAAGAAATTGCATCAAGAGAGCGACAGCGAGTGCGTTGACTTGGCTAATATGGATATGGGACGTAGATATTACAGCGTTGTTTTATTTGCGCTGTTGTTTGGCCCTCGAATTGTGTTTTGCAATGTTTATGTTCATGCCACAGCTGAAATTGAAATCATCAGCATAATAATTACGCGCCGTAACGCGGCAAATGTCAAAACCAAGTTCGAGTGCAGCTCCTCCACCACCATCTCCTCCCAAAAAAACGGCTCCCAGGCCGTTTAACAACTGTTACGAATGTCGACGTTGACGACGTAGTCGCAAAATAATAAAGAAATGTCATTGTCAACGGGTCGCAGCGTTTAATAAATAAATTATGTAATTACGGACGGCATCGCATCGCATTGCATGTAACGCCTCGTAATCCAGACCCTAGTTGCCGCTTGCCGCTTCAAGCTTGCCACTTGCCACTTACTGCTTGCTGCTTCCCATGGTCGAGTGAACACCTCGAAGGCAGCACAACAACAGAAGCGACACTGGCGACACTTTGTTTCATTTGCATTTTGGTTTCAAGTTCACAATCGCTTCTCCTTTAGCAACTTGTGCCTCGTCTTCTCTGCCGTTAGCCGCTTCAGTTGCTGCCAATTGGCTACAACGGATGATTGCCCGTCATCGACTTGGCTGATTGGATTTCCTGTGAAGCGTGCTCACTGTACTCACTTATTAGCCATGTGCTAAATTATTGACTTCCTTTTGCGACTGCATATCATTTTCACAAAGCAAGGAAAAGGAAAGCAAAATGCGACTGCGAAATGGCAAACGTTAAATTGGCCTGTACTCGCTCGTTGGCAGTACGCGTTACCGGTTTTCCGGCCCAAACAACAACAGCGTCAAATGTTAGCCTAGAATGTTAATGGTGTCTTAAGACACTAACGTGTGCCACACACACGCGTTAATAAAAAAGACACAACTGGCCCACTTGAGCTGTGGACAAATGTGGCCAAAAAGGTAGCAGCTAAGCTTCAGCCACAGTGGGTCAAGGCTCAAGCTTAGCCAACGAAAAAAATGCAGCACTTGTTTAGCCAAAGCAACTATGTTAACTGCCAAGAAATCTCTATAATTCTCATTACAATTTGTCAGTAATTTTACTTAGTATACCTACTACCCAGAGGGGAGAAGGGTATTACAAAAATATATCAAAGGCTATTTTTGGTATATTGATATACTCTACTACTACTACATACATCGTTTGGTATATTGATATACTCTACTACTACTACATACATTTGAAATATACCAGAGACGATATTGTTATGCCCGAATCTAGTATATTTTAAGTGTAGCAGTATATAAATATACCAAGTTTATAATTTGGTATACAGTGGTATTTTCGGTATATTAATTTGGTATATTTAAAAATGTGGAAGCGTATGAATATACCAAATATAGACCTTGATATATTTGGTATATTTCACAATGTTAATTTAGTGTATTTAATATATAATGTGGTGATATATTAACATACCAAATATAACCCTTGGTATATTGTGGTATTTTTCGGTATGCTAATTTAGTATATTTAATATAAAGGAATATAATTGAAGTGATATATCAATATACCAAATACAGCCTTTGGTATATTGTTGTATTTTTAGGGTATATTAATTTGGTATGTATGTTTAAAATGTAAAAGTATAAATATAGCAGTATATCAATATACCAAAAGTAACCTTTGGTATGTTGCAGTATTTTTTTAGTATATTAATCTGGTATATTTTCAGAGTAATACCGCAATGATTTGCTTTTATTGAAAATGAGTATCTCACAGTCGAGCACACTCGATTGATAGCTTTCTTACTTGTTAATGAAACTCGAATTGATATATCGCAGCTGAGAGCGAAGCAAGAGAGTCTTAAACATACCCGATTGTGAGTGAGAAACGTGATTTCCGTTGAAAAGCTAAAGCATCATCTTCATTCGCAATTCATATCAATTATATTTATCTCTTTTTTTTACACTCTCTAGTTTTCGACGAAAAAAGTCGTTCATTCTTAATCTTAATCAATGCATTCATGTTTATCTTCAACTTTCTCTAGCTAAATAAACATTTATTATTTTCAACGCTGGTAAAAAAAAATGAGTTGTTATTAAATCTGATAAATTCATATATTATTATTTCAGTGCATTTAACAGTCGTCTAGACTCTCACTCTCTTCTCTATCAGTTGTCTTCGTCTTCGCACAATTAATACTTGAAAGCAATCTGAAGTTGAACCTTTTGCGACTATCTGAAATTGTCCTGCGCTATCAATTGCGTGACTTCCAAAGAAACAACCAGAAGCAACAGCAACAGCAAACGTAGAATGATTCAGAATTTTGCCAGAAAGATGAGAACAAATACAATTTATCAAAATGTATCTGAGGGATTAATCTTTGTATCTTTGTGTGTCGTTGTGTGGCCCTACAATTAGCCAGAGTTATGCTGAGCTATGCTCAGCTCTGTTAGCCTTGTTGGCCAAAAACAACAACAACAATAGCAAACCAAAATAATGTCAATAGCCCGGTTAATTGTTAATTGCCTGAGCATGCTCAACAACGACGAATTTATGTACGTTTGGAGACAATTACGCTTACTATTACAATTACAATTACAATGACGATTACAATTACAAGCACAATCACAATCGCAATTATGATGATGTTGGATGCAAATTCAAAAAGAAGCAAAATTGTTTTAAATGGCTATAAAACATAAACAAAAAAATGAACGAATCCACAATAAGCTAATAAACACGACAAAGTAGCCGAATTTCGTATGCTCTGCAAAATGTGCAAGTAGCGCAATTTGATGGCTTAAATGGCTTACTTCTGCCAACTGCTAACTGCTAACTGGGCTAACTGCCCACTGAGCGCATTTATTTTCGAGTCGCAACAATTGCAAGTATTTCTACTACTATCAAATTGGCTGTGTCGGAATTTTTGTGCTGTCTCGTTTACGAGTGTTTCTCATTTTTATTTTTATTTTTCGCTTTTCGTTTTTCATTTTTTCTCGTTTTTTTTTTTTGTGACTGCGTAACTTTTGCAGCTGCTGAGATTTTAATGAGGTTTTTTCGATTTTTCAGCCAGCAGCAGTCGCTGCCATGAATCCCTCAACTTTGACTTATGGCCAAGCTCAGCTCAGCAAGCAAACACAACAATTTCTCAGGCGCTTTTCAGCTAATGAATCGTTACAAACAATGGAAAATGCCGTAGCTAGTTTTGTTTTCCATCATGCTGCACTTGGTTTAAAGATATTTACCCGTGTGGTAAACATTTGATCGCACATTTCCATATTCAAATAGCTGGCAGGGCATTGCCATCAATCGGTTTAGATTTACCTTGACATTTCAAATGATCTCGATTCGATTTCGATTTCCATTTCCATTCGATTCCGATGAAGAAGCTCTAGTTTGTTGGCATAATCTGAATCGGGTTCACATTCTTTAGCGTTAACGCTTTACGTTATCGTGTGTGTGTGTGTGTGTGTGGCAATGTGTGTGTTTTGCACTTGCGTAAGCGGGTTAAGCAATCGATGCGTACTCGTAACAATAACCCAAATTGACTGTCACAACACGCACACAGAGCACAGAGCACAGCAAAAGGCAGAAGGCAACAACACAAATAAGAACTGAACTGAACCATGTAACGGAAACACGATAAGGAAATGAAAATGTCAACAAATTAAAGTCGAACAAGAAGTCGATCGCTCACAGCTTTATTGCCAGGCTACCTGAGATAGTGCAACACAACAGATACACAGACAAAAAAAAAGGTGTTGTAGTATTTTTTAAATATTCATTTAGTATTTAATTGTATAATGAATCCTTTTTAAATATTCAAATGACCAAATATACCTAATATACTAGATGTAAGCTAGAAAATACTAGAATCAATCGATTATAATTTCAATCTACCCATAGCTCAGTTGGTAGAGTTGTAACCAAACATTCTTCGTGTGTTTTCTAAGGTCCTGGGTTCAAGTTCTGTGAGATTCCAAGATAAGGAATTCTTTAATTTTTGATATATTTTCAGATTTTTGCAATTGTACCACCAAAAGATTATTACAAAGCATTATAGGGAAACTTATTCAGGCCAAACCTCTTGCTTATATTATGATGACTTATTAACAGCTAAAGACTATAACTGCTAGTTAAATAATATTATGTCATAATATATAAATGTTGAACAACATTCAACAATAAAAAGGGAAATTGTTATGGTATTCAAATTTTAATCCCAAAATAGATAACAAAAATCAAAAGGTATTCAATTTTAATCCCAAATTTCGAGAGCGAATATTTTCGTACTCAACTTAACTAAATTCGAGTTTCAAAACCCGATTTCTCTCTGTGTAGTTCTACAAATATAGGCAATACCTTTGAGGCCAGGCGGCCAGTCATAAATGCTACCATTTTGTATCCATTCTCAGTTGCATTGTTTCCAACTCGACACAAAAGGTTATATAAATTCCGATAAGACGCCCCATTCCAAAATGCATTCTGAGCCGCAGCAACAAAAGGCCGAAAATCAGCTTATTAGTCAAGAAGAAGAAGAAGAAGAAAAAAATCTTGAAGCAGAAAAAAAAACCACTTAGAATAGCATTCGTAATACAACTCTGCTTAACGTCTGTCGAGTTCGGTTTTATTTCTTTCTTCTTTTTTTAGACATTTCTTTCTTTTTACGCCTTATCAGATGCCGAAAGGTTTTGTAATAGAACTCGGCTTCTTGTATGTGGTCAGTTACGAAGGAAGGGGGGTGGGGAAATAAATGAATACAAACAGATTACATTAACCGTTTAGAGGGCTACGCCCAAAATACGAGTAATGACCGATTTTGATAACAAACCCAAAACAAAATAAATTTATTATTCTCGTAATGAGATTGGGAGAGATTTGTGTGGCAACTTTTTACCACATCAAAAAACAGATATCAATAAAAAGTTGCGATAATCGCAACTGGTTTATGCTTTTAATTCAATTATAGATGCTAGAAATTGAGGATTTCTTTTTGGCCATTAAAATAATTGTAGTTTACTCTTAAAGTTGCTGAAAATTACGGTTATTACATTAAGTTTGTTAATATTTTGTAATAAAATAATTTCGTTTTCAATTTTATATACATATATGTATGTATGTATGTTTGGTAATTAAAATAATCTCGTGTCGTGTGTAATTAAATCGCAACTCGTTTTTTGACAAATGAATTCGCGAAATTTCTTTCATTTTATATAATTTCTCTAGGTCTTGTTGTTGTTGTTTTAGTTGTTGTTGTTGTTGGCTGTTGCGAGTGCATAAATATTTGTGAGTATTTCAGGTATTTTAGCCAAAGCACTCCTTGCCAATTTTTATCGCCGCTGGCTCTGGGCTATAAACATATGGTAGACCGAGACTGAGACTGAGACTGCGACTTCGATTGAGACACGCATAATTCGTTTCACTTGCGCTTTTCTGCCAGCTCTGTTGTTGCATTTACACGGATAAGACTTTCAACAGCAGTTGGGAT
The DNA here is from genome assembly GCF_009650485.2 of Drosophila albomicans. Classification (NCBI taxonomy): domain Eukaryota; kingdom Metazoa; phylum Arthropoda; class Insecta; order Diptera; family Drosophilidae; genus Drosophila; species Drosophila albomicans. The sequence continues at coordinate 11,954,238 of NC_047627.2, forward strand.
ACGCATTTTGCAGTTTGCAATACGACTTCACCTGCTCGGCCAGTTTCGAGACACAAACACAAACACAGACTCGGAGAGTTTTCAACTGCTTTCTATAGTCCCCTCTCTCTCACTCTCTCTCTCTCTCTCACTCTCTCTCTTACGCATTGAGAAACGTAGAAAACCTGAGTGAAATTCCTTGACCAGACTACTTTACTGCCCTCTCTTCCTCTTTTCTCTGATCTCTTCCCATCCCATCCAAGTTGTTGCTGCTTTAAGGAGCGACGATGCGGAATCGGAATTGGAATCTCAGCGACTGAATCTGGTTCACGATCGGCTCCATTTATGGGTTGGGGCCAAATTGGTTTCCTCACTGCAAACTAGGCTAACCTGTCGCCACTTACCTCTTTCCCCCACTCCTCACTCCTCACTCCCCACTCCCCACTTGTGCACTATCTCACTTCTTTTTTTTTGTTGTTTTTTTTGGCTACCTTTCTGAGGTGTCGTCTGGGTCTGGTCGGGTGTCTTTTTGGGCGTTGCGTGTTGCGCAACGCATCAACAGCCAAAAAAAGCCGAAAACAAAACAAAAATGTTGTCTGGACGCAACAATTTTCCCTCGACTGAGGGAACCAAAAAAATAACAAAAAAGTTGTCAAATTTGCATAACATTTCGCTGGGCGACCAAATCGGTTATTGTACAATAGGAAATGGAAAAATGTTGTTAACCAACTCAAGCTCAGAAAAATGCGATCCCCCTCCCACCATCCCCCCCTACACCTTTTCCCAACACACACACACACACACACACACTCACACCCCGTGATCAAGCAAACAAACATGCAGCAAAACAAGAAACTAATTTGCATAAATAACTATTTCTCCTCTTTCTTTATATTTTGTATTTTTCTTTCTTTTTTTTTTCGTTCATTCGTTCGTTCGTTTGTTGTTAACAACAAAAGTTGCGTGTGACTTTTGGCCAAAAGTCTGATATCAAGTGGATATATATACATATTATAGTATATGAAATGGCATTACAGCTTTCTCACGATCTTTGTGCACGCATCCAAGCATGAACTGTGGCGTTATTACACCTTCTTCTTCTTCTTCTTTTTCTTATAGTTCAGTTTCTTCTGCTTACTCTATATATAGCCCAGATTCCAATGATGCCCTCGAGATTCTATCAAAATGTCGCTCTGGCATTATTTTATTGTCGTTTTGTGTTTTGCCACTGCTGAGTCAGCTAATCTAATCATTTCTTTTTTGGCAAGCTTTGCTTTTCAATTTGATATCATACGATGTAATTTTAAGCTAACTCCATTACGCATGCTACGCCTTAAAGCAAAGTGTGTCACACAATTTGTGGCCATGAAAATGTGTTTGGCCCAAAAGTGGAGCATCAAACACTGTCAACGCTGTTTGCAAACCATTTTCTTCTCTTCATATAATTTCATCTAATTTCATTTCATTTGCATTTCATTCCATTATGTTTCATTAAATTGCATTCCGTTCCATTTCATTCCATTCTGTTTCATTAAATTACATTCCATTCCATTTCATTTCATTGCGTTTCATTCCATTCTCTTGCATTCCATTTCATTGCATATCATTCTAATACATTTCTAATCATTCCATTCCATTCTAATTCAGTTCATTTCATTCCCTTTGATTTCATTGTTTCCACTCCCATTTCATTTCATCCCATCCCATTCCATTTAATTTCAAGCCATCTTTTTTTGATTTCATTTCATTCCATTTCATTTCATGCCATCTTTTTCAATTTCTCTTTATTCAAATTAATTTCATTTGATAACATTTAATTTCATTCCACTTTATTTCATTCTATATCTCTTCATTCCCTTTCATATCATTCCATTCTAATTCACTTCATTTCATTCCTTTTGATTTCATTGTTTCCACTCCCACTGCATTTCATCCCATTCCATTTAATTTAATTTCATTCCATTCCATTTCATTTCCTGTCATTTTATTTCATTCCATTTCATTTCACGCCATCTTTTTCAATTTCTCTTTATTGAAATCAATTTCATTTGATAACATTTAATTTCATTCCATTTAATTTCATTCTATACCTCTTCATTTCATTTCATTCTATTGTATTTCATTTCATTCCATTCCATTCCATACCATTCCATTCATTCTATTATATTTCATAAAAATCTATTTCTCTTTATTTTATTAAATTACATTCCATTCCATTTCATTTCATTGCGTTTCATTCCATTACATCTTTTTTCATGGCATTTCATTTCATTCCCTTGCATTCCATTTCGTTGCATATCTTTCTAATTCATTCCCTTTCATTCCATTCCATACAATTTCAGATCATTTCTTACTATTTGAATTCATTGCTTCCGAACCCATTTAATTTCATTCCTTTTCGTTTCATGTCATCTTATTCCATTTCTCTGTATTCCTATTAATTTCATTTGATAACATTTAATTTCATTCCACTTTATTTCATTCTATATCTCTTCATTTCATTTCATTCCATTCCATTCCATACCATTCCATTCTATTGCATTTCATAAAATTCTATTTCTCTTCATTTCATTAAATTACAATTAATTTTATTTCATTCCATTTCATCTCATTCCATTCCATTTCATTCAATTATATTTCATTTAATTCTATTTCTCTTAATTCCATTTTATTGGATTTCATTTCATTTCACTTCATCGCAATCCATTTCATTCCATTCCATTCCATTCCATTCCATTCCATACCATTACATTCTATTGCATTTCATAAAATTCTATTTCTCTTCATTTCATTAAATTACAATTAATTTCATTTCATTCCATTGCATTTCATTTCATTCCATTCAATTTCATTTCATTCCATTCCATTTCATTCCATTGCATTTCATTCAATTACATTTCATTTAATTCTATTTCTCTTAATTCCATTTTATTGCATTTCATTTCATTGCAATTGAAAATTCATTACATTACTTAAACGCTTTTTACAATTTACGCACCTGCGACAAAGTTGCAACAAGCGACAAGCAGCTGCCCACCTGCAGCATGCAGCATGCAGCATGATTGCATTGGAAAAGCTGTCAGCCAATTGAGTGGACTGCAAAAGTTACTTAGAGAAATACGACTTGTAACTTTCACCGCCACCGAGGAGCCATTGGCAAATGGAAATGGATAGCCACAAAAAGTTTCCCTACAGCCTCCGGGCAGGATAGTCAACCAAATACCACAACCAAACAGGTGGCGTTTTTTTTTTTGTTTGTGTTATGTTGTGTTGGGGTCACCAGCGAGTGTAATCTAAGGTTTACATTATGCATTTACCCAGGCCATTAGCAGAGATTTCAAATCTCATCTGTGACAACGAACGAACAAACAAACAAATAACACAAAACAAAAACAGGCAACAGGCTAAAAAAAAAAAAGCAGAAAAAATGACGTAGTCATTGACGCTGGGAAAGTGAAAAATCTCACACATTTTAGCAACTGCAACTCACAAATGCAATTTAATTGTGTTAAACACTTTTTTTTGTTTTGTGTGGCACGATGATGTGGATGACATGGCCACTGCCACGCCCTAAACCAACAGCACACAAGTGCTTCCAAGAGACAATAGTATCCCAAGTTAGCTCAACACTTAATTTGCTTTTGACTTCTGTTGTGTTTTTGCTATTTGCTTTGCACTCAGCATTTTCCGATTGGAAGAAAGCACAGAAAACACTCTCTTAAGATTATTTTTATCAATGCACTTAAGCAAATAAATAGTTCATTTGCAAAACTAAAATTTAATCGATTTCGAGTTGAAAGAACATAAATGAAACTGTGGAATAAGTGTTTAGAAAAAAGTTTAACTAGGTTTATGTTTAAATACTTTAGCACTTTTTGCTTTCTACTTGTTTTAAGATTCTATAAAAATAAGCACAATCTTCTATGCTAATGCTTTAAATTAACAAACAAAAAAATAAAACAAATTGTGGATAGAAATTGAAAAGCTTAAATGAAACTTTTTAAAGGTAAGGTCAAAACGAAATAAAATTATTTTTATATTTTTTTCAATCTATAACGATGTTAAGAATCAAAAAAAAATATATATATTAAATCAAAGCATGCCAAATAGCCAAACAAAAAAAAACTGCTAAATCTTTAAATATAAAAACCTAAAGCAAAAGTTTAAGCTTTAATCTTTACTACTTGAATTATTTATAATTTCTTTATTTAAGCTGCATCTTAAAGCATTTAAAAATACTAAACAAATCTGTTTCCAGCATCAAGTTATAACTTAAATCTTAAGTACCTAAATTCCTGGTTTTTAGAACTTACGAATATAGGTATATTTAGAGTACAAAATCAAAGAAAATAAATATGGGAGAAATGTGTAAAGAAAATGGTTTAAGCTAAAATCTTGAATAATTTCAATTTCTTAAAATAGTCATTAAAATTAAAGTTTTTAGAAAATGAGAGAAATAAATCAGTTTCTACAACGAAGCCAAAACTTTTCAAATAAAAATTTATTTCTCAATTTGAAAATCATATTTCTTTTTATAAGATTGAAGAATCTAAATTAAAGCTTTAAATGTAGACAAAATATAATTAGAAGATTTCAACAAAAGAGAGTAGAGTTGCCTTTTTTTCTGACTACTTAACAATTAGAACCTTTCACTAAATAAGAGTAGAGTTGCCTTCTTTTCTGACTACTTAATAATTAGAACCTTTCACTAAATAAGAGTAGAGTTGCCTTTTTTTTCTGTGATACAAATCAGCAAACAAATGGCACACAGTGTCGTTGGTGTTGACTTATTGCTTAACTTGGTCGGCATATTTGCGCAGCGACCGATCAAATTAATTGTTATCGCCCAACAAACATGCCAGCAACATGCAAACAAACAAGTGAACAAACAAACAAATATGCACACACACACACACACACACATTTATTGAAGAGACAATCTAGCAAACAATCTGCATATTTCTGTATGTTTTATTACTGCCTTTCCTACGTTTTTTTTTTTCGTTTTTTTTTTGTTTTTGGCTAATCAGCATATGTACACAACGTGGGCATATATACACATCGAATATACATATTTATATATTCAAATTGTGAAATATCTTTTTTGGGAGTGGTCTGGGCTGTTTCCCAGAACGTGGCTAGAGGCAGAGCCAGAGACTGAGACTGAGGCCCAACCATTGTCATTGCCATTGTCATTGTCATTGATCGATTGTTCGCTGTCCTCCATATAATGCATGCACAAATGAAAGTCTGAAAAGACTTTTGCAAGCCAGCAAGATGATGACGAACGAGATGCGATGATGCTCATCAGAGCTTAGAGCTTTGCTCAGGGATATCGAACAGTTCATGGCTCTAGGTGGTGAGATTTCATTCATAAATAGGGCTAATGACAGTTGTTGCTCAGTTAATTTGTTCAATGTAGTTCTGCAGTACAATTTTGAGATAGTTTGTCTCAATCAGAATGCACTTAAGAAATGGCATTCTAAGTACAAAGGCGCTATGAACTCGGCTCTCTCCGTCTGTCTGTCTGTCTGGCAATTTGACGCAACCTTTTGATGGGTGGCAGGGGTAAGGGGGCACTGCACATGAAATGGAATAATGAAAATCAAACTGCAGAACCGAAACAATTTTCCCAACAAATTATGACAGGCAACACAGTCGGCGAATGGGACGAGCAAAGAAAGCAATCAAAAGGGCCAATCATTCTTGGCCCGGCAGGTCGTGAGTGCGCCAAGAGCCAAGCACGGAGTCTTACCAAAAAAATGAGAAAAAAAAACACTACACAAATTGTTTTATACCCTCTTCTGATTCTACTTCTACTTCTTGGCGAACGTAATCGGCCAGATTGCCGGCAGTCTGACAAAGAGAGAAAGAGAGAGAGAGGGTCGAGACCCCGAAACTGAAAAGGTTACAGCACACACACACACACACACACACAGAGAACATTAAAACTGAGAACTCAGACCCTGCATGGAAATTAACACTTGTAGAACTCATCCGAAAATGCGACGCTTCGAGGTTTTTCTTTTGGTTAACTTTGTCGACGTTTTTTTGTGTTTTGTTTTTTGTTTTTTGCTTTTCGTGGCGGATGTTCATAAAGTTAAGTTGTAGAGAAGTAACATGGGTTCTATGAAGTCAGCGTAGCGTAACAAAAACCCACAAAGAAACACGACAAATAAAAACAGTTCCACTTGACGCCGATTATAATGGAGTAACAAAACTAATCATCATCTTATCAACAATTGGAATCATCCATAAACAATTGCCCAATTCATCTGATTTGATGTCTTTGCAGTGCTTTTTTGCCGCCTCCATCTGTCTGTCTGTCTGTCCGTCTCTTCATTTTAAAGCTATTGCTGCGATTTAGATGAATCTAACTATTACTATTTGTTACTATAAATTTAACTAAAATCATATTTGAAGTCATGAATAATATTCTAAGTATATAATGTGGAAAACAAATATCTATGATTTATCGTTGAACAGTTTGCATTTACTATATATATAATGGATGTGTCTTAGACTAATGATACAACATCAGAAAAGAACAAAATACAAATCGAACGGTAAATGAATTTCTTAAATATATTAAGAGTATTGTGTAAAACCAATCTTGACTCTAGAACCCTATGATCAACGACTTCTAGCCATAAGAGTTCAAATACTCAATGATCATTAATGATGCCCAAGAGCTCGACCAGCAACTAGCAATTAAATAAATTCAAATAAAGAAAAATAAAAATACTAAAACTATTTTTAACTTTTTTATAGTAATCAAAACATGGGAATTAAACTTTAATTTAGGAACAAAAATAGTGTAAATATGCAAGAAATATATTTAACCTTTTTTATGGTAATGAAAAATTTAAGAACATAAAAATATATTTAACTTTTTTATAGTAATCAAAACATGGGACTTACTCTTTAATTTAGGAACAAAAATAGTGTAAATATGCAAGAAATAAATTTAAATTGTTTTAAAGTATTGAACACATAGGATTTCATTTTTAATTTAGAAACAAAAAAGTGTAAATATGCAAGAAATACATTTAACCTTTTTTATGGTAATGAAAAATTTAATAACAATAAATATATTTCACTTTTTTATAGTAATGAAAACTAAGGATTTCATCTTTAATTTAGAAACAAAAAAAAGTTTAAATATGCAAGAAATACATTTAACTTTTTTATAGAAATGAAAACATAAGAATTACTCTTTAATAGATGTGCCAATAGTTCGCCTTTCTTGAATGTGTGTATGATAATAAAAACTATAATCATTATATTGTAATAAACTTTGTGATTTGTTCAGACAACTTTATCGAACATGCTGTCAATAATGTGACTGCATTGGAATGCCGAAAGCTGTCGTTGAACTAAGGGCGATCCTACAGGTTGTTATGAGACTCAACATCGACTGGGTGTGGGTCACGGCTGGTTGCAAGTTGCGCCCGAGTGGCGTTCAACTGTGACCAGGTTGTGGAGGTGGCAGGTTGCAAGACTGCATCCGGCAGAGCAAGTGCTTTAGGGGGTTAGGGAAAGGGTGGAGGAGGGGGGGAAATGCTCAATTAAGTTGGGCAAACTTTCTACACACGCCTACCGAAAATCAAATCAGAAATCAAGTACAGAAGTTGTTTTTGTTGTTGTTGGTGCAAACTTACGCGAACAAAGCAAAATGGCAGCGCTTGCGGCTCGTCGTCGTCGCCATCGTTATCCATGTTGCCGTTTTGATTGTGCAGCAGCTTGTTGTTGACTTGTGTTGTTGTGTCTTCCTCTTCGTCTTCGGTGGCGTTGACGCTGACGCTGACGTTGACGCTGACTGCGGCTGCGGCATCCATTTTGTATTTGTATTTGTATTTGTCTTGTTTTCGTTTTTATTTTATTTTATTTATATATTCTTTCGACTTTTAAGAACAACAGCACGTTGCACGTTGCGTTTCACGAGTCAATTGCGATTATTGTTGCTGCTGTTGTTGCTGTTGCTCTTATTGTTTAGTATGTTTTATTGTAATTACCACGCGGCGGCTGTTTTAATTGCAATTAACATGAGCATTAAACATTGACTTCAATCACCGCATACGCAATTCACAATTCGCAATACGTATACGCGAGAGTAATTCAAGTAATTCAAATAATAACTAGCGGTTATTTTTCCTCCTTCTCTCCTTTTGCCTCTTCTACCTGTTGTTGTTGTTGTTGTTGTTGCTGCTTCGCTGTCTCTCTTTTGCTCTTTGTGCAAATTTCACTTTTTCCGCGGGGAAGTTTTCAGTTTTCAGTTTCAGTTGCAATTTTCATTGAATTGCCATTAAGCATCATTATGCTGCAGTTAAAGAGAGGCACCGTTATACATACATATGTATGTATGTGTATTGTATATACATATATTGTATATATCTATGCTCTATATGCAACATAAATGCACAGCTTCATTTAATTGCCAACAGCGAAAAATGCATGCAAAAAAAAAAAAAAAAACAAAACTGAATGCAATTGTTGTTATTGTTGTTGTTGTTATTGTTTGCTGATCGTGTCGTGTGTTTCGCTCGTTTCTGCTTCTTGAAATGGGAAAGTTTATCTCAGCTCGTTCCGCTTTTCTGATTAATCTGATGTAGTACGCGATTATACTGCCGTATATGATCTCTATTCATTGTCGTCGCATGGCCAACTAATCACATACATACTATATTTATTAAAAAGTACTTCATTTAGTCACTTTAGTTATCTCAGCTCTGCAATCTTATCAAGCGACACAAAAATACACACACACACACACACAACAAATATCCATTGCAGTCTAACTATGAATCATCACTCATTACTTTGCTCATCTTTACAGCAGCAGTTAAAATTTTGCTAATCCCAAATTACTCGAAAAAATACTTGTTTCATTTAATTCCTCTTTGGATCGATGGTGGTAATCGATACTTGCACTCCAATTGGAATATGTTTCTCGACATGTGCTATCCTCAAACTCTCGTTTGTTAAGAAAATAAACATGCCAAAAGTAAATCTTGCTTCATTCAAAAAA